>NC_073394.1:20067584-20738834 GCF_028641065.1 Leucoraja erinaceus
TGTTTAGTACAGGTGTTAGAGGTTATTGGGAGAAGACAGGAGAATGGGGTTAGGAGGGGACATAGATCAGCCATGATTGAATGGTGGAGTAGACTTGATGGGTCAAATGGCCTAATTCTACTCCTATTCTTTATGACCTTATGACATGTTATCTGAAAACAGTTAGAGTCTCAGCTTCCTGCAGCATCTATATCTGATCGTGTGATGATTAGGACAACAAAGATAATGCTGCAAATGATATGTTAATGTACAAATATTCAATAGTTGGCATTTTCATTGTCAAGTCAAGTCAAGTCAAGTTTATTTGTCACATACACATACGAGATGTGCAGTGAAATGAAAGTGGCAATGCTCGCGGAACAACAAAACAACCAAACAAATTATAAACACAATCATAACACACATATTATTTTACATAATAAATAATAGAAGGAAAAACGTTCTGTACAGTTAGTCCCTGGTGAGAAAGGCGTTTACAGTCCGAATTGCCTCTGGGAAGAAACTCCTTCTCAACCTCTCCGTTCTCACTGCATGGCAACGGAGGCGTTTGCCTGACCGTAGCGGCTGGAACAGTCCGTTGCAGGGGTGGAAGAGGTCTCTCATGATTTTGTCATTGCCTTTGCATTATGTGTGTGACTTTCTGGCATTCAGAATGTTGTGTTTTACATAACTAATTATAGGTTTTTGTAAGATTTTTTATTCTGTACCAAATCCCTTCACCTCGTAAATTTTCCCACACAGAGAGATTTAGCAACAGTAGCACAGTTGCTGCAGGTTTAGTGAATGGCATTGATAGATGATTACCAGAAATAAATGAGGTAAACAATAATATACATTAATTTTTATGGTGGTAACATGTGGATGGACAAATTATTCTTATAGAATAGATCACATAATTAAAATATCAATGTGTACAAATTCTGTAACATTTCGAGGAAAACTTCATAATACCATTATACCTGTACAATATTCTAATATTTTAATTTTTAAATTAATTGCGCATAAAATAATCTGCCCTGCAAAAGATCTGTCTGCTTTTAATTACTGACAACAAAAAATCGTATATTATAAAGGTCTTTGTATTGGCAAATTCTACCAAAGTTTTTAAGTGATTTATTCTGTTTTAGTTATAGTAATTTCCAGTTTGTTGTGACCTTTTGACCAAATGCATGTTTAAAATTGCATTAACATTAGTGAAAGCTTAGGCGATGCAGTGGTTAGCATGAGGCATTTTCATATCTATGACTCAGTTCTCTTTAAGTTGAGGATACAAATCTGATGTAACATGAAACTGTGCAAAATGATGGTAAGCATAGCAAAAAGCCCCAAGGCATGGCAGGTGTGTAAAACTGGAAACAATTTGCTTTGGTGAGATCTAGACCAAGGCAAGATGCTGGTGCAGAGTAAAGCGGATTTAAAAAAATCATATCTGGGAGTAAATGACATTAAATAAAAAGAAGTAATTCTGTGATGTGGTAGAATTTAAAAAACCCCGGCTTGATAAGCACAAAATGTGCCATTCAAGGATCTCTGGGCACCAGTGATATTTGTAATTCAGACTCTCAATAATCAGCAATTCATGCCAACAAAAATAAAATATGTTTACATTTTGAAAAGAAAATGGACAATGTTAATGTCAAGTCAGGCACCAACTTTGCAGAAACAGAGTTGATATTTCAGGGCAATGACTTTTCATCTGAACCCTCATCTGAAGGGTATCGACCTCAAACATTGACAATGTTTCTGTCATCACATGTGTTGAAAGTTTCCTTTTATTTTTTGATCTTGCCTCAGATTGCATATCGTCTACATCATTCAATTCTGAGTAGTCCATTTCTATGCCCACGTGTCCTGTTCAGTTTTAGCTGGTGAAGATTTGGCAGCTATCCATTATTAGTTAGCAGGAAATTATTTCAAACCTGTACACATTAATATACAATACAGGGCCTGTGAAAACAGCAACTCAAGATTGGCTGTGGGATAGGTGATAATGAGTATACAGGCAGAGGAACTCAACAGGATGACAGTAATACTAGAATGACGACTCGGGTGAGAGAGGGACCGAGAGTGAGGGGATGTAAGTGTTTCTTGAAGTTAGAGAAATCATTACTCATACTGTTGGGTTATAAGCCACCCAAGCGAAATATGAGATGCTGTTCCTCCAATTTACGTTTAGCCTCACTTAACAATGGAGGAGCTGGTGGTGGGATCCTGTTGGAGATGGCATATGAGGACTAGGGGGACTCTGTCCCTGTTGCGACTGATGGGAGGGGGAGCAGGGGAAGTGCTACGGGCCACCCTGCCTCCTGCAAAGTATCTATCCCTTACTCCCAATTCCTCCGTCTACACTGCATCTGCTGCCAAGATGAGGAGTTCCATACCAGAACATCCGAGATGTCCACATTCTTTAGGGAATGGGGGTTCCCTCTTCTATCATAGGTGTGGCCTTCACACGTGTCTCCTCAGTACCCCACAACTCCCTTTGAGACATCTAATTTAAAAACTTTAATTCACTATTGTGAAAGATAGCAATAAGCACCTACTTGTTCAATGAACTGAAGATCTATGAACACCAGTCTACAAAAACCAGCTGCCTACTTATTAGTGGTGAATTAGGAAGCAATTTTGTACTTTGGGCCATGTCCACTTTTGAGACTGCCCTAGTATAGCTTGTAATAACAATACTTTCTCAATACTGTCAGTTTCCAAAGGCAATAGGGATAAGTCGGCTCTGCCACAGTATCATCTACTCTAATTGACCTTTGCAAACTTTAAATTTCACTTGTTATTGTGAGATAATTTACATCCAACTATAATTTTACTCTTTATTAGCAGGGTCCTAGAACCTAATCACTATTTCCAAAATTTTCCTATGTGATAACTTAAACCCGAGACAATCCCACAGCATGCAACATTATGTAGTATTCTACCCACTTCCTGTTATAGTCAGAAAAAAACTGAAACATCTTTCATCCAGCTGACAATCAGCCAAAATAGTTCTTATGTACACTCATAGGATCCCACGAGACCAAGAATTCATTAACCTCTTAAAGATGGTGCAATGTTTCAATTTTCCAGATAAAATTTAATAAACAAATTTGAATGCATATTTGGTATTTAAATTTACAGGCATCTAGGGGGTGAAGGAAGGAGGGCCTGTGCTCAGAGAAAGTGCGTTGGAGATACAATTACAATGCTTTAATGGTGAATGTTTAATCTACAGTCACTTCTAAAGTGTTGAGATTGTATGCTGCATGCTTTTTTTACTCCATTCAAAATCAATTTGATTAGATTTGATGTACATTAGACATTGTTAGATCACGAATTTCTACTTTAGTTGTTACCCATAACAAGGTGATTTCCTCTAAAATGACACGACTTGAAGCGACTGAACTCAACAATGTAATCCCTCTTCGCATTCTTGACATATAACTCCCAGTTGATCAACTCGTAGGCTTAGTTTGGTTTGAGATACAGTGTGGAAACGGGCTCTTCAGCCCATTGGGTCCACGCCGACCAGTGATCCCCGCATGTTAACACTGTCCAACACACACTAGGGATATTTTTTGCATTTACCACCAATTTACCTACAAACCTGTACATCTTTGGAGTGTGGGAGGAAACCGAAGATGTTGGAGAAAAACCACGTGGTCACGGGGAGAATGTACGAACTCCGTACAGACAGCACCCGTAGTCAGGATTGAACCCGGGTCTCCAGCACTGCATTCGCTGTAAGGCAGCAACTCTACCACTGCGCCACCATGCCACCCTTATAGGCTAGTAGCTAAGGCTCCTCAGTAGTTGACTTAATCAAGATGTGTTGGATAGCATGCACTGATAATGAACATTTCTTTCGTCTTGGTAGGAGTTGCCCAGCATTGCTCACTCCCAATGTTGAAAGACCTCAATCAGACCACACGCATTCTGTGTGGGTATGTAGATGCAAACTGGTACCATGATGTTTTGTAGCTTAACAAATGAATACATTGCAATGCAAAGCTAAATATTCTTCATAAATATTGTGGTTATCAGCAAATTGGAACAAATGTAATGTTGGCATAAAATAGATGTGTTGTTTACAGCTGAGGTAAGAATTGTATGATGATTAATTTTCGCTGAGATCCTAATTGTTTAGGAAAATGCTCAGACATCATTCAGTCATGTCCAGAAAATAATTCCTCTTGTTCCAAAGACATAAGCTTTTGTTCATACATTGTGGTCTAGCAGTGGTGAACACATGGATCTCTCACAGAGAAGAATCGTGATAAATAAATTGGGAGAGGAACAGTAGATGCCGCTTAATGAAGTTTTGTTTATATACTCACTCAAAGAAATGTCTTAAAGATGTTGTTGCCAACAATGGATGTGAACATCAAATCTCGTTCTATGGGAATTAATACCACATTGAATCTAATTGGGGTGGAGCAGTGGTCGGGTTGCTGCCTTACAGCGCCAGAGACCCGGGTTAGATTCTGGGTGAAAGATGTGTGGAAGTTGTTCTGTTCTGACCATTTTTGAAACGTGTAAATCTTTTTCTATTCATGCTGTAGTTTAGTTTAGTTTAGTTTATTGCCTTGTGTACTGAGGTACAGTGTTAAGCTTTTGTTGCATGCTAACTAGTCAACGGTAAGATTACAATCGAGTCATCCACAGTGCACAGATACATGATAAAGAGAATAAGGTACAGTTCAAGATAAAGTCCTGTGATGTCCGATTAAAAATAGTCCAAGGATCTCAAGTGAGGTAGATGTTAGCTCAGAACTGCTCTCTAGTTGTTGATGGGATAATTCAGTTGCCTGATAACAGCTGGGAAGAAACTGTCCCTGAATCTGGAGGTGTGTGTTTTCACATTTCTGTACCTCTTGCCTGTTGGGAGAGAGGATAAGAGGGAGTGATCAGGGTGAGACATGTCCTCAATTATGCTGGTGGCCTTGCTGAGGCAGTGTGAAGAGTAAATGGAGTCGATGGAAGGGAGATTGGTCTGTCTAATAGTCTGGACTGTATCCACTATTCTCTGTAAGCTATCGCGGTCTTGGATGGAGCTGTTCGCAAACCATGCTGTGATGCAGCCGATAAATGGCTTTCTTTGGCACATCTGTAGAAGTTGGTGAGAATTGTTGGGGACATGCTGAACTTTCTAAGCCTTCAAAGGAAGTAGAGGTGTTGGTGGGCTTTCTTGGCGATTGCTTCAATATGGGTGGTCCGGGAGAAGTTGTTGGTGAAATTTACTGCAAGGAACTTAAAGTTTTCAACCATCTCTACTTTGGCTCTGTCAATGCATACCGTGGTATGTGTACCGCTCCGATTCTTGAAGTTGATCACTGTGTCCTTTGTCTTGCTGACAATGAGAAGAAGGTTGTTGCCTTGACTCCAGGTCACGAGGTTCTCAATCTTTTTCATGTACACTGTCTCGTCATTATTTGATACACGGTCCACACCAGTGGCGTCATCCACGAATTTGTAGATTGAAATGGATTTGTACTTGGTTGCATAGTCGTGGATGTATAAGGAGTAGAGAAGGGGGCTGAGACTCATACAGGCTAGACAAATGGGACTAGCTTAGATGGGATATGGACAAGTTGGGCCGACGTGCCTATTTCCATGCTGTATGGCTCTATGACTAATAGGGAAGGTAATCTCAAAGGACAAAAGCTGATGACCTGCTGTATGATAATTTTTTACCATATGCTCACTTAGGCAATATCATATGAGACAACTGATTCAGCTGCAATTCAACTGATTCCACTCTTTTCTCCAGTTTCAAGGCACTTGTTAAAGCCTGCCCGTTTAACCAAGTTTTCTGATTTAAATTATGCTGAACCATTCAGCTGTCTGTCTACAGGTGATACCATAGCTGTCCCTGGGAAATCTATGTCGTACTATCAAAAGCAGCGAGAGGGCCCATTGCTATTTATCATCTATATCAACTATTTGGAAGTGCATGTACAAAGAATTATTAGTAATTTTGCAGATGAGAATAAAATTGGTGGTACATAGCGGTACCATAGTGAAGATGGTTATCAAGATTTGCAGCAAGGTTTTGATCATCTGGGCAACTGGGCCGAGGAATTCCTAATGGAGTTTAGTTCAGGTAAGTGCGAGGTGTTGCATATTGGGAAGTCAAACAAGGGCTGGACTCTCTCAATGATCTGTAGGGGTCTGGGCAGAGGGATTCAGGAGTACATGTACATTGCATGTAAATAGGATGGTGAAGGTGGCTTTTGGCACATTGGCCTTCATTACAGGGAATTGAGTATAGAGTTGGGATGTTATGTTACAGTAATAACATTGGTATGTACATTAGTAACAGTAGTATGTTGGCCAGACTGCAGTTGAAATATTGTATTCAGTTTTGGTCATCCTGCTGTGGGAAAAATACTATTAAGCGGGAACGAGTGCAGAGGTGAATTTTGTGAATGTTGCCAGGACTTGAGAGCCTGAGCTATAGGGAGATGTTGGGCAGACTAGGATTTGATTCCTTGCAATCCTGGAGGCTGAGAGGTGATATTATAGAGGTATATAAAATCTTGAGGGGAATAGATAGGGTGAACACACAGAGTCTTTTACCCAGGGTTGGGGAATCAAGAACTGGATGGCAAAGGTTCAAAGTGAGAAGGGAAAGATTTAATAGGAATCTAAGGAGCAACGTTTTCACACAAAGGATGATGGGGATATAAGGCAAGCTTCCAGAGGAAGTAGTTGAGGCAGGTACAATAACAATATTAAAAATACATTTAGGAATAGGAAATGTTCAGAGGGATATGGACCAAATCCAGGTATATAGGACTTGTTAAGATGGGGCATCTTGGTCAGCATTGATGATTGGGGCCAAAGGGTCTGTTTCCTTGCCATATGACTGCACCTCTGTGACACTATGCACATGCAGATTGGTAGGTGTGCAGTCAGAATGCCAAAAGCTAATACAGACTGCAAAAAGCCATTCTCTGCTGCAGAGGTTGCCCTTGACACTTATCACATGCAGTACTTCAAGCACAGAAATTCCTCACTTCTTCTTGCTTCAGTGAATACTGGCATCAGCTGCAATTCACACTTCTCCAGCTGACCCTGAAGACTGTCTGAGCATGAAAGAAGGAAGCTAGGGACTGGAGCGCCCTGGCTCTTAAAACAATGTGAGTAACTGTGTTGAAACATGGGAAGGTGCGGGGGTGGATAGAGAAAGCCAAATTACATCAGAAAATTCAAGGCAAATGATTTTAGTGCTCATAATTAGTCCTGTCATTCAGTTTCTATTCAATTTGGTTACTGAAGCATAAATAATCACTGTACTGGACATAGCATGGAAATCCTAGAATCTTGTTTATCAACTTTATGAAACAAAATCCTATGCAGCTGACAGACTCTCAATCAATAAAA
Organism: Leucoraja erinaceus; assembly: GCF_028641065.1. Classification (NCBI taxonomy): domain Eukaryota; kingdom Metazoa; phylum Chordata; class Chondrichthyes; order Rajiformes; family Rajidae; genus Leucoraja; species Leucoraja erinaceus. The sequence continues at coordinate 20,074,959 of NC_073394.1, forward strand.
ACAAGTCAAGACAGTTACCATCTATTGAACCAAGTTTGTTCACTATCTTCTTCTTAAGAATAGATTAAACCATCTGCTGAACAGTTTGTGCCTTCAGACTCTGAAAGATCTCATTACATTTAGGTCAGAATGATCTAAACTGAATGCAATTCCCTAAGGACTTTGCAGCAATCTTCCCCCAAGTTTATTCTTGTTGGAAGATCTAGTAACTGGCCTGCCTCAGCCTGATGCTTTCCAAATAATAGCTAAAGTCGGCCAGAGATGGTTATCAAGGAGCGATGCTGAACAAGTTTAGTCCTAGATTAACCAATGGAAGCTTTTATTCTGGCATCTAAACAAAGGAAATAACTTGCTCCATTTTTCACAGCATTTTTGCTGATTTCACAGCCAAGGGAATAATGGCTGAAACAAATATGAAGAACAGGGATGTGGCGAGCTTTAGTTGTGGGACAATGAATCCACTTCCATTTCAACACTCAAGTGGAATAACTTAAAAATTATATTGAGTGGTACAATGTTTAATGGGTTAAAGTAGCTGGGAACTTAAAACATAGAACGATACAGCACAGAAACAGCCCATTCAGCTCACAGTCTATGCTGATCATGATGTCAAGTTAAACAAATCTCCTCTACCTGCATGTGATCCATTCCCTGCATATCCATGTGCCTATCCAAATGCGTCTTAAATGCCACTAATATATCTGCCTCCAACACCAGACCTGGTAGCTTGTTCCAGTCATCCACCACTTTTTGTGTAAAGAAAAAAAAAAAATCCCCATTCAAAGAAACAAGGTGGAGTAACTCAGCCGGGCAGGCAACATCTCTGCAGAACATGGATTGGCGACGTTTCGGGACGAGACACTTTTTCAAACTGATTATGGAGGGGGAGGGGGCTGAGAGCTGGAAGAGAGAATGGGCAGGACAAAGCCTGATAAGTGATAGGTGGATACAGGTGAGGGGGAGCTTTGATGGTTAGAACATAGAACAGGAACAATGTTTGTGCCGAACAAGACACCGTTAAACTGATCTCATTTGTCTCTTATATCATCCATATTCCTCTATCCCCTGTACTTTCACATGCCTATATAAATGCCTTCCACCACTATCCCTGACAGTGCATTCCAGGCCCCCACCATTCCGTGAAAAAAAAAACTTGTCCCGCACATCTACATTATATTTTCCCCCTCTCAGCTTACAGCTACGCCCTCTAGGCTTACAGCTATGCCCTCTAGGTTTAGATATTTACACCCTGGGGAAAAAGGTTCTGACTGTCCACCCTTTCTATGTCTCTCATAATTTTATATACTTCTATCACGTCTCCCCTCAATCTCCGATGTTCCAGAGAAACCAATCCAAGTCTATCCAACCTCTCCCTGTACCTGAAACCCTCCAATCCAGGCAGCCTTCTGGTAAATCTCCTTTGCACCCTCTCCAAAGCCTCCAGATCTCTCCTGTAATGGGATGACAAGACTGCATGCAATAATCCAACGACTCAACTAATGTCTTATAGAGCTGCATCTTGACTTCCTGACAATTGTATTCAATGCCCCTAGCAATGAAGCCAAGCATACCATATGCTTTCATTACCACCTTAGCTACTAGTGCTGTCACTTTCTGTGAGCTCCGAACTTGGTCTCCAAGATCTGCACATCCATACTGTTAATGGTCTTGCGATTAAGTGTATAATTAACCCTTACTTCACCCTCCCAAAGTAAAACACCTCACACTTGCTCGGGTTAAACTCCATCTGCCATTTTCCGCCCATTTCTACAGTTGACCAATATCCCACTGTATCTTCTGGCAACCTTAGAGTATAGACGTTGGGAGGATATGTTGCAGTTGTATAAGACATTGGCGAGGCCACATTTAGAGTAGTGTGTTCGGTTTTGGGCACCATGTTATAGGAAAGAAGTTGTCTAGCTGGAAAGGATGCAGAGAAGATTTACAAGAATGTTGCCAGGACTTGAGGGCCTGAGCTACAGGGAGAGATGTTTTTGCTTCTTTCTATACATGTCCACGTATCTAATCTGTTCCTCAATATCCTGCTGGCTATTGGGAAACCCAGAGTATAATCCCTTTAGAGTGCTTAAACCTTTTTTATTTTTGTGCTCATCCCATATTTTGCCTCAGTGGAAGAAACCTCCAGTTTGTCCTCTCTGAGAAATAAACATACTTCAGCCCATCTGTTTCACTGTTTTCCTTTCTGAAAAACCTTTCTGACAGATCGAAACACCACACTCATCACTTATGTCACTTATCTAGATGGAGTTAGTAATGTTTGCAGTCAGTAATACACCAATGAAATGAGGTATGTCGTTATTCTTTAGTTTGGAGCACCAGTGAGAGTGCTTTGTTGACTATTAGCTAATGATATTGTTTAAGGCTAATATTTACCCAACAAGCATCAAGGGGTCCAAAGCTGCTTAAAAAGCTGCTTGAACTGAATCGGTCTCGATGCTCCCGAGATGATTCTCATAGCATCCGGGAGAGATATAATTCTCATGCTTCCTTGGTGGCACCTGGGCCAGACTGAGCAGCTATATTCTGTAGGAAGGAACTGCAGATGCTGGTTTACATCAAAGAGAGACACAAACTGCTGAAATAACTCAGCGGGACAGGCAGCATCTCTGGATAGAAGGAATGGGTGATGTTTGGGATCGAGGGTGTGTAGAAGGGTCTGGACCTGAAATGTCACCCATTCCTTCTATCCAGAGATGCTGCCTGTCCCGCTGAGTTACCCCAGCATTTTGTGAGCAATTGTAATCTGCTTTGGAGTAAACCAGAGCAAGTGAAGCGGCAAATAATACGTCATCTCTGTTGCCCTCCATTGTATCTGTCAGTTTCCACATGATAATTGCAGTTCTCTTGGCGTGAGCTCCAATATTTGCAGGTGTTGTTAACATGTCAACATGTCACTGTGTGCTCGAACAATGTGCCATCATTGCTCATCAGAGGCATATGTTACCCCTGTAACTCATGGGCGAATATATCCCAGAACAGTTCAATTGGTGACCAGCCCTTTAAGACCTCTGACTGTGGGGAGGGGCTCATGTAGGTAATATTGTTGCATTATGTCTCGTAGCTGTGAAAATCTCAATGAAAATCATTAAAAAATGCAGATGCTGGAAAATGAAATAAAAACAAAAAAATATCAGAAACACTTGACAGAGTTAACATTACAGGTCCAAGGTTCTTTGTCAGAACTGGGACATGATGGGTGAGACAATTTGAACATCTCTGACAGGGGTGGTTAGGGTTGGCATTGGGGTGAGTTGCTGTAGTCATCTGGTCATTGGATTAATTGGGGCAGTTGAAGCGGGAGAGAAAATAACAGAATCAAAGCTTAAAGATGAGGATAGCTATAAAGTGAGAATACAGACAAGCAAATATGAAAAATTCACGGCTGTAGAATATGTCCAGTTGGTCAGGCCTTGCTTATGGAGGGGGAAAGACTGAGACAATATCACTGAATGGATGCCTCACAGCGGAAATGGACTGTTCTGAAACAGATACAGAAAGCGCGCTGCCTGAAATTGTGGTATTTGGGTTTGTGAGGATGGTGTGTGAAATGCAGCAGTTCCGGCGCACCAAAGAGTGAATGGTGTGTTGCGGAAGCACGATAATAAAGGCTCTTTAAAAGTATATTATTGATGAATCAGACTGATTGCCACAGCAGTGCTGCTGATATCATTGCAACATTCCATTAATTCTTGCAAACTAGTAAATCTTATGGTATGTAGGTTATTCCCAGGAGCTTTTTTAATTTATATTTATGTTATTCATGTAATGTAAAATTATTAAGTTGTTATTAAAGGGGCTGTCCCACTGCGGCAACCTAATTGGCGAGTTTAGAAGAGTTTAGGAGAGTTTGAAAAAGTGTCACGTTGAAGACCTCCTTCGACTATGTTGAAGACTAGCTTCGACTAGCTTCGGGAAAATTGGACATCGAATAGTGGAGAGTGAAGACGACCTCCTTCGATCTCCTTTGACCTCCCTTCGACTACGTTGAAGACTATCTACGACCACCTTCGACTACCCTCGATTACCTACGAATAACATGCCGACCTACTACGACCTACTTCGACTAAACCTACGAAAAAAAGCTCCTGGGAATAATAAAGATTGTATTGTATATTGTATATCGAGTAATATAAATATCAAATTTTTTTTTACATGGCGACCTTTTTAACTCGCGGGCATTTTTCAGCACATTGAAAAATACGCCACGACCTAGATGAGGCTTTGAGGACGTGGGAACCGCTCTCGAGCATGAAGGAGAGTTACACAAAGACCTCCTAGGACCTCGTGTCGACCATGCTGCGAATATGAGTCGAGGGCAAACTCTTCTAAATTCACCAATTAGGTTGTTGCAGTGGGACAGCCCTTTAAGTTGTTAAAACAGCTGTGTTTGTTCTACAGACCAAGCACTTAGGCAAAAACCTTGAAGTTCATTTCTATTTGGATCTGCTACAAAATATGTTACCTCATGTGGCTCTGTGGATGGATGATTCTGCAGATTTTGTTTAGATCAATTTAAAAAATGGGCTGTCTTTTGTGCAGATTTTTAGAAGAAGCATCAATTCTTGGAGACTTTGTTTGGAGCCTTAAACATTATAATATGTTTTGGGATTTTATATAATAGCATAGTGTTAGTAACAGCAATGCTAATCAGTTGCATTCTATCCCTGCATCCACCCACCTAATGTGCACTTTGCAAATTCCACTACAATATCAATACTTATCTATTCAGCTGTTGCACCCATGATGTATCCTCTACCCAGTTCTCTCTACTTGCTAAGTGTCTTGAATTTTCAACAGCTCCATCAAAGCGATGTTCAATACTTTTTCTTTGCTAGTCTCAATTCCTGATACCACTCCCATATATCCCAACCATTTTTCTCTGGCCTCTCCATCAAATCCCTTTTATTGCTATTGTTCACAGTCAACTTCTGGTACTTAGTGTAATGTAAAAGGAGATGTTTAATACTATAATACATAAACTGAAAAGTGACTATGAACCCTGACATAAAAAAACAAACTGCTGGAGGAACTCAGCAGGTCGGACAGTGTCTGTGGAGGGAAACGGACATATGATGTTTCAGGTTGGGAACTTTTTTCAAGACCTGAAGAAGGGTCCCAATCTGAAATGTCATCTTTCCATTGCCTGGTTTACTGCGTTTCTTTAACAATTTATTTTTTGCTCAAGAATATCCATAGTCTGTTGTGTCACCAACCTTGAGATGTTCTAATGCACAAGATAGACACAAAATGATGGAGTAACTCAGAAGAAAAGGAATAGGTGACATTTCGGGTCGAGACCCTTCTTCAGACCGAACAATTCAATTCAATACTCAACTTTATTGTCATTGCACAAATACGAGTATAGGTACAACGAAATGCAGTTTAGCATCTGGTCATAGTCATAGTGCAAGATAGTAGAAGTAAAAATAAAAATACAAAATAAGCATACAATAAATAAAAAATACTGGTTCACAATGTGTGGATTGTGGATAAATTAAAACTGGTACATAGGCAAATAACTTGCCCCAACACGTCACCCATTCCTTCTCTCCAGAGATGCTGCCTGTCCCACCAAGGTACTCCAGCTTTTTGTGTCTATCTTTGGTTTAAACCAGCATCTGCAGTTCCTTTCTACACATGTTCTAATGCACACTTTTTTTGTCTCTTTTTAATACATTTTCTTTCTTTACAGGCGTCATTCACTCTCTCCAACTACTCTTTTATTGCCGGTAAAAAGTCCATCGTACCCTTTAAGTGATGGTGAAGACTCCTGCAGATATATTAGATATGCTCATGTCTCAACTCCTAGACAGAGTCTAAGGGATTGTGGTTCAGGAGGAGCAACACCGAGAAGCAGTTTTCTACATTCATGTAGCATTGATTCACAAAGTTCTTTGCTGAAAGCTGTGAGCATTGCATGCTTGGACCAAAACCCGCCGGGCAGCGCAATTGAGGGAGTCAGAAACCAGAAATTATCACACACAGGATGCCATGAGGAGCCAGGTGATGGGATAGGCACCTCCCAACTTAACCGGAGCACGCTGTCTTTGGGAACGGCAGCTACTCTCCGGAGCCTTTCCTTCAGCAGAGCCAGCACACGCTCGCAGACTGTTGACATTCGGCAGAAGATTTCAGAATGGGAATGCAGAAAGGAAATATCTCCCAGGAGGAATCTGATGCTGGAGAAGAGAAAAGGTGGAGATAGGGCTTGCAGTGAAGGATGCCCCAGCCTGCTGCCTTCACCCTGCAGTGAAAAGACCTTTGATCTGATAGGATTTAAAAGAATGAGTAGGTCATTTTCAGAGTGCTCATACCCTGAGACTGAAGATGAAGCATCCGATAAAGAGTTGTTTGCCAGACATGAAAGATTGTTTGGAAAGAACCAGTCTTCCAATGCTTGCAGCAAAGGGCACGTGAGGAGACAGGCCTCTGCAGTACTCAGCAGGATTCAGAAGATTGAGCAGGTTCTCAAGGAGAGCCCCAATACCAACCTTCCTCAGTTGCCCAGCAGCTGCTATGGGAGGGAGAGACTGCGGAAAAAATCTTTCACCCCGAGTGTGTCGGAGGACATCAAGGAGGCTGGGAGAGTAATGAAGAGGGGGAGTTTTAGCTCTGTGGTAACAGAACCAGAGCCTGATCCTGCAACTGAGAAAGCTACACTACAGCAGGAAATTAGTCAACATTCTGACAGCTTCTCATACAAGACCGAAGTACTGCCCGAAAGTCCACCGACCATTGTGGTGAATCCTGTGCCGAAACCAAAACGCACTTTTGAGTATGAAGCTGATAAAACCCATAGTACTCCTAGCAACAGTCTACCTCTGTCCTCTTCTCCCATTTCACCACCCCCTCTTCCATCAACTCCTGCACCCCCTGTTACACGGAGGCAGAAAAAAGATTCAAACCTCCATAGAAAGATCCACAACAGGTAAACAACAGTTTTACAATGATGTTTACTGTGATTAAAACTATTTACCTGCAACATTTGTTAAGGGTAGTGCTGTCTACAATGAATTGCATCAGCGCCTTTCATTATGAGACGGATTTAAACTAATGTACATGCAGTCTGGGGGAATTAAATATTTAATGAAAATAAAGTATAGATTTTAGGAAAATGTAATTAAGGGTGGGATGAATGAGAATGGATCATGTGATGATTTATGGCCGATCTGGACAACACGAGAGATTTGATGACATTGTTGACAAGTTGAGCGACGAGGGCTTGTTCAATTACCTTTCCCAACATCGCGTTTACGACTCATTTATAACTGGTGATTCATTAAGTTTGCAAAGTTAAAGTTTCAATAGGAAGAATTAAATTGGGGATTGATAGGAAATATGTGCAGAAAATGTGGACATCTACAGCATATTTTGAGGGATTTGGAAAGGGAAAGGAACATCATTTGCAAGGAGGGAGGACAGCTTTTGAGGATGGTCAGAAGGGGGACATTATCTTGGAGGGAAGGATTATTGAGGTAAGTGAACATTATTAGATATCTTGATAGCTGGGATGGGACGTTGGCTGGTTTGTAAATTGGTAGCAGAAGAGTTCGGAGTGCAGGTGTTCAACTTCAAGGATAACATGATACTTTATTGGGCAGATGAGGAGGTTGGAGAGAGGGTGAAGTTGCAGGGGTTTACAATAGTGGTCCGCGATGATCCTGAACTAAGTGAGTCACTTTAGTAAGCATGTGGTTGTCAGACCTGACAGCGGATTCAAAGTGATTCATATCTGTGAACTTCGGAACTAGCAGAACCAAAGCCGGGCCTATATCGGGGAATCAGCCAAGGCAGAAAAGGGTGATGGTGTGTGTCAATGAGATTTCCACATTGAAGTAAGAGATGAGGATGTACTTGATCTGGGCTAAAGCCGGTTGATAGAAATCTTTTGGGAAATAGTGGATCAAAGGCTAAACATGAGATTTAGCCCTGCTATAAGAAGGATGTCATTAAGCTGGAAAAGGTAGAGAGTAGATTTAAGAGGATGTTGCCAGGATTTAAGGGCCTGAGTTTTAGCGGGAGGAGTGCTGGATAGGTCTTTATACCTCGGAGAGCGGGAGACTGAGGGGTCATCTTAGATAGGTGTATAGAATTATGACGGGCATAGATAGTGTGAATGCACATCATCTTTTACCCAGCATTGGGGAAATCAAAGACCAGAGGGTGTAGGTTTAAGGTGAGAGTGCCCAACTTTTTCACACAGAGGGTAGTGGGATTATGGAATGAGCTGCCAGAGGAGGTAGTTAAGTCAGGTACCATAACATTATTAAGAGGAAATTTGACAGGGAGATGGATGGTAAGAGGTTTGAGGGTTATAGGCCAAAAGCAGGCAAATGGGACATGACGGGGCTTCTTGATCTACATGGAGGAGTTGGGCAAAATAGCCTGTTTCTTTGCTGTATGACTCTGGTTCAAAGGTTGAGAGTGAAATTGTATTCTCTGTCCTCATCATGAGATACATTCTGCTGAAATTGTTAGAATAGCTTCCTTTGTGTGTCTCGATTACCTTGCCTTTACAGAAGTCAAGGCCATTACCTCAGCTGTTTAACCTGACATTTGGCCAGGTATATGGATAGGAAGGGTTTAGAAGGATATGGGTTGCACACACACATTGGATTAGCTTAGGTGGTCAGCATAGGTGTGATGTGTCCTGTGATTCTGTGAGACACAAAGCAGCTGTTACTGTAGATAAGTAATTACGATCAAAGATTATCATCAGGCCCTGGATGTTACTGGATGGACAAGCAGCAGATATGCAAATACATTTTTTTATTGTACATTTTGTTTTAAAATAAAGGGCAAAAACACCATTGGACTTTGTTGCTGTCCCCATACATAATTATGTAATATCTTGGTGGGCAAACTTTGAAGAAGAAATAATTATATGCACACAAACAACTATCATCTAAATAACCATTGCTGAAAAAGGAAGGGCTGTGTTCAAATTGGACAATGTTTATTTAATCAGTGATTTTAGTCTCTTCCTAGTTGTTGGAAAGATTTCAGCCAGGAAGAGGAAGGGATTAAACAAAACCCAGCCAATCTAATTGATTCCATTGTAGTGTTGATCCTTAAAATGTATACTACAAACCCTGTTGTTCCTGATTATTTTGTGATATTACTCAGTTCGGCAGGAGTTGGGGAGAAACATTGTTAAAATGTCATATTGGTGATATTTCGAGAATTGCTGTCAAAGTGCATGTTGTAGATAGAAGTGCATGTCTAAGATATATTATGCTCTCCTCAATATGTTTCAAATATTTATTTTTTGCTACCTGAATAATATTGACTAAATCAGAACTGATTGCAAATAATTATCTACATTTAATAAAGCAGGGATTTTAGGAACATGTACAAACCATCCTCTACAATAATGCTCAACACTGGATTTCTGCAAGAATGCATTCTCAGCCCCTTCTTTATTCCTTGTACACCCACGACTGTGCAGTCAAGTACAAATCCAATTTAATTTACAAATTCGTGGACGACACCACAATAATGGCTCATGTAATCATGTATAGTTATTCCACTGCCTGGTTAGCACGTAACAAAAACATTTTCACTGTACTTCGGTTTGTGTGACAATAAACCAAACTAAACTAAACTTAAAGGAACTGCAGATGCTGGTTTACCAGGGAAAGACAAAATGCTGGAGTAATTCAGCAGGGCATTCAGCATCCCTAAATGGTTAGGGATGTTAAAAGTTAAACAATTAAAGGAATTCTGCCTGACCTGAGTTACTCCAGCATTTTATGTAACTGAACACAATTGCTTCATTGGTATTAACAGTGACTTGGACGTATGGGGTCAGAGCTTGATAACTGATAGAAGATAGTTGTGGTAGAAGGTCTGGAGGTCTATGATCAGTGGAGTTCCACAGGAATCTGTGTTGAGACTTCTGCTCTTTGTGTGATATATATATATATATACACTAGACCAAGTGCAGACCCGTTGTGTCTGTTCCCCCAACGTGCGGTTGTGTGGGGGGGGAGGCGGCATGCAGCGTAACACACTAACAACCCTCACCCCCCCCCCGCACTCACGCTAATGGAGGGGGGGGGGGGAGAGAGAGGGGGGGGGGGGGAGAGGAGGGGGGAGCGGGGGAGAGAGGGGAGGGGGGGGGGGGGAGGGGGGAGGGAGGGGGGGAGAGGGAGGGAGAGAGAGGGAGAGAGAGAGAGGGATGGGGAGAGAGAGGAGAGGGAGATGGAGAGGGGGAGAGAGAGAGGGGGGGGAGGGGGGAGGGAGAGGGGGGGAGTGGAGAGGGGGGGGGAGGAGGGGGGGGGAGGGGGGAGGGAGGGGAGGGGAGGGGGGAGGGGGGGGGGGAGGGGGGAGAGGAGAGGAGGGGAGAGGGAGAGGAGAGGGGGGGAGGGGGAGGAGGAGAGGGGGGGAGAGGAGGGGGGAGGGGGAGGAGGGAGGGGGAGGGGGGGGGAGGAGAGGGGAGAAGGGGAGGGGGGGGGAGGGGGGAGAGAGAGGAGGGGAGGGGAAGAGGAGAGGAGGGGAGGGGAGGGTGTAGGAAAGGGGAAAAGAGGAAAGGCGAAGAGGGGAGAGGAAAGAAGGGGGGAAGAGAGGAGAGGGGAAGAGAGGAGAGGAAAGGGGGAGAGAGGAGGAGAGGGGGGGAGGTGAGGAGGAACGGGAGGAGAGGAGGAGGAGGGGGGGGGAGGAGAGGAGGGGGGGGAAGGGGGGGGGGGGGGGGGGGGGACGGGGGGGGGGGGTGGCAGGGAAGGGGGGGGGGGAGGAGGGCGAGGGGGGGGGAGGGGGGGGGGGGGAGTGCCTTTTTACTTCAACCCAAACAACCATTTGCAGGCAGTGCTTTTTCACCTGTAACCATATTTTCATTTTCAAACCAAATTAAGGGTACTCACAGTGCTGTAGACATTTGTCAGTGTCATTCAGAGCTCTGATTGAGGCACACCACTTGCAGAGACTGATTGAGGCACACCACTTCCTGGTTTTATAGTCCCTCCCTTTCCCTCCAGCAGGGGCAGCAGAGAGAATGGGGAATTTTGTAAAAACATTAATATCTCTGTCAATTTTCATCGACGGGAAAAGTCCTCGGCACACATGCGGCAGAGGGGGGCTCTGAGCGAGGTGGCCAAAAATGACAGCCGTAGGTGGCGGTGTACTCTCGGAAATCGCAGCACAGAAAGCCAAAACCGGTCAAGAACAGACTTTTAGTAATATAGATAAATGACTTGGACATAAACGTAGACAGGTTGGTTAGTAAGTTTGCAGATGACACCAAGACCGAGGAAGATATTCAAGGTAGACATCGGGATAGAGATCTGCTACAGAAATGGGTGGAGAAATGGTAGATGGAGATCCAAGCAAGTGTGAGGTGCTTAACTTTGGTAATTTAAACGTAAGGGGAGAATATATAATTAATGGCATGACCCTCAACGGCATTAATGTACAAAGGGAACTTACTGTCTATAATACCCTGAAAGTAGCAACATAAGTAGATGGATGATAACAAAGGCATATGTTATGCTTGCTTTCATAGTTTGGGTCGTGGTTATAGCACGGTATAAAAGATCATGATGAAAAGAATCAGGAAGTCATGATGCAGCTTTATAGGATTTGGGTTAGGCTGCATTTGGAGTATTATGTGCAGTTCTGGTTACCCCATTACAGGTAGGATGTGGTGGCTATTGAAGCAATGTAGAGGGGAGGTTTACACGAATGATGCCTTGCAGACGGGGCATTAGCTGCAGGGAGTGGTTGTTCAGACTTGGATTGTTTTCTCTGAAATGTCAGAGGTTACGGGAAGACCTGATAGATGTATAGAAAATTATGAGCAGCATAGATGGATAGAACCTTTTTCCCAGGATGGCAAAATCAACATTATTAATCAACGTCTACATTAATTCTGGTTCATTACTCCCTCAATAAACAAAATTACAGTTTTAGTTAAGGTGTCATCTTTAAACCCAGTCATTACATCATAATGATGTCAAGAGATTCAAGAGGAGATGTTTGTCATATGAACCGGATATGAACTCAAATAATAAAATTCTTACTTGGTGCAACTTTACATGCACACTAACAGCAACATAGTAGATATAAGTTATGATTAATCCTAAGTAAACTAGACCATGATAATGCAAAAAAACAAAATATGTTGGTCAACCATAGTAGTACAAAGTCCATGATGGTTCGGTGCCGATGAAGGGTTGTGAAGGGAGGTTCAAGAAGCTGATGTTTGATGGGTGGAAGCCGTACTTGGGCTCCTGTACCCTCTTCCCAATGTCATAGAGTCATAAAGCATGGGAAAACAGGCCCTTTGGCCCAACTTCTCCATTCCAACCAATTCTGTGCTTGTCCCATTTTCCTGCTTTTGGCCCATATTGCTCTTAAATACTTTCTATTCATATATTTGACCCAATGGTTTTTGGTATTCGTAATTGTATCCACAGGATAACTCCCTGTTTACTCTGATTGGGAATGGAACTTGGGCCACAGCTCAGAAAGTGACAAATCCTGGCTGTCAAGAATACTGGTGCCTTCTAGACAATTGGGCAGCACATTGGTGCAGTGGTAGAGTTACTACTTTTCAGTGCCAGGAACACGGGTTCGATCCTGAATAAGGGAGTTGTCTATGGAGTTTGTACGTTCTCCCTGTGATTGCGTGGGCTTTCTCATGGTGCTCAGGTTTCCTTCCACACTTCAAAGGTTTGTCGGTTAATTGGCTTCTGTAAATTGTAAATTGTCCGTAATGTTTAGGATAGTGTTAGTGGACGGGGTGATCGCTGGTCGGCGTGGATTCAGTGGTGTCCGATGGGCCTGTTTCCATGCTGTATGTCTAAAATCTAAAGTGAAGTGATACTACTTGACCACTGGACAATCAGGATTACTGATAACAGTGAGAATGATAACAGGATAACAGCCAGAGTGAATATAGCAAGAGTAGAGTGGACCTTTGATGATAGAACCTGTCTTTTTACCCTCATGCTACATGGTACAAGCTTATTAAAATCAATGAAATGAGAATGAAATAGATTTACGCGAGCAAGTGTAATCATGGAACATAGAATAGTGCAGCACAGCACAGGAACAGGCCCTATGGACCACAATGTCTGTATCAAACACGATGCCAAGATAAATCAATGTCACATAATGCACTTGATCCATGCCCCTCCTCTCTCTACATTCATCTGCCGATCGAATAGCCTCTTAAATACCACTGTTGTATATAATCCTTCAAATTATTTCAGGCAATAATGACAGACGTTTAGACATAAAACCAGTGCTTGAGGCTTCAATTTGAAAAGAAGTAGTAAATATATGACTCCTGAACACATCTGAATTGTTGAAAGTGTATATTACTGTATGGTAATGATTGGTTCATGGATGTAGTACACTTTTACTTAACAGTTAACTTAGACATTAAAATGAAAGCTTATTTAATCTAGGTGTCACTGGCAAGGCCAGCAATTGTTGTCCATCCCTAATTCCATGAAAAGGATGGTGGAGAACATGCTACAAATTGGTGTCTTACTGGGTTATTTCAGAGAGCATTCAAGGGTCAACCGCAGATAGATGATGGTGGTGACCTGCAACTTTGAACCACTGCAGTCCTTTTGTGACGATACTCCCACACTCTACAATGAGCAGGAAGCTTCAGACTCAACAATATTTAAGGAATGACAAAACATCTCCAAGTTTAGATGGTGTGCAACTTTGAAGTATGAGCTGGCAATGTACTGAGTTGGAGGCCTGATGTTTTGTTAAGCTGAAGCTGAAGATTGTTGTTAGCGCACCATGTAGCCACAATAAGGGCATCATAGGTTACGGGGAAAAGGCTGGAGAATGGGGTTGAGAGAGAAAAATAGATCAGACTCGATGGGTCAAATGGCCTAATTCTGCTTCTATGTCTTATAATCTTATGAAAAAATGGATGATGGAAGCTATGAATGTTTGGTTGTGATTGATGGACTGGATGCTAATCATGAGGGTTGCATTATCCTGAATGGAAGATAGACAGAAAAAGGTGGAGTAACTCAGCAGGTCAGACAGCATCTCTGGAGAAAAGGAATAGGTGTCGTTTCGGGCCAAAACCCTTCTTCAGAAAAAGGATCTCGACCCAAAACGTCAACTTTTCCTTTTCTCCAGAGATGCTGTCTGACCCACTGAGTTACTCCAGCTTTTTGTGTCTCTCTTTGGTTTAAACCAGCATCTGCAGTTCCTTCCTACACATTATCCTGAAGGGTATTGAGCAGTTGATGGGAGAGATGTTTCCATTGAAGCAGTCGTTTAACTTCTGTCAGTTTTCCAGAAAAATTTGTAAATTTGATGATTGCTGGAGGTAAACTACGGAATTTCAAACTCTATAACTGACAGACGACAAAAGTGACCCAAAAGCCTGACAACAGCAATGGATATAACAACATCAGCAGCCCTTTTTACATTTAGTAAAGCACACTCTTAAGATCTGCATGCTTCTAAATAAAAAAGTTAATTGCTGGTCTATTGACAACAATCTTCTCTCTCTGTGTTTTACAAGGAAATCCTTTGAATTTGAAGATGCTGTCAGTCTTCATTCATCGCATTCTCCTTCTCCTACTGAAAATGGTACATCCACCTTGCCTCTGGAAGTACACAGCAGATTTAGTTCAAAAAGCACTTTAGCAGAAGAGAATGCTTATGAAGACATCATAGGTAAGAATAAGAACAAAATTATTGTGAGGATATACATTAGCATCGTAAAATATTACAATCATTGGCCATTGTAGGAGCAAAATGGAAAGGCCATGCGGAGTTGGTGTTTGAAGTAACAGGTGATTTATTCAACTTTACACACCAGGAAGCCAGCCAAAGCTGACCCATCGAGTGTGACTTTGGTACATTTTTATATTCTCAGATGACAAGATTACTCAGAACCTTGATTAAACATAACGAGGTTTTGCACAGCGACCTGACCAACAACGGAACAAGGTCTTAATTCTTGAATGGAACTTGGAAAGACTTAATTAGGTCACAAACAGAATGAGATGTTCATCCTCAAGTCTAAATTCATTCTCAGTAAATCCAAATTTCTGTTACAATGATGGGTGCTTGCATAATCAAGGCTTTGTCTGCGTTTCCTGCCACCACATTAGCACAATCCACATCCCTATTTACTAATTAAACGATTGTTTACCCTACAACGGTCATTCACAAAAATCTTGTTCTAAAATGATTTTCAGTCTATATTCTAGTTACATTACTTTATTACTGCACTTTGTAAATTACAAAATATTAATTTGTTTAGAGATTGTATATTGTAGCTACAACATGGGAATAAACATTAAAAGCAGTTGCTTACAAAAGCAGTGTTTGAATGCTTAGTTTCAGCTGTGTATATGAATATCAAAATAAATTTGAAAAAAAAAAGAATGAATATTTACTATTGTCAACTCTGACAACCTGATTAAGGTTTTTAGGATTAGTGTAGATGGACAAAAAGTTTTGCATGGACTTAGTTGGCTAATGGATCAGTTTATGTCCCATATAAGTCTATAACATTAAGACTTAACCATTCAAAATTGACCAGGATAAAAGCCCGAGGGAACTTATTAATGTATTTTTTTATCACGTAGAACTGCGACCGTTAGTGGCGTTGTTGACAGTGTGGAGGTTGTCTTGGACTACAATTTGAAATCGATGTCATGGTGACATTGTCTGACAAAAGGCAGATGGGGTTAAAATCTGATCATTGTGAGGTGGTGCGTTGGAAAATACTGATGAGGCAGTCAAGTAAAAGTGACGATGGAGAATTAGGACTCTTGACTACTTTTTGGTGACTCACAAGTAAGGTATTACTCACCCAGAGCAAAACCTGCTGAATGTGAATATTTATAAGGCAGGATGGGGGGTGGGGGGTGGGGGGTGGAAGATTGCAACCTTCACGTGGTCCGCCTTGTTTCAACAAATGCAATCAACCCGGCGTGCACAATCAAATAAGATCAAATAGAACAAGTTGTCCTACAACTTTAGGTTGTGCACGCCATACGCAAGAAGAAGAAGAAGGCAGGATGGGAACAAAAGATGTCCACAGATAAAACTCTTGCTATAAAATCAAATTACAATTTATTCACAAACAATTAAGATCCCCTTTATCCCATTTAAAAGAGCAAAGTGGTTATCAGATTGAACGTTATACTGAAAATATAAAAGAGCTAGTGTATTAGCGTGAAGTGAAGGTAGACACAAAAAGCTATAACTCAGCGGGTCACACAGCATCTCTGGAGAAAAGGAACAGGTGATGTTTTGGGTCGAGGCAGGCAGGTGGGATGAGCTTAAAGGCAGCATCTTGGTTGGAATGGGCAAGTTCGGCTGAAGTTCATAAGTTCTAGGAGCAGAATTAGGCCATTCAGCCTGCCAAATCTACTCTGTCATTGGTCTACCTTTCCCTCTCAACCCCACCCACCTGCCTTCTCCCCATAACTCCTAACATTGTTACAAATCAAGAATCTGTCAATTTCCACCTTAAAAATATCCATTAACTTGCCTCCACAATCGTCTGTGAATTCCACAGATTCATCACCCTCTGACTAAAGCAATTCCTCCCCATCTCCTTTCTAAAGGCACATCCCATTATTCTGAGGCTCTGGCATCTGGTCCTAGAGTCTCTCCCACTAGTGGAAACATCCTTTCCACATCCACAGTCTAGGCCTTTCACTTTTCGGTAAGTTTCAATGCAGTCTTCACTCATCCTTCTAAACTCCAGCGAGTTCAGGCCCAGAGTCATAAAACGCTCATCGTATGTTAACCCAATCATTCCTGGGATTATTATCATAAACCTCCTCTGGACCCTCTCCAATGTCAGCACATCCTTCCTCAGATATGAGGCCCAAAACTGCTCGGAATACTCCAAAATGCGGTCTGACCAGTGCCTTATGAACATAGAAACATAGAAAATAGGTGCAGGAGTAGGCCATTCGGCCGTTCGAGCCTTCACCGCCATTCAATATGATCATGGCTGATCATCCAACTCAGTATCCTGTACCTGCCTTCTCTCCATACCCCTGATACCTTTAGCCACAAGGGCCACATCTAACTCCCTCTTAAATATAGCCAATGAACTGGCCTCAACTACCTTTTGTGGCAGAGAATTCCACAGATTCACCACTCTCTGTGTGTGAAAAAACATGTTTTTCTCATCTCGGTCCTAAAAGATTTCCCCCTTATCCTTAAACTGTGACCCTTGTTCTGGACTTCCCCTACATCGGGAACAATCTTCCTGCATCTAGCCTGTCCAATCCCTTAAGAATTTTATACGTTTCTATAAGATCCCCCCTCAATCTTCTAAATTCTAGCGCGTACAAGCGGAGTCTATCCAGTCTTTCTTCATATGAAAGTCCTGACATCCCAGGAATCAGTCTGGTGAACCTTCTCCGTACTCCCTCTATGGCAAGAATGTCTTTCCTCAGATTAGGAGACCAAAACTGTACGCAATACTCCAGGTGTGGTCGCACCAAGACCCTGTACAACTGCAGTAGAACCTCCCTGCTTCTATACTCAAATCCTTTTGCTATAAAGCCTCAGCACTACATCCCTGTTTTTACACTCTAGTCCTCTCCCAATTAATTTGCCTTCCATACTACTGATTCGATTTGCAAAATCACTTTTTGGGAATCCTGCAAGTCCCTTTGCACCTCCAATTTCTGAATTTTCTCCCCATTTAGAAAATATTCTATGCCTACTACCAATATGCATGACTCTACACTTTGCTACACAGTATTCCATCTGCTACTTCTTTGCCCACTCTCCTAAACTGTCCATGTCTTTCTGCGGTGTCCCTGCTTTCTGTGATGCATGACTCTTATGGTATGACTGATAGTTATATTACGAAGGCAAACTGAACATACGGTTTAGTTTTCTTAAAAAATGCTTATATCTATGAACTTCACCTAGCAATTGAACATAATTTACATATATATAATATAAAATATATTAGGAGAAAGAATTGAACACTGAAGATAAAGAAAGCACTGGAAATCCATGAAGAAATATTTAGGTCAGGTGGAAAAAGGTAAAAAAATATGTTAGACGTGACATAAATTGGAATCAGGACTGTTATATTCCTCAGACATCCAAGTAAGTTAGCAAGTCTGAATAAAATCCACATGTGGTGTCTGGCAGCAGTGGATTTGCACTGCATGAACTCAGCTTTGAGTTAAGATTTGATCAAGGAGTTTGTTCCTAACTTGATGCATGGCCTTCTATCTGTCAAAGTAATAATTAGACGAGCAATGAAAAGTTAACAACTAAAACTGAAACAAAGCACAAGACTTTTTGATTGAGAATCAAAAGCTGCAGATGTTGGAAGTCTGAAATAAAAACAGAAAATGCTGGAAGTACCCAAGGGGTCAGGAGAAAGAAACCAAGTTAATGTTTCATGTTGAAGACATTTCATCACTGCTGGATAGAGAGATTTTATTTGACAAGAATTTGAGGGGAGGAATCACTGGGGCAAAGGGAATATTTCTGATAGGGAGAGACTTGGGTTGCTGGGATGAGCTGTCGAGCTCACGGAGAAACTCAACAAGTCAAGCAGCATCTTAGTTTTTTTTAGTTTAGATTTACAGTGTGGAAACAGGCCCTTCGGCCCACTGAGTCCGTGCGACCAGCGATGCCCACACACTAACCCTATCCTACGCACACTAAGGACAATTTTTACAATTATACCAAGCCAATTAGCCTACAAACCTGTACATCTTTGGAATATGGGAGGAAACTGGAGATCCCGGAGTAAACCATGCAGGTCACGTACAGGGAAAACGTACAAACTCAGTACAGTCAGCACCCGTAGTCAGGATTGAACCCTGGTCTCTAGCGCTGTAAGGCAGCAACTCACCCACTGGGTCATCGTGCTGCCCTGCAGAGGAAGTAAAGGGAAGGTTGATGATTCGGATCATATCTCTGCATCAGAACGGAGAGTGTAGAGCAGTGGTTCTTAACCTGGGGGTCGTGACCCCCATGGCGGTCGTTTGGGGGTTTTCCGGGGGACATGAAGGGATCATAAATAACATCAATTTGTTGAGCCCATTTTTAGGAACCTAACAAAGGCACATACCACACACAGTATATTGTTCATGTATGCGTGTACATATACGCACACGAACTGTGTGTGTTGTGAACCATGTCTGCCAAGAAGCGCACGTGGACTATTTCAAACGAAAATAAGCCGCACTCAAGGGTTCCTGCATCGATTTGACGGGTCACTGTGTCGTCAAAATGAAGTAGCGTTGGAGGCTTCATACGGATTGCTTATCGAATCCCACACACTAAGAAACCTCACACCATCGGTGAACAGCTTATCAAGCCATGCCTTCTCGAAGCAGCAAAGTTGGTGCTGGGGGAACAGCAGTCAAACAAGTTCAGGCAGATTTCCTTTTCGAATGACACAGTCAAAAGTCGAATATCAGATATGAGTAATGATATTCTGCTGCAAGTAGTGAGCGCTGTGAAGAGCAGTCCAGTGTATTCACTGCAACTGAATGAATGAATTAATACGTTTATTGTCATTGCACAATACTGTCCAACGAAATTCCATTACATCTCCACCGGTTAAAAAAATACAAACACGACAACCATTGACACATATGTACACTTATTAGTAAAATAATAAATAAGTATTTAAAAAGAATTAAAAATAATTTGGCGGCATTTCTTGGAATTACATTTTGCTTCCCCAGTGTTCTCTGTTGGAATTTAGCTCTTTTATCGCACATGGGTAGAAACTATTTTTTAGTCTTTTAGAGACCTGAATCGCCTCCCAGAGGGTAGCAGAGTGAAAAGGTGGTTGGCAGGGTGGGATGTGTCCTGCTTGATATTTGTGGCCTGGCGCAAGCATCGGGCCCTATATATATATCATCCAAGGAGGGCAGTTGAGCGTTTGTAATGCTCTGTGCAGTTTTTATAATTCCCTGCAGCGCCCTCCTCTCAGCCACAGTACAGCTAGCAAACCACACCAGGATTCCAGGAGAGGATACTTTCCACGTGGCATCGGTAGAAGGACAGCAGCAGCGGCTGTGAGACGTTTGCTCTCCGGAGAGACCTCAGGAAATACAGCCGCTGATGTAACTTCTTCACGAGAGTGACGGTGTTCATTTGCCATTTGACGTCCTGGGAGATGTTTATTCCCAGGACTTGTCGGAGTGTGTACAGATGGGGCACCTCCCATGGTCGGATGCAGATCTGGCCTCAAAGCTTTCGTGAAGGATGTCACTCCACATGTCTCCTTCACCCACTGCATGATACATCACCATGCTTTAGCAATGAAGACTCTTCCTCCTGGTCTTCGAGAAGTGCTTTCAGATGTGGTGAAGATTGTGAACCACATTCGAGGGAGCGCAGCAAACTCAAGAATCTTCAAAGCGATGTGTGAAGAAATGGGACTCGATTGCACTGTTTTGATATTCCACACAGAGGTGCGTTGGCTTTCGTGTGGTGAAGTTCTCAATCATGTGATTCAACGGCGAGAGGAAATAGCGCTGTTCTTGGAGAGAGGGTGTACCGAGAAGGAGAAACAGCTTCATGAAAAGATGCAGGATGAACTGTTCGTGATGAAGGTTGCTTACTTGGCTCTCTTCTTCGCCGAGGTGAATTCCTTAAACCTCCCAATGCTACACACGGCTCGTGACAAAGTGGAAACGTTCAGGAGGAAGATTCAACTTTACTAGAGAAGAGCCCAGGACAGTGACGCGACTATTTTCCCTGAGATGACGACTCTCCAGATGTTGAATGCCACTTCCATGAGGAGATCTCAACCCACCTTCTGGCAATTAGTGAAGCCATCGAACGTTACTTCCCCGGACTGGACAACCGCTCTCATGAGGAGACAGTGCCATCAGCGATACTGATGTGGCGGCAAAGGTTGAATTTTACTGAATTCGTGAAGATGCGCAGCTCAAGAGTGACTTCATGGAACAAGACCTCACCATGTTTTGGCTGAAAGTGAAGGACTGTCCTGTTCTTTCGAAGAGGGACCTGACCCTATTGGTCCAGTCCTCCTCAACCTATCGCTGTGAGGCTGGATTTTCAACCATGGTAACTCTGAAAACAATGGTACGCAATAGGCTTGTGTTTGATGCTGACATGAGGTGCTGCCTGTCGAGTATTCATCCTCGTTTTGATGCCTGATGGCTGTGAAGCAACTCCAGCCATCCCATTGACTGAGCATTGGCAGACATGTTTTAATAAACCGGGCTGTTTTTTTTCCAATTTTTGTTTCGGGGGTCACGGTACTGACCAAGAATGTCTGATGGGGTCGTGGGGCCAAAAGGTTAAAAACTACTGAGGTAGATAGTGGTTCTGAAACACTCTGTAGCTGTTGATATGATGGTTCAGTTGTGAGATTATAGTTGGGAAGAAACTGCCGCTGAATCTTGAATTAGGAGCCACATTGTTGACAGTCCTCCTGGATCTACCTTCCACTACACTGTTCTAAGTAAGTTTGATTAAGTAAGTAAGTAAGTAAGTATAGGCCACTGCTGATGAACTAGGTTGCTGAAGCAACTTAGAATAATGTGTACCAATATAACCATATAACAATCACAGCACGGAAACAGGCCATCTCGGCCCTTCAAGTCCGTGCCGAACACTTTTTTTTTTATCCCCTTAGTCCCATCTACCTGCACTCAGACCATAACCCTCCATTCCTTTCCTGTCCATATACCTATCAAATTTATTTTTAAATGATAATATAGAATCACTTTGTAAGTAAAGACATGCAGCTGGATACAGCGCCGAAAAGGTTCACTCGTTTGATTCTTGGGATAAAGAGGCTGCTGTATGAATAGTGGTTGAGCAGACTGTGCCTCCAATCACTGAAGCATAGAATAGCATCTACTCACTGATCCATACAATAATGCAGGGGGATCTTATTGAAATATTTAGAAGGAGATTGATGGGTAGATAGTCATAAAGTCATACAGAGTGGAAACAAGCCCTTTGGCCCACATTGCCCATGCAGACCAACATGCCGCATCTACACTAGTCCCACCTGCCTGCATTTGGCCCATATCCTTCTAAACATATCCTATCCATGTACCTGTCCAAATGTTTTGTAAATGTTATGAGCAGGTCATTCCATATACCCACCATCCCTTGTGTAAAAAAAATTTTGTTTTTAAATCTTGTCCCCCTCACCGTAAACCTGTGGTTCTCGATTCCCACTCTGGGTAAAATACTCTGTGCTTTTAACCTTTCTAATCCCTTCATGATCTAATACACTTTTATAAAATCACCCCTCATCCTCCTGCACTCCAAGGAATAAAGACCTAGCCAGCTCAACTCCACCTTATAGCTCAGGCCCTCAAATCCTGGCAACATCCTCGTAATTCTTCTCTGCACCATTTTCAGCTTAACAACATCTTTCCCACAACAGGGTGAACTGAACACAATACTCCAAATGGGGCCTCACCAATGTAGGCCACCAATGCTGAAAGAATGCTCCCCCTGGTTGGGTACCTTGAGCTAGGCAGCATCATTTTAAAATGGGGTATCGTCAATTTCAGGCAGAGATAAGGAAGAAGTTCTTAAGGGATCAGAGATGAGCAGGGCCTGTACTCGCTGTTTAGAAGCTTGAAGCGGGGATCTCATTGAAACTTACCGAATAGTTAAAGGCATGCATAGAGCGGATGTGAAGAGGATGCTTCCACCAGTGGGAGAGTCTAGGACCAGAGGGCATAGCCTCAGAATAAAAGTACGTGCATTTAGAAAGGAGATGAGGAATTTCTTTCGGCAGAGGGTGGCGAATGTGTGGAATTAATTGCCACAGATGGCTGCGGAGGCCTACTCATTGGGTATTTTTAAAGCGGAGAGTGACAAGTCCTTGATTTCAATACGGTGTCAAAGGTTATGGGGAGAAGGCAGGAGAATGGGGTTGAGAGAAAAGAATAGATCAGCCATGATTGAATGGCGGAGTAGACTCGATGGGCCGAATAACCTAATTCTACTCCTACGATTAATGAACATGAAGTTCTTCTCTCTCGCGAATCTTTCGAATTCCACGAATCAGCCATGATCATATTGAATGGGGGTGCTGGCTTGAAGGGCCAAATGGCCTACTCCTGCACCTATTGTCTGTTGTCTATTGTCCATTGTCCACGGCAGTATATTACTATCAGTCTCGAACTTTGGATGCAGAGTCATTGATTATATTCAAGGCAGATGTATTTGAATCGCAAGGGAGTTATGACTCCTGGAGACTGGGTGGGATAGTGGTTTTGTGGTTATGATCGGGTCAGGCATGATCTTGTTAAATTGCAGAGTAACATCGAAGTGCTATGCGTTCTATTCCAGTTCCTCCCCCTTATGTTCCAATGGAGTCCCTTGCTACGCGTTTGCTCTGTCGCAATGCAATATTTTCACAGACAGTCTGGCACATCCAGTTTGCTTACTTAAAGTCTGTGTTGTTTTGCAAGTAAGCCATCATCACTTTGAATGGATACACGCCTGTATTCTGTTGCATTTGCGCAGGTATCACACAAATTATTATAGGTCAGGAGGGAGGGGGTGGTGTGGGGAACAAAAGGGCAAATCAGCATTTCTAGTCCTTAAGGACAGCAGTTGTGGTTTGATAGATTTAGCTTTGACTGTATGGATTGTGAATGAGCTCCAGTTAATGTTGATTAGTCTAAAGTCATCAACCAGTGATCGAAAAGTAAAAAAACTGCAGTTGCTGGAAATCTGAAATAAAATCTGAAAATATTGGAGATACAGCAGGTTTGGACGTACTTTTAGAGAATGAAAGAATTAAAGTTTCAGCTTGATGTATGACCTTTCCACCAAAGCTGGATATTGAGGAAATGACCAGGTTTAAGTTGCAGAAGTGGAGTTGTGGAGAGAAATCAGAATATGTGTGATTGGATGGAGACCAGGAGAATCAAGAAAAGGTTGTGATGGTGAAAGTGAGATTTGACAAGACATTAGAAATCTCAATGGAGAGGAGGAGAGCTTCTTCAGGGTGGACATTGTAGGAAAGACATATGATGATAGGCCACTGTCCTGAAACATTAACTCTGCTACCCTCTCCACATATGCTGCCTGACCTGCTGAGTATTTTAGTTCCATACAAAAGAGGCCTATAATGATCCCAGGTCTGGGAAGCTAAGAGCAAATGAGACATTGTCTTTGATTGAAGTATATTCCAGTTACATAAATAAGGGTATTTGAGGTCACTGGAGGTCACCGATCTCAGTGAGGATAGTGTTGGTGAAGTGTAGCCTGTGTAGACAATACTACTTGGAAAAATCTAGATATGGGAAATGGCCCCTGTAAACACTCGGTCAAAAACTGTTCAGTAAGTAGTTTAGTTTAGAGATACAGTGCTGATACAGGCCCTTCGGCCCACCTTGTCCGCGCCGACCAACAATCCCCATACACACTAGTGACAATTTACCATTATCCCAAGCCAACTAACTTGCCAACCTGTACATCTTTGGACTGTCCATGAAGCATATATTCTGTTTCTGTGTCAACCAGCAAGAAGTGCACTAGCTAGAAGTAGGTTTCCGGTGCAGCAATATCGTTAACAGTACAAGGAAGGCTTAGTCTCAAGTGGCTAGAGTAAGCAGTAGACTGCAACGTTCTGTAAAGCAGCCTGGCAAAGAATGTGAATGACCTGGAGATAGTGTGGTTTAGATGGAAAGAGAATCATAGAGTTGAATATAAACAGGCCCTTCAGCCCATCACAAACTTACCAATCTTTTTGTTCATCTACACTATTTCCAACTGCCCACATTTGGTCCATATCCTTCTAAACCCTGCATTTTTAAGTTCCTGTATAAATGTCTCTCAAATATTATGATTGTATCTGATTCTACCATCTCATCTGGGGCAAGTATCAACCGCTTTTTATTTTGAAACCCCCTACAAATCCCCTTTATAATTCCTGCATCTCACTACAAACCTGTGCCCTCTTGTGTTTGATTCCCCTTCCAGCGTGTTAGGGAGATTTTGCTGCTTCACTTTTATTTAGACCACTGAGATTTAAAAATCACTGTAAAAGGTTAAAAATGGATGTTGCATTTTTGTTGATGTCAGACGAGCAGCTTTTACGCCAGAATTGCTTTTCCAGCACTAATAAAATTCTGAAGAAGGGTCCCGACCCAAAACGTCACCTATCCATGTACTGCAGGGATGCTGCCTGATTCGCTGAGTTACTCCAGCATTTGTGATATTTTATTCCAATGAAAATCACTCTGGAAAGATAGGGATCAAATTGTATTGCTCAGAAGATCAGAAATGATTTCAATGTTGCTGCCGGCTATGTGTACATTTAACACAGCACTTTTGCAGTGCTGTGAGAATGAATTTCTAAGTCTAAAGCTGAACCAGTTTTGTGAGAGACTTTTCCCTAGCAATTAAAGGAATTGGAAATAGGACTTACAAATTTAGAAAACGAGCTAACACAACTTAATGGGAAAATAAGGCTTTAATAGATATTATCATTGTAACCATCTGTATCTTTGAAAGTTTGGCTATGCGTTCTCCCTTTGCCGATGGAAACATTTATCTGCTGTTTTGAGATGAACTAAATAAATAAAACAACATTAAACTTTTTGTTAAAATAATAATCTGTCCAAGGAATAGTGGCAAAGTGTTAACATACAGCGTTCAACTTTGGGGTCAGAAAGTGAGTCACCAATTTTTTTTTTTTTATGTTCATAACCCAATCTTTAAGCAGTAATTCAAGTGACATCACATCCTGTTCAGTGATACCAGAGCTACCCAATTATGCTTGGCATTGCAAGGGATTTACTGCTTTGGTACACTTTCTAAAGAAAACTCTACTCTTTTGAAAATAATCATTGGATAAAACAACCGAGGAGAAAAAGTTAACTACAAACAGAAGTCTTCCTTAGTCTGCCAACTGAGGAAATATTTTTAGATTCACATGACTCTGTTGAATCAGCCTGTTTTTTCTCTCTGCACTGCTCCACAGATACCCCTAAAGAAAATCCTTATGAAGATGTGGATCTGAAAGGTCGATACCCTGGCAGAAAGTTACGGCTGTCATCTGAGAATTCCCTAGACTCTTTGCACAGGATGTGGTCCCCTCAGGAAAGGAAGTACACTACACCTCCCCAGGTAATTCTCTTGCTTTATGTTCTCATGCAATTCATGCAGGCAGACTTTTTTTGGGTCTGTTTGTTTTTATAAGGCTAGAGAAAAAAAGACTGAACTGGGAAGTGGTGATCATTGCCGTCAGCCTAACCAAGTTGATTTGGAAATGAAAGCTGTTTCTACAACTTTCTTTAAACCGAAAATGAATTTAAAAAACATCTCAATTTAACCATGATAAAATGTGAAGCATTAAATAATCGTTCATGTTTATGTAATGTTGTATGATTTGTGAATGCTTTCTGAATTGATGCCAAAATTGAACTGTGGATAGATAATGAAAGAATAAAACAAGCTCACCAAATACACCTTAAAGATTCTTTTTTTTTCAGAAAAAAATACCATTACGTTGTCCCATTTTACAGAAATTCATAGAATTAATCTGATTATATTTCATAAAGAAGAATTGCAGATTTCACTCTGAATTAATTGATAGGGAACTCAGAATTAATTGATAGGGAACTCTGAATTATCAAGAAATAAGCTAGTCAGTATAGTTTGAAGTATTACATTAATATACTATTAAATTAAGAGGATATTTTTCCCTTGTGAAACAAAATTGGAATTACATCCTTCTCTTAATAGGCCAGTGTAGTGCAGAATGTATATTTTATTGTCAGACAGATAGTCATTCAGATGTGGTGGTATTATAAGTGCTTTACAATGCTGATGAGAAATAAATACAACTTTTCATATTATAACAGTCCTAGAAGTTTTAATAAATACAGGGTGATGTTACTTTGCAAAATAAATTTACTGATTTTATTTGTGTTGCAAATGAGCCCCGCTAAAATAAAAGCAATATCATTAAAATGGTACCATACCATTTTTAGTTTGATATTAAATTAAATAGAAAATTGTTGAAATTTATTTATACCCATGTTCACGTTAGATGTGAAAGAACACATTTCCACTTGAAAAGCTTTCACAATATGACACCTTTTGTGTCATACTCATTTAAATCATTTCTAAGTTTGTGACAATACAAAGCAAAATGTATGTATAAGCTGAGCTGCTGACTTAGAATAAAATTGACTATGCCCATGTAAAGATCATGCCCACAAGTTTTCTTTGGATTACAAAGTAATTAATTCTACCATCAGACCGTGTAAACGTAAATATGATTTATCTTCCCCTTTTTTACTGTAACTCAGGCCATACATCAAACACATATGCAATATTTTTATTGCCATCAATCCCAAAGAACCATTTCAACCTTTTGAAAGTTAGTTATGTGGGAAATAGCAAGAATACACAGACCAGTAAGGTGAGATTTCTATACCAGTTCCGAGAAGTAGGCACTGCGAATAATGATATGTGAATAATATGTCAGGCGTGTTCATGCTGGAGCTGCATTAGCCAGCCAAGCCTGGTTTGAATCAAGCAGGGGCATGTCAGAAAAAATTATTTCAACAATTTCAAAGATTTTACATTGCTTAAGATCAAAGCTATTATGTGGTCATGCAGAATAATATAACTAGATTATTTGTGGTACTTTTATACCTAAAAGAAAAAAAATAACGTGAAGAAGCTTATTTTATGGTTAGCAAAGCTATTAACACATGATGTCATCAAGTTTAGGGTGCTAGGTAGAAACATAGTTATACAGCATGGAAATAGGCCGTTTGGCCCCACTGGCCCATGCCGACCTATGCCCACCTGCCTGCGATTTGCCCATATCCCTCTAAACTATCCCATCCATCTAAAAGTTTCCTGTCTAAAAGTTTCTTAAAAGTTGTATAGTACGTGCCACAACTACCTCCTCTGGCAGCTCATTTCATTTACCTACCACCCTTTGTGTAAAAAGGTTGCCCCTCGGGTTCCCGTTAAATCTTTCCCCCCCTCACCTTAAACTATTTCCCCTGGTTCTTGATTCTCCTATGGGTAAAAGACACTGTGCATCTACTCTATCTTTTCCCCTTATACACCTCAATGAAATTACCCCTCATCCTCCTGTACTCCAAGGAATATCATCCTAGCCTATACAACCTCTCCCTATACCTATACCTCAGTAAGTGTGGAACTTGGAGTTAGCACTCACCTCTGCAACTGGATACTCAACTGGATCCTCAACCACAATCAGTGAAGATCAGTGACAAATCATCCTCTACAATACTGGTGCTCTGCAAGGATGCGTTCTCAACTCCCTATTTTACTGCTGATACATCAGCCATGACTGCAGCAAAATAACGCAACTCAATTTACATATTCGCAGGAAATATTCGTGGGAAAGGTGGCGTTTCAGGTCTTGACTGTTCTTCAGACCGAATCAGATCATTCTTCAAATATAATATATGTGCACATTCACTGCCACATGCATGCCACCTACACAGTAAAGGATGTATTATTTTCCACAATATATACTCTGATCATCTTGAAAAATGCACTCTGTTCCGCTCATTCTTGAAGATATTGGAAAATGCTCTTCTCAATTAATTCACTGCTGAAGATACTGAAGAATACTGCCTACTTTTCTCTTGAGGGAAGCACTGTACACAAGGACTTTTCTCACCGCCAGGCCCCAGGTAGTCAAGATGGGAGGGAATACATCGAAGTCCCTCACCCTGAGCACAGGATCGCCCCAGGGTTGCGTCCTCAGCCCCCTATTGTACTCCCTGTACACACATGACTGTGTGGCTAGGTTCAGCTCCAATTCAATAATTAAGTTTGCTGATGACACTGTGGTGGTGGGCCTGATCTCAGACAATGATGAGAGGGCCTACCGGGAGGAGGTGGCTGATCTAGCACTCTGGTGCCAGGAGGACAGCCTCCTCTTGAACATCAAAAAAACGAAGGAGCTGATCATGGACTTTAGGAGGGCACATCATCCGAGGACGTACACTCCATTGAGTATAAATGGGGATCCTGTGGATAGGGTGAACTGTTTTAAATATCTGGGAGTCCACATCTCTGAGGATTTGACATGGTCATCACACGCCTCAGCACTGGTGAGTAAGGCAAGGCAGCGCCTTTACCACCTCAGGCAATTGGGGAAATTCAGAGTGTCTCCGAGGATCCTCCAGTGCTTCTATGCAGCGGCGGTGGAAAGTATCTTGTCCCGGGAACATTACCATCTGGTTCGGGAATTGCTCTGCCAAGGACAAGAAGGCTCTGCAGAGAGTAGTGCGTTCGGCCGAACGCACTATGGGAACTTCACTCACCCCCCTGCAGGAACTATACAACAGGAGGTGCAACTCCAGAGCAAACAAAATCATGAGAGACCTCTTCCACCCCTGCAACGGACTGTTCCAGCCGCTACGGTCAGGCAAACGCCTCCGTTGCCATGCAGTGAGAACGGAGAGGTTGAGAAGGAGTTTCTTCCCAGAGGCAATTCGGACTGTAAACGCCTTTCTCACCAGGGACTAACTGTACAGAACGTTTTTCCTTCTATTATTTATTATGTAAAATAATATATGTGTTATGATTGTGTTTATAATTTGTTTGGTTGTTTTGTTGTTCCGCGAGCATTGCCACTTTCATTTCACTGCACATCTCGTATGTGTCTGTGACAAATAAACTTGACTTGACTTGACTTGACTTGAAAAATGCTCTCTAATTTGGTTTGAAAATACTTGCTGTATTGCCAGCCTCCAGAATCATTTCACCTCAAGCTTCTGTTAACCATATAACCATATAACAATTACAGCACGGAAACAGGCCATCTCGGCCCTACAAGTCCGTGCCGAACAATTATTTTCCCTTGGTCCCACCTGCCTGCACTCATACCATAACCCTCCATTCCTTTCTCATCCATATGCCTATCCAATTTATTTTTAAATGATACTAACGAACCTGCCTCCACCACTTCCACTGGAAGCTCATTCTGTTCCGTTACTCCTTCTCCGGAGTTTGTACGTTCTACATGTGACCCGTGTGGGTTGTCTCCAGGATTTCCACTTTCTTCCCACAATCCAAATACTTACAGGTTTGTAGGTTAATTGACTTGGTATAAGTGTAAATTGTCCTTAGGGTGTTTAGGATAGTGTTTGTGTGCGGGGATTGCTGGTCGGCGGGGACTTGGTGGGCCGAAGGGCCTGTTTCTGCGCTGTGTGTCTAAACTAAACTAAAATTGATACCTCCAAACCACACAAGTATAGGAAAATTCTACCTGAAACATGCCAGGACACACTAGCTCGGTCTCCCGCACAGCACCATTTAAAGTGCATGTTTTTAATTTAATCATGAATGATTCACCCTTATAAGTGAACCCATGGTTTAATTTTTGGTAAACTCGTCCCATTATTAATTTCCTGCCAGTAAAGAGACCAGAACTTAATTACTCAATCACATCTTACAAAACAAGCATCATATTACCTTGCTGCTGCCTGTCTGTGTTGGATGGAATAAAAGTAAGCTATTGCCAAGCTTTGAATGTTGCAAGCCACTGCTTTTGACAGACGTAGAGGATAATTGCTAACTTAATCTCTTAGGAGTTCCTTGTGGGCATTTTAATTAATTATGGAAAAGGTATAACGTAAAAAAATGTACTACAGATGAGAAAAAAGAAGAGAAAACAAATCCATATATCACAAATATTTTTTTTTAGTCGACTAATACTTTCATTGCTTAGTGTAGTTTTAGTTTTTAATTTTAGTTTTAGAGATACAGCCTGGAAACAGGCCCTTCGGCCTACAGAATCTGCGCCGACCAGCAATCACCCCGTACACTAGTCTATCCTACACACGGGGGCAATTTACAGAAGCCAATTAACCTACTAATCTGCATGTCTTTGGAATGTTGGAGGAAACCTGAACACCCAGAGAAAACCCACGCGGTCACATGGAGAATGTAAAAAAACTCCATGCAGACAGCACCCATAGTCAGCATTGAACCGGGGTCTCTAGCGCTTAAGGCAGCAACACTGTCGCTGCGCCAGTGTGCCACCACACCGCTCTTACTTTGGTGATTTTGTACGTAGTGCGTTTGCTCTTGAAGATCAACTCTGAGCAAACACACTTAGGCAAAATCCACATATATGCTTCACATACGCCAAGTAAATTAGATGCACTTCAAATGTGCACTGTATTACAACTCAAAATGTGAAAAATGATCCATGAGTTACAGGAAGCACCAGCAGATTTCAGAAACTATTGTGTGCATCTGGAGCCCAGTGTTTCATTTCCGTACATGGAAATAAGTGGAGAATGGCACTTATTAAAAGTGATGATAGGTGATGAATTATGTTCCTCCAATCTATTTGTTTTATATTGTCACTACAAAGTAAATAACATTAAATGCTATAGTCACATAAACCTTATTTTTCACTGCATGTGAACCTGCACTATTATTGGTAGTAAATAACTTTGCACATCATGATAATCTAAGAATTTATAAAACATGAAGGAATAATCCACTGATTGACAGTAAATATTCATGGTTAAAGAATCTGAATATTAGTTTATTAATTCTTTCACACTAGATTCGTTTTCTTTCAGCCCATTTTCCCATTATTTATTGTCACTGCGTGACTCAATATAATTTACTGTTATGAGTTACAATGAGCGTGTTTTTAACTCTGCAATTAATTAATTTAGAATACACATAGTTGCATTGTTTGTCATCATGAATAGTTTGAAATAAAAAAATACTGAAAGTTTGAGGAACATCTGGCTCAGGAGCTAGTGCAGCACAAAACAAGTCGTGAAATGATACATGGATTGTGTGCTCTCTTTGTGCTTTAACTTAACCTGGTCAATGACTTATCTTCCAAAGCTGCCTCCGAAACCCAGCAGTCTGACACTGCGTCTGAGTAGTACCATAGACAGGAGGACCCTTAGACTACCACGACTGTCCAAAAGACACAGCCATGATGATGTGTTGCTTCTGTCCCACCTTAGTGTGCCCTCTTCCCCCACCAGCCTCAACGACGACAGCATGAGCACCACCAGTGAGCTGCTGTCTACACGACGATCCAGGAGGATTCCTAAAGTAAGAAATGTCCACCTTTTTTTCTGATAATGTGTTGGAAACATTCTTATTGCTCTTTATTGGTTTGCAATGTTGACATATATATGCATAGAATCAACATCTACATTAATGACCAAGAGTACTCACTCGGTGGTCATATCTGAGTTTCAACACACGTTCTAAACATTGTGCTAAACCAACTTCATTATACAACATCTCAGGCAAATCAATTTATTTTCAAAGTAGTTAAATACAGTTTGGCTTGTGTTTGGCTTGAAAATAGTATCTTGAACACAGTCCTTTCAAACACAACCTCAGCAACATATCGTACAACTGTAACATCACACTCAACATCTATTCTCAATACCCTGACAGATCAGATGAAGTGCCAATGTACCAAACACCTTCTTCACCACCCTAACTATCTGTGACACCACTTTACATACCTGCACTTAGATCCCTCTGCTCCACAACACTCCCCAAGGCCAAACAATTCACTGTGAACGTCGACTTGGTTTGACGTCCCAATATGCACAAATTACAAATGGCATCTACTTAAAAAATGAAAAAATGATGGCAGAATTATTTTTTAAATGGTGGAAGACTGATAGATTGAAATAAAAGATGGTACCACTACCAATGGAAGTGGTAGAGGCTGATGCAGTTACAATATTTGAAAAGCTTATGGACTTGTATTTAGATAGGAAAAGTGTAAGAGGGATATGTGTTTAACACAGACAAATGGAATTGACATTGATAGGCCTTACAGTGGGCATGGACAAGGCGGGGTGAAAGGGCTTGTTTCTATGCTGTATGTTTCTATGAATACTGTATACGCTCGTTATAATAAAACACACCAGCTGAGAGGGCTGGGGTCAGGTCCGGGTCTCGAGTGCTGGGGAGGGGGCTTTGCCAGAGGTACGGGGAGGCCAGCTGGGCTGCAGGCCAGCATGTCTTTGCGGTGAGGGAATACACACTGTCACAATGTTTTTGTCTTTCCAATGTGGGCGGATCGATAGAACCACTGTGGTAGTTCTATCTTACAAATTGTGAATTGTCCCTAGTGTGTAGGATAGAACTGGTGTATGGGTGATCGTTGGTCGGCATGGATTCAGTGTTTTACGCTGTATCTCTAACTTAAACTAAGCTGTTAAAATAGTTCAAAAACACCATTCATTCTATCCATCTTCCCTGAAGCAACAAACTTAGTCTAGAACAGATTTGGTCCACTATAACTGAAATCCGTTATAAAGTGGTCCGTTAAAACGAGGGTTTGATGTATGTGAAGATTTGATAATTAATATTTATCTTAAGAACTGGCAGTTAAAGCCATGAGATATAAACACCAAATGAAAACAGAAAGGTTTGCATCAGAGAGAAGAAAAAATGGATGATAACCTGAAATTGTTAAATATCACATTATAAGGTTGCAGATGGAATGTAAGATGCTTCCTTCAAACTTACATTCGGCATCGTTGGAGCAATATAGAAAGTGAAAGATAGGTCAGAGTTGGAGTGTAGAGAAAAGTGAAGTGCCAATCAACATAAAACTCAGGGTTGCCCTTGCTGACTGAAGGGATGTTTCATG
The DNA here is from genome assembly GCF_028641065.1 of Leucoraja erinaceus. Taxonomy (NCBI): domain Eukaryota; kingdom Metazoa; phylum Chordata; class Chondrichthyes; order Rajiformes; family Rajidae; genus Leucoraja; species Leucoraja erinaceus. The sequence continues at coordinate 20,108,584 of NC_073394.1, forward strand.
CAAAGTAGCCACCAATCTATTGAAGCCCAATGGGTGAACAGCGATCACCCATACACAAATCCGATCCCACACACTAGGAACAATCTGTTCTCTCTGTTGTAGAGGACACTAGATCGTGATCACTGAAAGTAATAGAATGGATTGCAATAGATTCCTAACTGCTAGTGAATTGGTCGAAGGACTGTTGGGATCATTGGAATATTGGAAAAATAATCTGTAAAAGTGTATCTCTCATGGTAGCATGACTAAATGAATGAGTTAAGACAGAAGAGTGGACCACAGAGTTCACATTCACAGCCGTTCAATGCATCATCATTCATTATTTCCAGGACCTTAAATGGAATTCCACCACCAGCTACATCTTGCCCTCCCTTTCAGCATTCTGGAGTCCATGACTCCATAGTAGATGTTTTCATCTCCTCCAACCATTCTCCTTCTCGGGACTCATGCCCGTGCAATTGTGGTAGATATCCCTGTTTTCTTTCCTTCCCACCATTCAGAGAACCAAGCATTTTTTTTTCTGGATGAAGCAGTAATTCGTTTGCACTTCTATCCAAACTGAAAGGGCAGTAATTTTGAAGTAATCCATAGAGATTGGCAATGTCTTGCATGGTAAACTAGTCAGTAAAGACCCATGGAATCCAAGTGAAAATAATAAAATGGATCCAAAATTGGCTGTGTTTAAACATTAATAAGATGTGTTTTAATGGCTGTTTTTTTCAGGGTTATTGTTCCTCGGCTGGTGTGGGCCTGGTTCCAAGTTGTATCATAGATTAGTAAATCTCTCAAATGCTATAATCAATTACAAAGCCTGAAGCTGTAGGGGTTGGAAACATGTTTTAAGTCATAGAGGAATGTGCTCCATCCCATCCTCTTCATACTGTGGGTGCTATATTTTTGGATCCCATTGCAGCAGTTCCAAGGTTTTGACAGCCATATTCCTAAACTCGTCTGGCCAGGAAGTAAGGCCAGAAAATATGTGAAACTGCTCCAAGTTTCATGGGGAGAAAGTAGGGTTAATGACCCAGTTGCAACATTGACAGGCAGTACTATTCCTCAACCTAACTTCAAGGATTTATTGCCTGGAGCAAAACCACCCCAAATCTGTAATGTGGAGGCAAATACTCCACTTGTCAGCTCCACTAACATTTCTCCGTTCCCTCTGGAAAAACAGCACAAAATGCATGGAAACACTTAACAAGGTTTCACGAGTCTGGTGGGTAGCACGCATGCTGGCCAGATACACATGGTTGGCTGGCCAGAAGATTTCTAGAACATTTCTTCAGTGCAAGATATGATCTGAATTGCCATGACCAAGTAATGAGAAATCATCCAAATATTTTCGTACGGAATATTATTTTAAACAATAGCAACAGAAAGATAACTTGCTGAACTATAAAGTGGACCATTAGTTACACAAATTTAATTCTTTCTTTTATCACCTGTCCGATATTTCCCACCACAATAGCTTAGTGTAGAGAGATGCAGCATGGAAACAGGCGATTCAGTCTACCGAGTCCGCCCCGACCAGTGATCACCCTTAGACACTAGTTCTATCCTACACACTATGGGCAATATACAGAAGCTAATTAACCCACAAACCTGCATGTCTTTGGAATGTGGGAGGAAACCGGAAAAAACCGGCACAGTGAGAATGTACAAACTCGAGAAGCCGACAGCACCCGTAGTCCGGATTGAAGCCAGGTCTCTGGCGCGTCAAGGCAGCAACTCTACTGCTGTGCCACCGTGCCTGTTGGAGATTTAATGGAGCAGATACTTTATAGATTCAATTTTATTCCAATTCCTGGTCCTCTCCTCTTTATAGCTTCTCAGCCTGCACAAAAATGCCACTGCAAAGATCTCTAAGCATTGAATTGAGAATTGCAGTGTGATCATCAGAACATTTTAAATGTAAACAAAAGCAAATCACCAATTGAATGGCTCCAAATGTACTTATTGGCAGGAGGAATTTCTGACTTTGTCAAGACTGGGCTTGATGCTGATATACAGTATCTATAGATCACAATGAAGGACACCATCAGACTGCCCATACCTTGTTATTGGTGCTAACTGGCCATTTTGCTACTATTTGCCAGCATTGGGTTGCCCAACAAAGTCTGTACAGGAAGAGAGAAATGAAATAATGAAGAACAACAGCGAGAATAGGTTGAGCTGGCAGTGAGGACTGAGATCCCTTTGATTTCCAAAGAATGTACTCATGGAATAACAATGAAATTGCTTGGAAAACGAATAGGTATTTTGTACCTCCTGCCCTTATATTAAGTGTCTGCTCCATTAAATCCAGGTAACTGGATACAGAATTGCCTTCAAGGAAGGAAACGGAGGATGGTGGTGGAAGATTGCTTTTTGGACTGGAGGTCTAACTAGGTGTGCCTCAGGGATCAGTGCTGGACCCATTGCTGTTTGTGTGGTATATATCAATAATTTGGAAGAGAATGTGCAAGGCATAATTTGTAAGTTTGCAGATGACACTAAAGCAAGTGGTATCATGGACAGTGACTCACTAGGGTCTCCTCGATATCCCACAGCTCTTGTACATCCAAGGGCGTTACGCAGTGGGTATTTATGATTTGGTATGCATTGCATGAGAAAATGATTTTGGCATTTCAGAATGAAACTAGATTGATACCTGAAGACAAAGCATGGGAGGATGAAGGGAAAGGGCCAGGCATTGGGAATGAATTGCAAGCCCATCCAAAAAGCCATCAGCCCTTTCATGTTGTAATGATTTTGTTATTCTATGTTCAAATAAGCTGCAAAAATCACTTTCAGAATTATTGATCCATTATCTGCATAGAAAAAGGCACAGTTAGCCTAATTATTCAGTTAAGAAATGTGAAGCTAAAATGCAGATAGTGAGTTTATGACCTTTTAATAGCTTTTTTATCAATATCGGCTTGAGAATGGCATATCTTGCCTTTGTTAACTACATGCATGTTAACTATGTATTTAGTGAAATATTGCTTTGTTCATAAGGATAACATAATCAGTATGTACTGTACTCAGTAGAAAATTGAGTAGAATTTAATAATTAAAAACATGTACATTTTTAAAAACTTTCATAGCTTGTCCAGAAAATTAACGGCATCTATAGTGCAAAGAGAGGGAAGAAAAGGCTGAAGAAATTGTCTCTGTCAAACTTTGAGAATGCATCTCTAAGAGGTAAGGGGATGAACCATTATTTACATCTTGCTAGAACTGATCCAAATCAAAAAACGTCAAATTAAAAATATCCCCCCTCTTTCAACAAAAACAAGAAGGCATGAAAGTCCATTAAGTCGAGTTAATCACTGTACTTCTTACCCCTGTAGTGGGGCAGAAATATGTGCATAGGTTTCTCTGAATTCGGAGAATTACCAACTGACTTGAGTTGTATCTTTTTAACCTCCTGAAAATGAATGTAAAAAATGCTATCATAACGATTGAGTTGACTTGCTGTAAGTGAAGAATTGCTGTGCAACATGGGATAAACAGCCACATTAGTTATTAGAGTTCTTCACCTTGTCCATATTGACCTAGCTGGAAGTAACAAAAATATCAACGCTAAGTTCATTTCCCTCATTCTCTGTTTCATTGATGCATTTTAAGTTGCTATGTTTAAATAGTCGAGTCCAGCGATATGACATTGTAATATCATGCTTCTAAATTCATTTTCTCCCACTTTGAAGACCTTCAGCATGCATCATATTATTTCTTATCTGTTCCAATAACATGGAAGGAGGCTATTTTGCCCATTGAGATAAAGCCAGCACTCCGTGTAATCCCAACAGTCTCATTACCCCACTTACTTCCCTTCAATCTACTCGCTTTGAGTCCCCCTTATTCTCTTTCCACTCACTTATCTAAGGGTAGCCAAGTAAATAATCAACTAACTGGCCTTTGTGATGTGGGAAGAAAGAAGAGCGCCTGTGGAAACTCTTGAAGTTACCAGGGAGAATGTTCAGACACCACTCGGACAAAACCCGATGTTAGAATGGAATCTGAGTCATTGGAGTCATGAGGCAGCAGTATTAATAATGTAACTGGCAGTTTAAAGTCAACAATGGCCCACATGGGGAAGAATGGTGTCTGTTATTACCAAGTATCTGCTATAACTGAATAATGGGATTAATATGCACAGTACTAAGAGAAAAACAGCCAATAAACATAAACAATAAACAGTAAAGAACACAAAGCACACAACACCTTGGGACGGCACAGTAGAGTTGCTACCTTACAACGTCACAAACCCGAGTTTGACCCTGACCTTAGGTGCTGCCTGTGGCAGTGTGGGCTTCCTCCAGGTGCTCAAATTTCCTCCCGCATTGTGGAGACATGCAGGTTTGTGTGTTGTGCAGTTTTTGTGTGTTGTGTGTGTTGTGTGGTTTCTGTGTGTTGTGCAGTTTCTGTGGGTTGTGTGTTGTGTGTGTTGTGCAGTTTTTGTGTATTGTGTGGGTTGTGTGTTGTGTGTGTTGTGCAGTTTCTGTGTGTTGTGCAGTTTCTGTGGGTTGTGTTTCAGTTTCTGTGTGTTGTGCAGTTTCTGTGGGTTGCTGCCGGAGCCACTACCTCGCAGCAAAGGGGCCTGGGTTCGATCCCGACCGTGGGTACTCCCTGTGGTCGTGTGAGATTCCTCCGGGTGCTGCGGTGCACCGATTCTATCCTACACACAGTGAGTTGTGCCCGGTGTGTGGGATGGAGCTGATGTGCTGGGGAGCCTGGGAGGTGAGGCGAGATAATGGCTGGGGTCGGGGTCTGACCCTGGCCCGGGTCTCTGGCGCTGAGGGGGACGGGGGGCGGCTCTGCCAGTGGTTCGCGGGGGCCAGTTGGGCTGCAGGCCTGCATGTCTCTGCGATGGATGGGTGTTGGCCGCGGCACCCGGAGGAAACCTGTGCTGTCACAATTTCTTATGCGTTTGCAACGTGGGAGGAAATGTAGAACCACAGTGGTAGTTATAGACAATAGGTGCAAGAGTATGCCATTCAGCCCTTCCAGCCAGCACCGTCATTCAATGCGATCATGGCTGATCCTCCACAATCAGTACCCCATTCCTGCCTTCTCCCAATATCCCCTGACTCCGCTATCTTTAAGGGCCCTATCTTGCTCTCTCTTGAAAGTATCCAGAGAACCGGCCTCCACCGCCCGCTGAGGCAGAGAATTCCACACTCACAATTCTCTGTCCTACTCACTGTAAATTGTCCAGAGTGTGAAGATAGAAGTATTGTACGGGTGCCCGCTGGTCAGCATAGACTCAGTGTTTCCACACTCTATCCCTAAACTAAACTAAGCTCAAATGGATCAAAAACACTATTGAAATGTCTAAATTTCCAAAGTAATTAAAACACTTTTATTGGTGCAATAATAAGGACAGTAGAAGAAACAGATCAATGTACAATGTACCCTTATCTCTAAAACGTAACTAAACCAAGAATCGTTCCATCCACCTAGTGGTCATTCTTTGAAACAATTAACTTGATCTACAGCAGATTATATCTGCTTTAGTCAAAATCTGTTATAAAGAGGTCTGTTATTGTGGGGGCTTACTGTATAAAGCTTGTGCCTCGATTTCCAAGTGATAACCTAAGGAAAGGCGATGTCCCCATCTCCTTCCAATCTCTGGCCCCAGCATGAATGGATTTTCCAGGTAGAGAATGCAGGTGAAGTTCTAATTCTTTGAGCAGTTGTTGTACCAGAGAGTGTAAAAATGATCAATGCCATATTGTTTGTATTACTGCAACCACGATTCCTGTGCGATTTGACATTACGTTAAGACACCCTTTTACAAAGGATATAAAATATAAATTCTTCAGCATGTTAACTTGTTTTTTCTTCAATTGCTGATGATGTGCAGGAGAGCAGTTTAGCCTATTGCTGTACATATCATTCAGCTAAGGTGAAAAACAATTCCATTCTGAACATTTTCTAAAAGCCAAACTTTTACCAGCTGCTGCATGACCAAAGACTGTTTAGTCTATCACCTGGATTGTAGCTTGTTTTGGTTTACTGGAATCTTCACTCAATGTCTTTATCTGTTTCACAGATGAGAACAGTGAGAGTGAGAGTGACTCAGATGACAGGTTTAAAGGTAAGAGGTCACAATGCATTGAGTACTTTGTAAGGGGCTTCATTTATATCTGTGTAATATTACCGTTGCTGCTAGTCTGTGCAGCAAAGGATACATTTTGGTTTGTTCTCTCAAGCTCCATGAACATCAGATTAATTCCCATGATAATGTTGGGGTAGGGCCCTTTCTTCAGACTAATTGTAGGTGGGAGGAACTGGAAGCAAGAAAAGATCAGGGCAAATCAGTGCCAGCCACAGATGACATCAGACAGAGTGGTTCCAATAGGCCAATTGTTGGCAAGGGACGGTGTGATCCCATGAAGGATACATCATGGCGGACTGTGGAACTGGTTAACCGACTTTTAATGGGGGGGGGGTGTTTGTATTAGTTAACTAAAATTAGAGAATTCAACGTTCATACCGCTGTGTTGTAAGCTACCCAAGTGAAATATGTGGTGTTGTCCTTACAATATGTGTGTGGTCAGTGTGGGAATGGGAAGGGGAGTTATAATGGTTCGTAACCGGGAGATCCAGTCGACCTTCGGGTAAGTGTTCAGCAAAATAGTTGCCGAGTCTACGCTTGGTTTCATCAATGTACAGGAGCACACATTGGCAACACCGATGCAGTAGATGAGGTTAGAGGAGGTGCATTCGAACCTCTGTCTCACCTAGATGTACTGTCGGGGTCAAAGGAGGAGCTATTAGGATAGGTGTTGCATCTCTTGTGGTTGCAGAGGTAAGTAGCTGGGGAGGGGGTGGTTTGGGTGGGTAGGGTTGAGTGAACCAAGGTGTTGCAGAGGGAGCAGTCTCTATGGAAGGCAGAAAGGGGTCAAAATTAGGAGATGAGTGGAGGTGACAGAAATGTCGGAGTTTGATGGGGAGGCTGGTGGGGTGAAAGGTGAGGACTAGGGGAGCTGTGTTCTTGTTACGTCTGGGGGAAGGGGGTGTGAGCGCAGAACTACAGGGCGCAGTGGAGATAAGTGATGGACCCATCAATGACAGAAGGGGTGAACCCACGTTCCCTAAAGAATAAGAACTTGTCTGATGTCCTGTGGACACTCTGAACTGTGTTTGGATTTTGTCTTGTTTTGCAGCACACACTCAACGCTTGGTCCACATTCAGTCGGTGCTGAAGAAAGCTCCCAGTTACCGCACATTAGAACGAGAACTCATCGAATGGCAAGAGCGGGAACTCTTTGAATATTTTGTGGTCATTTCATTAAAGAAAAAGCCTTCAAAGAATACATATATTCCTGAAGTATCTTATCAGTTTCCAAAGGTAAATACTAAGCTTTAAAAAGCCTGGTAATCTCTGAGCATGACGATTCTTTGTGTGCTGATCCCAGAAGAGGATGCAGGATGATCCACTACAATTGTTCCATTCATGGAGTCATATAGTTTGGAAACAATCCCTTGGTCCCACTCGACAACCTTCACTCCACTCTTTAAAATCTCTATCCCAGAAGGGGATCCACTATGATCCAGATACAGAGTCCACAGTTTAGAATTTAGGGGTAGGCCATTTAGAACGGAGATGAGGAAAAACTTTTTCACCCAGAGAGTTGCAAATCTGTGGAATTCTCTGCCTCAGAAGACAGTGGAGGCCAATTCTCTGGATGCCTTCAAGAGAGAGTTAGACAGAGCTCTTAAAGATAGTGAAGTCAGGGGATATGGCAGGAAGGTTGGAATGGGGTACTGATTGTGGATGATCAGCCATGATCATATTGAATGGCGGTGCTGGCTCGAAGGGCCTTCTCCTGCATCTATTGTCTATTGTCTATGGATCCACTGCCATCATTCCACTTACAGTCGTATAGTAGAGAAACAAGCCCTTAGTCCAAACTTGGCAACCTTCATCCCACACTTTAAAATCTCTCTTACAGGTCTAAATCGATCAGGAGTTTCCTCTTTGCACTAGCTCTTGTACTTGCGCATGACTTGATCGTACTTGTGTATGGTATGACTTGACTCGACAGCCGTCTACAGATAACATTCAACAGCCAAAACTTGGTTTGAATTCTTCAGCAGGCAAATTAATCTGAGCTTGAAGTTTTCCAATAAAATTAATGTTTCTTACATTGTGATGAAAAATAACTTCCTGTGTGTGAAAAGTATGACTTTTGTGAGGTATGAATATTTCATTTGCACCTTAACTACACGTGAAAGCCACATAGAGTTGAATATTATACAATATTTGTCCAACAGCCAGGTACTTTGAATAAGCAGATAACTGTCCAAGTACAACATTAAATTAATCCTCCACAACAATGCAATGCCAGTACATTTACTCATGAAAAAAGACAAAATGACATCGAAAGCTTGCAAAATTTGTGCTGATCCCCAATTAACTTTCTATATTGATTCATTCTTTTTAAAGGACATTTTTTAAACAACATGCCCGAAGGTGGGTCTGAGTGAATTGTATCTTTAACCATTCCAAAAATAACAGCAAGAAAGCTACAAACATTCAAAACCATGCCAATTAAATATACCTAAAAAATATCTATTTGATAAAAATAACACAATTTGTCTGCAAGATCTAAAATAATCCTCTGTATTATTCACAAATAACCGAAAGTAACATAGCCTGCCCTGGCAGACCCATTGTTTCTGCAATAGAACTGCACTGGCAGACCCATTGTTTCTGCCTGTCCTGATCCACTGAAATCACAGTGCATAGTCCTCCGACATTTTCGCCACCTCCAACGGGATCCCACCACTAGTCACATCTTCCCAACACCACACTTTCCACTTTTGCAGAGACCGTGCCGTCCACAACTCATCTCTTCCCACCCAAACCACCCCCTCCCCAGGTACCTTCCCCTGCAACCGCAAGAGATGTAACACCTGACCCTATACCTCCTCCATCCAGGGAGTTGACAGTCATTACAAGCAAGGCAGAGGTTCACTTGCACCTCCTCCAACCTCATCTACTGTATCCTTTGTTCTTGGTGTGGACCTATATATCGCCGAGACAAAGCACAGACTGGGCGATCGTTTCGCTGAACACCTACGCTCAGTCCACCTTGGCCTATGCAATCTCCCGGTTGCCAAACATTTTAACTCCCCTTCCCATTAAAATACCAACCTTTCTGTCCTGTCACTGTCAGAGTGAGACCATATTTGCCCAGCTGATCAAGAACCTGCTGTAATTTTTGATAACCGATTTCACCACCCACTTTAGTGTCATTTAGTAATGTTTAAATTGTTTGTGGGGAGCACTTTGAGACTTGTGGCCATAGTTCTATTAGCTTTAAAGTATTTAAGTATAAGATTAGGGCACGTTCTTAAATTAAAGCTGGAAGCTGGGGTTAGGCCAATTGGGCAGGAATTTGAAAACTGATCATACAAAGGGATATTCAGAAAGTGGAATGCTTTTCAAAATGTGGTAGTGAGAGTTCAAGGTATGCATATTTCTGTTTTGAGTAAAGTGGCAAGGCAAGAAGCATGGATGATGATGGAAATTGAGGCTTTGGTTAGAGAAAAGGAGTAAGGTGTAGGCAGTAAGTGCATCCCAGGATATTGGGAAGTGTATCTCCTGGACAAAGGATGCATGTATAGGAACTTAAGATTAAGGAAGGTTTTTATGCATATTAAGGGGAACAGGATAACAAGAGAGAGAATAGGGTTCCTCAAAAACTAAATGAGGGATAAAATCTGCATGCATTTGGAAAGACATGGATTGTAGTCGTTGTCACCGTGGTTTTGTGCGTGGGAGATCATGTCTCATGAATATGATTTGAGTTTTTTGAAGGAAGGTTGATGAGGGCAGGGTCGTTGATGTAGTCGATATGACTCAAGCAAAACATTTGATAACATTCGCATGGAAGGCCCCTGTGGATGAATTAGTGTATGGGTGACAGGGAGAGTTAGCTAACTGGATACAGAATTAGCTTCATGGTAGGAAACAGAGTGGTGGAGGTATTCCATTCAGACAGGAAACCAGTGATTAGTGATGTGCCTCCGGAATTGGTGCTGGGCCCATTGCTGTTTGTCATCTATATCAACAATTTGGATGAGAACATACAATACATGATTAGTAAGTGATATCTCAAATAACGTAATCAATATCATAGACAGTGAAGATGATCATCAAGATGGTTTCAGTTAGATCTTAATCACTGGGCAAGTGGAGTGACAAATGGAATTTAGATAAGTGTGAGGTGCTGCATTTTGGGAAGTCAACCCAGGCCAGTGCCATCACACAGGATGGTAGACCCTTGGGGAGCTTTGTAGAGCAGAGGGATCTTGGATTACATAGTTCCCTGAAAGTGGCATTGCAGGTAAATAGGTTGGTGAAGGAGGCTTTTGGCACACAGGCCTTCATCAGTCAGAGAATTGAGTATTGGAGTCGGGACATTGTGTTACAGTTGTGCAAGACATTGCCAAGGCCACACTTGGAATATTGTGTTCCGTTTTGGTCACCCTAGTATGGGAAATTACTATTTAGCTGGAAGGAGTGCAGAAGATTTACAAGGATTTTGCCAGTACTCAAGTGCCTGAGCTATTGGGAGAGATTGGGCAGGCCGATATATTATTCCTTGCGGAGGAGGTGGCTGAGGGGTGATCTTATGGAAGTGTATAAAATCATGAGGGGTAGAAACGCATGGGCAAATGGGATTATCTTAGATGGGGCATCCTGGTCGGCATGGACGAGTTGGGTTGGGTTCCATGCTATATGACTCGGTGACTTTCTATTTTTAAGTATATATTTAATTTGCCTTTATAATTGACAATATAGCATAGAAACATAGAAACATAGAAATTAGGTGCAGGAGTAGGCCATTCGGCCCTTCGAGCCTGCACCGCCATTCAATATGATCATGGCTGATCATCCAACTCAGTATCCCGTACCTGCCTTCTCTCCATACCCCCTGATCCCCTTAGCCACAAGGGCCACAACTAACTCCCACATAAATATAGCCAATGAACTGGCCTCAACTACCCTCTGTGGCAGAGGGTTCCAGAGATTCACCACTCTCTGCGTGAAAAAGGTTCTTCTCATCGGTTTTAAAGGATTTCCCCTTTATCCTTAAGCTGTGACCCCTTGTCCTGGACTTCCCTAACATCGGGAACAATCTTCCTGCATCTAGCCTGTCCAACCCCTTAAGAATTTTGTAAGTTTCTATAAGATCCCCTCTCAATCTTCTAAATTCTAGAGAGTATAAACCAAGTCTATCCAGTCTTTCTTCATAAGACAGTCCTGACATCCCAGGAATCAGTCTGGAGCATGTTTGCACAATATTGTTTGGCATGCCAAGCATTACAACTTGTGCAAACAAAATCTTCTCTCTCACTCTGATCATTTTAACAATTACTTTAAATCAGTGGGGACTGATGCCGATTGCACTTTCTCCGTTCTACCATAACTAAACCCTATGTATCTGTGTATAGTATTTTTGTGATTAAATACGATTATAAAATGAAATATACTTGGTCTATGCCGACCAAGGTACCCTTGTAAATCTTCTGCTAAAGTATCAACATGTTCTGTTTTGCCAGAGATGGGTTACAGTAATAATGACTTTATGTTTTTAATGACTGTAAAACAAAAATAAACCAATACCAATATTTGTAGATATTGTTACAATATAATAATTTTGCATGGTCCACTATGAGTTCTATTAATAATTTAGGTAAAAAATGACCTGTGGTATATTAAGCACTACCAAGATATAACACTATCATCTATGATGTTGCACAGAGTGCTTCTACAGAATACACCATTAACAATACAATACAATACAATACGGTTTTATTCGTCACATTGCGCAACATAAAGTGCAAGTGAAATGAATTTGTCCGCAGCGGTACAATGACAAAGAACACACAATACACAATAACAATTTAACACAAACATCCACCACAGCATTCATCACTGTGGTGGAAGGCACAAAATTTGGCCAGTCCTCCTCCATTTTCCCCCGTGGTTCGGGACCTCAACCCTCCGCAGCTCGCTGCCGGCGTCCAGATGTGCAGACAGTGTTATTATTGGAATTGTTGATGGTAGTAACGCCAGGTAGTAACTCGAATGTTGTTTCTCCTCCACAGCTAGAGAGGCCAACAAAACAGGTACGTGAGGCAGAGGAACGACTGAAAGCAATCCCACAGTTCTGCTTTCCAGATGCCAAAGACTGGAGTCCAGTGTCAGATTTTACCAGGTAAATCAACTGAGAATTATTCAAGCAGTTCATGAGAATGAATACACAGGCATAAACTTTCGCTAAAGTATAATGCAATCTAGGATTGCAGCTCATGTACAATTTTTCCATAAATTAGAATACCATCCAATTTCTGAATAAACTGGAATATTGTCCGATTCACCTCCACCCTATTGCGGACATTGAACTTTGTCTCTGGTCTTGGTGCAGTGCAATGCTGAGAACTATATTCTACACTGACCCGCTAAGTTCCTCCAGCACTTTGGTTAAAATGAGAGAAGCATTGCTGTACATCTATACTACTTGTTCCATGATGAGGAATAATCCACACCAGCCACAGTGGAAGTTAATACATCCATAATTTGATAATAATAACTCGTTTTGATAATGAATTTAGAGAGGTTTTGATGAAGCTGTTTTGACCACCGTATAAACCTGTTTTGATGAACAGGTTTCAAAAAGGCTTTTGCCACATTTGCCTTCAGTCAGAATATTGAGTGTAGAAGTTGGGAGGTCATGTTGCAGATATATATGATATTGTTTGAGGCCACATTTAGAGTATCTGATCACTAGTTGACAGAGAGTATATTTATGATGAGATTGGTTTTCCCCCAAAAGAGAGGCAGGTTGGGAATTTAAACCAGTTCTTGGTAAATTGTGAACTTTCTCATCATCAATAAAATAACTGTGTTCACAGTTGATGGCTAGATCTGGAATTCGGGTCCATGCATCTGTTAACACAAAACCAATATCTGGTTAGCCAACCATGCCTCCTCAGGCCTTTCCTCTCAGCATAGTTGTAGAGTCATAGTCATAGAGTCGTACAGCATGGAAGCAGGTCCTTCAGTGCAACCAAGATGCCCCACCTATGTTGGTCCCACCTGTCTATACCTGTCCATACCTGCCCATATCCCTCTAAACCCTTCCTACACATGTACCCGTCCAAATGTCTTTTTAATTATGTGATAATACCTGTCTCAGCTATCTCCTCTGGCAACTTGTTCCATATACCCATCACCCTCTGTCATTTTGTCAATTTCAAATACGCCCGAGTAAATAGTTGCAGAAATTTCAATTACGGGAAGGAAGAGGTAAAAATAATAGGTTTGAAAGGGTTATGACCATATAATGTCCCCAGCACTTCAAATTTGGAAATATAGGCATAAAGGAAATACAATTGTTTGTGTGCAAAACAAAAATTATCATAAATTGTTCTTCCCTCTAAACTTAAATTAAAGAAACTGAATAAAACTCCAAAGTAAGAAAAACATCCCTGAAAGAATTGCAGACATTGTTGAATACTTCCAAAATTAATATCTATTATTAAAATGATAATTTCAAACAAATCAGGTACTGTAACGTATGTGTAACATTAGTTGATGTTGAACCTAGCCCATCCTTGCATAACTGCAAATTATTTTCCATGGATAAGATGTTAGTGAGAATCTCATGTGCCCAAGTAGATCCCATCAGTGTTTCTTCACTGCGTTTGTTTTTGAGTGAGTTATGATCCTCTCTTTCAGCGAAACGTTCTCATTCATGCTCACTGGGGAAGATGGCAGTCGACGATTTGGTTATTGCAGACGGTTATTGGTGAGTATGATTCTCCTTGTCAGCTTTAACATTCCATAATGAAACTAAACTGCAGTTAGCACCCCACTATGCCTTCTCATAGTAAAATAAATGATTGTTAATTACAGCCTTCTTACTAGCCCTGACTTGATTGTCTGCTTTTTTTTAGTACTTATTTTAACAAATTAGATTCAGAGAAACCATTATATAGACAACATAATTCCTAATCAGACAGCTAATGTATCACCGCATGTCAAAATGCTCCCAATAGTGAGGGGATAGGCTAAAAATGCAGATAGAATGGTCCCAGCCGTTGATGACAGGACCTACTTAGCAGATGCTCAAGGTTGGGGTGATATTATTTCTGCAGCAGAGTCTCATGCTCATGCAGTACGGCTCGGTCCACTTTTCCCGGAATAGGCTGCCAGTGATTGGAAAGGGGATATAAACTGGTGTAAAAGTGAAGTATTGCATGCAGGCAGTGATGAGAAACATGAAATTGAGTGCAAAGTAAAGAAAAAGAATCTCAGAAAAAGAATCAAATGGCGAATGAAACAAAGAAACATAGAAATTAGGTGCAGGAGTAGGCCATTCGGCCTCAGAAAAAGAATCAAATATGATCATGGCTGATCATCCAATAGTATCCCATTGCCTTCTCTCCACCCTCTGATTTAGCCACAAGCCAATCTAACTCATAAATATAGCCATTGAAACACGACTACCCTCTGCGGCAGAGAGTTCCAGAGATTCACCACTGTGTGAAAAAATTCTCATCTTTTTTAAAGAATTACCCCCTTATCTTAAGCTGTGACCCCTTGTCCTGGACTTCCCAAACGGGGGCAAATTTCATCTATGTCAAACCCCATTTTGTAAGTTTCATAAGATCCCCTCTCATCTCCTAAATTCTAGAGCGTAAACCAATACAGTCTTTCTTCATAAGACAGTCCTGACATCCCAGGAATCAGTCTGGTGAACCTTTCCTGCACGCCCTCTGTGCCAATAATGTACTTCCTCAGATTTGGAGACCCAAACTGTGCAATACTCCAGGTGTGGCGACCAAGACCCTGTACAAGATGTAGAACCTCCCTGCTCCTATACTCAAATCAAAAGATTCCTTGCTCATCTCAATTTTTTTGTAACATGGAAATTGAAATCGATACTGTGAAACTATTATTTTTTTTAACATGCAGGTCCTTTACAAAGCACATGTCAATCACAGTTTCAATCAGAATACCTCTTCTGTTGGTAGGGAGGCGATGTTTTGTTTTTGAGAGATTGAAAGATGTTGGTATTCAAAAGACCTTGCATCCTTGTACATGCATCACTGAAAATTAACATGCAGGCACAGCACACAATTCAGAAGCCAAATAGTACGTTGAATGAGGGTTTGGGTATATACATGCAGGCTCTTGCCCCAATTGTATAGGTTCTGAGTGGGACCATACCTAGAATATTGTGCACAGTTTTGATCTCTCTATTATCCAACAGAGCAATTACAGCTAGGTTTCAGTAGATTCATTCCTGAGTTGTCAGGTTTCTTGTAGAGGGAGAAATTAAGCATTTGGAGAAGGTATCAGCAATTGTAAAGTGTATAAATCCCCAGGGCCTGACCAGATACATATTTGGATCTTGTGGGAAGTTAGGAAGGAAATTACAGAGGTCCTTGCAGAGATGATGGCTAATGTATCGTTATTTAAGAAAACCATCAAGGGCAAGCCAGGAAACAACTGGTTGATGAACCTGACATCAGTGGTGGTAAAGTTGTTGGAGGCGATTCTTAGGAACAGGATCTACCAGCATTTTAAATAGGCTTTGATTGATTAGGGATAGTCAGCAGGGCTTTGTGCAGGGTAAATCGTATCTCATGAATCTGAGTTTTGTGAAGAAGTCCCCAAGAGGATTGATGAGAGCAGGGCAGTGAATGTTGTCTACATGGACCTTTCCAGAGACTTTGAGAAGGTCCCTCATTGGTAGGCTAGTCTGAAAAGTTACAGTATGTGGAATTTAGGATGAGCTCGCCAAATGGATTCAAAATTGTTTTGGAGTGTAGTTGTGGAGGGTTGTTGATCAGGTTGGAGGTCTACAATGAGTGGTGTACTGCAGGGGTCAGTGCTGTTTGTTGAAATATCCTGAAATATTCACTCCCCTGCTCCTCTTTATCTGAAACTTAACTTGTATCCCAGCAGGCTTTGGAAAGTTATTTTTGCTATGTTTGAGGCATGTAGAATATACTTTTAAAACAGCAGCATGTAGCTGTAGGTTTACATAGGTGCAATTCACACAGTTAATGATTTCATACATTGAAATGATCCCCTCGATAAGAATAACTTTAATTTCCTACCCATACTGTTGTTTTGAAAACATAACCTTGGCTTTTCTGTACCAGTTTGCAGTATTGGCCCATACCAGCTTAGGTTCAATTCTGAGTAAACACATTTGTCAGGAGTTTATGAATGTTTTTTCCTTCCATGTAAAAGAAAACCTGGGATGACTAATAGCAGTTGTCGAAGCAACATACCGAATTAAACTGCTTCATAACCAATGGGCAGATAACATTCTCAGGACTGCTATTTGACTGGAAGTTGAGCAGAACCTCGTTTACCCAGGGAAAGGGCGATCTTACCGCTTTCCAGTGTCATTTCTGAAGAAATTTCCGATCTTTTGTTTCACTTAAAAACATTAGCAATATAAAAAGAAATCTAATCCTTCATTTTGTTTTAATTCATAAAGACCTTTCCTGGATGGAATATGTTTTTATTGGCATTTCCCACAGGACGGCTTTGAGCTGGTGGCGTTCCAAAACTCCTGGCAAGGTGTCAGCATTCCAGCAGATTTGACAATGTAATTTCAAGTAACAACGTTACATGGTTGATTTAATCAGAACTTACGGGATCAATTCAATGCCTAATAAGGGAAAACAAATCGTCTCTTCGTCAGATGTGAACTGCATCATCTAACCTTAGTCTATTAATACCTTCATTAAAATACACACCCCAGCAAGTAATGACACATTTATCTGTAGCTGTAGCCAAAGTGCGCAAGACTCTGCTGCATGAACATTTTCATTCTGCTTTCTCGTAATCTTCAAATATGATAAGCACAGCTTTTTCTATTCCTTATTGTTTAGTTTTTAGTTTAGACATATGACGTGGAATCAAGGCCTTGGGTCCAACAAATACATGCCAACCAATGATCACAAGTTCGAGCTCTATCCGACTCACTGAGGACAATTTACAGAGGGCCAATTAACCTACAAACCCGTATGACTTTGGAATGTGGGTGGAAACCTGAGCACCCGGAGGAACCCTCTCATAGGGAGAATGTGCAAATCCATACAGACAGCACCCATAGTCAGGATCAAACCTGGGTCTCTGGTGTTGTAAGGCAGCAACTCTACTGGCGCCCAATTGTCTTAGCATTAAAACTAATTCTCAGTGCAGACTTACTCGCACATGCTCATACATACCCCAAACTTCTAAACGGTGAAATTCCTGAATCCCATTAGCCTTTTAACATCTTGCAATCAATGATCATATTTAATCACCATGATCTACATGATTCTGATCTCGTCTTTTAGCCTGAACAAAATTTGGAATCCTTCAGAGTAGTAGACAAAAAGCAATGGCTTCAATCCATGTGTAAAATGATGCTTTTACAATAAATTGATTTTTGTAGAATTTGCAAAAATATTTATTCATATCTATTTTCTAATTTTATTTATGTACTTTAATGCTGTATGGCAGGCAGGAACTTACTTGACATATATAAATTATTTATATCTAGTTACTGTTCTATTTTAGTTTGTTATATTCCAATTGCGTTACTTTATTTCATGATGTAGTTTACAAAATGACTCCAGGTATCTTTAATGCAGTGAAGTAACTAACATTGAAAGGCACATTTTTAACTTGCAGGATGTAAACGTCTACAGTTAGGCAAATATCTATAATGTTTATTTCGATGTCGGAAGAAGTCGAAATGTCACCTGTTCTTTCTCTCCAGAGATGCAGCTTGTCCCGCTGAGTAACTCCAGCTTTTTGTGTCTATATCTGGTTTAAACCAGCATTCCTTCTTACATATAATGTTTATATATATTTTTTTCATTTCAGCCAGGTGGAAAAGTTCCTCGCTTGCCAGAAGTTTATTGTGTCATCATCAGTCGCTTGGGCTGTTTCACACTCTTTTCAAAGGTACTGTGTAACACTTTGAATGTCAGCAATGATAGTTTCTTATCAATTGAGGATTAGGAAGGCAAAGTCATAGTTTACCTGCATTTGGCCCTTATCCCTTGAAACCATTCCTATCTGTGTACCCGTCCAAATTTTGCTATGGTACCTGGCTCAGCTACTTTTTCCAGTAGTTCCTTCCATATACTCACCACCTTCTGTGTAAAAGTTGCCCAACAGATTCTTATTAAATCTTTCCCCACTCACCCTAATTCTATGTCATCTATTCCCTGATTCCACGAGGCTGGGAAAAAGACTGTTTGTTACCCTATCTATTCCTCTCTTGCATTATGAACCTCCCAGTCCGCTTGAACTCCAAGGAATAAAGTCATGGCATGCCCATCCTCTCCCTACAGCTTAAACCTTCAAATTCTGTCAGAAACTTTGTCATCTTTTCTGCAGAATAGAACATTATTAGAACATTCTCATTATCATAACATAGATTGGAATAAGAACAAGGACGATGTACTGGTAAACATTGATCATTCCATATGCAGTCTAAAAACCGAGGAAGGAGAGTTAAACATGTTTTAGGGAAATTAAATTGGGGCAAGTGGAGTGTATTAATGTATGAGGGCTTCAAAAGCTGGTTTAAATTCACTTTGGAATGAGGAACAGTCAGCTTGGTTTTGTTTGCGGCAGGTCATGTTTTACGACGTTGAGCGAGTTTGTTGAGGAGGTGGCGGAGGTGAACAGTGAGAGTAGGGTGGTGTTTAGGGAGGCATTTGATAAAGTACCTCATGGTTGTCTGATCCAGAATATTAAGATTTGTGGGATCCATGGTGACGGTCTATAGTTTCAAACCCAGTTTACCCCTTAGAAGACAGAGGTCGCTGCCCTTCAAAGACCCGGGGTTGATCCTGACTAAGGGTGCTTGTCTGTACGGAGTTTGTACGTTCTCCCCATGACCTGCGTGGATTTTCCCCGGGGTCTCTGGTTTCCTCCCACACTCCAAAGATGTGCAAGTTTGCAGGTTAATCGGCTTGGTAAAATTGTAAATTATTCCTAGTGTGTGTAGTATAATGTGAATGTGCGGGGATCACTGGTCGGCGCAGACTCGCTGTGCCAAAGTGTCTGTTTCCATGCTGTAGCTCTAAACTAAACAAAAGCAAACATCCACAAAATATAGGTCCTCTACCAATCTCCTCTCCAGCATGACCCTGGAAAATATGCCAACTTTCCATATCTCACAAGCAACTTTTCAAATGAAGGCAGACACTGATGATGAAATCCAACATTGTTTGTGGCCATCAGAGGAAAACAAAATGTTAATATCAAGGACTTCAACCTGGAAAAAAGTGTTATCCTTGAATTTTGTATTTTTCTGTTCATTGTATATTTCTGAACCATGGACTATCTTTAAAAAGTGCCTCAGAGCTATCATAAAAGCTGTTTTTACTTTGGAGTTAAATTGCGGAAACAGTGCCTCTCTGCCAACCAGCAATCTCCCTGTACGCTATCACTGGATCTATCCTACACATTAGGGACAATTTACAATTTTTACCAATGCCAATTAACCTACAAACCTATATGTCTTTGGAATGTGGGAGGAAACCAGGATACCCAGAGGTAACCCACCCAGTCACCGGGATCTGGTACAAACTCCATACAGACAGCACCCGTAGTCAGGATCGAACCCAGGCCTCTGGTGCTGTAAGGCAGCAACTCTACAGTTGCACCACCATGCCATCTTCACATAATTGACTGACCGGATAAGGGAGCCAATGTAAGTAGGCCAACCAGCACTGAAACTCTAATTATATTCAGTTGGATCCAACAGGCAGGCATTGTTGTTTGCCTGATACGAGACCTCTAGAACAGACACACTATTCTGTCACAAATAGAAGAGATGATTCATGAATGTTTTCAAAGTTTACAAAAAAAAATGTAAAATGCTCGTTAACTTGAAGGATTTCTCAGCATCATAAGGAAAGGATGTTGAGGAGCTCTGTCACAATGATAAGGGGTTGTAGTAATGAAGGAAGGCAGGAAATGATTGGACTCTTCTTCCTTAAGAAGTCTAAATGTTTTCAAGATGATGGGCAGTTTTGATAAAACAACAAGAAAGGATTTATTTCGAATGGCAAGTCAGGAAATAAATTAAAATTTAAATGGAAACCTAATGGAAATTTATTTTGACTGAAGATGTGGTGGAAGCTGACTCCATAAATAGAGTAATACATAGTTGTGCAGGAATGAATATGAACATTATGAACAAAAAGTGAAGATGTTGGATACAAACAGCAGCCCATTCTACAGCATAGGCAGAATGGGCTGAATGGCCTATGTTGTGAGTTTCTAGAATTCTCAGGTTCTTTATGGTGAGAGGGGCAAAGTGTAAAGGACATGCATGGGGTGGGTTTTTTACACAGAAAATGGTGGGCGCCTGGAATACACTGCCAAGGGTGATGGTGGAGGCATATACAATAGTGACATGTAAGTGGCTTTTAGATAGACACATGGATATGCATGGATATGGATCATGTGAAGGTATATAAGATCTGTTTAATTTTACATCATGTTTGTGGGCTGAATTTTACATAGATATTGTGGGCTGAAGGCCCAGTACAGTTCTATATCCCTTCAGAGTAACATGTCTCCTCTCCCTGGATAATCTCCACTTTGAATCTTTCTCATTGTTAATTCCCGTGCACCAGAGTGGGGTCATATTTTTTACTTCCCAATGTAAAGAACTTTTATGCATAATTGTTCCAGAAATATTTTTATCTGAGTGATCTTTTCCCATCATTCATCAAAAGGTTTGCCCACAAATGTTGCAGCAATCCATGAACTTCGCGTGGTAGACAAAATACAGCATGGCTTTAATTTACCAGGTCATTGTTCCCCTACTTAATGTTTTAAAGTGGAAAAACCACCAGAAGTTTCTGTTCTATGTTTGGAAACTGCCCAAGGTTTCCCATTGAAGTTGGATTGTCGCAGTGGGGTGAAGTAGCCCCTGCTGAAAGGGGGCAACGGCTAAACCTTTCATCCTTAACAACTGAATATCCAGTGCAGTATGCAGTCAAAAACATACAAAGCTTTGGTCTCTGTTATAAGTGGTGATAGAAAGGACTCTTAATTATACTGGATTAAACACCAACATTATCCACATCATGGAAACAGATGGCAAAAATATATTAAAAGGAAACTTATTGAATGCATTGTAAAAATATCGTTGGCTGGATTTGAAAGTAGACTAGCAGCAAATTGGCAAGCGCATGGGATTTTTTATCAGTGATGGCAGCCTGGTGCTCTGTTTATTCATGTTTGGAAGTGTTGCATGATGTAAATTATCAATTGGCTGAGGAAAAATGATTATATGCAAGTGATACAAATTACAGATTTTATGTTTATTAGCATGGGGCTAATGCTGGGAAAATGGAACATATCCATTTCTAGTGCAATATATCACTTACAATTAGGGTAAAACCAGGTAAGGTGTAGCTTGAAGCTTCTTGTCCTTTGCATTTAAGTACCTGTTTAAAGATGGTGCCTCATGATGGAAAGATTATGGACCATGCAGCAAAGCAATCTGGATCCTTGTTGAGGGTCCCAACGCCACCTATTCATGATCTCCAAAGATGCTGCCTGACCTGTTGAGTTACTCCAGCACTTTGTATCTTTTTGTGTATTACCATAATCTGCAGTTCTTTGTTTTAACTACATAACAATGATAATACTTTACCCGGTTATAGCGGACAATTGGCAATAATGGATACCATTCCCCCCTAAAGTCCGTTATAATGAGGGGTTACTGTATCTTATACACAGTAAGCACCTTATTGTCTAGTTTAATCTGTCGTGCCATCAACATAACTGAGACAATTTCATTCCCAATATGGGCTGTTAAACAATGTTTTCTATTCATGCATCTTGAAATCATCTATAGATCTCTAATGACTCGGAAACGTTTGTGATTTCCACAATACTTTGTCATGAGGAAGAGGCAGAAATATGGAAGGAACAATTAATGCAACTGCCATTAACTGAACATTACTTAGTGGCAGAACAGTAGTCTGCCCTAAACTGCTCCCTTCCACCACATTTTAATAAGTGTAAGACACTGCCAATGCTTTCATGGCACAAAGTTGAATTTTATTCAATCCTATTGGCTATTTTGTGCCAATGGTTGTGAAGCAAATAATAGCAGTCACTTGCTCTTTCAGTGAGGTAATTGTTGTCACATTTCCATTAAACTGTTTAAATAACATTCAATCTTAGTGTTGAAATGTGTTTCAATTAATTTTATTATTTTATATGCAGTTTTAAAAATTACATACTGAATTAGTCAGAAAATTATAGAAATTAAATATAATTTAGTCATACAGTGTTAAAACAGGTCCTTCAGCCCAACCTGCCTGCGTTTGGCCCATAATCCTCTATACCTGTTCTATCCATGCACCTGTTTAAATGTTTCTTAAACGTTGCGATAATACCTGTCTCAACTACCTCCTCCGGCAGTTCATTCCATTCACCTACTACCCTTTGCCTGAAAATGTTACCCCTCGGGTTCCTATTAAATCTCCCCCCCCCCCCCCCCCCCCCCCCCCCCCCCCCCCACCCCCCCCCCCCCCCCCCCCCCCCCCCCCCCCCCACAACATAAACCTATGTCCTCTGGATCTCAATTCCCCTACTCTGGGCAAGAAACTATGTGCGTCTACCCGTGTGTGTAAATCATTAAAATTGCTTATCGACTTAGAAAAAAGGAAGGCCCTTCTGCAGCATTTCCTCAGATGACTGGTTGTCCAGTATTTCAGGAACATGTCAAGCTGATGCCTATTCACCTCTGGAGCTTTAGTGCCTAGCTGCTTTGACGTATTAGCCTGCACCTAACTTAGTGGTCTGCATTAAACCTTAATAAATGGGGCAGATAGGAACTGCCATTGGTTAGCTGAATCCAGCATGAATCAATCCACTATCTGAAGAGAATGAGGTCCAACCATATGAATTAATAAAGCTGAATTATTCATTTTCTGCAACTGTTGGCCTGGTTAGTGGAGTGGTGACTGATAATGGCAGAAGATTCCAGTCACCAGAATTACAGTTAATGTGAGTTTAGGGTACTGCTACTTTCTGAGATAAGTGAAGAGGATAAATGAACTGGGCCATATGGTCATTCAGCCCATCAAGTCAACTCCACCATTCAATCATGGTTGATCTATTTCTCCCTCCTAACCCCATTCTCCTGCCTTCTCCCCATACACCCTGACACCCGTACTAATCAAGAATATATCTATCTCTGCATACAAATATCCATTGAGTTGGCCTCCATAGCCTCTTTGGCAAAGAATTTCACAGATTCACCCTCATTTCCTTCCTAAAAGAACATCCTTAAGAGGCTAGACTCTCCCACTAGTGGAAACATCCTCTCCACACGCACTCAATCCAAGCCTTTCACTATTCTGTATGTTTCAATGAGGTCCCTCCTCATTCTTCTTGATATGTAATTGATGGTGACATGTACATAATGAGTCAAAGGGCTTTATCTGTGCTGTGTGACTCTACGATTACATATTGGCAATGGAACATCATGATGGCCATCCTGTGCTTTTTAGTGTTCCATTTTCTCCAGATTAACATGAATCTTTACATTTATCATTATTTAGAAACTTATCATCTGAACTCCATTCAAAACTTCTTACAATAACTAATCACTAATTGAACATGACTCTGCTCATCTCATATATAAACAGGGACAATGGTGATTAAACAAGTAAAGTTTGCTTTCATTACCTTAGATGCTGGGAATCTGTTAAACCAGTATTTTACAGATCAAATTCCACAGTTCCATCTTTTTAATCATAGAATCAAAGTCTATAGAATGTGACTGAATAAGTCAAATTCCATTTTTATTGCAGAATTCCTGGATTTGTTTTTTCAATAGTCGTTGAGGACAATGGTTCATGATTCTGTTCTTTTGCTGTGAAGAGAAAAGAGGCTGTTGTAGTGTTGATAAGGGAATCAATATGCCATTTTAGCCAATTGAAAGCTAAATTCTACCATTGTTGCATGGAGCTCCATTATATATGCAGTCCACTGCTTGCACAAGGAACTGCAGATGTTGGAATCTTGCGAAGAACACAATCTGTTGAAGTAACTCAGTGGGCCAGACAGCCTCTCTGGAGAACATGGATAGCTCTGAAGTTCTGTTGTGTACAAGACTCAATGTGCCATAGGCAGTAGAAAAGCCTAACATAAGCAGTTGCGCAAAAAAACTATTGCACCACCTCCCATCATTGCATGGGGGAGGGAGCGTGCTTACACCGTAAAGTGTTTTGAGTGGCAACGTGTGGCAGTGATCAATGGGATATTATGAGGAATGAACACATATAGCGGGCATCTGGAGAGGATTCTGGGTGGATGATGGTGAATGGAAGTAGAGTTGATGTAGTGGAGAAGAGTTGGAAACATATTGGATTAGAAGATGATTGGATAAGTATGAGAGACAATTTGTACTCTTGGTACACGCATTGGATGATTGGAGAGGGTTGTGTGTTGGAGGGTAGATGATATAGATCAGCTGAGAGGGGACACAGGAAAGAAAGGAACCATCTTGAAGTGAGCTACGTGCCTCAGATATTCTGACTGTTGGCCAGGGCCTTTAATTAAAGCTGGTGAAGGTCTCAATCCATTAGTTAATACTAGATACACAGCTTGAGCACCATGTTGCTTGTGAGCCTCATATTGGAAGAGAAGCTGGTTCTAATGATATCGTTCGTCATCACCTGTATTTTAAACATGTCACCAAAACAGTTTGTTCATTCAAATAATTCTGAGATCTTAGTCGTACAATTCAATGTCCTTGATAATTAAAAGATTAAAATAATAATTTTGTGTCCTGAGGAAGATGTTTATCAAAATTTATTTTGAACAGATTCTGGATGAAGTGGAGAGGAGGCGTGGAATTTCTGCTGCTCTGGTCTATCCATTCATGAGGAGTTTGATGGAGTCGCCTTTTCCTGCTCCTGGAAGGACCATAAAAGTCAAGACATTTCTACCAGGAGCTGGAAACGAGGTGAGTGACTTTCTATTAACAGGATATTCATGCATACTCCAACAGAGATTAGGAATTCGACCAAAGGTTTATGAACAGTCAGCAAGGGGCCACTAAGTGTGCAACATCTTTGCATACCAGCAAATATATTGAATATCCCACACTGAGTTAAATTACCTATAAGGTAATCTCTGCGAGACACAAACATCTCAAAGCACTCACTATTGTCTAAAGATGGTGTCTAAAATGGCACATTTTATTTCAAAGTTTTGTGGTAAAACTGAGGTCTGGCTATGGATAATAAGACAGTAATTCAAACAAGATTAATCACAAATCATAAATATAAAGCTGCAATGTTTTTAGCTGAAGTAAAACTAGGAGTGTAAAAAGTGTGCTATTCCTTATGTAACCATATTAAAAAATAATATTCAATATTAATTATTGGTTGTGGTGATAGTTATTTAGAACCAGAAAGCATAGAATATCACATCATATGCATTATGATCCTCTGTAAGCAATGGATAACATTGTTCTTGTAGTATATGAGTACCAGAATGCTCCCTAAATCTAAATGATGTGATCTATATCTAAATAGAAGTAATTGTCTGGTATATCAATTAAGGTACCAGCAACTGGAAGAACTGTAAACTAGAAGATGATGGTGTTGAAATAAAATAGGAATAGTAAATATTTTTTATGGTCATTGCGGACTGAAAGCTTTTGTACTGTGCTGAATAACTGCGTGATGATGCATGACTGAGCGACTGAATCACGTGACATTGCATGACTGCGTGACTCTCTGACGACTGCGTGACTCTGTGAAACTGCACTACTATGCATGACTCTGACTTTGCACGGCACTGTCACATGTACCTGCGTGGATCTGTTCTTCAGCAGCTTGACCACTAACGTTGTTGTTTTAGGTGATTGAGCTTCGACGCCCCATGGACTCCCGGTTGGAACACGTGGATTTTGACTGCCTTTTCCGTTGCCTCAGCATACGTCAAGTTATCAGGGTGTTTGCTTCTCTGCTGCTTGAACGGCGAGTTATATTCATCGCAGATAAACTGAGGTAAAGTGGGGGCATTTTATTTTGTTTTCTTCCATCTTTCCTTGAATGGCTGGGGATCATAACAAAATCATAGAAATGTATCACAGACATGACCCTGATCAATAATGTTATTTCCTTAAGAATACAATCTTGTAGCTAATTTCATGACATTAGTAACAAAAGTAAATTTGGTGTTAGTCATACAGCACAGAAGCAGGCACTTTGGCCCTGTGTCCGTGTTGAAAACCAGGCACCCTTCAACACTAATCCCATTTTATCTCTCGCTTCCACATCCAGTTACTGCCTCCACATTCTCCTGTCGCTGCATCCACGCCAGGTAAACTTTACAGTAGCCAATTAACTTACCAACCAGCATGTCTGTTGGAAGAAAACTACCAGCCAGAAAAACCCACACAGTCACAGGGAGGATGTGCAAACTCCACGTAGGCAGCACCCATTGTCAAGATCCAATCCAGGTTGTTGGAGCTGTGAGGCATCAGTGCTAATCACTGTTCTGTTGGGCACCCTGGTAAAGCTATTACCTGTGTATGGTAGGAAGGAACTGCAGATGCTGATTTACACTAAAGATCGATACAAAATGATGGAGTGATTCAGCGGGACAGGCAGCATCTCTGGAGAGAAGCATTTTGTGTCTTTCATCTGTGTATGGTAAATACGTCTAAAAAAATTGAATGCAGAAAAATGTGCGAAAAGTATTAACTAAATTTGTACTTGAATATTCAAAGAAACTGTTACAAGGGAGGATACATGTTAAGATGAGTTGTTTTTTCCCCCTTTTGTTGATGCATGATTCAATGAGAGAGCTGTCAATTAAACTACTTTGACATTTTCAATGAAACGTTAGTGATTTGTTAGCCGACAATGTGCAGAAAGCAATATAGACGGACTAACTCTTCAATCTCCCATCCCTCTTGTAAGAAAATGCATCATAAAATGCTCAGATCCTCCCTGAAAAGTTCAAATAAAAGTTTATGGTCTCACTACAGGTTTAGTGATCTCTGCATTTGAGTTAATGACATCCTCCTCTACTTGTATGAAAAGGGAAAAACAAAGATATCTGTGATAATCTCATTCAGTCATCATTGGTACAATAGTAATAACTATGCCTTCAAAAGCCTAACTGTAAAAAGGATGATATTATGGACTGGGGCACTTGTATTGCTTGCTACAATGTTTTTGTTCCAGATGAACAGAGAACGAATCAACAGCATTTACTGCATTTTCTTTACTATACTCATCAACAGGAGAAGGAACTGTTTAGAAGTGTAGGAAAAGAATGTGAGGCATTTCACAAATGCAGTGAATATTGCAGTCATTCCAAACAGGAAATTAAAATTGTTTATGAGGGTAAAGTAATATTGCACAGAGATAGTGCAGTGTTGTTAGTTTATGTGTTGCAGCTCCGACTGAAATCTAATGTCAATGGTGACCCGAGAGACAGCAGTTTCCGGAATCTGGACTAAAAATAAACTACTCAAGGAACTCTGTTTGTTGTAGAATCATACAGCATAGAAAAGGGGAGATCATCCACACTGATCAAGTTGCCCCATCTAACCTAGTTCCACCTGGCCTGGTTTAGAACATGGAACATAGAACAGTACAACTCAGGAACAGACCTTTCAGCCCACAATGTTTGGGTTGACACATGATGGCAAGTTAAACTGATCTGATCTGCCTGTACATGATCAATATCCCTCTATTCCCTGCATTTCCATGTGCCAATCTAAAAACCTCAAACACCACTATGGTGTCTCCCTCTATCACCACTCTTGGCAATTCTGGTTATCCTCCACTGCATCTACTACAAAGCATCCACGTCTTTTTTGAATTAGGGCAGCCAGAACTGCAGGCAATACTGAACATGTGGCCTAACTAATTCCTATAGACCTGAATCATGACTTCCTGACTCTTGTTAGCATTGCCCTCAGCAATGCAGGCAAGCGTACAATATGCCTTATTTACCAACTTATCTACTTGTGCTGCCCACTTCACTGAACTAAAAAGTTATAGAATTATACAGCATGGAAACAGACCATTCAGCCCAACTTGTCCATGCCGACCAAGATTCTCCATCAAGATACACTAGTCCCACTTAGCTGCGTTTGGCCCATATCCTTCTAAATCTTTCTTATCTCTGTACCTGTCCAAATGTATTTACATGTTGTGATAGTAACTGCCTCAATTACCTCCATTGGCAGCTTGTTCTAGATACCTACCACCCTTTTAAATTTCACCTCTCTCACCTTAAACCTATATCTCCTGGTTGTTTATTCCTCTACTCTGGGTAAACGATTGTGCACATACCCTATATATTTCTCTCACTATCTTATATGTCTCAATAAGATCACATCCCATCCTCCTGCATTCCAAAGAATAAAGTCCTAGTCTGCACAATATTTCCCAATATTTCCCTGTACCTCAGGCCCTTTAGTCCTGGTAATGTCCTCGTAAGGATTCCCTGCACCCTTTCCAGCTTAACAACGCCTTTCTTATAATAGGGTGACCAAACTGAACACAATACTCCAAATGTGGCCTCAACATCTGTAGTCAAAAAGTTACTATAGTATTCTGAGGGATAGGATATACATGCACTTAGATGGACACGGGCTGATTAGGGATAATCAATATGGTTTTGTATGTGGGAGGTCGTGTCTCACAAATTTGAGTTTGTTTGAGGATGTGACCAAAAAGATCGATGAAGGTAGAGCTGTAGATGTTGGCTATGTGGGTTTTAATAAGGCATTTGACAAGGTTCTGCATGGTAGGCTGATCTGGAAGATTAGATCCCATGGGATTCAAGGAGAGACAACTGAATGGATAGAAAATTGGCTTAAAGGAAGGAATCAGAAGGTGATGGCGGAAGGTTCCTTTTCAGATAGAGGCCTGTGACTGGTGGTGTGCCTCACAGTTCGGTGCTGGGTCCATTGCTGTTTGTCATCTATATCAATGATTTGGATAAGAATGTACATGGCATGGTTAGCAAGTTTGCAGATGACACATAAGTGGGTGGTATGGTAGATAGTGAAGATGGTTGTCAAAAATTGTAGCAGAATCTTGATCAGTTGGGCAGGTGGGCAGATGAATAGTCGATGGAATCTAATATAGAGAATTGCGACGTGTTGCATTTTGGGAGCACTAACATGGGCAGAACCTACACGGTGCAGAGTTGGGCTCTGGGGATTTCCCCCCATATTTTGAAGCATTTGAATTGATTCCTGTTGAATTCCTACCCAATGGGAAGTTGGACTGGTGCTTCCTGTTATGATTAGCCCGACTTAAGTTCTTTAAAGTGATCTATCCGGATCTATTTCTGTATTTCAGAACCTCCCCTCAGTTCACTTTAATGTATTAACATTGTCATTTTCTGCCCCGTGAGCATTGATTGAAGGACTGTACACTGATATCTTTAGATCTTTAGCTCACGGAGGTCTACATCTGTGGCATCAATGTGGAGATGTTTCCACTAGTGGAAGAGTCTAGGACTAGAGGTCATAGCCTCAGAATTAAGAGACATTCTTTCAGGAGCAATTTCTTTAGTTAGAGGGTGGTGAATCTGTGGAATTCTTTCTGTGGAGGCCAAGTCCATGGATATTTTTTGAGGCAGAGATAGATAGATTCTTGATTAGTACGGGTGTCGGGGGTTATGGGGAGAAGGCAGGGAATGGGGTTAGGAGGGAAAGAGAGATCAGTCATGATTGATTGGCGGAGTAGACTTGATGGGCCGAATGGGCTAATTCTGCTTCTATCACATGGCCTTATGAATCATTCACCATTTGCAGGAGAGTTGCTAATCCTTTCCATCTGGTATTATGATTTTCGTGCTTTTAGTTGTTTTAAGTAACAAAAGCTAACAGGAAGTGGCGTAGTACATGTTTATGGACCTTTCATTTTACTTTGCTGATAATTTATTTGCTCCTGTAGACAAACAAATGAGTAGCTATTCCACTTAGAACCTAGCATGATGCGGACAATGAACAAATGTTGCAGAGCAACAGGGACTGCTAGACCAGGGCTTAGGTGGCGCAGCGGTAGAGTTGCTGCCTTGCAGCAAAAACCCGGCTTCGATCCCAACTACGAGCATTGTCTGTACGGAGTTTGTACGTTCTCCCCGTGACCTGCGTGGGTTTTCTCCGAGATCTTCAGTTTCCTCCCACATTCCAAAGACGTACAGGTTTGTAGGTTAATTGGCTTGATAAATGTTTAAAAAAATAATAATTGTCCAGTATAAAATTGTCCAACTTCCAGTTGGTGGACTCTTTGGAAGGTACAATTTGCAAGGCATCTGTTCTATAATAAGAAAAGCAAGCAGGCTTTAAGTAGCGCAATTAGTAGCCAGAAGAACGGTCTAAACCCAAACATTCCTTCTCTCCAGAGATGCTGCCTGTCCTACTGAGTTACTCCAGCATTTTGTGTCTATCTTCGGTATAAACCAACATCTGCAGTTCCTAAGCTTTAGGTAGTGCAGGCAAGGTTGAAACATTGCTAATTATTGGCTCCTTGCTGATGTGTCCGGTAATGTTCAATAGTGGGACACATCGATCCATGAAAGGGGAGGTTCAATATCTTGAACAGTTCTGACCAAAGGTCTCTCCACATTTGCTGCGAGTATTTACAACAAAGTTGGAGAATTATGGTAATAGTCGGCCATAGGTACTCGGGGCCATTTTTGTTTTACTCGTGGACATTTTTCAACATGTTGAAAAAACGTCCCGACTTACCTGATGCCCCGAGTACCTACGGCTGGCATTACGAGCCGCTACGAAATATATACAGATTCGCTACGGACTCGCTACGGACATTCTCCGAGTTTGAATCAAGGGGAAAACTCCGGAGAATTCGTGAGTAACTCGGGGAAGTGGGACAGGCCCTTTACAAATTTCTATTCCAGTAGTTTTATAAACTGAATTCAAATTCACAAACTCAAATGGGGAGTATTTGAAGTTGCATTCTTTGAATTATTAGGCCAGTCATCTAGATACCTGGAGCAGGGATATATCCACTACCACCAATCTCCACATGGAAATACATATTAATTCACTAAACAAAAAGTAGAAATGGTTCAAGGATACAAACAGTCTTTCCAGGTGAGGCAGAGGTTCACTTTCACCTCCTCCAACCTCATCTACTGTATCTGCAGTTCCTAAGTGTCAACTTCACCACAGGTAGGCTCGGCGATCGTTTCGCTGAACACCTCCGCTCGGTCCGTCTTAACCTACCTGATCTCCTGGTGACTCAGCACTTCAACTCCCCCTCCCATCCTCAATCTGACCTTTCTGTCCTGGGCCTCCTCCATTATCAGAGTGAGGCCCAGCGCAAATTAGAGGAACAGCACCTCATATTTTGCTTGGGTAGTTTACACCCCAGCGGTATAAACATTGACTTCTCTAACTTCAAATAGCCCTTGCTTTCTCTCTCCATCCCCTCCCCTTCCCAGTTCTCCCACTAGTCTTACAGTCTCCGACTACATTCTATCTTTGTCCCGCCCCCTCCCCGACATCTGTCTGAAGAAGGGTCTCGACCCGAAACGTCACCCATTCCTTCTCTCCAGAGATGCTGCCTGACCCGCTGAGTTAGTCCAGCATTTTATGCCTACCGGTTTAAACCAGCATCTGCAGTTCTTTCCTATACAAGTAGAAATGTTGCTTTTTTGAATAACCGAGAACTCAGTCACAAGAAGTCTCCCAGAAATGTTCTCAGCTGCAATATTGATCTAAAACAGTGTTTGGTAGCTTAATGGAAAGTTTCTTATGAAGTAGATATCCTCTCTATATTGTTTGCAAAGCAGTCTAAACAAACACAAGCAAGAGGTCCTTCTGACAGCTAATGACAGCATTCGGAAGGTATGTACCTCACTTACAGTTTGTTCCTTTGCTCCCCATTTGTTCTGTCAAACATGTTAGAAATTTGTCCTCGTAGAGCATTTGTTAAATTAATGATTAAAATAGATAGCAGCATCTGGAACTAATCAAATAAATATTTCACCTTGGAGATGCAATGTAATGATTTAGTCATTTTTCCACGGTTTTCTTTCTCCAAACTGTGTCCTTTGCCATACTGTGATCAACTAATGGGGTTTTGGATGTTTATTAAAGTGATTTATGTTGATAATAATTTCAAGGGTTGGATACAAAGTGCTGGAATAACTCCCGACCCGAAATGTCACATCCATATTCTCCACAGATGCTGACTGACCCGCTGAGTTATTCCAGCACATGAGTCCTTTTGTATGAACCAGCATCTGCAGTTCATTAGTTCTGCCTTTTCAAAAATGTCTTGGTAACTTGTTAAGTGTCACAGTAAATGTCAAAAGTGTAGGAAGTGCATTTTTAATTCATTCCTAGAGTGTGGAAACGTTTCATAATTTTAAGCCATGACTAGCTGCAGTTAGTTGGTTGGAGTTTGGACGTAGAGTTGTACAGGCATGTCATAAAGCATGGAAACAGGCCCTTTGGCCCAACTTATCCATGCCGACAAAGAAGCCCCATCTAAGCTAGTCCCATTTGCCCGCCTTTGGCCATTATCCCTGTAAACCTTTCCCATACATGTACTTGCTCAAGTCTCCCTCAATGGAGACTACTGATAATAAAGGTAGACACAAAATGCTGGAGTAACTCAGCGGGACAGGCAGCATCTCTGGAGAGCAGGAATGGGAGACCCAAAACGTCACCCATTCCGTCTCTCCAGAGATGCTGCCTGTCCCGCTGAGTTACTCCAGCATTTTGTGTCTACCTTCGATTTAAACCAGCATCTGTAGTTCTTTCTTACACTACTGATAATAAATGTCTTCAATGCCATTGCAACTCTGGAGTCTGTAAATTCTCTTGGGCATACTTTTATGTACTCGGCCCTGGCTTAGCTTCCCTTTCCCAGTATTTACTCCTATTTATTATCAGCTCAGGAGGATCAATATGTTTACAGTTTCAAGATTTCAACATGCATCTACCAGTGACTACTCAAAATTTCCACAAGATGGCACATGATGAATATAACAAACAGAACAACTAAGCAGTAAAATCCCCCGGAATCTTAATAATGTTCTAACTTAATGTTTCCAAATCCTCCATAACGATTTAGAGGGAATTAAATGTGACATCTTCAAGTTTGTGGATGACACAAACCTGGGTGGCAGTGTGAGCTGCGATGAGGATGCTATGAGACTGCAGGGTGACTTGGAAAGGTTGGGTGAGTGGGCAGATGCATGGCAGATGCAGTATAATGTGGATTCCAATGGCGCTATGGGTGGGGACGCTGAAGATCACTGCCTTGTTGAGTGGGTGAAGATAAGAAAATAAGGCCTTAACGGTCGCTGGATACCCGGTCGCTGTGGTCTAAGCAATTGGGGAGTTGGGACAATTAGAGGTCAACTTGGTGGAGGCGTGTGGGACATGGTCTGGGAGGATTGAGAGATTATTTGTTTGTGTGCTGTCTTAGCCTATATGCTTGTGATGCTACCCACTAGTCACATTTTCATTATACCTGTAATTCAGGACATGACAATTAACTAGAACATTACCAAACCCATCGCAATTCGTAATTATCACACCCTGTCACCCTGATGTATAGTGTTCACGGTCAGATGCTTGCACGAGCAAATTGGCATATGGGTGAGAAGATTAAAGAGTTGAATGTTAAATGTTCCAAGATAGGTATGGAAGAAGTGGGTTTGAGGAGGGAGCTTTAAGGTGGATAGGTCCCCGGTGCCTGATGAGATCTATCCCAGGTTATTGAGGGAGACGAGAGAAAAGATTGCGAGGTCCTTCTTTTTTCTCTAGCCGCAGTGGTGGCCTGGAGGACTGGAGAATGCCCAATGTCGTTCCTTTGTTTAAGAAGAGGAGTAGCAACAATTGAGGGAACTATAGGCTGGTGAGACAATAGGTGCAGGAGTAGGCCAATTCGGCCCTTCGAGCCAACATCGACATTCACAGTGATCATGGCTGATCATCCACAATCAGTACCCCGTTCCTGCCTTCTCCCCATATCCCCTGACTCCGCTATAACCTGGCAGTGGTAGGAAAATGATTGGGGCGAATTCTTCGAGATAGCCCATTTTCTTCCAAATGGGAGTAAATACTAGGGATAGCCAGCACAGCTTTGTTCACGGAAGGTCATGTCTTACTAACTTCATTGAGTTTTTTGAGGCGGTGATGATGGAGATTGATGAATGTAGGATGGTGGATGTTGTATGCATAGATTTTAGTAAGGCTTTGGTAAGGTCCCTCATGGTAGGCTGATCCAGAAGATCAAGGTGCACAAGATT
This sequence comes from Leucoraja erinaceus, assembly GCF_028641065.1. NCBI lineage: Eukaryota > Metazoa > Chordata > Chondrichthyes > Rajiformes > Rajidae > Leucoraja > Leucoraja erinaceus. The sequence goes on from NC_073394.1 coordinate 20,142,926, forward strand.
CACGCTGGCTTGGTCTTATGGATTCAGAACTGGCTTATTCATAGAAAACGTAGGGTTGTGGTGGAGGTAAGATATTCGGGCTGGAGGTCTGTGACCAATGGAGTTCCGCAGGGATCTATACTGGCTTCTCTGCTGTTAGTAATATATATAAATGACTTGGACATAAATGTAGATGGTTGAGTACGTTTGCATACATCACCAAAATTGGAGGAGTTGCAGATAGTGGGGAAGGCTGTTAGAATATACAATAGGATAAAGATCAGTTGCAGAAATGGGCGGAGAAACAGCAGATGAACTATAACCTGAGTGAGTGTGAGCAGGGACGGAAATTCTGGAGGTGACAGGAGGGGCACGCCTCAGCCCACCTCCCCCCCCCCCCCCCCCCCCGCTTTGAGAGGTGGTGGACGATTCCCCCCCCATGTTTTGTAATCCGGATTATATCAGCCGCTTTCTAAGGGCTGAATCGGCCCATCGCGGGGCCTTTCAGCGCCCCCGGCGCGGCTTAAAATCAAATTGCTGCATCGAGGCGATCGAGGCTCCCGATGTTGAAGCCCCCGCCGGCCGATAAAAGACCCCGTGAACGGGCCGATTCAAGCCCCATGATTCGGGGTGGACAAAGCTGCTGTTGCTGGAGTCACCAACCAGGTCAGCTCCCGATGTTACCGTCCACAGGGCCCACGGCCGAAGCCTCGCGTGCGTGCGCATGCACGTGTGAAATTGTGTCCCCCACATGTTTTGATAGTGATTTCCGTGCCTGAGTGTGAGGTGATGCACTGTGGGAGGTTGAATGTAAAGGGAAAGTATATCGGTTAAAAAAAGACCCTTAACAGCATTGATGTTCAGATGGATCTTGGAACCAAGTTCATAGCTCACTGAAGGTTATGAACAAGTAGATTAGGGTGGTAAAGAAGGCATATGGTATGCGTGCCTTCATTACTAGGAGCATTGATTATGAAACATAGAAACATAGAAACATAGAAATTAGGTGCAGGAGTAGGCCATTCGGCCCTTCGAGCCTGCACCGCCATTCAATATGATCATGGCTGATCATCCAACTCAGTATCCCGTACCTGCCTTCTCTCCATACCCCCTGATCCCCTTAGCCACAAGGGCCACATCTAACTCCCTCTTAAATATAGCCAATGAACTGGCCTCAACTACCCTCTGTGGCAGAGAGTTCCAGAGATTCACCACTCTCTGTGTGAAAAAAGTTCTTCTCATCTCGGTTTTAAAGGATTTCCCCCTTATCCTTAAGCTGTGACCCCTTGTCCTGGACTTCCCTAACATCGGGAACAACCTTCCTGCATCTAGCCTGTCCAACCCCTTAAGAATTTTGTAAGTTTCTATAAGATCCCCTCTCAATCTTCTAAATTCTAGAGAGTATAAACCAAGTCTATCCAGTCTTTCTTCATAAGACAGTCCTGACATCCCAGGAATCAGTCTGGTGAACCGTCTCTGCACTCCCTCTATGGCAATAATGTCCTTCCTCAGATTTGGAGACCAAAACTGTACGCAATACTCCAGGTGTGGTCTCACCAAGACCCTGTACAACTGCAGTAGAACCTCCCTGCTCCTATACTCAAATCCTTTTGCAATGAAAGCTAACATACCATTCGCTTTCTTTATTGCCTGCTGCACCTGCATGCCTACCTTCAATGACTGGTGTACCATGACACCCAGGTCTCGCTGCATCTCCCCCTTTCCCAATCGGCCACCATTTAGATAATAGTCTGCTTTCCCGTTTTTGCCATCAAAATGGATAACCTCACATTTATCCACATTATACTGCATCTGCCAAACATTTGCCCACTCACCCAGCCTATCCAAGTCACCTTGCAGTCTCCTAGCATCCTCCTCACAGCTAACACTGCCCCCCAGCTTAGTGCCATCCGCAAACTTTGTGAAAAGGACCCGTTTACTCCTACTCTTTGCTTCCTGTTTGCCAGCCAGTTCTCTATCCACATCAATACTGAACCCCCAGTGCCGTGTGCTTTAAGTTTTGTATACTAATCTCTTATGTGGGACCTTGTCGAAAGCCTTCTGGAAGTCCAGATACACCACATCCACTGGTTCTCCCCTATCCACGCTACTAGTTACATCCTCGAAAAATTCTATAAGATTCGTCAGACATGATTTACCTTTCGTAAATCCATGCTGACTTTGTCCAATGATTTCACCACTTTCCCAATGTGCTGCTATCCCATCTTTAATAACTGACTCTAGCAGTTTCCCCACTACCGATGTTAGACTAACTGGTCTGTAATTCCCCATTTTCTCTCTCCCTCCCTTCTTAAAAAGTGGGGTTACGTTTGCTACCCGCCAATCTTCGGGATGAGAGTCAGGAAGCCAGGTTAAGACTTTGGTTAGGCCGCAATTGGAGTATTGTGTGCAGTTCTAAATGTAAAATTATTGTACTTAAGGATTAAGGATAATCTGTGGGGGTGGAAGGTTAATTTTATGGAGTAGAGACCTGAGGCTTGTGTTGTGCCTGGCCTATTGCTATTTGTCATCTATATTTATTTCAGATTATATTTTAGGAAAGCAATTAATAGCACTGAGCAGCAGAATCAACTGTTGGTTATGATTTGTTTTTACAGTACTTTGTCCAACTGTGCCCATGCAGTGGTAGCATTGTTATACCCATTCTCCTGGCAACATACCTTCATACCAGTGCTTCCACCCTCCATGATCGACATAGTCTGCTGTCCAACACCCTTCCTGGTGGGCCTGCTCTCCAGTTCTCTCCCCAAACTAAAGGAACTTCCAGTGGAAGAGGTAAGAATGCACAAACGTTGCCCTATTTTAACAACATGGTTTGCCAATATTTTATATAGGGTTCGATGTTAATAGATGTTCTCACTATCTCAAATTCTCGATCGGAAAGAAATGAAACATTAAATGTTAAAGTTAAACATTAATTTCCTGATGTTGCAGCAATGAGCACATTTTAGATGTATTCTCGGGAGCTAGTGACATGTTGAGATGACAAGATGCTTCATGTACACGCTATCCTTTAAGGCTCCTTTAAGTGAAAGCTGAAATGTACTTTATGCACACAGGTGTATTTGGTTGCTGAGATGACATGATGAAAGTCAGCATGGTTTTGTGCGTGGGAGATTGTTTCACATGAATTTGATTGAGTTTTTTAAAGAAGTAACCATGAAGGTTGATGAGGGCAGGGCTGTGGAGATAGTCTATATGGTCTTTTAATTCTGCAAGGTCTATTTATTCTGCATGGTAGCCTGCTCTGGAAGGTTAGTTGGCATTGAATCCAGTGAGAGGATAACTGGATACAGAATTGGCTTCATGGATGGAAGCAGACTGTGGGGGTGGAAGGTTGATTTTACGGAGCAGTGACCTGAGACGTGTTGTGCCTCAGAGATCAGTGCCTGGCCCATTGCTATCTACCATCAACGCAGCCGCAGGTCCGGTGGACCGGGACATCGGGAGCTCGCGGGTCCGGGTGGAGAGACCGCTTCCCAGAACTCCCGCAATGCGACTTCTCCAGCCCGTGTCGCGGGGTTGGAACGACCCGGACCGGGACCGTACATCACCTGGCGCGGTTTCATGGCTGTGGGACTCACCATCGCCCGTGGGGGTTCCAACCTTGTACTTTCAGACCGGGAGCGGGGCCGTAAATCGCCCCGCGCGGCCTAAAATGGCCGTGGGACTTATCATCACCCGCCTGGGGCTTGGACATCGGGAGAGAAATTGAGAGCAGGGGAGAGAAACGACTTTGCCTTCCATCACAGTGGGTTCACTGTGATGGATGTTTGTGTGAATTTAATTGTGTGTATGTCTGTAGGACATTGTCTTTGTTTGTATGGCTGTGTAAACGTAATTTCGTTTGAGTCTCACTGGGGCGCAAATGACAATAATTTGTATTGTATTGTATTGTATCATCAAGCTGGATGAGAATATATAAAGCATGGTCAGTAAGATCAGTTTGATCTTTTAGAAGTGTACTGGTCTTATAGAGGTTTATAAAATCATGAGAGGAATAGATGGGGTGGATGCACAGAGCCTCAGGCCCAGAGTGGGGGAATCGAGAACCAGAGGGCATAGGTTTAAGGTGAAGGGGCTAAGATTTGATAGGAATTTGAGGGGTAACTTTTTCACACAAAGGACAGTGGGAGTATGGAACAAAGGAGGGAGTTGAGGTAGGGACTATAGCAACACTTAAGAAACAATTAGACAGGTACATGGATAGTACAGGTTTAGAGGGATTTGGACCAAATCCAGGCAAGTGCGACTAGTGTAGATGGGACATGTTGGTCGATGTGGGCAGGTTGGGCTGAAGGGCCTGTTTCCACACTGTATGACGCTATGAGTAAGCTTACAGAATACACTAAAATAGTTGGTGCAATAGAATGTAAAGATGGTAATCAGTACATTACATTACAGCAGGATTTTGATCAGCTGGGCAAATGGGCTGAAGAATTAATAATGAAGTTTAATTCAGATAAATGTGAGTTGGGAAGTCAAACCAGTGCAGGACCTTCACAGTGAACAGTAGAAGCCTGAGGAGTGTTGTGGAGCAGAGGGATCTGGGAGTAAAAGTACCTGTTTCCTTGAAGGTAGGTATTACAGGTAGATAGAGTGGTAAATAATGCTTTTGGCACATTGGCCAGGGAATTGAATCGAGAATTTGGGACGTTATGTTACAGTACAAGACATTGGGGAAGCTGCACATGGAGTATTGTGTTTAGTTTTGGTCACCCTGCAATGGGAAAGATGCTGTTAAGCTGGGTGCAGGGTGCTGGGAAAAGAATGCACAGACGCTTAGTAAGGATGTTGCCAGGATGCAAGGGCCTGAGGTATTGGGAGATATTGAGTAGACCAGGACTTCATTCCTTGGAACACCGGAGGCTGAGGGGTGATCTTATGGAGGTGTATAAAACAACAAGGAGAATAGGTAAGGTAAACGCAGAGTCCTTTTAGAGTCATAGCGTCACCCAGCACAGAAACTGGTCCTTCTGCACAAGATGCCCCATCTTCACAAGTCCAAACTGCCCGCGCCTATATCCCTCTAAATGCTTCCTTTCCATGTACTTGTCTAAATGTCTTTTTAAAAGTTATTATATTAACAACTCTGTGGAGATGAGCGATGCAAACAAGTTTTAAGAACGAAGAATATGTTGATGGGAGTCTTTGTGACACAAATACGAATTAGGTGCTCACACTCAGGGTTAAAATGGATGGTAAGATTGTGAACAATGTAATTTAGCTTAAAACAACACTTAGTAAGGATGTGGGGCCAGCAGTGAGTGCATGAATTCTTCAGGCCAACATTAAAATCAGCAGCTTTATTTACACGATTGTAAAGCTTGCAAAAGGGGCTCTTTCTGATACTGGATAATTGACGATGAATCGGAAAACTTAAGGAATACATGGGTTACAAGAAGGGCTGTCTAAAGAGGATTGTGTGATGACAAGCGAATAAGAGGATGATATGAAGGAATTAATGTTAAAAACAATTTTAGCTGGAGCAATTAAAAAAATTTGGAATTAACATAAAAAAGCAAAATATAACAACTGCACACCTTTGGCTGACTGGACGTGAACACTACAAACCCATGGGCAGAAAACACGTATTATTCTATGTATTTAATGGCTCAAAGAATTATATTTCCCTTTACATTAACATGGAAACCACATAGATATCGTGTGATCATAGTTTTAAATATTCTTCTCTTTCGAGGGACTCTTGGGCAAATTTGTGCAGCAAGGTGTGACATACATCAAAGCCCTTGAGTGAGCTGGTCTTTTATTCTGAATTCTAAGGTCGGAATTGGGACATATTAGCTTTTCCTGAGGGGTTTGACCGGCAGAAGTCATATTTGCATTACCCTTGGTTAAGGTTAGACGCATTTTCAATGAGAAACTTTCCTGACCATGAACTGATTATTTATTAAATTGTGTTTTTCAGGCACTGATGGTGGATTTAGGAGCCGATCGCTTCCTTCGACAGGTAAGAACTTTTTAACATAAATATCCCTCCATGTAACAAGCTGATGAATATCTGTCTATTAAAATCTGTCTCTCAACATTATCCTCAAGGATCGTGTATGACTGCTGACTGGTTAGCACACAACAAAAGCTTTTCACGGTGACAATAAACTAAACTGAACTGAAACGGAACTGATTGGTACAGATGTCCACAAAATATGCACATTATATGTGGCAGTGCGATTGACATTTGAACGGAGTACTAGTAAAAAATTGTTCATAGGGCAGTAAGAGGGAGTGTCTGGAAAGGGAGCATGCAAGCTATAAAATGAGAGAATAATGACACAAACATGAGAAGATCTATAGGACATACCATTAGATCAGACGATTCAGAGAGAGAATAGCTGAACCAATATCACATCATGTCAGTTCTAGGCAAAGTGCAATTTAACTGAGGTTCTACAAGTTGATAAAGTCTAGAAGGCTTCAACATATCCAAGTGGAAGGAGTGCCGTTCCGTATACTTACGTTGGGCATCGTTATAAGAGTTCAGGAGGCCATAGAAAGGCCAGAGTGAGAGTGGGAAGGAAAGTGTCAGGTGTAAGATGCTCACACTCATCCCTATGGATTGAATGCAAAATGATCTGCAAAACGGTTACCTAATCTGTATTTGGTATCTCCAATATTGAGAAGACCACTTACCTTGCAAATTGCTATAAATCTGGGCCATAGGATCCTTTAAATTCTCCAAATATAAATTAATTAGTTCTGCTATCATTTAGTGACAGGATTAATAGCCAGATATGTCTATAATTGGTTTTGTTATTACTTAGATGGATGATGAAGACTCACTCCTACCACGGAAACTTCAGGCTGCTCTGGAGCAAGCTCTGGAGCAAAAGAATGAACTAGTCAATCAAGATTCAGACAGTGAATCAGATGATGGTGAGAAAATGATTGCATGTTTCTTACTGCAATTAAAGATATCACTATTCTAAATTCATTTTTTGTCGTGCAGAAGCATAAAGATAATACTATCTAATTAAGCACTGTATTCAAGTGCAAAATAATCTTAACGCAAAAAATGTATTATTTGTATAGAATAAGCAAATGTCTCATAGAAACATAGAAAATAGGTGCAGGAGTAGGCCATTCGGCCCTTCGAGCCTGCACCGCCATTCAATATGATCATGGCTGATCATCCAACTCAGTATCCCGTTCCTGCCTTCTCTCCGTACCCCCTGATCCCTTTAGCCACAAGGGCCACATCTAACACCCTCTTAAATATAGCCAATGAACTGGCCTCAACTACCTTCTGCGGCAGAGAATTCCAGAGATTCACCACTCTCTGTGAAAAAGGTTTTCCTCATCTCAGCCCTAAAAGATTTCCCCCTTATCCTTAAACTTTGACCCCTTGTTCTGGACTTCCCCAACATCGGGAACAATCTTCCTGCATCAAGCCTGTCCAACCCCTTAAGAATTTTGTAAGTTTCTATAAGATCCCCCCTCAATCTTCTAAATTCTAGCGAGTGCAAACCGAGTCTATCCAGTCTTTCTTCATATGAAAGTCCTGACATCCCAGGAATCAGTCTGGTGAACCTTCTCTGTACTCCCTCTATGGCAAGAATGTCTTTCCTCGGATTAGGAGACCAAAACTGTACGCAATACTCCAGGTGTGGTCTCACCAAGACCCTGTACAACTGCAGTAGAACCTTCCTGCTCCTATACTCAAATCCTTTTGCTATGAATGCTAACATACCATTCGCCTTCTTCACTGCCTGCTGCACCTGCATGCCTACTTTTATTGAGTGGTGTACCATGACACCCAGGTCTCGTTGCATCTCCTCCTTTCCTAATCGGCCACCATTCAGATAATAATCTACTTTCCTGTTTTTGCCACCAAAGTGGATAACCTCACATTTGTCCACATTATTCTGCATCTGCCATGCATTTGCCCACTCACCCAGCCTATCCAAGTCACCTTGCAGCCTCCTAGCATCCTCCTCACAGCTAACAGCTTTGTGTCATCCGCAAACTTGGAGATGTTGCATTAAATTCCCTCATCCAAATCATTAATATATATCGTAAATAGCTGGGGTCCCAGAACTGAGCCTTGCGGTACCCAACAAGTCACTGCCTGCCATTGTGAAAAGGACCCGTTTACTCCTACTCTTTGCTTCCTGTCTGCCAACCAGTTCTCTATCCACATCAATACTGAACCCCCAATACCGTGTGCTTTAAGTTTGTATACTAATCTCTTATGTGGGACCTTGTTGAAAGCCTTCTGAAAATCCAGATATAACACATCCACTGGTTCTCCCTTATCCACTCTACTAGTTACATCCTCGAAAAATTCTATAAGATTCGTCAGACATGATTTACCCTTCATAAATCCATGCTGACTTTGTCCAATGAATTCACCACTTTCCAAATGTGCTGCTATCCCATCTTTAATAACTGATTCTAGCAGTTTCCCCACTACCGACGTTAGACTAACTGGTCTGTAATTCCCCGTTTTCTCTCTCCCTCCCTTTTTAAAAAGTGGTGTTACATTAGCTACCCTCCAATCCTCAGGAACTACTCCAGAATCTAAAGAATTTTGAAAAATTATCACTAATGCATCCACTATTTCTGGGGCTACTTCCTTAAGTACTCTGGGATGCAGCCTATCTGGCCCTGGGGATTTATCGGCCTTTAATCCATTCAATTTACCTAACACCACTTCCCGGCTAACCTGGATTTCACTCAGTTCCTCCATCTCATTTGAGCCCCGGTCCCCTGCTATTTCCGGCAGATTTTTTATGTCTTCCTTAGTGAAGACAGAACCAAAGTAGTTATTTAATTGGTCTGCCATGTCCTTGTTCCCTATGATCAATTCACCCGTTTCTGACTGCAAGGGACCTACATTTGTTTTAACTAATCTTTTTCTCTTCACATATCTATAAAAGCTTTTGCAGTCTCTCATCATTATTATTAATAAAATATAAGTAATAATGTTGATTCTGACATAAATGACAATTAATATATAATTGCTTGCTTTCTCTTGCACCGCTGGTTCGTTGACACTCTACAATGAAATAGAAAACAAGTACTGATAAATAGATGATGTTTTCAGGATATTTAGTTTCTTTAAAATCTAAACAAAAACCTCTGACATTACACAACAGTCACAAACCTGCAAGGCAGCACTTGGACTGACACCAAGAGGAGAGAATGACCTAGATGTGTTTTAGCAGCCAGACATGGATAGCAGAGGATTTTGAAGGGTGGAAGATGGAGCAAGACTCAACAACAGCTGATGCATGAGCTGGTACTCCAAAGCACCAACTTGTGGCAGTGACACATTAAAAGACACAAAATGCTGGAGCAACTCAGCGAAACAGGCAGCATCTCTGGATAGAAGGAATGTTTTGGGTCGAGATCCTTCTTCACATTGAGAGTCAGGGGAGAGGGAGTCTAGAGATATAGAAGGGTAAGGTGTGAAAATGACGGATCAAAGCAGATGATGCTAAGAAAGTGTGGAATGGTTTATTGTTAGCTGTGGGGAAGGCGACAACGTGGCATGCAATCATTAATATTTTATCAGGAGGACAGTGGAACTAGTTGGAGAACTAGGATGGGTGAGGGAAGGTGAGAGAGGGAAACCAATGGTTACGAAGTTAGAGGAATCAATATTCATACCACTTGGTTGTAAGCTGGCCAAGCTGGTCTTGATTAGTCTCTGCTAACATGTCTTCTGTAGGTATTGTGAACAACAGATGACATGAACGTAAAGATATGCCTCACAACCTTTAAAAACTGCTTCGCAGCTGTCACCTGTGCTGCAAAATCCAGCCACGGGGCAAGCAGAGAAAGGGAATAGAACTAGAGAAGTTAGGTGACATATACAAAATAACCCTTTACCTTGTCCATCCTCCCTCAGAGTGCAACTCATTGAACAGTCTGGTGTCGGAAGCATTCATTCGGTACTTTGTGGAAACTATAGGCCATTATTCATTGTTTTTGACCCAAAATGAGAGGAATGAACGGATATTCCAGAGAGAAGCTTTCCGCAAGTCAGTGGCTTCCAAGAGCATCCGCCGTTTTCTTGAGGTCTTCATGGAGTCACAAATGTTTGCTGGATTCATACAAGACCGAGAACTGCGAAAGTGCAGAGCTAAAGGTAGAACTGAACTTTTGTGTTTTTGTGTTCTTATGACTGTTGGCAGATCAATTTCCCTTCTGGGATAAATAAAGTTTATAAGCTCGTATCGTAAGCTCCAAAGGCACAATATCACCTCCGCGTACTTCTCTATTAAACATTGCAGAGTTGCTTCTTTTAACCTACCAACACCAATGGTTTAATGCAAAATATGACAGTATTGAAAATTTATCAGTTATCATGACATTTGTGTTTTTTTTCCTCTTTCTCTCTTACTTCCTATCTTTAAAAAAAAAACTAGAAGCAGAACCAATCCACAATTGATAATATTAATAATGTACGACTGATATACATGAAATGTTTATAATATGTGTTTGCTTCTAATAAAAATATTTAAAAAAAAAAAAGAAAATTTATCAGATCAAATTGCAGCTCTGCTGAATGACCACTCTTTCACTGCAGTAATCACTCAAGATGCTTTTATTGAATAGAACCCAAATTGGAAACTGTGGCGGTCCCTGGGGGTTAGGCCACTCCTTGGGTCATCCCCCTCAGCTCTTGAGGGACAGGGGCGATTGTCTGGCCACGGGGTTTCCCGGGGGCTGCTCACGGGTGTTCTGTGTGTTTGCCATGATTCATTAAATTACTTCTGAACCTGCCTGGTGACTGGCCTTTTCCTGACCTCATCCAGGCCACTACAAAACCACAATTTATTGTATAAACTGGTAATATTTAAGTAAGCAAGTTTATTGGCCAAGTATTCACATACAAGGAATTTGCCTTGGTGCTCCGCCCACAAGTAACAACATGACATACATGAGTTATGAATCACAAGTAACAACAATAACATGAGTTATGAATGACTCAGAAAACACTAAACATTAATAATAATAAAACATTAATGATAAAACACAATTGATCAAGCATGTGAACCAACAAAATACCAGACCAAAGGGAGGCTACAGATTTTTGGCTGTTAAGTAGAGCAACTACTCGGGGATAAAAACTGTTTTTATGTCTGGCTGTGGCAGCTTTGGCAATCCGGAGTCGCCTTCCAGAGGAAAGTGATTCAAAGAGTTTGTGGCCAGGGTGAGAGGGGTCAGAGATGATCTTGCCCACTCGCTTCCTGGCCCTTGCAGTGTACAGTTCATCAATGGAGGGAAGGTTGCAGCCAATAACCTTACGTCATCTGAAGTACACCAAAATTGCTAATATCAATTGTCATTGCATTTCAAGTATTTAAAAAACCTCTCAACCATTTGAGTATTGTTTAAAAAAAAAAAAGGTATCCTGCACTTATCTTTCTTGACACACTTGCACTCCGTAGCAGAGACTTGGGACAACTTCATTATCCCATTTCAAGTAGCAGGTACTTTCAATATTTGACCCAGTGAATAAAATATAAATATTGGAAGAGTATTTATTCAGCACACTTGCAGCAGTATCATATGTTATTAAAAATAAAAAAATAAAGAAATTCATAGTTTAGTTATATATATATATATATATATATATAAGCAGAGTGAAAATGGCTTTGGAGTTATAAAATTGGTGACCTACCATGAACTGTTTACACATACATGGGATTCTGGAACATCTGGGTTTTTTCTGTAGCTTTGCACTGTTGCTAAGTTTATCAATTGAAGATATAAACAATTTACCCACAGAACTCACAGTGGATATGCATAATCCATGGCAATAAATATTGATTTGTAAGATCTTTTGAGACTCTAAATGTCTCAAGGTTAATTATTTTAGCAATAATTACAGCCACCCAGGGATTGCAGACTTAAACATGGTAAACCTACTGCCAATTTAGTTTGACCAAACTCACAGTAGGAAATGTACTTTGTGTAATCAATTAAAATTTCTAATAGCGTTGATTTCTATTTTAGCAGTTGAAAGAGTGTAGGCATTTAAAGCCACATTTAAGGCCTCATTTAGTGATTTTTTAAATTCTCTACTCTATAGGTCTATTTGAGCAGAGAGTTGAGCAATATTTGGAGGAGCTGCCTGACACAGAACAGAGTGGAGTGAACAAATTTCTGAAAGGCCTTGGTGAGTACCTTTGCATAGGATTTCTCAACTGCTGAGAGAACAGCAAATCTGATGCTTGAATGACACGAGGACATGGCTACAAAATGGTTTAGGAGATCAATAAATGCAATAAATCCTGAGCAGCACCAAGAATAACTGATAATCTGAAATGCACTGCCTGAAAAGATGATGGAAACATCTTTTTATTGAATAGAACCCAATTGTACCTAATTTGACACATCCCAGACTTGCCAACACCCAACCCCAGAACTCTGTTGCCCAGTCGCTTTGATCTCATAATCAAGGCATCATTGTATGCAGCTAAGGCACTGTTCTCAGAACACCCCAGCTGAGATACAGCCTTGCCTCCTGTCAGAGTCTAATAGGTTTTTAAAATAGCTTAAAAAAAAATTACGCTTGTTTAAAATTATTAAATAATTTATTAAGACATCAATATGGAATTAAAGACATTAAAAAAAAAAGTTCAAACATAATAATTGACCTTTCTCCACTTTGGGGATTCCCATTCGAAATGATTGTGGATTCGGAACCTACACCAGATTTGGTTGGAGTAGGAAAGCAGAGCAGGATTTCTCATTCTAATACACAATCGGGAACACAGCAACAGTGGAGTGAAATGTGCTACTGTCTATCGTTCAGCTTGTCCCTACTACTTACAACCAGTTGACCCCTGGTGGTTGCTTTAGGAATCATTAACCAGTCGGCTCAAATGTACCCAGTAATCATTTCTTGAGAGGATCTGGATAAATACTTGAGGAAAAAATATGTGCAAGGTTATGGCGATAAGAGAATGCAACTGATTGGCTGGCAGTTTTCAAGAGGCATGAAGTGATGAATGGCCTCCTGTGTTGCATGAGTCTATGAGGATATTCAGAATTTGAGCACCAGCTAGAAATTAGACGGAGCGGGAAGGGATATCAGAAACGCATCCCAACCTCCTGTGCTCCCATGAAATGTTTACAAGGAAAACTGGGAACGGAAACAGACCAGTCACCTGCTCTTGACATCAGTTGAGAGAAGAACAAACAATGACATCAACTTGTAAAATTTGCTGTTCTCGGTAAAACTCTGCAAATCATTTTTTTAAAATCTCGAAATAAATTGTTTTGTTTCCTGATTTACATTACTAATGAAACTTAATGTGTCTTGCAGGAAATAAAATGAAATTCCTTCACAAGAAGAGTTAGTTGCATTTGTACTACGTTCATGTTACAAGGACCACTGACCATTGCACAACAGACTCATTCGCTGACTCGTTTATTTTTGGGGGAAAAATCAATTCTGTCTTTACCATCTTCGCGAAATTTCAAAGACTGAACTATGACAAGATCAGAGGATGATCCGAAGTGGAACAAGTACATTTAGCCATGCTCATCTTTCATAGGGATTTGATTATATATTGTAAATATATTTACTGTATTTTTATTAGTATTTTATTGTCTGGGTTCAGCAGTCATTATACTGAATATCTGTAACTAGTTGACTGCGACAGATTGTTGTGATGCCAGAGTGACTTATGACTTGAAGGATGAATGGTCTAACTGAGCATGTGCAAAAGATGCAGCGCATGCTGGGGATGGGGTGGGAAACTTTCTTCATATGATTTACAATTTGATTATTTTTCTGGTGTGATTATGGAGAGAATGTACGATTCTATCAACTTGGAAATATTTTGTCGCTGAACGCCATGAAAAACAATGAACTATCGTCTTTTCTCTTGCTGTAGTTGTGGAGTTGAGATTGTATCCATTTTGGCTCTCTTTTCTGCATTTTGGAAACAAAATGTGATAAAGTTACACTGAAAATACTTGGTACATGTTTTAATCTTGCTTGAAAATTCATGCTGCCATAGAAAGAGGCAGGTGAATGAATCACCAACTGTTTTCCATTATGTTAAGCACTGCTGTAGCTGAGTGTAATGAGAAAGATGCAGAGGCCTTTACTATTCTGCCATTCTCATCAAGCATGACTGGGTAAGCCTTGCAGTATTTCTACGTATCGGTTTTCAAAAAAAAGAAAATTATTAGTTTTCTTAGCAATTGTTTGTCAGTTAGAAATATGACCTAAATTGCGGAATCTTTTTGAAGGTATTGTATATGTGGTGTTGGGATCAAGACATGTCAGATAAGCTCACCCTCTCAGCATTCCCAAATGAGGTAATAGTCTTCCTTTATAAGCTGTGGACATTAATGAGAATACCAGCATTTCTTGCTCAAATCTAATCTTTGACCAAATTGGGTTGCTTTGGAGTGTCATAGAGTCATACAAAACAGAAACAAGTCTGTTGGTCCAATTCCTTCATGACAACTTAGATGCTCCTTCTAAGCTACTTCCATTTGCCTGTGTTTGGTCTGTTTCAAATAAAACCTTTCCTATCCCTGAACCAGTCCAAGTGCCTTTTAAATATTGTTACTGTACCTGCCACCACTACCCCGTGTGGTAGCTCATTCCAGATAACCACCTCCTTCCAAGTGAAAAAGTTGCTCCTTGGGTTCCTATTCTTACCCTTCTCACCTTAAACATTTGTATTGTGGTTGTTGATTCCACGACCTTGGGTACAAAAACTCTGTGCATTCACCGTATCAATTCCCCTGATGCACCTCTATAAGATCACCCCTTTGTCGCATACACTCGAAGGAATAAAGTCTTAGCTTGCCCAATCTCTCCTTACAGCACTAGCCCTCAAGTCCTGGCAATATCATTTGGATGCAAGCTGTCAAACGCCTTAGGATGCAGCTCTTCGACAATAATATGGACTCTCCTCAAGACATCTTCATTAACTATCCCCACATTTTATGCTTTCTTCACAGTAAACACAAAGGAGAAATACTCATCTCGTGTAGTACCTTACATAGATGACCGCATTAGTTTCTGAGGGGCTTTATTCTCTCTCTAATTACTCTTTATCCCATAATGTACTTGTGAAATACAGAGTCAAAGAGTCGTACAGCATGGGAACAGTTCAGTTTTAGTTCAGAGCTTAGAGATGCAGCATGGAAGTAGGCCCTTCAGCCCACGCTGACCATCGCACACCTATTCACACTAGTTATATGCTATCCCCTATTCACAGCCACTCCTTATTTATTAGGAGCAATTTTACAGAGGCCAAATAACATACAAATCTACATCTATTTGTAATGTTGGAGGAAACCCACACGATCACAATGAGAAAGTGCAAACTCCACACACACAGCACTCAAGATCAGAATCGGACTCGGGTCTCTGGCACTGTAAGGCAGCAGCTCTACCAACTGTGTCACTGTGACCATCTTAGTTCGCAGTTATCCCACTGAACCTCTTCTTGCTAGTCATTTCCTAGCTCAATACCTCCCAATGTATGCAAGGCTATGAAATACTATCCATTAAACCCATGAAGCAAATTTCATCTACAAGAGATGTGACACCTTGCAGGTTAAAGAAACTCATTGGATTGGCACCGTGATAAATACTCACTTCTCCCCATCATTGGCTCATTATGCGTGCCATAGGTGCCATCTACAAAATAGTCAGTCATACAGCATGGAAACAGGCCTTTTGTTCCAACTAGCCCATACAGATCAACGTCCCATCGACATTAGTCCCACCTGCCTGCGTTTGGCCAATATCCTTCTAAACCTGTCCTATCTAATTGTTTCTGAAATGTTGCAACAGTCCCTGCCTCAACTACCACCTCTGGCAGTTCGTTCCATACTCCCACCACTCTTTGTGTGAAAAGGTTGCCCCTCAAATTCGTATTAAAATCTTTCCCCCTTCACCTTAAACCTATGTCCTATGGTTGTCGATTCCCCTACTCTGGGCAAGTCACTCTACCCAATATCCTCTCATGATTTTATACACCTCTCTAAGATGCACTGCAGCGACTTGAATTCTTATCTCAAGCATGTAGGCACTACCATTTAGCAGGACAAAGGGAAAGAGTACAAGGAGAAACCATCTCAACTTGCACACAATCCTGACTTGGAAATATTTCACAGTTCCTCAATTTCACTGGTTCTAAACTCTGGAACCCACTATCCCAATAACATTATGGAATTAACTTCACCACAACAGGCCTCAAAGGTTCAGGAATGTAGCTCACCCAAAACTTATCAAAAGAATTTAGGGATTGACATAAATGTTGGTCTGGCCAATGATGTCTACATCCTATAAAATAAATGTATTGATAGCTGGAGAAACTCAGTGGTCAGGCAGCATCTGTGATGGGAAATGGACTGACGATGTTTTGGAGAAAGGGGTGGGGAGCAAGGCAGAGCATGTTTATTGGAGAGATACAGGTGAGGGGTTGATTGGCAGATGTCAGGTCGGGGAGAGAATTGAAGCCAAGATTGGAGATGATAAATGGAGACGCCAAAATGGTGCAGAATGTGAGGAAAGAATATGGAGAATTAACTATAGGACCAGTTGAAGGAATAATGGGTTGTAAGGAATGATGAGGGTTAAGTAAAATGGGAGACTCGCAGTAGAGTGGAGTGAGAGATGAGTGGTGGAGGAGGGGCATGTAACTGGTTAACAGGGGCAGGGAGCGTGAAAGGAAAGTGGGTGTTGGGACTGGATAGATGAGAAGGGGGTGGGTTATGTGAAATTGGAGAATTCAACGTTCAGCCCCACTGGTTTATAGCTTACCCAAGCAGAATATGAGGTGCTGTTCCAGTTTGTATCCTATCTCTAACATTTATTACGAAAGATGCCAGTATGTGCACTCTCTTGTGAGCCCAATGTATTGATAGCTCTACAACTTCAGAGTCAGAATGTTGTAGGTTGTATTCCCACTCGAGAAACTGAAGCAGAAAAATCTAAGCCCTTGTTTAATGCACTATTGAGAGTCTCTTTGAGATGACACAATAAACTTAGGCCATTATTTTCTCTCTAAGGAAGAACCTCAAGTTCCCATAATACAATCTCCACGAGGATGGGCATTAGCTCCAATGTTCTGACAAATAATCATTCAGACCAACAATATAGGATACAAGGTCATGCCACATTGCCAGGAGAACATCATCTGCCAGCCTACAATAATGATTGCACTTCAGAAGTACTTTATTAGTTGAAATGAACTAACCAAGTCTGTAAAGGTCATATATAAAATGTAAGTGCTTCCTTTATAAACTTTTATACAATTTTCTCTTCCTTGTTTCATTTTAGTTTTTGTGTTTTCCATTAAATAGATGTTTGTTCAAAACAGGAGAAAGGCAGAAGTCAGGGAATTTCACAGGTCAAATAACTTAGCAGTTATTGCAGGTCCACCATCAATATTCCGGCACACTTGGTTCCAGAGCCTTGCTGGATTATCCACTTTGCCAGACCAACAGAGGTCACAGCCTCGGGGGCCCGAAATACAAATTCAGTCATTGAAGTCGGAAATGGGAACAGACCTGCCAACTCTGGCCGGTCTGGAGTTCCAGAACACAGTCACAGGGGGTAAATTCGACCCAACGATCTCCTCGGTAGTCCCGATGAGATCAAGACCGGCAGCATCACCTGACCTAGGCGCCATATTTTGGGGGGGACTTCAGGGGGATATTTCAAGCGTACTCTTGTCATTTTGTTCCTTTGAAAAGGTGCCGGACCTCCAGTTGCTGCAAAATCGGTGGTGGACCTGTATTACTGAGATGTAAGAGTCAGTAATCAAAGAGGAAAAACTTAATCATTTAGGAAAGCTAATCATAATTAAACGTAATTGACATTATTTTTTAAAAGGCAAATCATGTTTGATGAATTTACTTCAATTTTTTGAAGATATAAATGTGAGAATTGATAAAGGAAGCAGAGATGTCATGCATTTATATTTCCAAAGGGCATGTGACATGGGTCTGAAAGGTAAATTAGAAGCCCATGGCATTGAAGGAAGAGTATTGGACTGGATTGATACTGCCTGACTCGTAGAAAACAGAGTTTGAATAAGTGGATCATTTTCATAATGGAAGGAAGGACTTAATTAGTGGAATACCACAGGAATAATTATTGACCACTATTTAATGCCCTAGAGGAAGTAACACTAACAAAGGTTTCCACATTTGCCAATGATGTGAAAAGGATCCTGTGATTCTGCAATAGGATATAGATTGATTGAGTGAATGCAAAAACACAGGCAAATGGCATATAATGTTGGGGAGTATTACATCGTGCATGCCAGTAATCAAAGGTCGAATGCATAATGAAGAGAGACTGGAAGTCATAGAGTATCACAGCATGGAACACGCCCTTTAGATCAACTTGTCGACCAAGATGCCCCATCTAGGCCAGTCCACCTGCTTGTGTTTGACCCATATCCCTCTAAACTTTTTCCATCCATGTACCTGTCCAAATGTATTTTAAATGTTGTTATTGTACCTGCCACAGTGACCTCCTCTAGCAGATTAATTTAATTTGGCATCCATATTTGGCAGTCCTTCCTGACCAAAATAGACCCTTTGCTGCAACTATCCTATCTACCTGTGACATCACTTTCAGGGAATCGTGTACCTGCACTCCTAGATCCCTCTGCTCTACAACACTCTCTAGGGCCCTGACATTCACTGAGAAGGTCCTGCACTGGCTTGACATCCCAAAATGCAACATATCGCACTTATCTGCATTAAACTTCATTAACCATTCTCAGCACACTTGCCCAACTGACAGAATTTTTGATAACCATCTTCACTATCTACAATACCACCAACTTTAGTGTCATCTGCAAGTTTACTAATCATGCTTTGTCCATTCTCATCCAAATCGTTAATCTAAACCACAAACAGCAGAGTCCAGCACCAATCCCCAAGGCTCCAGCTTCCCATTAATCTTTGCAGTATTGTATCCCTTCCCTCTTAGTTTTATGCTGTGTTTGACTTTCCTTGTCAGCCATTGCTGCTCCACCATCATTCGTGCTAGGGTCCCTTTCCAATCAACTTTAGCCAACTCCTTCCTCATGCCTCTACAGAGCCATTTACTCTACAGTCACCTTTACTCTACAGTAATACCAACACATCTGATTTCATCTTCTCCGCTATTTTATATATTATAGTCACTACCTCCTAAGCGTTCCTTTACCTTAAACACCCATGTATTCATGTATAGTCTTTTCTTTGACTGATAGCACACAAACAAAAGCTTTTCACTGTACCTCAGTACATGTGATAATAAACTAAACTCTTCAAACCACTGACTCCTCCAAGGATAATTTTGATCCCATCTGCTTATACCCGACCCATACCTCCTTCTTCCCAAGAGCCTCGGTTTCTCCTGTTGTCGTGTTCCTTACTCCTACCTGCCTTGCCATTCACTCTACCCACGCATCCTTTTCTAAATGTCCCTTTGCCCACAACCTACTCTAATAAACTCTTGTAAGTTCCTGTCCAATACCATCAAAGTTGACCTTGCCTCAATTTAGAACTTAGATCAGCGCTGTCCTGATCCATAACTATCTTAAAGCTAATAAAACTGTCATTGCTGGTCCCAAAGTGCTTGCACATTGACACTTAAGTCACTTGCCCTGTCCAATACCCTAATAGTAGGTCAAGCTTTGCCCTCTCCCTTGTTGAATCCTCTGTATATTACCCGAAAGAACTTCTCTGAACCTACTTGCAAAATTCCACCCCATCTAAGGCCTTGGCATTATAGTTGTTTTCTAGGGCATGTAAATATTATGGGGGTGGTGTTGGGTGTCCTGTAAAAAATTAAGTAGGATTAAGTCCCCAGGCCTAATGGAATCTATTGTAGAATACTGTGGGAGGCAATGGAGGAGATTGTGAGGACCACAACAGAGATCTTTGTATTCTATTTATCAAAAAGTTAGGTCCAAGAAGACTGCAGAATAGACAGTGTTGGTCTTTTGTTTAAAAAGGGCAACAGGGATAATCCAGTAAATTATAGGGCAGTAAGCCTCATTTGAGTGATGGGGGAATTATTGGAGAAGATTCTTGGGATATTAGATAGTAAGCACAGCTTTGTGCGGTGGATGTCCTGCCTCACACATTTGATTAATTTTATTTTTTGAGATGGTGAGGGTGGGGCTGTGAATGTTATCTACATGAACTTTAGTTAGGAATTTGAGAAAGCCCCTCCTTTGGTAGACTGGTCAATAAGATTAAGTCACACAGGATCCACAGTAAGCTGTTAAGTTGAATTCAAAAGTCATAGAAGTATCAAGTATCCTTTATTGTCATTCAGACTTTTCAGTCCGAATGAAATTTTGTGCCTTGCAGTCATAACATAGAATAAAATAACAACACACAATAAACACAGATTTAACATCCACCACAGTGAGCCTACCAGGCCCTCCTCACTGTGATGGAAGGCAAAAGTCTTAAAGTCCTTGTCTCTTCCCTCCTTGTTCTCCCTCTTCGTTGAGTCGATCCAGGCTTCCGATGTTGTGACCCCGCCAGGTGATGGTAAGTAAATCCAACGACTGAATCCGAGCTGCCACCCTCCAGTCCAGCGGACGAAGCTGTTGCGGGAGCTCCGGAGAACAGGTCACCAACTTGTGACCTGCGAGCTCCCGACGTTGTCGTCCACTGGGCCCCGCAGCCGAGCCTCCGAAGATGGAAGGTAGTGATTCAAGGTTTGTGATAAATTGTGTTCTGCCAATGAATATTGCCGGGAGACCTGTTCTTTGTAATCTGTTAGCAAATGACAAAAATGAGCCTAACAGAGTGCCCTGCATGTTTGGGACAAAGAGCCATAATTTATTTATTTGCCTCTGCACTCCACAATTTACGATTTATAATAGAGAAAAAAAAAAATCACATGTGGCTAAAGTGCACATTATCAGATTTATTAAAGGCCAATGTTATACATTTGGTTTCAATATGTAGAAATTACACATCTCTCCCCCCCCCCCCCCACCTACTCTTTTATTGCCGTTTATCAACAGGAGGACCAGAGTTGTGCCAAAGAAGCCATTACGAGACTGAGAAACAAGAATAAAACTGTTACATCAGCCAAACATTAGACTTACCAAAATCAACTGTTTAGAACTTCATTAAGAAGAAAGAGAGCCCTGGTGAGGTTACTAATCGCAAAGGGACTGGCAGGGCAAGGAAGACCTCCACAGCTGATGATAGAATTATTTCTATAATTAAAATAAAATCCCCAAACATGTGCCCGATAGATCAGAAATACTCTTCAGGAGTCAGATGTGGATTTGTCAATGACCACTGTCCGCAGAAGACTTCATGAACAGAAATACAGAGGCTACACGGCAAGATGCAAACCACTGGTTAGCCGCAAAAATAGGATGGCCAGGATTTGCCAAGTACTTAAAAGAGCAACCACAGTTCTGGAAAAAGGTCTTGTGGACACATAAGGTGAAGATTAACATATCAGAGTGATGGCAAGAGCATAGTATGGAGGAGAGAAGTAACTGCCCAAGATTCAAAGCATACCACAACATCTGTGAAATGGCCTGGGCATGTGTGGCTACTGAAGGACCTGGATCACTGATCTTCATTGATGATACAACTGCTGATGGTAGTAGCATAATGAATACTGAAGTGTATACACATCCTATCTGCTCAAGTTCAAATAAATGCCTCAAAACTCATTGGCCGGCGGTTCATTCTACAGCAAGTGAATGATCCCAAACATACTGCTAAAGCAACAAAGGAGTTTTTCCAAAGCTTAAAAATGGTCAATCCTTGAGTGGCCAAGTCAATCACCCGAGCTGAACCCTGAGCTGAAAAGCATGCATTTTATACGCTGAAGAGAAAACTGAAGGGGACTAGCCTCCAAAACAAGTATAAGCTAAAGATGGCTGCAATACAGGCCTGGCAGAGCATCACCAGAGAAGACACCCAGTATCTGGTGATGTCCATGAATCGCAGACTTCAGTCAGTGCACGCGAAGGATATGCACCAAAGTACTAAACATGACTACTTTCATTTACATGAAATTGCCGTGTCCCAAACATTATGGTGCCCTAAGATGGGGGAAGCTATATATAAACACTGCTGTAATTTCTACATGGTGAAACCAAAATGTATAAAAATGGCCTTTATTAAAATCTGACGATGTGCACTTTAACCACCTGTAACTAGATGATGGGTCTTTGTCCCAAACATTATGGAGAGCACTGTACATCTTTTCGATCTCCCCCTACAGTGAAATACATTTTGAATATATTACACATGCAGGCGCTGTCATTATTCAAAGTCTGGCCCACCCACACGCTTGGAGTACAGCAGTTCACACCAACGCATGTCCCTCTCCCCTCCTTGCCATCTTTTTGTCCCGGGACACATCTTGCAGCATACCTATAGGTGCTGGAAGCATTACCCAGATTCTCAAATCCTTCTTTTCCAGCTCCCTCCCAGTTATGCTGTCTGCCAAGCCCTCAGGAAGCAGAGCTGCCAAGAAGTACGGATTCCTGTATTTTGTACGGAAATGCAATAAGAATACAGATGCACGGATTTTATTTATTTATTTTTAATTGGCCCGACTTCCTGGTTCATCTTGCTGCTTAAAAAGCACGGATATAAAAAGTCATACTGTAACTCTACAAACTATAGCAGATTAAACCTATTAGTATTTTTAATTTCAAGATCTGGATGATTATTTTTGTAAATTTGATCTGCCTGTCCTGCTCCAGGTTTAAATAGCGCTGTCAGTTTAGCGTGTGGGAATTTAAACGAACAGCACTATGGGTTCTAATTATAGTGCTACCAGCTGGAGCGCTATTGCCTTTACACATAGCGCTATGGCCAGACTGTTTGGGGAGGGAGAGAGGGAGGGAGTGAAAGGAGAGGGAGGGAGGGAAAGAGGAAGGAGGGAGAGCAAAATGGCACTGCGTAAAAATACCGATTTCCTCAGCATAATACTGATTTTCAGGTACCTGTACTAGAATACTGAAATGCTCTCAGAAAACTTGGCAGCTCTAAGAAAGGTTCCCAATGCTGCTGACCACACGCCTTCAGACAAGGACCCGTCTATCGCAAGCCTTTGGGTAGGTTTCTGGTCCTGCTTAAGAGATCATGACAGGTGAGCCAGGGCTACCGGGCAAGTCCTCCAAGGTCAGTCTGCGGCAGGCGAGTCGGGCCTGGTTGCCAGGCGCATCCTGGCCCGCTATATACACACACTTTTATAAGATCACCCTCTGCTCATGCTCCAAGGAATAAAGTCCTAGCATGCTCTACCTCGCTACAATTTGGACCATCAAGTTCTGGCAACGTGCTCCTAAATCTTCTCTGCACTCTTTCCAGCTTAACATCTTTCCTTTGGCATGGTGACCGAACCTGAACACAATACAGCCAATGCAGACCACACTAACATCTTGTACAACTGTAACATAACATCACAACTTCTACATTCAATACCCTGACTGATGAAGTCCAATGTACTGAAAAACCTTATTGACCACCCTATCTACCTGCAATACCACTTTCAAGGATTCATGTGACCTGTACTCTGAGATCCCTCTGCTCTACCACTCCTCAGAATCCTGCCATTCACTGCAAAGGTTATGCTCTGGTTTGACTTCCCCAAATGCAACACCTCACACTTATCTGCATTGAACTCCACTTGCTGTTCCTCAGCCCACTTGATCAAGATCCTGCTGTAATATGCCTAACCAAGTCTCTTGAATGCCATCATACTACCATCCCAGCAGGGCAATCCAGGCATTCACCACTATGTAAAAAGCTTGCGCTATACATCTTTGTACTTTGCCCCTCTCACCTCGAATCCTGTAGTATTTGATATTTCCATTCTGGGAAATGGTTCTGACAGTCCACCCTACCTCTGCCTCTCAATTTAATATACTTCTATCAGGTCTCTTATGTAGCTTCTGGCATTCCAGAGAAACCAATGAAAGTCTGTCCAATTTCTCCATGTAACCAATACCCTCTAGCCAAAGCATCATTGTGGTATCTTCCTGGATGCCTTTCCAAAGCCTCAACATCCTCTCTAAATTGGGACAATCAGAACTGCATGCAGTGCTCCAAAGTCTTATGAGGCTGCATTATAACTTCCCGAAGGTAGACACAAAATGTTGCAGTAACTCAGCGGGACAGCAACATCTCTGGAGAGAAGGAATGGGTGACATTTTGGGTCAAGACCCTTCTTCAGTAACTTCCTGACATGTACTCATTGCCCTAGCCAATAAAGAGGCTAATTTACAATTATCTAATTGAGTTACTATTTTCAGGGAGTTATGGACCCCAAGATCTCTTAATCCCAGAAAAATAATTTGGGAGACGAGATGGTGTGGGTAGAATTATAAAATGTAATTTATGTAAATGAGCAGAAATGGGTGTTTGATGGTCAGCATGGTAGATGGAAGGGACATTCTATTTTCTCTAGTCAAATAAAATACATTTTCACTTGGACAATATTGATCTCTGCATATTCAAATCATTCCCTGATTTACAATCAAACCCAGAGGCAAGCCATACACCAAAGTATTGGTCAGAATATAGTGCAGCACAGGAGCAGGCCCATTGGCTCATGACATCTGAGCTATGACTCAGTTTGTCCAATTAAAAAAAACTTGCCAGCTATATACTTTCCTTCCTGCTCTTGACAGCTAATTTTCCTTAAGTATAAATTTTGTTCCTTTCTAAAATTAGTTTCCCTTTGACCCATGTATTAAAATATACAGCAATGTACAAAATCAATAAAGTGAAGTCAGCCGAGATCAAGGGACCAAACTAATCGACTGCTAATCTCCATTTAAATTTGCAAACGTAATAATCTTCAACACCAGGTAAAAACTCTGTTCCACTTTAGTGATTTAATGTCTCTGGCTTACATAAAAAGTAAATTTTTTAGAAAAATAAATTTGGTGACTAAGGGAAGGAACAATTTCTTCCACCATCTATAACAATTTAAAAAAATGAAAACGTTAGCGACCAGTTAAAAGTGAGTTTTTTTTATTTATTCTTACACAGTTAAACGTTACGCCATTAACACACAGGCTCCTCCAACTCCCTTGATTTTCTCTTCAGCTTTCCTGCTGAAGAACTTTGCCTTGACAATCACAGGCTGTTTTGGAAGTCTTCCTTTACCCAAAACTTTATAGTATCCCTGAAAAAAAAATTAAAATGTGTTATTGACAGTCCAAGGATGCATTTTAAAGAGAAATCAAGACCCAGCAGGCATAGAGGCGAGAGGGGAAAGCTATAATAGGAATCCGAGTGGTACCTTCTTCCACAGAGGATGGGTATTTGAAACAAGCCGCCATGGTAAGTAGATGAGGCAGGTATAACATTTAAAAGACACTGACATGTAAATGTATAGCAAAAAAAGGGATATGGGCCAACTGCAGGCAAATGGTACAAGTTTGAATGGAGCATCTTGGTTGGTATGGGAAAGTTGGACGAGAGCCTGTTTTCATGCAGCAAGACTACAAGTAGATATAGGATATAGAAGTCTTGGAGAGGATGCAGTGGATATCAGGATGCTGTCTGGATTAGTATAAAGAGAGATTGGACAAACTTGGTCCACTGTGGGGCATAGAAGGGATCCGAAAAAAAGTTTATAAAATGATGGGTATAGATAGGGCACTGTTAAGAGACACACAGCAGAACAATGGAACCAGATGCAAAAGTGGCATCTGAGACTTTTAAACAGGCACACAAATATGCAGAGAATGTTTCATACGTAGACTGAAGAGGATAGTTTAATTTAGCATCCATATCTGGCACATGGTCAACATGACCAAAAGAGACCCTTTTGGTCCAACTTACTCATGCTGACCATGATGCCCCATCAAAGTTAGTTAGTTCACATTCACCCATGTCCCTCTAAACCAGTACCATCCATGTGCCTGTCTAAATGTATTTTAAAAATTGTACCTGCTACTTCCTCTGACAGCTCATTCCATACAGCCACCACTTAAAAAAAAAACCCCACCAGGTTCCAATTATATTTTCTCCCTATCCCCTTAATCCTAGGCTCTCTATTTTTTATTCTGCTGCCGGGGGGGGGGGGGGGGGGGGGGGGGGGGGGGGGGGAATGACGACGACACGGGGACATTCATCCTACCTATTCCCCTCATGGTTTTAGCCACCTCTACAATATCACACTTCAGCCACCCGTGTCAGGAATAAAGTCAGACTGCCCAAACTCAACCCATAGCTCAAGCCCTCAACTGTAACATGCCAAAAGCTTTCTTCACTATCCCATCTACCAGTGATGCCACTTTCAGGAAACTAGGTACTTATATTTTAGATTCCTCTGTTCTACAATACTACCCAGGCCCCAATGGTTTAACTGTGAAGGTTCTGCCCTACTGAGACTTCCCAAAATGTAATACAACTTACACAAATAACCTCCATTAGCCATTCCTCAGACTTCTTGCTCCACTGTCATTCTTGATAATAACCTTCAATGTCTATACCACCCATTTTTGTGTCATCTGTGAACTGACTATTTTTGCCTTGTACATTTTCATCTAAATCATTGATATTGATGAAAAACAGCAATAGACTTAGCACAAATCCCAAACATATCAATGCCCATAGGCCTCCAATGAGGAAAAACAACCTTCCACCACCACCCTTTGCTTTCTACCATGAAGCAAATTCTGTATCCAGCTAGCTAGCTCACTGGATCCCATGGAACCTAACCTTCCAGAGCAGCCTACAATGTGGAACCATAATGTTTGGAGGTCCACATTGCGATGTCTATGACTCTTCTCTGATCAACCTCCCTGATTGCTCAGCACTAATTCCCCCTCCCATTCCCAATCTGTCCTTTTGGACCTGGGCCTCCTCCATTATCAGAGTGAGGCCAAGTGCAAATTGGAGGAACAGCACCTCATATTTCGCTTGGATAGCTTACACCCCAAAGGTGTGAACATTGACTTCTCCAACCTCAAATACCATTTGCTTTCGCTCTCTCTCCATCCCCTCCCCCTTCCCAGTTGTCCCACCAGTCTTATTGTCACTAACTACATTCTATCTCTATCCCACCCACTCCCCTGACATCAGTCTGAAGAGGGTCTCAACTCGAAACATTACCCATTCCTTCTCTCCAGAGATGTTGATTGTCCCGCTGAGTTACTTCAGCATTTTGTCAACCTTCTTGGCTACTTAGCCTACCAAGTCCACACCGACCAGCAATCCCCACACAATAACACATAAACCTGTACGTCTTTGGAGTGTAGGAGGAAAACAAAAATCTCGGAGAAACCCCAATCACGGGATGAACATACAAACTTCGTAAGACAAGTTCAAGTTTATTGTCGTGTGTCCCTGATAGGACAATGAAATTATTGCATTGCTTCAGCACACAGAACATAATAGGCATTGACTACAAAACACATGAATAAATAAACTGATAAAGTGCAAACAACAAATAATGGGTTATTAATGTTCAGAGTTTTGGCCGAGCCAGGTTTAATAGCCTGATGGCTGTGGGGAAGTAGCTATTCCTGAACCTGGTCGTTGCAGTCTTCAGGCTCCTGTACCTTCTACCTGAAGGTAGCAGGGAGATGAGTGTGTGGCCAGGATGGTGTGGGTCTTTGATGATACTGCCAGCCTTTGAGGCAGCGGCTTCGATAAATCCCCTCGATGGAAGGAAGTTCAGAGCCGATGATGGACTGGGCAGTGTTTACTACTTTTTGTACTCTCTTCCTCTCCAGGGCGCTCAAGTTGCCAAACCAAGACACGATGCAACCGGTCAGCATGCTCTCTACTGTGCACCTGTAGAAGTTAGAGAGTCCCCCTTGACAAATCGACTCTCCGTAATCTTCTCAGGAAGTAGAGGCGCCGATGTGCTTTCTTGATAATTGCATCAGTGTTCTCGGACCAGGAAAGATCTTCAGAGAAGTCTGAAGAAGGGTTTCGGCCCGAAACGTTGCCCATTTCCTTCGCTCCATAGATGCTGCTGCACCCGCTGAGTTTCTCCAGCTTTTTTGTGTACCTAAGATCTTCAGAGATGTGCATGCCCAGGAATTTGAAGCTCTTGAGCCATTCAACAATTGACCCTTTGATATAAACGGGACTGGGTCCCCATCCTACTCCTTCCAAAGTCCACAATCAGTTCCTTGGGTTTGCTGGTGTTGAGGGCCAGGTTATTGTGCTGGCACCACATGGACAGTTGCTCAATCTCTCTTCTATACTCGGACTCATCCCCATCAGTGATACGTCCCACAACAGTGGTGTCGTCAGCCAGACAGCACCCGTAGTCGGGATCGAACACGTCTCTGGCACTAAGGCAGCAACCCTACCGCTGCGCCACCCCACTTCTTAAAAAAAAAAAAAATCACTAGACAGTCTTCCATGCGCACAACCATGCTGACTATCCCAAACCAACCAGCATTTCCAAAGGCATGTATATCTTATCTGTCAGGATCCTCTCCAGTAACCCTCCCAACACAAAGGTTGGGCTTGTGTAACTGCGCTAGCCACTAGCATCTCTGGAGGACAGGTGACATTGTAGAAAGTCCCACGTTACTACAGCACTGTGTCAATGCATGTTTCCAGCATCTACAGTTCCTTGTGTCTGCAGATGCCTGGCTGACTGACAGTTCCCAGTTTTTTCTTTGCAGCCCTTCTTAGAGGGACATTAGTCACCCTCCTGTCTTACCTGCGTCTAACAAGAATCCATATATTCAGAATTTCATATAACCAGGACTTCTGCAATTTATCTTCTAGCTTTCCAGTGTTGGATATCTGATCAGACCCAGGAGATGTATCTACTTCATGCATCTCAATTTATTTACTTCGTACATCCAGCCCCACCAACCATATTACATTCCCAGGTTCCCGAGACCATATCTGTCCCAACAGTAAAGAACAGAATTATTGATAACCTAGCCCCCCCTTTTTCTGTCTTCTCTATTTTCTACTTTTTTTTCCTACTTCCCAAACATCCCTTTGCCTACAAACCACCTACTCCAATCAACGTTAGTAAGTTCCCATCTAATGCCATTAAAGTTGGCCACGCTCAATGTAGAAATTTACCGTGTGGATCAGCCCTTTCCTTATCCATATCCACATTAAAGCTAATAAAATTGTTGCTTCTGGTCCTAAAAGAACAGCAGAGTGGCACAAGTAGCTGCTGCCTTACTGCACTTGCAGCGCCAGAGACCTGGGTTCAATCCCAAGTACGGCTGCTGTCTGTACGGAGTTTGTACTTTCTCCCCATGACTACATGGGTCCGAGATCTTTGGTTTCCTCCCACACTCTAAAGGTCTACAGGTTTGTAGGTTAATTGGCTTAGTACAAGTGTAAAGATTGTCCCTAATGCGTGTGTAGGATAGTGTTAATGTGCAGGGACCACTGGCTGGCACGGACTCAGTAGGTTGAAGAACCTGTTTCCGTGCTGCATCTAAACTAAACGGCTTGGCCACTGGTACGAGACTTTGGCGAGGGCATATTGTGCTCAGTTTCGGTCACCCCGTTATGGAAAAATATTACGCTGAAAAGGGTGAAGAAAAGATTTACAAGGATGTTGCCAGGAAAGAAGGCCTGAGCTATAGGTAGAGGTTGAGCAAGCTTGGACTTTATTTGTTATAGCACAGGATGAAAAGCACAAAATCTCCAGGAGAGAACTATACAAACAGGCAACACAGGTATTGAATAGTTTGAACAAAGGGACATGGGATTCAGTCCAAAAAGGACCTTGTTGTTGCCCGATTAGTATTGCGTGCAATTCTGGTCACCCCATACAGGAAGATTATGGAGGCTATGGTATGTAGAGGAGATTCACCAGAATGAAGACTGGATTAGAGGGTATTATCTACCACAGGAGGTTGGACAGGCTGCTTATTTTCTCTAGAAGGCCAGAGGTTGAGGGGAGACCCAATAGAAGCATATAAAATGAGGCACAGATACAATAGTCAGAACCTTTTTCAAACTATGAATATAGCAAATACGAGGGGGCACAGATTCAAGGTGAGAGGGCAAAGTTTAAAGACGCATGGGGCAGGTTTATATAGTGTGGCAAGTGCCTCGAATGTGCTGCCGGGGGTGGCGGACGCAGATAGAAAAGGGGTCCATTCACTATTTTGCAGTGATGATGTCACTAATTTTGTGGCTGACTGGGCTACAAAAGTCACAGCCAGTGAATAATATCAGTGATTACTCTACGAAAGCTCTAGCACACCAAAACAACGGAAATGTAAGGGCGTGACTCTAGCCTCGAATCCTGAGAATTGAGTACTAATTCTGTTATTTAACCAAAGCTTCATGCTCCATATTGAAAACTAGCTCTGCATGATCACCGATTGGTCAGACAGCATTTAATTTCTGTGCATACACTTCATACGCCCAGTCTGCCTTGGCCAATGTGATCTCCCGAAATGGCACCTATTATTTTTCTCCAGAGATGCTGTCTTACCCTCGGAGTTACTCTAGCAATTTGTGTCCATCTTTGGTATAAACCAGCATCAGCTCCTTCCTACATATACACATTAATTTGTTTTAGTGCTATTTACACCTTACATTGCAAAATCAAATGCCACTAAACAGAGGCAGCAAAATCTGTCTTGCTCTAACCAATTAAAGTAAGCACATCTTTACGATGTGGAAAGAACAAGAGCTTTAGGTAGAAACTCTCCCAGTCCAAGGGAGAATGTGCAAACTCTACAAGGATCCCTGGAACTGAGGCAGTCACAATAACTAGTGCAGCAGGAAGCCACTATGATTGTTTGAAGAATCAAGTTATCAAGAAGCACATTAGGTCACGAATGAAGACAAATTATGAAAGGATAAAAATGTGAATGACAATCAATCAAGTGCAATAGCATACTTTGGATGATAAATATTTTCTTAATGGCAAGACTAAGAATAGTGGCAGAGAAATGGAAGGTGGATGGCACTCAGTTCAAAGTGAGGGCAAGCATACTTCAGATCCCCCAAACTTACAATCACCAGACCTATGCACAGCCATATACAAGAAACAACTTTTGAGGCCAGCAGGATAGCTTAAGTAAGTAATTTTTATTTATATAGCACGTTTTAAGTCAACTCGTATTAACACCAAAGTGCTTTACATAAAATACACACAAAGTTTCCATACAAACCAGAGAAAAAGCTTGTCATAGTCAAACAGCACTGAAATAGGCCCTTCGGCATACATTGCCCATGCCGACCAAGTTCGCATACCAGCCGAGCCCAATATGCCTGCATTTGGTCCATTGCCCTCTAAAACCTTCTAATCCATTTACAAGTCACAGTATCCACTTCTACATGTTCCTCTGGCAGCCAATTCCAGAGACAGACTATCCTTAGCATGAAATAGTTGCCCAATGCGCCTTTAAAATCTCTCTCCCCTCACCCTAGGCCTATGCCCTATACACTGGGAAAATGTGACTGCTCAGTTTACCCATTCCTCACAATGTCACCACACAGCCTTCTATGTTTCAAAAAAGTCCCATCATAAGATCACGTTAGGAGCAGAATTGGGCCATTCAGCCCATCAAGTCAATCATGGCTGATCTATCCCTCCCTCTTAAACCCATTATCCTGCCTTCTCATAACGTATGACATCTGTACTAATCAAGAAACCCTCACCTGCAAATGATTGGAAAAATTTGAAACCAACATGTGGCACTACTTACTGCATGTACAACATCAATAACGGGTGCTGGTCCTTCAGGCTTTTTAGCATAGTTTAATCTGGTTTGTTCACTAACCAGTGTCCACAATTTATCCAGATTTATGGTAGGACAGAATAACTGGCACTTCTTTAAATGGAAATGTCTCATACCAACTTTTCCGAAATAACCAGGATGACTGAAAAATAATGGGTGGTAAAATCAAATCTTGTCAGCATTAATAAACCATACATTTTCCATACAAAATTCAACCAAATCAAACAAGCATTTTTTTTAAAGTATCATTTAAGGAGTTATTCCTTAAATGATACTTAAAAAAACCCCACTAGTTTGATCAAACCTACTAACACTTTTAAAGTCAGGTGAAAATTAAGAATCTTCATCCCCGCTGCACGGAACAGTCCAGCACAGGACCACAGTACACCACAATGTTTGTGCCGAACATGATGCAGTAAAACTGAACTCACCTGCCTGTACAAGATCCATATCCCTCTATACAAAGAAACAGCTGGAGTAACTCAGCAGGACAGGCAGCGTCTCTGGATAGAAGGAATGGACTTTATGGACTAGACTGAAGAAGTCTCGACTCAAAATGTCATCCACTCCTTCTATCCCGAGTTGCTGCCTGTCCCCATAGTTACTCCAGCATTTTGTGTCTATCTTCAGGGTAAATCAGCATCTGAAGTTTCTTCCTACACATCCATATTCCTCTATCCCCCGCATTCCCATGAGCCCATCTAAAACCTCTTAAACACTATACGATAATATCAGCTTCGCTAACGGGATCGCCCTATGCGCGAAGAGTTCACTGGTGCATCTTGTGACCTGGCAACTTTGGAACATCCGTCCGCTCTAAATGAAATCCGTATAAAGGGGTCCGTTATAAAAAGTTTACTGGAGATACCCCCCACTGTGATCACACTCAAGGATTGAAACACTTATTTGTACAAAAACATACTATTTATCAAAGTTGATTCTGTGGTGATGCATTCCACCAGCATTACCTCGACCCCCAGGATGCTTCCTGTGTTTGCCTGAAAAGACCACAAAGAACATCAATCATCTAGTGTTTAAAAAAACACACAAAAAAAAAACAATTTTGCATTTTTGACTCACCAATACGGCCATGACCATGGCTAACGTGCCCTCTCAACTTCCTGGTTTTTCTAAATCTGGTGGGCTAAAATAAGTTTAAAATGTCAGGTCATTTTGACAATCCAACAACATTGTTTGCAGTCCTGTGATGTACACTATTTTAACTAATGCACAAATATAAAAAAAATCATGTCCATGGAGTTTACTATATTTTATTGTAAAATTTCTTGTTTTGAACCAGTTTTTGCAGTCTTTTATTTTAACTTTGCAGTTGAATAAACTCTCACCAATTTCTAGATGCGCCATTGAAAACATTTTATCACAACATGGTTTGGGAGTAGCTCCTGTCTGACTGGAGGAAGTGCAGACAGGTGTGGACGTAGCCCAGACCATCATACAAACCAACCTCCCTTCCATTGACTCCATCTACACTTCACGCTGCCTTGGCATGGATTAAGGATGAGTCACACTCCCTCTTCTCCCCTCTGGCAAAACACACCTCCAGATTCAGGGACAGTTTCTTCCCAGCTGTTATCAGGAACTGAATCATCCCTTCACCAACTAGAGTGGCGACGAGAGAACATTAACAGACATTAATGAACTCACTATAATTATTGGCATTTTCATGTTTTGCTTCCTTCTATTCTCACCTAGATTAAAACTCTCAATAAACACATTTGAATGAGAGCTTGCCTAAGGCACTGGATGAATTTGCACACAAGAGAATGCAGATGCTAGAATCATACTTTTTAAAAAAATGCTGGTAGAACTCTGCAAAACAAACCTGAAACGCCGTCAGTCCGCATCCCACCTCAGATGCCAAACCTGACGGGTTAATTTGTACACAACTCAACCCCAATGTTCTCCTCTAGCTCAGGCACTCGAGTCCTACACTTTTTTATACCTCTAGTCTTCCTCCCCCGATTCCTAGCCTGAAGAGTCTCGACCTGAAACGTCACCTATTCCTTCTCTCCAGTTATCCCGCTGAGTTACTTCAGCATTTTTGTTTCAACCTGCATCGCCCGGCTAACAGTGAATTCTGCAAGAACCAGGGAGCGGGAAGCCGGCCGGTCAGCAGCGCATCGCCGCACCGCGCTCAGCTTCTCCTCACTAGGCCGCAAATATAGGCCGGCGAAAACTAGGTGAATTTCGCCAAATCACATACAACCCCATAGCGAAATCACCACCCGCTTTACGGGCAGGAGACGCCGCATCGATGCCTACACGTTAAAGCCCGGGATGGTGTCGCCGGGCGGAGGATGGCGGCGGATTCAGTGCGCGGAGGAGGGCGCAGAGCAGCCGGCTAGACCTACCATCTTGGGCCGTGACGTAAGAGGAGCAATGGCCACGGCGCGCGCGCTTTTATCCCTCACGCACCGCGCGTTACGCAGCGCATGCGCCGTCACACATCTCCACTATTCAGTCTCCGGGGCGGAGCATTCTCAGCCTTTAAGAGGGAACTGCAGATGCTGGAGAATCGAAGGTTACACAAAAAAAGCTGGAGAAACTCAGCGGGTGCAGCAGCATCTATGGAGCGAAGGAAATAGGCAACGTTTCGGGCCGAAACCCTTCTTCAGACTGATCGGGGGCGGGGGTGGGTGGGGACAAGAAAGGGAAAAGGAGGAGTAGCCAGAAGGCTGGGGGATGGGAGGAGACAGCAGGGGAGCTGAGGAAGGGGAGGAGACAGCAAGGACTAACAAAATTGGGAGAATTCGATGTTCATGCCCCCGGGGTGCAGACTCCCCAAACGGAATATGAGGTGCTGTTCCTCCAATTTCCGGTGCTGCTCGCTGTGGCCATGGAGGAGACCCAGGACAGAGAGGTCGGAGGCGGAGTGGGAGGGGGAGTTGAAGTGCTGAGCCACCGGGAGGTCAGCTTGGTTATTGCGGACCGAGCGGAGGTGTTCGGCGAAACGATCGCCCAACCTCCGCTTGGTCTCACCGATATAGATCTGCTGACATCTAGAGCAGCGGACGCAATAGATGAGGTTGGAAGAGATGTTGGAAGAGGTTGGCATTCTCAGCCTTTGTGGGTCAGGGGGTTGGAGCTTCACCTCAGGTCAAATAGACACCACAACTCAGCAGGACATGCATCTTTGGAAAGAATGGATGGGTGAATGGATTTTTTTAAAAGCAGAGATAGATAGATTCTTGATTAGTACAGGTCTCGGGGGTTATGGGGAGAAGACAGGACAATAGACAATAGGTGCAGGAGTAGGCCATTCGGCCCTTCGAACCAGCACCGCCATTCAATGTGATCATGGCTGATCATCCCCAGTCAGTACCCTGTTCCTGCGTTCTCCCCATATCCCCTGACTCCGCTATTTTTAAGAGCCCTATCTAGCTCTCTCTTGAAAGTATCCAGAGAACCTGCCTCCACCGCCCTCTGAGGCAGAGAATTCCACAGACTCACCACTCTCTGTGAGAAAAGGTGTTTCCTCGTCTCCGTTCTAAATGGCTTACTCCTTATTCTTAAACTGTGGCCCCTGGTTCTGGACTCCCCCAACATCGGGAACATGTTTCCTGCCTCTAGCGTGTCCAAACCCTTAACAATCTTATATGTTTCAAAGAGATTCCCTCTCATCCTTCTAAACTCCAGAGTGTACAAGCCCAGCTGCTCCACTCTCTCAGCATATGACAGTCCCGCCATCCCGGAATTAACCCTGTAAACCTACGCTGCGCTCCCTCAATAGCAAGAATGTCCTTCCTCAAATTAGGGGACCAAAACTGCACACAATACTCCAGGTGTGGTCTCACTAGGGCTCTGTACAACTGCAGAAGGACCTCTTTGCTGCTATATTCGATTCCTCTTGTTATAAAGGCCAACATGCCATTTGCTTTCTTCACTGCCTGCTGTACCTGCATGCTTACTTTCATAGACTGATGTACAAGGCCCCCCAGATCCCGTTGTACTTCCACATTTTTATTGTTCCCCCGCACAATTAAAGCATGGAATAGTCTTCACCCTATCATAGTTACCCAACCAGATGCAACTAAATTTAAGGTATCTCTTTTTTCCCCCAAGAACCTTTTTTTGTTCAAGTCAAGAGTCAAGAGAGTTTTATTGTCATGTGGCCCAGATAGGACAATGAAATTCTTGCTTGCTGCAGCACAACAGAATATGTAAACATACTACAGACCAGGAGATAAAGGTTTAGTGTGTTTATATACCATAGACAATATATATACACAATAAATAAACATATAAAATGCAATAGGCTGTTATTGTTCAACCCTACACCACCTCCAGTTTAAATTTCATTTAGAATATTTATGGAGGACCAGGAAACCAGAAGCAAGAGTTACTCCAGGGAGTTACTCCAGATCCAGGGTCAGGGATTGATTCTGCGTTTGTTTTCAGCGGTCGTAGCAGTGCGCATGTGCAAGGCGGCCTGCCGTGCCGGCGGATGAGGAGCGAGCGGAGACCTGGCGGCCCGGACACGGATGGCAGGCGGAGACGGAGAGCGACAGAGAGAGAGAGAGAGAGAGAAATAGAGGGGGGGGGGGGGGGGGGGGGGGGGGGGGCGCCCAGAGTTGAATGGCATGTGTCCTGCCTTGGCCGGAGGCCCCCTAGATCTCAAAACCCTAGGCTTCAGCCTATGAAGCTTAGTAGTAAATCCGGCTCTGCGAGACTCCCCAAGATCTCGAGGCCCTAAGCTTAAGCTTGTTAAGCTTATCAATAAATCCGGCTCTGCCTGTACCTTCTTCCTGATGGCAGTGGTGAGATAAGGGTGTGGCCAGGATGGTGTGGGTCTGTGATGATTTTGGCTGCCTTTTTGAGGCAGCGACTACGATAGATCCCTTTGACGGTGGGGAGGTCAAATTCGGTGATGGACTGGGCAGTGGTCACAACATTTTGTAGTCTTTTTCACTCCTGGATGTTTAAGTTGCTGAACCAGGCCATGATGTAATCTGTCAGAATGCTCTCTACCGTGCACCTGTAAACGTTTAGGAGAATCCTCTTCGACATGCCGAATCTCTGTAATCTTCTCAGGATGTAGAGTCGCTGATGTGCCTTATTTACAATTGCATCAGTGTGCTGGGTCCAGGAAAGATCTTCTGATATATCCACGCCCAGGAATTCGAAGTTGACCCTCTCCACCATCGCCCCATTGATATAAACAGGATTGTGGGAGGGAGAGATAGATCAGCCATGATTGAATAGCGGAGTAGACTCGATGGGCCGAATGGCCTAATTGTGCTCCTATTAATGACCTTATGACATTTCGGGTTATGACCCTTCTTCAGACTGAGAGTCAGGGGAGAGGGAGACACAGAGATAAGGAAGGGTAAGGTATGAAAATGAGACATCAAAGTAGCGATGCTACAAAACCTATCATCAGTGGCACTACAAATCTGCTACTGCCAGTGTGTGCGATTCCGGATGCTTTGGGGGTGGGGGGCGGGATTAAAATGCAGGTTTGTATTGATTGTCGGAGAGGGATTTCTTCGGGCTGCTAGCTGAAGAAGAAAAATCGTTCGCGCTTCCGTTCGCGGGTTTAAAAAAAAAATTGCTGTACCATTGCGCCGCTGTATTGAACTTAAACGCGACTAGAAAAGCCTCCACCGCCTTCAACATTACGGATCGCACGTGCAGGACAAAACAAAAGGTATTTCATTTTTTTAACATATTATTTTGCTTTTTCGTGTGACTTTATTTTAATCTTATGATGCGAAAATGTTATTTAGGCCCCATACAAATCAGCCTTGTCTTGCCTGCCAATATGGGCTTATGATTTACGGCAACGGCAACGTTTCAATCAATGTAGAATAGGTAATTGTTAGTGAGGAGAAGGTGACAACGAAGCATACAAATATAACATTTTTAATAATGGGAGAATAGTCAGTGGTTGGAGAACTAGGATCGGAGAGGGATGGAGAGAGATGGAAAACAAGGATTTGAGAAGTCAATATGCCGCTGGGTTGTAAGCTGCCCAAGTGAAATATGAGGTGCTGTTCCTCCAATTTACTTTGGACCTCACTCTGACAGTGGAAGAGGTCCATGACAGATGGGTCAGTATTGTTTCCATTATCATCGTTACATCAAACCCAGGTCTCTGGCGCTGTGAGGCAGCAACTCTGCCGCTGCGCTACCGTGCCATCCTTACAAAAAGCTAATTATTTTTCTGCCCGAATGGTATCTCTGGCATAGTATTCTCAAGTGAAGCCACTATTTAAAATGTATATCTCTATGTCAAAATTGCAATTTTATCTTCTGCAGAAGCAACAGTAAGATTTATAGGTCTCCCCATTTGAGAGAGACTCCACAGCAGAATTATATTTAGAGCAATTTGATTTTGGAAAGTTGGACAAGATCATGGGGTATCTTTGAGATTTACTTGAACGTTAAAGTGTTTCCTGTGGAATATCTAACCCATAGCATATAATGAACCCGGAACATGGAACAGTACTGCACAGGAACTGGCCATTCGGCCCACAATGTCTGTGTCAAACATGATGCTAAAACAAACTAATCTCTTCTGCCTGCATGTTATCCATAAGTATCAAGTCTGCTATCAGATATTCTCCCCAATGTCTATTTCTGTTGATGAAAAACTGTTATCTGTGATCTCTGTGTCCGTCTCTGTCTGTAATATCTGCACCTGAAATCTCTCTATGTCTGCGATCTCTCCCTGTGATCTCTCGATCTGTGATCTCTCTCTGTCTGCGATCCCTGTGTGTGATATCTCTGATTTCTGTGACAGCGGTCTCTCTTCATCTACGACCTCTCTCTGAATCTCTCTGTCTGCGATCCCTGTCTGTGATCTCTGTCTACAGTCTCTCTTCATCTGCGACCTCTCTCTGCCTGTGATCTCTGTCTGTGATCTCCCTCTCCACCTGTGACATCTCTGTCTGTGATCTCTCTTTCAGTCTGAGATGGAGAGATCCACTCTCGATCTGTAATCTCTCCGCCTGGGATCTGTCTGATCACTCTCTCTGGGGAAATATAATCTCTACCTCTCAGGTCTGATCTCTCTATTTCAGATGTCCCGCTGTCTAAGGAAACACTCCTCCCCTCCCCGAGCAGACTGCGCCAAAGATTATGGAGCGGAATCTTTGTGCTGCGCTGTGTCCCACAGAGGGAGACAGAGAGAGGCAAGGGCAAAGATCCTAGAGGCAAGAGGTTCCTCTCCCCGCCCAACACTGGCAAAAGTGAAACCTAAACCCAAGGCGGCGGCTGGCGGCGAGAGGGGTGCGGGGAGCGGCAGCTCGGGGCAGGCTGGACAGCGAGGACCATGGGGTGGCTGGGGAACCCACTGCGGCCACTCCTGCTCCTGTTGGTGATGTTGACGCCACATTCAGGTCAGAGCCGTGGCTGGGCTGCGCTGGGCTAGGGTACGCGGGCCGAGAGGCCGCTCGGGTCGCAGAATGGGGAGCTCGGTGCCGGGGTGCGCGACCTACCTTTCCCGGGGGCTGGTCGCTGCCTCGGGGGGTTTAGCCTGGCATCATGGTCGGCACGGACATTGTGGGCCGAAGGGCTTGTTCCTCTGCTGATTAACGTGATTCTGGTAGGCCGAAAGGCGTGTTCCTATGATATTGTGGGCCAAAGGGCCTGATCCTGGGCTATAGGGTGATTTCACTAAAGGGAGGTCAGCTTGGTTATTGCGGACCGAGCAGAGGTGTTCGGCGAAACGATCGCCCAACCTCCGCTTGGTCTCACCGATCTAGATCTGCTGACATCTAGAGCAGCGGACGCAATAGATGAGGTTGGAAGAGATGCAGGTAAACCTCTGTCGCACCTGGAACGATTGCTTGGGTCCTTGAACGTAGTCGAGGGGGGAGGTAAAGGGACAAGTGTTGCATCTCTTGCGGTTGCAAGGGAAAGTGCCCGGGGAGGGGGTGGACCGAGAGGGAAGGGAAGAATTGACAAGGGAGTTATGGAGGGAGCGGTCTTTGCGGAAGGCAGATATGGGGGGGAGATGGGAAGATGTGGCGAGTGGTGGGGTCACGTTGGAGGTGGCGAAACTGACGGAGGATTACTTTTTGTATGTGGGCGATCGTTTCGCCGAACACCTCCGCTCGGTCCGCAATAACCAAGCTGACCTCCCGGTGGCTCAGCACTTCAACTCCCCCTCCCACTCCGTCCCCGACCTCTCTGTCCTGGGTCTCCTCCATGGCCACAGCGAGCAGCACCGGAAATTGGAGGAACAGCACCTCATATTCCGTTTGGGGAGTCTGCATCCCGGGGGCATGAACATCGAATTCTCCCAATTTTGTTAGTCCTTGCTGTCTCCTCCCCTTCCTCAACCCCCCTGCTGTCTCCTCCCATCCCCCAGCCTTCGGGCTCCTCCTGCTTTTCCCTTTCTTGTCCCCACCCACCCCCGCCCCCGATCAGTCTGAAGAAGGGTTTCGGCCCGAAACGTTGCCTATTTCCTTCGCTCCATAGATGCTGCTGCACCCGCTGAGTTTCTCCAGCTTTTTTGTGTAACCTCCGGTACATGTTAGTGGATGGGAAAACACGCACTTTCCCACCCGTTAAAAACATAAAAAACGGCCAGGTTTTGATCTGCAATTTATTGTGCCAGTCGGGGTTACCGTGAGGCACAGCTAGCTAGAGTTA
The DNA here is from genome assembly GCF_028641065.1 of Leucoraja erinaceus. Lineage (NCBI taxonomy): Eukaryota > Metazoa > Chordata > Chondrichthyes > Rajiformes > Rajidae > Leucoraja > Leucoraja erinaceus. Next base: position 20,183,203 of record NC_073394.1, read on the forward strand.
TAGAAAAAAAAAGATAGAAACTAAGATTTAAAGGTTTAAAGGTCCAAAATATCGTGAATTATCGCGTTTGCTCGCTGAATTTCATCAAAAGTAAGTCAATAATGCCTTACTTTTGATGAAATTCAGCGAGCAAACGCGATAATTTCCGATATTTTGGACCTTTAAATCTCCACGGCAAATGTCCGCTGTTCACTTCCGCTGGATTGGTACCTTCAGCTCCCTCTTTAATTTACCTTAGTTTCTATCTTTTTTTTCCTGTAAATCTAGGTAGCTGTGCCTCACGGTCACCCCGACTGGCACAATAAATTGCAGATCAAAACCTGGCCGTTTTCTACGTTTTTAACGGGTGGGAAAGTGCGTGTTTTCCCATCCACTAACATGTACCGGAAGTCTAGCATGTCCTCCACTTGAGATTTTTGGTCACGTGGGTGCGGATCTACGCTCCAGTGACCTTTAGTGAAATCACCCTATACTGTTTTATGTATAATAGCACAAATATTACGGGCTGACAGCTCTGTTCCTCCACTGTGCTGTTCTATGTGTAATTGTCAGGGCGGCGCAATGGCGCAATGGTAGAGTTGACTTGCTGCCTTACAGCGCCAGAGATCGTGGTTTGTTCCTGACATCGGGTGCTGCCTACAAGGAGGTTGTACGTTCTCCCTGTGACTGCGTGGGTTTCCCCGGATATTCCGGTTTCCCCCCACACTCAAAGTACAAGTTTGTAGGTTAACTAACTTTCTGCCAAAATTGTTCCTAGTGAGTAGGATAGTGCTTGTGTACGGGATTATAGCTGGTCTGCACTGACTCGGTGGGCCAAAGAGCCTATTTCTGCATTGTATCTCTAAAGTTTAAAGCCTCTAAACTCAGCATAGACATTGTGGGCTGAAGGGCCTATTTCTCTGCTATACTGTTTTATGTAGAATGGGTGGCACGATCTTGTACTGTACTATTTAAGATCCTTGGTGGGGGGTGTCTTTGACAAGATAGTACTTGAGATGTTTTCTCTGGTGGGAGAGGCATGATCAAGGGGATATGGCTACAAAGTAAGGAGTCGGTCATAGAGCCGCACAGCATGGAATCAGGCCTGTCGACCCACCTTGTCCATGCTGACCAACGTACCCCATCTAAGCTAGTCCCACCCATCCTCGTTTAGATCATTTTTCTAGGGTGCATTCTAACATGCAAATATTTTAACATATTTTAATATGTATATTTGTAAAAAAAATATTCATATTTTAATGTATTTAAAATAATTTTTAATATTCTAATATGTACTTTTTTTTCCAATTTACAGGACAGTTGACGTTGAAAGCAAGCAAAAGTCCAGCGGAACTCATCCTGTACGAAAATGGACTTCTCGAGTGTGAGATTGCTAATCTCAGTGCGATTACTTTGAACCCAAATAATTTAGGTGTTTTATGGGTTTTTACCGGTGGAACTGAAGAATTAAATATCTTTATGTATTCTAACGGACAGATAACAAATCTGTGGGAGGAAGCAGAGCTGTCTAAAAACTCAATTTTAGATGGAAACATGTCACTTTTCCTGAGACATGTTACGTTAAAACATTTGGGGGAATATCGCTGTGAAGTTTTTATTCCACCAAATGACAAAGCTTCTCTGACGGTAAAGCTTGAAGTTTTAGGTAAGGAGATTTCTTGCACTTCACTGTAAATATTTGCGATAAAATAATATATATAGAGCAGTAGTCATTCAGTGCGGAAACAGGCCTTTTGGTCCAACAGGTCTTTTCGTTGCTGCCGACCAACATGCCCCACTTGCTGTCAAACCAAAGCTTTATTCTGGCTTGATGGAGTTTGCAAAATTATTTTCTCCGATATACAAACTTATATCCAAACTTTTTCAGTCTTCTTACTGTAGGAAGGAAGCCATTAAGCTGGCGAGAAGATTTAGAAGCATGTTGTCAGGACTCGAGGATTTGAGCTACCGGGAGAGGTTGGGCAGGCTAGGACTTTATTCATAGTCATATAGCACGGAAACAGGCCCTTCAGTCCAAATGGTCCATGCTGATCAATATGTCCCATCTGCCCATATTTGGCACATATCAGTCTTAACGTTTCCTATCCATGTACCTGTCCAAATGCTTTTAAATGTTGTTGTAGTACCTACCTCAACTACCTCCTCTGGCAGCTCATTCCATATACCTACCACCCTCTGTGTGAAAGTTTTTGTCATTTAAATCTTTCCCTTCCCACGTTAAAACTATGTCCTCTGGCTCTTGATTCCCCTATTCTGGATAAAATACTCTGTGCTTTCACCCTATGTATTCCCCTCATGATCTTATACACGACTATTAGATCACCTCTCAGCCTTCTGCGCTCCAAGAAATAAAGTCCTAGCCTGCCCAAATGCTCCCTCTAGCTCAGGCCCTTGAGCCCTGGCAAAATCCTCCTTCGTCTTCTCTGCACTCTTTCCAGCTTAATGGTAGTTTCTTAGAGGATGGAGACCAAATGATTATGGGTACAAGTTTGTATTTCAGAGAAAATAGTTTTGCAAATTCCATGGTAGACACAAAATGCTGGAGTAACTCAGCGGGACAGGCAGCATCTCTGAAGAGAAGGAATGGGCGACGTTTCGGGTCAAGACCCTTCTTCATGGGTGACCTTTAGGGTGGAGACCCTTCTTCTAATGCAAATTCCATCTTGCTAGTATAACGCCTTAGTATGAAAGCAAAATTCTACATTTATTTGATATTTGAAGGAAGAACAAATGTTATTGGAACTCTCATATCAGGTAGAAACTATGAACTGAAAGATATCAAATGTCATAGGTTGATTGCGTTGCATGGGAGCATCCACGCTGTATTACTAAACTAAGCTAAACTGGGCTCATGCAAGAGCTGTTCCCAAACCAAGTCTTTATGTGACCCAACAGTATGTTTTCTATGTTAAGTATAGCCGTTGAGACATTAATATATATATTTTTTTTATAGCACGACCCACAGTAACTATTGTTTCTGAGAAGCTTGTGGAGGTTGGCACTGGAGGAGAGATGATTTTAGGTTGTCAGTTAAATGGATATTATCCTTGCGAATGCAAAACGGATTGGTTTCAGTCAAACCCGTCACAAAAGAAAACAAAGATGTTAACTGATATCTGCATCGCCCCTCCAATCAAAAATCCTGATGGGACATGCAACGTGACTACTGAAGTTCGACTGGAACCTCGTGTAGAAGATATTGGCAGCAGTTTTGAATGCCGGGTGACACACAAGGCATTTCCAGAGTCATACACTGCGAAAGCTGCAGTGACTTTGAAAGGTCAGTTAGTTTTAGTTTTGGAGATAGTGTGGAAACAGGCCCTTCGGCCCAATGAGTCTGTGCTGACCAACTATTTCCCATACACTAATTCTATCCTACATATTAGGGGCAATTTAAAGAGGCCAATTAACTTACAAACTCACATGTCTGGAATGTGGGACAAAACCGGAGAACCCGGAGGAAACCCACGCTGTCACGGGGAGAACGTACAAACTCTGTACAGACAGCACCTGTAGTCAGGATCGAACCTGGGACACAGGCGGTGTAAGACAGCAACTCTACCGCTGCGCTGTAGTGTTCTTTCTATTTTTTAATGAAAAGTTGAAATTTCAAACTTTTGGTTACGTTCATGTTGAGGGGTAGTCACGGAGTAATCCAGCACGAAAACAGGCCCTTCAGCCCAATTCATTCGTGCCGACTAAGATGCCCGCGTTTGGCATATACCCCTCTAACCCTTTCCTCTCCACGTACATATCCAAATGTCTCTTAAATGTTGTGATAGTACCTGCCTCAACTACCTCCTCCTGCAACTCGTTCCATATACCCACCACTGTGTAAAAAAAGGTAATCGGGTTTTAATTAAATCTTTCCCCCCTCACCTTAAACTTGGGATCAGAAGTGACTTTTGGGATGGGTGGAAAGTTGTAACGTGGGGTAGTCATAGAGTTGTACAGCAAGGAAACGGGCCATTCGGCCCAAAGTCTATACAGGTGCACAACCTTTTATCCGAAAGCCTTGGGACCAGACACTTGTCGGATTTCGGACATTTTCGGATTTCCGAATGGAAGATTTTTAGCGTAGATTAGGTAGGTAGCGCGGGCGGCTTGAAAAGTCTGGAGCAGCTGCCTCCTCCCCGGAGACCGGGAGAATCATTGCATAAATGTTAGTCAGTTAGTTTGGAGGGATTTTATGTGGTGGTGGTGGTGGAGTAGGGGTGAAGGGGGAAACTTTAATTCTTAGTCCCCTACCTGGTCGGCGACTCCCAACCTCGCGGAGCTGGGGGCTTCGTCCGGCCGCGGGGCGGCGCCGGTTGTAGCTCCGACCCCGGCAACTCTACCCCTGGCTGCGCGGCTCCAAATCCAGCGACGCTCCGCGAACGTTGCATCGGCGGCCACAGCGCTCCGGAGCTTGCGGACGGCGACCCGGTAAGGCATTGCCCGTCCCCCTGGTGTCCCCAGCGCTGCGACGCCGCCGACTCCCGACATTCGCGGAGCTGGGGCTCCGGCCGCGGGCCGCGCTGGATTTGGAGCGCCTCGTTCCAGGGGTATAGTTGCCGGGGTCGGACTACACCTGCACTGCGGAGCTTACTAAAAAAAGGCATTGACCCGTCCCCGCCTCTCGACCAGGTAGGGGACTAAGAATTAAAGTTTACCCCTTCACCCCCCCTTCACATAAAAGCCCTCCAAACTAACTGACTAACATTTAAGCAATGATTTACAGATGTTTAAGTGTCTCCCCGGTCTCCGGGGAGGAGGCAGCCGCTACAGTAGTACAGCCCTGGGTTGACCGTGGGTCGTTTCGGGTCAAGTTTGGCGCCAAACGCGAGCTTTGGTGCGCAGACGACATCTGGAAAAAATGGCCGGTTTTCGGCGTTTTTCGGTTTCCGGAACACCGGATAAAAGGTTGTGCACCTGTACCATCAAAATCCCCATCAAGTTTGTCCCATTGGCCCACATTTGGTCCTTATCTCTCTGACCCTTTCCCATGCAAGTATTTGTCCAAAGATCTGTTAAATGTTATTATATCTACATCAGCTACCTCCTCGTACAGCTCATTCCATACAGCCACCACCCTATGAATAAAAAAGTTGCCCCTCAGGATCCTATTAAATCTTTCCCTCTCACCTTAAACTATGGTGTGCACTGGTTCTTGATTTCCTACCCTGGGTAAAAGACTTTGAACATTCACCCTTTCAATTAGCCTCGGGATTTTCTACACCGCTATAAGCTGAAGATAAAACAAGTATGATTTTTTTTTTTTTTTAAATAGTTTGATAAAGGCTTTTTAAACTGAGTATTTTTATAAAACAATTATGCTAACCCAAACTTCTTTCTGTTAAATCTGTCCATGAACCTTTTTCTGCTAAATACATCTGTAACTATAATTATCTTCTCAAAGTGTTGAGTATTTATAACTTCAATAACTTTTTTGATAATTGCATCTCTTAAGGGCTAATTGTACTTTTACTTTTATAAACTGTAAGTTTCACATCCTAAGTAAATCATTTTCTTCTCTTCTCTTTATTTCTTGTTACCTTTTATCAATGGCTTTTAAATTCTCCCATGTGGAAAAAAATTTCCTCTTGGTCACTTCCGAGTCTTTTCCCAAACATGTTCAGGCTTTTAAATGTAGATGTGAGCGGTTCGTTCTGTACCATCTTCATCAGTTCATAAGTTATAGGAGCAGAATTACGCCATTCTGCCCGTTGAGTCTACTCTGCCATTCAATCAATCATGACTGAGCTAGCGCTGAACCTCTCAACCCCATTCCACCTCAACCCCATTCAACTGCCTTCTCTCCATAACCTTTAATGTCTTTACTAATCAAGAACCTGTCAATCTCCACTAAAAATACCCAATGACTTGGCCTACACTGCCATCTGTGGCAATGAATTCCATAGATTTACCACCCTCTGTCTAAAGAAATTCCTCCTCATCTCTTTTCTAAAGGTACGTCTTGTAATCTTGTCATTTTTTTTGCACTTTTGTATTACAGAAGCAGAAATTCATCTGTCCAAAAGCTCAATAGTTGGAAGCATCATTGGAAGTGTAATTTTTTCTGTAATGCTGTTAGCAGCTGGAATTTACCTGTACATGCGGTACATTTATAAAGGTAATGCTTTTCTACTGTGGATTAATTTATAGAAAACGATTCAAAGAATCATAAGTTATTTGGCTGGGGTACAATTAAATATTTTTGCCTTCAGCCCACCGAGTTCATGCCAACCATCGATCATCTGTTCACACTAGTTCTATGTTATCCCACTTTCTCAATCACTCCCTACACGCTAGAGCCAATTTTAAGAGGACAAATAACCCAAAAACCCGCACGCCTTTGGGATGTGGGAGGAAACCGCAGCACCTGGAGAAAACCCACGCTGTCGCAGAGAGACCGTGTAAACTCCACACAGACAGTCCCGAGGTTAGGATCAACCCCGGGGTTCTGGCGCTGTGAGGCAGCAGCTCTACACACTGCACCACTGTGCCAACCTAATTGTATAATTTTCTAGTTAACCTGTGCTGTACAAACTTGTGACAATTTTGGCATTGCCAACTATACTGTAAATGATTAGTCTACTAACTATAAATAATCAATGATATTGTTGGTTAAGTTTGGTCCCACATACCGTATTTTGCAGATATTTGTTAATGATTATTTAAATTGATGTTCTTATTCCATTTCAAGTCCATTGCTCTGTGAAAGTGGTAACACAAGTAGATGGAGTGGTAACAAAGGCATAGGAAATGCTTGCCTTCACTGGTCGGGGCATGGCGTATAAGAGTCAGGATTTATAGGACTTTGGTTAGGCCACATTTAGAGCATTGCATGTGATTCTGATTGCCTATTACAGGAAGGATGTGGAGGCTTAGGCAAGGGTGCAGAAAAGGTTCACCAAAAAAATGCCTGGATTAGAAACATAGAAACATAGAAATTAGGTGCAGGAGTAGGCTGATCATCCAACTCAGTATCCTGTACCTGCCTTCTCTCCATACCCCCTGATCCCCTTAGCCACAAGGGCCACATCTAACTCCCTCTTAAATATAGCCAATGAAGTGGCCTCAACTACCCTCTGTGGCAGAGAGTTCCAGAGATTCACCACTCTCTGCGTGAAAAAAAGTTCTTCTCATCTCGGTTTTAAAGGATTTCCCCTTTATCCTTAAGCTGTGACCCCTTGTCCTGGACTTCCCTAACATCGGGAACAATCTTCCTGCATCTAGCCTGTCCAACCCCTTAAGAATTTTGTAAGTTTCTATAAGATCCCCTCTCAATCTTCTAAATTCTAGAGAGTATAAACCAAGTCTATCCAGTCTTTCTTCATAAGACAGTCCTGACATCCCAGGAATCAGTCTGGTGAACCGTCTCTGCACTCCCTCTATGGCAATAATGTCCTTCCTCAGATTTGGAGACCAAAACTGTACGCAATACTCCAGGTGTGGTCTCACCAAGACCCTGTACAACTGCAGTAGAACCTCTCTGCTCCTATACTCAAATCCTTTTGCAATGAAAGCTAACATACCATTCGCTTTCTTTACTGCCTGCTGCACCTGCATGCCTACCTTCAATGACTGGTGTACCATGACACCCAGGTCTCGCTCCCTTTCCCAATCGGCCACCATTTAGATAATAGTCTGCTTTCCTGTTTTTGCCACCAAAATGGATAACCTCACATTTATCCACATTATACTGCATCTGCCAAACATTTGCCCACTCACCCAGCCTATCCAAGTCACCCTGCAGTCTCCTAGCATCCTCCTCACAGCTAACACTGCCCCCCAGCTTAGTGTCATCCGCAAACTTGGAGATATTGCCTTCAATTCCCTCATCCAGATCATTAATATATATTGTAAATAGCTGGGGTCCCAGTACTGAGCCTTGGGGTACCCCACTAGTCACTGCCTGCCATTGTGAAAAGGACCCGTTTACTCCTACTCTTTGCTTCCTGTTTGCCAGCCAGTTCTCTATCCACATCAATACTGAACCCCCAATGCCTTGTGCTTTAAGTTTGTATACTAATCTCTTATGTGGGACCTTGTCGAAAGCCTTCTGGAAGTCCAGATACACCACATCCACTGGTTCTCCCCTATCCACGCTACTAGTTACATCCTCGAAAAATTCTATAAGATTCGTCAGACATGATTTACCTTTCGTAAATCCATGCTGACTTTGTCCAATGATTTCACCACTTTCCAAATGTGCTGCTATCCCATCTTTAATAACTGACTCTAGCAGTTTCCCCACTACCGATGTTAGACTAACTGGTCTGTAATTCCCCATTTTCTCTCTCCCTCCCTTCTTAAAAAGTGGGGTTACGTTTGCTACCCGCCAATCTTCAGGAACTACTCCAGAATCTAAAGAGTTTTGAAAGATTATTACTGATGCATCCACTATTTCTGGAGCTACTTCCTTAAGTACTCTGGGATGCAGCCTATCTGGCCCTGGGGATTTATCGGCCTTTAATCCATTCAATTTACCCAACACCACTTCCCGGCTAACCTGGATTTCACTCAAATCCTCCAACTCCTTTGACCCGCGGTCCCCTGCTATTTCCGGCAAATTATTTATGTCTTCCTTAGTGAAGACGGAACCAAAGTAGTTATTCAATTGGTCCGCCATATCCTTGTTCCCCATGATCAACTCCCCTGTTTCTGACTGCAAGGGACCTACATTTGTTTTAACTAATCTCTTTCTTTTCACATATCTATAAAAACTTTTGCAGTCAGTTTTTATGTTCCCTGCCAGTTTTCTTTCATAGTCTATTTTTCCTTTCCTAATTAAGCCCTTTGTCCTCCTCTGCTGGTCTTTGAATTTCTCCCAGTCCTCCGGTATGCTGCTTTTTCTGGCTAATTTGTACGCATCATCCTTCGCTTTGATACTATCCCTGATTTCCCTTGTTATCCATGGATGTACTACCTTCCCTGATTTATTCTTTTGCCAAACTGGGATGAACAATTTTTGTAGTTCATCCATGCAGTCTTTAAATGTCTTCCATTGCATATCCACCGTCAACCCTTTTAGAATTAATTGCCAGTCAATCTTGGCCAATTCACGTCTCATACCCTCAAAGTTACCTTTCTTTAAGTTCAGAACCATTGTTTCTGAATTAACAATGTCACTCTCCATCCTAATGAAGAACTCAACCATATTATGGTCACTCTTGCCCAAGGGGGCACGTACAACAAGATTGCTAACTAACCCTTCCTCATTACTCAATACCCAGTCTAAAATAGCCTGCTCTCTCGTTGGTTCCTCTACATGTTGATTTAGATAACTATCCCGCATACATTCCAAGAAATCCTCTTCCTCAGCACCCCTGCCAATTTGATTAGAGGGTTTTAGCTGCAATGAGAGATGGGATAGACTTGGTTTTCTCTAGAATCACCAGAAGATACGGGAGACCGGATAGAGGTATAAAAAATTATAGAAAGGAGAGACAGTTGGAACCTTTTTCCCTGGATGGAAATGTCAAAGACTAGAGGGCAGAGATTTAAGGTGAAAGGGGCAAAGTTTTAAATATATATGCGGGGCCAGTTTATTTTACACCGTTTATTATGGGTACCTGGAACCCGCTGCCAGGGATGGTGGTGGAGGCAGAACCGATCATTTTAATTTTAGAGATTTTTAGATAGGCACATAGACATGCAGTGAATGGAAGGATATGGATCATGTGCAAGCAGAGGAGATTAGTTTAACAACATTATGATGGGCACAGACTTTGTGGGTCAAAGGCCTGTTCCTGTGCTATGCTGTTCTATGACTATGTATTGGTTTAATTTGATATTCATCAGTCAGAAATGCTGATACCTCTTATATAAGAATTAATATCCTCCATGCACTTAGTGCCATGAAATTGTAGGTGCAGTTTGATACAAATGTTTGTATTCATTAAACATTGTCTTCTAACTTCAGAATGACAGGCAGTGACTAGTGTGGTACCGCAAGGAATTTTCAGGAAAAGTCAAAGCTAATTTGCACAAATGCACTGAGTCTTTGGCCCAGAGTAGGGGAATTGAGAAACAAGAGGACATAGTATTAAGGTGAGGGGGGAAAGATTTAATAGGGACCTGAGGGGAAAAATCTTTGCACAGAGAGCTGCCAGAGAAGGTAGTTGAAGCAGGTATTACGACAATGTTTAAGAAACATTTAGAGAGGTACATGGATAGGTTTAGAAGGATATGGGCAAAAAGCAGGCAGGTGGGACTAGTGTAGATGGGGCATGTTGATTGGTGTGGGCAAGTTGGGCCGAAGCGCCGGTTTCCTACGCTGACTATGACTCCATATTTGGAATAATCCATCTTTAAATTTCTAATTTTCCTTCATTTATTCTCAGTTCCACCCAATGTATGCGATCTTCAGATGCCTGCTCGATTTATCCATCAACAAACTGCAGAGATTACATGCCACGTGTCTGGATTTCGACCTGATGTCATTTCTGTTGGCTGGTATTTGAGGAGAATGAATGATGCTGAAGAGTCCTTCATTGGTGAAAGCAAAAGGAACCAGGAGATTATAAGGTTTAGCAAAGCAAAGGAGATAACAGAAATAGGAAAGGAGAATGCAACTGACGTTAATTGGAAAGTCAGACAAAGTAATTTTGTCGTACATGATGATGGAACACAGAGCTTGTCCAGCACTCTTGAGATTTATCCTGACTTAATGGAGGACAATAAAGCAGAAATCATATGTAGAGTGTCGTATCCAACTGGAACTCAGGAGAAACGCACCTGTTTACAAGTTGATGCAAGTAAGCATTTTACAGATATGAAGTAATTGCGTAGAAACAAGAAACTGCAATTGCTGGTTACAAAAAAGAATGACATAAAGTACTAGACTAACTCAGCGGGCTGGGCAGTATTTCTGATGTTTAGAGTATGGACCCTTCTTCCATCAGGAAACTTTCTGACCCAAAACAAATGAAGAAGTGTTCCGATCTGAAACGTTTCCTACCCATTTTGGTAAAAGGGTCCCGACCAGAAAGGTTGGAAGGGTTCCATCCTGAAACAACACCTATACTTGGCTGAAGAGGGGATCCGTCCCGAAATATTATTTATCCATGTTCTCCAAAGATGCTGCCTGACCCGCTGAGTTATTCCAGCACTTTGTCTCCGTTTGTTTTAAGTCAGTGTCGGGAGACTACAGTATTCTTCTTCAATTTATCCAAGTTGTGGATCACCCATATGGTTTCTTGATTCATTAATTTCTGATGGTATGTCCTAGAATTTACAGTCTTTAAATTTATAGAACGGAGGTCCTTTACTTTTCACAGAGTTTGTGATTATTCACTGTGAACAGCAAACTATGCAAAAAACATTTGGAAAATGCTACTTTCACAGTTAAAGTGATGCATCGTTGAGTTATGTAATAGTTCTGCATTATTTGCCTTCGTCTTATAGATGGTTTGGTTTTAAGTATATCCACTGCAATAAGATAATTTATTTAAAAGCTTTCTTTAGGGGCAATTGTAGTGAATAGTTACTGGTATGGATTCAAAGATGTGGGACTAAAAGATGTGACAAAGAAAAACAGAAGGCACCTTCAGTTTAAATACTTCAGTATTTAAAAATGCACCTGGGATCACTTCTGTAGTGTCCGGAGGACTGGGGAGGAATTGTAGCAGTGTACTGGAAAGGATTTGTGGACTGGGAATCCCCATGAAAAATTGTTGTTGGGACAAGATCAGTTTGAAACTGTTAAACACTGAGATTAATATATTTGTGTTAGGATATTTACATGGATGGCATCTTTTACAATTTTTGGGAAACTCCACAGCATTTTACAGGCAGGGAAAAACTTTTGAGATATAGTTATAAAGTTGGAAACAGTTTATGGCAAGAAGGTACATTAATGGAGATAAGATATAATTAAATCCAAAAACTGGTTAATGTTGGGATTTCCTTGTTTGCTGAATGGCGGATCTTATGCCCAAATTCCCGACTGCCTTTGATAAGATTACCCTTCTCTAAATTTGCTTTGAAACAGCACTATCGAGTCTGAAAATTACTGCAAGTGAATGAGAAATTAAGGATACAGCATGAGTATCGGAAGAAAATGAGATAGGGAGTAGATAGGTTTAGGCTTATTGTCAGGTGTACCGAGGTACAGTGAAAAGCTTTGTTTTGCATGCTGTCCAATCAGTTCATATAATACTGCACATAAATACAATCAATTCAAACTCAAGTACAATAGGTAGAGCAAAGGGGATGATACAGAGTGCAGAATATAGTTCTCTGCATTGTAGCGCATCTGTTCCATAGACAAAGTTCAATGTCCGTTATGGAATAGAGGTGAATCGGACAGTATCCTAACTTGTGGAAGAACCATTCTGAAGCCTGATAACAGAGGGGTAGAAGCTGTTCCTGAGTCTGGTGGTGTGTGCTTTCAAGCTTCTGTACCTTGAGAAGAAGGAATGACCTGCATGGGACAAGTCTTTGATTATGTCAGCTGCTTTCCTGAGTCAGCATGAAGTGCAGATGGAGACACTGGTGGGTAATCTGGTTTGTGTGATGGACTGGGCTGCAGCTACAGAAATTAAAATGTTACAAGCCTAATATGCGCAAGTTTATTTTTGAATTGTAAATGACCATTGCATTTTGTCACTGCTATGCGATAGACACACAGCATCTTTTCCTTAAGATTGCAAATGTTAAGCTGATTTTACTTTGTGTTTTTCTCCTTAGTTGCTCCTAAGTTGGGGAACATAATCGCACCTCCTGTTGTGCGTCACAACACTTCAGTGATGCTGACTTGTCCAATAAGCTTTTTCACGCCACGTCAGTTAACAATCAGTTGGTATGAAAGAATAAATGGGGTAAAATCTCTTTTGCTGGACCACACTGAGGAAAATGAGGCAAAAAACACGGTGGGCCGGTATTCCCATTGTCTGCGTGAGTTTACCTATCCAGACCACACTTACAGCGTCTACAGCATGCTCACTTTCATTGCATCAATTCAAGAAAATGATGGAAAAGAATATTTATGTGAAGTGAATCACGTTAGCTTGAAACACCAAGCCGAGAAATGGGTTAAGCTGGAAGTGAAAGGTAACTCAAACTTAAAGTCTTTGATTGCGCATTCACCATCAAACGTGTAATTGTCGTAGCTTTGTTGACATTATTATGATATATTTCAGTCAGAGGCATTAAAATGGCCTTCCACCATTCATGGGGTAGAAGGCAGGAGAATGGAGTTGAGAGGGAAAGACAGATCAGCCATGATTGAATGGTGGAGTAGACTCGATGGGCCAAATGGCCCAATTCTGCTCCTATGACTTTATACCCACCACCCTCAGTGTGGAAATGTCATCCCTCAGCTTCCCATTAAATCTTTCCCCTCTCACCTTAAACCTATGTCCTCAGCTTCATACACACCTCGAGGGCCTTTCTCCACCTCCCCCAGTCCTCGGCGACCACTTCTCAGTCAGCAGCACCAATGTTTTAACATCATGACTATATTTTGTGTTTACAAATGTAGTAAAATTCTATTTTCTGATTTGCAGCATTTCCTACACTTGATACCATCCGGAGCGAACCAGTGAATCCAGAAATTGACAAAGAAATGACTCTCTCCTGCAAAGTGCACTCGTTTTATCCTAAAGAGATTTCTGTCTTATGGTTCAAAGATAAGAAAGCCATAAAAGGGAATGACACATCTGAATTGATCGAGAATCCGGAGAAGTTGTATGAAATCACCACGACTTGCACCACAATTCCAACGTTATCAGACAAAAAGAGTAAATATCATTGCTTGGTCACACATGAGAGCCTTCCCAAGCCAAAGTTTGCGGAATATGTTCCCGAGAATTTAGGTATGCTTCCTCTCCTTTCAAAGATTGTTTCTGCTATTTAGACAATAAGGACATTATTAAATTGTGTTCTAATTTCATTGTATTATCTTGTCAGCTTTCCGTCATATCATAACCTTTACCTGTACATTTACTTCTAGTTGGCAAAAACATTGAGTTTAAATGTTGTAATTCCTCATGCTGGAGAACTTAGAACAGTATTCAGTATTCACTTTATTGTCATTTCACTAAGTACTTGCATACACAGAAGAAACAAAAAATTGTTTCTCATCAGTTTTGTCATCAGTGCAATTAATAAAAACAGAAAAAATACTTACAAGTTTAAAAATGATCATCTCTAAAATAGAACTAAAACAAACATTCAGACAGAACCATCGATCCCAAACATAGGAACAATTTAAAGTGCTGTTCAGTGGCTTCACCCTGACAGGTGACTAGCTGGGGGGGGGGGGTAGGGGTGGGTGTGTGTATGGGGAGGGGACACAGTTTCATACATTCAATATAGAGCAGTATAGTGTGTAGGAAGGAACTGCAGATGCTGGTTTATAACGAAGATAGACACAAAATGTTGGAATAACTTAGCAGATCAAGCAGCATCACTGAAGAAAAAGAATAGGTGACGTTTCAGGTCCGACGAAGAGTTCCGACCCGGAACGTCACCTATTCATTTTCTCCAGAGATCCTGATCTGCTGAGTTATTGCTTTAGAACAGTTCAGCACAGCAACAGGACCTTCGGCCCACAATGTCAGTGCCAAAGTTTAGTCGTTTAAAGGTACAGCATGGAAACAGGCCCTTTGGCCCACCAAGTCCGCGCCAACCAGCGATCACCCCCATAAACTAACACTATCCTACACACAGGGGACAATTTACAATTTACAGAAGACATTTAACGTGCAAACCTTTACGTCTTTGGATAGTGTGAGGAAATGGAGCACCCATTTTGCCCCCGCTCACAGACCTATGTCCTGTGGATCTTGATTTCCCTACCCTAGCTAGACGACTGTGCATTTACCCTATCTATTCCTCTCATGATCTTATACACCTCTATAAGATCGCCCGTCAACCTCATGTACTCCAAGGAATAAAGTCCTAGCCTGCCCAACCTCTCTCTATAGCTCAGGCCCTCGTGTCCTAGGCTATAATCTTCTTCGTATATACTCTTCGTAAATCTTCTCCGCACCCTTTCCAGCTTTCCAATTGTTATTTCTAGTCAACTTACAAACACTGATTACATCCTCATTGTACAAAACCTTTTCTGGAACATTACCTAAAACAATGTTTTAAGATGCATTTCAGCTTTTCTTATTCCTCTTTCTTACAGTATCTTCTCCCAAAGTAAAAAAGATTACTTGTGATCCTCCGAATCCTGAAGTCGGGAAGACATTGACTTTGTCCTGTGAAATAATGGACTTTTATCCAGCGAGTATTCAAATTGACTGGTTTAGGGATGAAGTGAGAATAAATGAAGATTCAAAATATGGAATCGCTAACGAAGAATTGATGAATGAACGCAGTCTCTGCAGCAAAGTCACCAAATTAACCTTGAGTCCAAGCACTGATGATCATCAACATCAATACATGGTTGAAGTTTATCATTCAAAATCTTCCACCAAACCTCAGAAGCAATGCTTCCGGTTACTTCTTAAAGGTGAGTTAAGGTTCTCTTTATCAAGCTGTGGTAAAATGAATTCCAGCTGTTATTTGGAAATCATAATCAGCAAGAGCAGATTCTAAGACCTGAAAAAGTTAATTGAGAGTTATTTGAGTGCAATAACATCATACTGGTAACACAGAAAACGGCCCTTATGGTGTTTTGTTCCCATAATAGATTTTGTTTTTCTTTCCTCATAAATTGCATGAGAGCAAATTTTATTTCATTTTAACGATTTTGGGTAGTGATTTATGAATTTTGTAAAGGTGAATTACAGAATTCACACAAAAGGCTGTAACGTGGGACTTTGCTGTAATTTTCTAATATTGTATTTTTAAAATATCTATTGTTTTGAAAAGGAATAATTCAATTTTTGGGCAGTACAGTGGCATAGCTGCTAGAGCTGCTGCCTCACAGGGCCAGAGACCCAGCTTTAATCCTGACCTCGGGTACTGGCTGCGTGTGGAGTTTGCAGGTTCTCTGTGACTGTCGATTTTGTATGGGTGCCCCTTTTTCTTGGTTGTGCAGAGAGGGCAGTGTGTTTCATTCTGCACATAGGTCTCACCAATGCTTTTTTAGATACAAAAGGGTTCTGGTACACATATTGCTTCTTGCTTTTGGTGTCGAAAGCAGATTATCGTCCTATATGCTGATTAAGAGCCTGACCGACTAATGATATTAATTTGATTCTTTTAACATTTGTAATTTTTTTGTAATATTAAAAATGTTAAAATGTAGTTTTTAACTCTTTAGAGGAGCTGGTAGGCCATGCTGTACGTAGAGAAATGCGGGCCAACAGGACTAGCCGAAGGGCCTGTTTCCATGCTGTACAGCACTTTGACTATGATTAAATGGTGGAGGAGTGACAACTTTGTAAAATGACTGTGAATATTTATCCACTTTATCCATGCCCCCTCGTCATCTTGTACTGTTACAGATCTCCGCATTGCTTCCTGATTTCTTGGATCCAGGAAACAATGTTTCCCCTTCAACAAGGAGCTTTTATTATATATTCACAGTTTACAAAGTATTGCGTCATTGTAACACTGACCATCAGATTACGATATCATCAGCCCTATCCACGATGCACTCGAGCCTCCCATGACCTTGGCAGCTAGTGACAGCTCGGTGGATGTAGAGTACCTTTAAATTTGTCTGAAATATGTAACGGTTATAAAAAGACTTTAAATATATGCGTAAACAAATATTAACACATTAAAACTCTAACAAATAATTAACACTAAAATTAAAATGCTGAATTTACCTATTTCCACTGGATTGAATGGGACAGTCATTGACGTTAGTTTTTCTAGCAAACCTGAGGATGAAATACAAAGTGGATCAGACCTATCTTGTCACGCATCCACCATTTAGTCAGAGTCGTAGAGTTGGCAAGCATAGAAACAGGCCCTTTGGCCTGCCTTGTCCATGCTGACTAATTTGGAAGTCTGGGAAAATCCCATTTTCCTGCATTTGGTTCATAGCCCTCTGAAATATTTTCCTCTCCATACATCTATCCAATGTCTTTTAAAAGTTATAATTACATCCGCTTCTATAGCTTCCTCTGGCAGCTCATTCCAGATACGGTCAACCCTCTGAGTGAAATAAAATTGTCATCCCTTTAAGCCTAACCTGGGTGCCTGGAATGCAGTGGGGGCGCCGGGGGTGATGGTGGGCAGTGGAAATAATGGTGTTTAAGAGGCTTTTAAATAGTCACATGGATGTACAGGGAATGGAAGGATCACGTGCAGGCAGATAAGAATTGGGCTTGGTATCATGATTGGCACAGACATTGGTTGGCCGAAGGGCCTGTTCCTGTGCTGTACTATTCTATGTTTTAAATACATTTTCTTTTCATTATAGGCTCACCAACAATTTCAGACTTCAAAATGGTGCCAGAGATCCCATGGTTTGGTGAATATTTATCCATATCTTGTTCCGTACATGGCCTCTTAAGAAAGGATTTCATTTTTGAATGGTATAGAGGATCTGAGCCTGTGAAATGTGGAGTAACTGATTCAGGTTTTGTGAGTACCGGTGACAACAATTACAAAGTAGAGAGTTGCCTTATATTTCTAGTAACCGCGGAAGACTTTGAAAGAGAGTTAATCTTTCTGTGTAAAGATCGTTATAATAATGAAGCATTCAAAAGGCGTATTCAACTGCCCCTAAAAGGTGAGTGTGTTGTGAAAATGATTTGTTTAACTATATTTTGATAAGTTATTATTCTAAATTTGTATATAACCAACATTGAAGACAGTAAAGGTTTTACAATGAGTGCAGGAGAATGGCTTTTGTTGTTGATACAAACACCCTTTTATCTACTTTCCATCTCTGGCCTTTGTCCACACATCTGCCAATGAAAAACTCTCACCTGAATCTACCTATCATTTGCAAGGCTTTGTCCCACTCTCACTTGTCTAGCTTTCACTACCCCTGCTAAAGTCAGTATGAAGAAGGGTCCCAAACTAAAACATTGTTTATCCATGTCTTCCAGAGATGCAGCCTGACACGCTGTTACTCCAGCACTTTGTATTTTTGTTTAGCTTTTGTTGTTCATCGCCTTAAGTGAATCCCAAAATCCTGGGGCGTCACGAGCTTCACTGCCTACGCCACCACGTCTCACCATCGCGCAATGCGTGTGTAATGCATGCCATGCGAGCGTCACGACACGGACGTGACACGTAAATGATGTCGCGTCGTGACGCATAAATGATGTTGCATAAATAACGCGGAAATAACACCCAAGTGGGAAGGCCCTTTACACAGATTTATAGTCGAAACCTCGTATTTTTGGGTGATTAGTCTAGTTTAGTTTAGAGATACAGCGCAGAAACAGCCCACAGGATCCGGCCGACCAACGATCACCTTGTACACTAACATTATCATACACACTAGGGACAATTT
Organism: Leucoraja erinaceus; assembly: GCF_028641065.1. Taxonomy (NCBI): domain Eukaryota; kingdom Metazoa; phylum Chordata; class Chondrichthyes; order Rajiformes; family Rajidae; genus Leucoraja; species Leucoraja erinaceus. Next base: position 20,201,561 of record NC_073394.1, read on the forward strand.
ACAATTCTTGCCAAAGCCAAGTAACCTACAAATCTGTACGTCTTTGGAATGCGGGTGGAAATCGGAGCACCCGGAGAAAACCCATGCAGTAACGGGGAGAACGAGCAAACTCCGTACAGACAGCACCTAGAATCAGGATCAGACCCAGGTCTCTGGCACTGTAAGGCAGCACTGCGACCAGGTGTCTAGAAGAGGCTTACCAGAATGATGCCTGGATTAGTGGGTAGTAGCTGTCAAGCGAGGTTGGGTAACCCTAGTGTTTTCTTTGGAACTGGAAATTGCAGGGAGACCTGTGAGAAATGCCGGTGTATAAAATTATGAGAGGCAAAGATAAGTTTGACAGTTAAAGACGAGCATACATAGCTTTAAAGTGAGAGGGGCAAAGTTTAATGTGCGAGGCAAGGTTTTTTACACAATGAGTAGAGGGTGCCTTGAATATGCTGCCTGGGGTGGTGGTGGAGGCAGATATGTTAGTGGCCTTTCAGAGACTATTCGATAGGCACATGGATATACAGGGAATGGAGGGATATGGATAACATGCAGGCAGAGGAAATTATGTTCATTTTGCATAATGTTCAGCACAAACATTGTAGGTCGAACGGCCTGTCTCTATGCTGTACTGTTCTATGGTCTAATCAAAGGTGGGGCCCGACACTTCTTTGGGGTATGGGAGAAAACGGGAGCACCTGGAGGAAATCCACACAGTCTCGTGGGTACTGTGCAAACTCCACACACACACAGCACCTGAGGTCAGGATCAAGCCTGGGTTTCTGGTGCTGAGACAGCAGCTCTGTGTTTGGCAATGGGTAGTTAGTTTGAATTTGGGCCTTGTGTGTTGATATTATTGGCACCGACTATAGAAATAGGATTTCACTGCAAAAAAGGGTGGCACCATGGGGGGCGGGGGAAAGCCAGAAGCGAGGTGGGGGTAGGACAAAGCCTGGCATGTGATAGATCGATATAGGTGAGGTTTTTGATTGTCAGATGGTTGGACAAAGGCCAGAAATGCAACAAAAAAAAAGTTTCAAAAGAGGATAGAAGAGGCATGAAATTTGAAGCCAGAGGAAGTAGTGTGGGTGGATGAGGGCAAAGAGAAGGGGAAAGGAAGAATCGGGTGTGCATCCAGGTGGGGCACAGGGTAGAGAGGGTTTAAAAAAAAAGGTGAGGGCAGTAAAAAGGGCAAGGGGTGTTTGTAAGGTTAAATACCAAAAATTGAAGTCTCCACTGTTCATCAACATTGGGTTGTAAGCTAACCAAGCGGAATAACATTATTTTGTTTGCCCAGGTCACTTTGGAACATAAAGTAAGCATGACTTTAACTTGTATTTGATATTTGTGATTTCAATTTTTCCACAGCTGTGGCTCCTAAAGTATCAAGTTTTACCAACTGTGACAATGATCGACTCAAAATAGGTGGAAAATATACCCTTGGTTGCAGGATTGAACATTTTTGCCCAAAGGATATAGAAGTTGTTTGGTACAAGACATCAAACGATTGCACGGATTATCAAATTATGGGAAAGCCCGAAATAGACAAAAATGGACTGTACTCGACAATCACAAAGCTGCCAATTCTCATGGAAAAAAATTCGGTAAATTATGTTTGTGAAGTTCGACATGAAAAGACCAATGAAATTTTTGAGAAGTCATTCAAACTGCGGGTTTAAATTTACCTTATATCTTTAATCACACCAGCCTGTGCAGAATTATTCCAACAAATAATGTGGCATTACAGGACTCTGAGAATTTATATTGGAATCTGCATGGAAGTATATTCTGTTTAAAATCTCAATATAAGAGTTGGCCTTTGTGGGCTTTATACCATTTACAAATTTTCTCCATTGTAAAGTTACCATAAGTAACAGGTGCATATTACTTAATTTACACAAAGTAACATTATTTACTGTAATAGCTTTCAGGGAGAACTTGATATTGCCCATATTCTGAGGAAAATTCATTTCCATTTAAAATTATGAAATTTGAAAAGAGTGTTGGTAGCTTGGTAGGCCTGCCTCAATGGCAATTTAAAGTCAACCTGAATGTTGTGTCATAGAGCTGTATAGCATAGGTCATTTGGCCCACCTTGACCAAGTTGGCATATTGGGTTAGTCCAAATTGCCTGCAATTGGCCCGAAGCCCTCCAAATAACACCTGCTATCCATATATGCATCCACATTTTTTTTTTAATCGGACAGCACCCTTGCATATGGAAACTTGAGAACAGAGGGGAAGATGCTGTTCCTGAGTCTGATGGAGCACATTTTCAAATTTCTGTACCTTTTGCCTGACGGGAACAGGGAGAAGACGGATTGAGCGGGGTGGAACAAATCCTTGATGATGTTATAGAAGATCTAGGAAGACCATTAAGGGGCAGAAGGGTCTGAAGAAGGGTTTCGGCCTGAAAAGTTGCATATTTCCTTTGCTCCATAGATGCTGCTGCTCCCGCTGAGTTTCTCCAGCACTTTTGTCTACCATTATGGGGCAGTCCCACTTGGGCGACCTAATTGGTGAGTTTAGGAGAGTTTGAAAAAATGTCGTGTTGAAGATCTCCTTCGACTATGTTGAAGACTAGCTTCGACTAGCTATGACTAGCTACGAATAACTTCGGGAAAATTGGACAACGAATAGTGGAGAGTGAAGATGATCTCTTTTGACCTCCCTTCGATTATCAGCCTATCTACAATCACCTTTGACTACCTTTGATTACCTTTGACTACCCTCGGTTACCTACGACTAACATGCCGACCTACTACGACTAAACCGAGTAAAAAAAGTACCGATTTTTTTTTTTCCATGGCGAGCTTTTTTTACTCGCGGGCATTTTTCCAAAAATATTCCGCGACCTAGCTGAGGCCTCGGGTACACGGGGACTACTCTCGAGCATGAAGGATAGTTACAAAGACCTCCTAGGATCTCATGTCGACCATGCTGCGAGTATGAGTCGAGGGCAAACTCGCCAGAACTCGCGGATTAAGTTGCCCAAGCAGGACAGCCCCTTTAGTTTAAGAAGAAACTGCAGATGCTGGAAAGTCGAAGGAAGACAAAAATACTGGAGAAACTCAGCGGATGAGGCAGTATCTATGGAGCGAAGGAAATAGGCGACGTTTCGGATCGCGACCCTTCTTCAAACTGATATGTGGGGGGGGGGGGGGGGGGGGGGGGGGGGGGGGGGCGGGAAGAAGAAAGGAAGAGGCGGAGACAGTGGGCTGCGGGAGAGCTGGGAAGGAGAGGGGAAAGAAGGAGAAAGCAAGGACCACCTGAAATTGGAGAAGTCAATGTTCATACCGCTGGGGTGTAAAATACCCAAGCGAAATATGAGGTGTTGTTCCTCCAATTTACGATGGGCCTCATTCTGGTCATGGAGGAGGCCCAGGACAGAAAGGTCAGATTCGGAATGGGAAGGGGAGTTGAAGTGCTGAGCCACCGGGAGATCAGGTTCGTTATTGCAAACTGAGTGGAGGTGTTGGGCGAAGCGATCGCCAAGCCTACGCTTGGTCTCACCGATGTAGAGCAGCTGACACCTAGAGCAGCGGGTGCAGTAGATGAGGTTGGAGAAGGCGCAAGTGAAATTCTTCCGCACCTGGAAGGACTGCTTGGGTCTTTGAATGGAGTCAAGGGGGGAGGTAAAGCGACAAGTGTAACATTTCCTGCGGTTGCAAGGGTAAGTGCCAGGAGAGGGGGTGGTTTGAGTGGGAAGGGACAAATTGACCAGGGAGTTACAGAGGGAGCAGTCTCTGCGGAAAGCCGAAAAGGGGAGGAGATGGGAAGATGTGGCCAGTGGTGGGATCCCGTTCTAGGTGTCGAAAATGGCGGAGGATTATTTGTTGTATGTGATGGCTGGTAAGGTGGAAGGTGAGGACAATGGGGACTCTGCCCTTGTTACAAGTGGGGAGGATGGAGAGTGAGAGCAGAGTTACGGGGTACAGAAGAGACCCTGGGGAGAGCCTCATCTATAGTAGAAATGGGAACCCCCATTCCCTGAAGAATGAAGACATCTCCGATGCCCTGGTGTGGAACACCTCGTCCAGGGTGCATATTGGGCGTACATGGAGGAATTGGGTGTAGGGGGTGGAGTCCTTACAGGAAGCAGGGTGGGAAGAGGTGTAGTCCAGATAGCCATGGGAGTCAATGGTTTTATAGTAGATGTCGATCAGTAGTCTGCCACCTGCGATGGAGACCGTGAGGTCTAGAAATGGTAGGGAGATGCCGAAAATGGTCCAGGTGTATTTGAGTACCGAATGGAAGTTAGTGGTGAAATGGATGAAGTTCTGTATGGGTGCAGGAGGTAGCACCAATGCAGTCGTCAATGTAGCGGAGGTAGAGTTTCAGGATAGGGCCATGGTATGCCTCGAACCAGGATTGTTCGATGTACCCTACAAAGAGGCAGGCAAAGCTTGGGCCCATGCGCGTGCCTATAGCTACGCCTTGGATTTGGAGGAAATGGGAGGAGTCAAATGGAAAGTTGTTAAGGGTAAGGACCAGCTCCGCTAGGCAGAGGAGAGTATCAGTAGACGGGGATTGGTTGGTTCTGCGGTCGAGGAAGAAAAGGAGGGCTTTAAGACCCTCCTGTTGGGCGATTGAGGTGTAGAGTGACTGGACATCCATGGTGAAGATGAGGGAATGGGGGCCTAGAAAACAGAAGTCATGGAGGAGACGAAGAGTGTGTGAGGTGCGTTGAACATGGGTAGGGAGGGATTTAACTAGGGGGATAGGATGGAGTCGAGGTATGTAGAAATAAGTTTGGTGGGGCACAAACAGGCAGAAACAATGGGTCTGCCAGGACAGTCAGGTTTGTGGATTTTGGGGAGAATGTAAAATCGGGCTGTGCGGGGCTGGGGAACGATGAGGTTGGAGGCTTGGGAGGGTAGGGAGCCGGAAGTGATGAAGCTAGTGATAGTGTTAGAGATTGTGGTCTGGTGCTCGTCTGTTGGGTCATGGTCCAAGGATAAATAGGAGATGTCTGAGAGTTGGTTCGTGGCCTCAGCCTTGTAGACATCAGCACGCCAGACTACCACGGCACCTCCCTTGTCGGCAGGTTTGATCACCAAGTCTAGGTTGTTGCAGAGTGAGCGGTGGGCAGTACGTTCAGGGGGCGAGAGGTTATAGTGAGAAAGGGGAGTGGAGAAGTTGAGGCGATTGATGTCCCGCCGGCAGTTTAAAATAAAAAAGGTCTAAAGCCGGTAGATGGCCATGAGAAAGACTCCAAGAGGAGGGGGTCCGTTGGAGATGGGAGAAGGGGTCATCACTAGGGGCATGGAAAACGCTTTGATGGGGAGGCGACGGAAGAAGAGCTCCACATCTTGGCAGATGCAGAACTCATTGAGGTGGGGATGGGGGGGGGAACAAAGGTGAGGCCTCTGCTGAGGACAGACCGTTCGGTATCCGAGAGGGGGAGGTCAGGGGGGATGGTGAACACACGGCAAGGATGGGGTTGGAGCCAGAGGAAGGCAGGTGTGTGGACGGAGGCCGAGGCGATGTCTGGTAGGGGGGTGGTAGATGGTCAGGGAGGAGGGGGGTATGAGGACTGTAGTGCGGGTGAGGAATAGCTGGGGTCACCTGGTTTGAGGGGGAAGGGGAAAACCCAGTGGAACAATGGAAGACCATTACTTCCTTTGGCTCCACAAAGGTAACTTAGTTACGTTGGCAACACGGAGAGCATGTTATTCATGTATACGGAACATGCTTTTATGCTAACATATCATCAGTGAGAAAGCTGGGAGCATCATTACCGCATTAATTGATTAAAACAAACAGTACAGAGATCTGAGGCCTGATCGGCCATTGGCTGCAATGTGTATCTCCTGACCCACCAAATTTAAAAGACATTTATTCACTGACACTGCCGGTCATTGGACTAGGTGGACCAATGTTCACCTGATTTATAAATCTTCTATTCCTTTTTTTAATCACTTGACAAGCTTAGCATCTCTTACCCGTCCCTAATTGTCAAATAGCTTGGTGGTGATTTCAGGGGACTCTTAAAAATTAACCACAATGGTGGTTACATCTCGCCCACACCAAGTACAGAAGGCAGAATACCTTCCCTGTTGATTATGATCATGTTTGTTAAAACAGTACGCTAATATAATATAATTTACTAGAATGTTGCCTGGGTTTCAGCAACTAAGTTACAGAGAAAGGTTGAACAAGTTAGGGCTTTATTCTTTGGAGCGGAGAAGGTTAAGGGGGGACTTGATAGAGGTCTTTAAAATGATGAGAGGGATAGGCAGAGTTGATGTGGAAAAGCGGGAAGGGAATGGAGGGTTATTTTCTGAGCGCCACTGAGAGTAGGGAAGATTCTGTAAAACAAGCCATAGGGGACATGACTTGAGAATTAAGGGACTGAAGTTTAGGGGTAACATGAGGGGGAACTTCTTTACTCAGAGAGTGGTAGCTGTGTGGAATGAGCTTCCAGTGAAGGTGGTGGAGGCAGGTTCGTTTTTATCATTTAAAAATAAATTGGATAGTTATATGGACGGGAAGGGAATGGAGGGTTATGGTCTGAGCGCAGGTATATGGGACTAGGGGAGATTATGTGTTCGGCACGGACTAGAAGGGTCGAGGTGGCCTGTTTCCGTGCTGTAATTGTTATATGGTTATATGGTTTGCAAGCCATAGGTGGTAAACACTGATTTTATGCACTTAAACTTTATTGCCAAACTTGTACATTTATTAATTTATCCCTCTGCATATACTTCAGTTATTGAACCAGGTGTGTCCATATAAATCAAATGTGGCCATATTGCTTACAATTATAATTGTTTGATGTTTAAATGTTTTTTTAAATGTTAGTAGTTATTCTAGGCGTGAAGGAACAAATTCAAATCCTTGTAGCTGGCAACAATATATACAATAATATGATATGTAAAGTATGTTCACTATTTGCTGACAGGACAGATCTGATGAACTGAAATGGGAATTGAAGTAATCTGTTCATTTAAACTAAACCTACAGCTTGATGCATTAATGGTTGACAAACCTTTTGTAGTACAGTTGTTCTGCTATAATGTGCATTTCCATTATCACAGATTAAATATAACGCAATTAATGAAGTTGGGGACATTACTTGCATTGTGTGGGCTGAATTGGTTATAATGTGATTTCAATGGGCAACTTGGGAATCACTTTAAAGTTACTTTTGAAATTGACAGGCATACTGCAGACTCTTTGAGCAATGATAGCTAAAAAGAAAAACTGGTACTGTCTGTAAATTATGAGATGTAACAAAACACGCATGTTCATACAGTTTAAAATTTGAATTCAAGTTTTACTTCTTTAAAACTTTATTTTACTTTTGTTTTACTTATTTTTTTGATTTGATTTACTAAAATGTCCCATTCCTGAATTTTGTTAAGTGAAAATTCATAAATTGCGAAGCTATTTTTCATTAGATTGCATTATTTTAACATTTTGCATGGAAACAGCCCTTCAGCCCACCTTGCCCATGCTGATAAAGTTGGAATACTGGTCTATTACTATTTGGCCCATAGCCCTCTAAACTCTTTCTATCCATGTATCTGTCAAAACATATTTTTTCTCTGGCAGCTCACTCCAGATGTGGATCACCCTGAGTGAAAGGTTTGCCTGAGGTTCGTCTTCAATTTCACCCCTCTCAACTTGAGAATGTCTTTCAGTTTTAGAATCCGCTACCTTGGGAAAAAGACTGAGAACATTAATTATATTCATGCCCCTCATGATCTTGTACATCCTTAGCCTCCCATTCTCCAAAGAAAAAGGTCCCAGCCTATCCAACCTCTCTATAACTCACGCCTGCATGCCCAGGTAACATCCTGGTGAATCTTCTAAGCACTCTTTCCAACAATGAAGTTCTTCTTGCAACTGGATGATCAGAACTGCATACAGTCCTTCAAATTATGTCCTCAGAATTTCCGTCAAAAAACTTGAACCGTTAAAATATATTAGAAGTATCTGAAATAATAAAACACTTTAATAATCAAATTGCAAGATAATAAAAATAATTCAAAACATACTCTTTACCAAATGCAATGCACAGGTTCCTGAGAAATCCAGATTTTTTTTAAAGTTTGGGTTTATTATTGTCATCTGTACAGAGGTACAGCTTTCAATCTTCTGTATCTTCTGCCGGACAGGAGCAGGGAGAAGGAAGAATGACCAGGGTGGGACGTCTTTGATTATTTTGGCTGCTTTTCTAAGGCAACAAGAAGTATAGATAGAGTCAAAGAAGTGGGAGGAATCAAATGCAGGTCACCACCTCAAAATAAGAGCTTGCCCGTTTAAAACCAGATGAAGTAGGCGATTACTATCTTTATATTTTACCGTTTCCAGAATTCCCGAGTACTGGTTGCAGTCCATTTTGAAATGACATGTTTTATAATGTGTTGCTGGAGCAATTTTGAATGTAGAATCAGTATTTGGGTCCAAACAATCAATAATATAAATCAAATGGTGTAAGAGAGAAGAAATGGGATCTAGATGTTGTCACCCATACCCTAGATATTAATTATAGATATTAGAGTCAAACATATTGACAAATTGGCAAGATTCAGATTTTTCTTCAGAGAATATTGCTCAATGCAAGAGGACAGACTTTACCTGATGTGATCATAGAACAGCGTTGTTGTCAATCTGTCTCCTTTGCCACACTGAGAAAATTGGCCTTTGAAAATCACTATACAGCCCTTGCAGGCTTCTGAGTGGCGGATTAAGAGAGGCTCAAACTTTTCACCCTTCAGGATATGGCAGTGTTTGACTGATTTCTACCTTGGAGCTATATTCTCATGAGAAACTCGTCTTCCATAAGAGCCCCAAATTGTTAAATAGTTTCTTAGGAGAAAAATCAGTTTTCTTTCAGCCCCAAAGGAAAATGTACTGCATCGCAGTACCTGTGCTTGTTGCCTCTATTACAAAACAAACATTGCAGATTTCTCATCTTATGAGGGCTCTTGCTAGCACCATTGAACAGTGTGGCTCAATGCTCATTTTTTCTCTGGGTAAGGAAGAACTGCAGATGCTGGTTTAAACCGAAGGTAGGCACAAAATGCTGGAGTCTGAAGACTCGACCCAAAACACCACCCATTCCTTCTAACCAGAGATGTTGCCTGTCCCCCTGAGTTACTCCTGCATTTTCTGTCTACGCTCATTTATACTCCATGCTTCTGTTATTAAACATGAGCATGCTCAGCCACAATATTTTAATCATTGGGTAGGATGATTCACAGTGAGTTAATTAGGGTGCCATATATGAATTTAGAAGTGAATTTTAATTTAGAAGTTTGGGGTATTTAATAGAGGGTAAGAGAGAGATATCTTTGACATCCTAGCTGTGACTGCAAGCTACTTGGAGATCAATATACTAGAAATTTCTATGCACATTACGCTAGATCTGGTCTTCACATATCCCATCTTTGTGTTCTTAGTATCAATAATTTTAAAACAATATCAAAATATGTATTATAATTTACAGAATTCTGAAATGAAATAATGTGACAATTTCAAAGTGTAAATGATACATGGTTATTTTATGAATTGCAGTGGTGAATATGACATTCAAATGTGTATAGTTATGCACAACATGCAAAAGGTATGGTAAAAGGGCTGTATTGTAAAAGATTCATATTTTATGGAAATCAAGCATTTAACCCATTCTCCACATTGTCAAACGTAAATGAGAAATCTGCTGAAAGAGCTTTAAAGTTAATGTCTGGGAGTTAACTTGAATATTTTTTAAGCATAAATTCATATCAGAAAATAATTAGTACCATGTCTGCAAGTATTGTTTTATTTCCTTATGAACCCAATGAATGAATGGAAGCTCTCAATCCCATTCCTCCACTTATTTCCCTGTGACCTTTTTTTCCTGACATGTCCATCTCCTCCCTTCCCACATACACATGGGATAATTCTAATTTACCAACTCACTAGCATGTCTTTGGAGTGTGGGAGGAAACAGTGTATGGGGGGGGGGGGGGGGTTAGCTTACTTAGCTACAGGGGGGGTCCCGCAACCTCCACTACGAACGCATCAGCAGATAATCCAAGTTGTAGTCAGTTGAATAAAGTCAATAATTCAGATATTGTGAAACTCTTTTATTATAATGTGTAAGGATACACAGGCAGATAATTTAAAATGGCGAGTCACAAAGCTGATAATGTTCCCTTGCAGTTATGAAAATTACATTTCTGAACAATAAAGAACAGATAATAAAGAAAAGCTAACAACTTTTGAAACTTTACTCATTTTTCTAACTATTGTACACTGTACACTGACACTGTAACTAGAATGTAACTGCCTTTGCTAACCTCAAATTGTCAATTGCAAAACTGGCAGGTATTTAAGCTGTAATTACAGCAGTTCGTCGGTAGAGGTCAGATTTTCTGAGTTCTCATTATGTTGGTTTGCTTAATACTTCATTTTTAAAACCTCTGTACCCTTATTTATGGCAAGGATCATAAGAGCAGAGCTCTATGATCTTTGTTTTATGGAAACACCCAAATAGGAATTTAAGCATTGTGATATTTTAGTGAATTATAAATTGGCTATGCGAGTTCAGGGTTGACAAATGGAAGGCACTAATATAACCTCATGAAAAGAAAAAGAGACTGATTAACCTGCAGCAATATAATTTAACTGTGGTATGGTAACATAACTAAAATTAACCTAGCTGTGTTCTGTGAAAGATATGTCATGATTCACCAATATTACATTGAATAATAAAATGAGGGTACATTGTTATAGTTCTGAATATGTAGCAGATTCAGAACTAATTAAGATTAGAATAAAAATACAATTTTCATGGGTAATGTCACTTGAAATGTTAGATTCATTGTTTTCTTTTTGGAAGCAGGACTATCTGATCTTAAAAATGAAACATTTAAAAAATGATCTGGTTTTCAAGTACAAAACTAACCCTTGCCATAAAGTTTGATATGTGAATTAGCAGGTGGAAAGCTACATTAAACAATATTGATGATGTGATTGTCCCTGTATGAAAGACAAGATTATCTTAATGAAACTTTTATCATCTATTCCATTTTCAATTTAAAGAGGTTTTTTTCTTTCTTGTGGTCCTGCTGACACCTCAATATTACTTAATGCAGAAGATGTACAGCATAAAAATGTTGTAAATTATTATTTACTTCAGTGTATTGTCACGGATCTTTATTTAGCACCATTAGATCATGCAATGTCAGCCACTTAATTTAAGGTTATTTTAGTTTTCTTTGTAGAAGTTTGGATTTTAATTTTGTCCATTTCCCTATGAAAACGTTGACAATTTGAGGTTAATTGATGCTAGATATGTTGGAATTTATTTAATTTACTACCTGTATTAACATTTCACCTGAAAATATCCTTGTATAATTAATGAAGTGTGCACAATAATTCACTCGCCTTCCTTTTGTGGAATTGCGCCCCCCCCCCCCCCCCCCCCCCCCCCCCCCGATATGGTGCTGCTGTACATGCTCCTGATGCAGGTTAGATCACCTGGTTCAAAATGTTTGTAATCTTTGATTGCAAACCAAGATATCATTATTCTAACCATAGGATACAAGCACCATCCTGGCAACTCCAACTTGCCATTTCTCCCTTGCACTCCAACTACATGCTTTTAGTAATCATTGACTACTTGATTCAGCAATCAATAACCAATAATTTTCTTAAAATATATGGATGCAATGTCTATATATGTGTAGATTCTGAGTAGAGCCATTGTAATTAATTTAAAGAGAAGGCTTATATGGGAATCTGAAAAGGACATTAGAATCAGTGTCATTGGAGCACCAAACAGGCCCTTTGGCCAAATACGTCCATGCCGACAAAGATGCCCCATCTAAACTAGTCTAATTTGCTCATGTTTTGCCCACATCCCTCTAAACGTTTCCTATCTATGTACATGTCCAAGAGTCTTAGAAATGCTGTTATAGTACCTGCCTCAACAATCTGCTCTGGCAGTTCATTCCAAATATCAATCTTATTGCCAAAATACATTTACATTATTATTATGTTCCAAATTCTTATCAATAAGTAATATAAAAACCTAATTCCCCTGGAATAGAGGAAAATCCTTTTAAATAAGTCTCTGCTTTAGCATATATCACTATTATTCTTCCCATTCCAAAATAAAACTTCAAGAACATTCATTTGAAACTGATCATACTTTAAGAATGCACATATTTGCATCTGAAAAGTTCAATACATATTGTATTAAAAATACAGAAGATTAATAAATATATAATGTTTACAAAAACTTCTATTTCATCATATTCCTGGATACATCCCTGGGTGGCTTTTTCATTCTTGGCCGTTATAAGAATTATAACAGTAGTCAACTAGTTTATTTTCAATCATTCAAGTATAGTTTCAACATTTACAGGTTGAATTATTGCTTCACTCAATTTTTGGGATTTAATTTTTCATATTTTGAAAATGGGGCATGGTAACAAACATCAATTTAAGGATAACATAATAAATGTACAATAAGTCCGCAATATACAATTTATCACCATAGTGCCGAAGACAAGCTTAGATACTTGCCATTAATTTATAAAGTTATTTTTGGCTGTAATGAATAGCATGCCATCCTCTGCATTGTAATATAGTCCTAAAATGCCATTCTGTGTTTTACCAGCCTTTCTTAAGTCATGACATTTTTCTGAACAAAACATCTTCTACAATTAGTCAGCATGTATACAATTTTGGGAAGAAGTGCCATTTGCCAGCTAAACAACAAAGTGGTATGAATAAAAATGAAAGTATAGATCCAGGATGTACTGCAGTAGTATGCACGTACAATATTCGATAGGAAGTCAGAACCTTTTTCCCCCAGGGTGGAAATGTCAAAGATTTGATGGGATAGCTTTACGGTGAGAGGGGCAAAGTTATTTTATACAGAGGGTAGTGTGTGCCTGGAACGCACTGTCAGGTGTGGTGGTGGAGGCAGATACAGTCATACTATTTAAGAGGCTTTTGGACAAGCACATGGTTATATAAATAATGGAGGGATATGGATCATGTGCAGGTGTAGGAAATTATTTGACATCATATTGAACATGGATATTGTGGGCTGAAGAGCCTGTTCTTATGCTGTACTGTTCTATGATGATCTAATAAATTTATTAGGTTAGTAACACAAGGTTATGTCAATACTTGAACAGTTTACTTAAACTTGCATTTATCTAGCACAAGCTATCCATGGGAGTTGAATTAATCTACAGGATGAATAGGAAACTTAAACTTGTAACGGCTCCACTTTAGACCAACTACCCCGAACCATTGTTGAGCTACAGTACGCAAATGGTTTCTCAGTCTAACTATCACTTCCCAGGCTCTGTCCTGCCTCCACGTCTTTTCCAGCTTTCTCCCCCCCTACTAAACGTCACCTATCTATGAGATACTCTCTGACCCCCTGAGTTTTTCCAGACCTGCATTTTTTTGGTAAACCAGCATCTGCTATACCTTGTCTCTTCAGTCTCTTTATGTTCAGAGGCTTGGCTCCAAATTATGGCTGACTTGTTCACTAAAGCATGGCCTTATATTAAACATCTATAAAAGTAAAGTCCTCTTCCAAGCTGCTTCACTCTACAAAACTGCCTCCTGACAATAAAGGCCATTATAAATGGGGAGAACTTCACGAGCAACAGTAGCTACCTGTCTACGAAGGCATACACTGAGCATGACATTTACTACCACCTGCACAGGAACATAGGCCATGGTTTACCACGTGGCAAATATCCCACCTGCCACTACGCTTACATAGCGGACCAATGTCAATCAATAATCTCTCCCTGGCCAATATCCTCAGCATTGGGGACCTAACTGCACTGTCAGCTCCAAGGGACAATCCATGAATCAGAATCAAACACGCTACTCCAATCTTCATTAAGATAATAAATTACAAGGGGAAAAGGAGATGATTAAAAAATGTCAACAAACTCCTGTGAATCCCTGGTTCGTTGCAACTTACAATGCCAAACGGTATTTATGAACTTCAAGTCAATTGATTGGAGCACACTGCAAATGGAAGAAGGGGCACAGCATTTACAAAACTACTAATTTTCTTTAGCCCTCATAGAAACATAGAAAATAAGTGCAGGCGGAGGCCATTCGGCCCTATGAGACAGTACCACCATTCATTGTGATCATAGCTGATAATCCACAATCAGTAACCAGTGCCTACCTTCTCCCCATACCCCTTGATTCCGCTAGCCCCAAGAGCTCTAGCTCTCTTTTAAATTCATCCAATGAATTGGCCTCCACTGCCTTCTGTGGCAGAGAATTCCACAAATTCACAACTCTCTGGGTGAAAAAGTTTTTTTTCTCATCTCAGTTTTAAATGGTCTCCCCTTTATTCTTAGACTGTGGCCCCTGGTTCTGGACTCCCCCAACATTTGGAACATTTTTCCTGCATCTAAGATCCCATCTCATCCTTCTAAATTCCAGTGAATACAACCCGTCTTTCCAATCTCGTGCTAGGAATTCCAACGTGGCCATCATCTGACCACTACTGACCATAGAACTTCAGCTGGACCCAGTTATCCTCAATCCCATGAGGACATGGCCAGCTTGGTTAAATTATTAGTGCACGATGCAGAATCCTGACATTTGCTGTTGGAATTATTGTTAAATATTCCTGTCAAAACCAATAGCCAAGAAGCGTGCTCTAACTAATACATTTGTTTCAGATATATTTTAAAATGAAAGGCTGGGTGATTCTATGCAGGAGTGATTATCAGATTATATATATCTGGAGGTCCAGACAGGCGATGTGCGTATTTGCATTTTGACAAATGTGTTTCTGATCAGAACATTTGTGTGATTGTCTTGTGGTAGTATTAAAAGCAACAGAAAAATAGTGTAATGCGTGTCTGTTCATTGCTACTAGGGCTCATGGTTTGCATATCAACAGAATTTGAGATTTCATGGCTCTGTGATGTGAATGTTCCTTTAAGCCCTCACTGGAGCCAGCATTTTGCTCAAGATATTCTTGGTGCTTTGTGATAAGTCAGTGGCTGCAGGTTAAGTATATAGGGAACTGTTAACTTCAGCACCTCTGCTGAAGGGGAAGGGAGGTGATATCGTGAATGATGGATGATGTGTGCATCTGGTGTGAGGGGGCTCAGGCATGTGTATGTGGGGGAATCAAGATAGGTGTGCAAGCATTGAGGGGGAAGAGATGTGTGTGGTGGGAAGGCATCCAGACAGGTGATTGTGTGTGTACATAGATCTCCTTACCCCACCCCCCCCCCAATCTGCCCATTATCCTGGTGAAGGTAGGCTGTAATGAATACTGTTTGTCAATTCCAGTCAGGTACGTACTTGGGGATGGGGTCTGTACAGATGTGCATATGGGGGTGTCTGTAGTTCATAGAGGCACATGGAAGGGATCTAGACAAGTGTGTATATAGGATAGTAGTTTGTGCAGACGTGTATGGCGAATGTGTACACGGGATGGGGTCTGTTGAGGTGTATACATGGGAGGGGGTCCGTAGAGGTGTGTAGATGGGAGGGAGTCTGGAGAGGTGTGTGTACATGAGAGGGGGCGTGTACATGTTTGGAGGTGTGTACTTGGGAAGGGGTGCGTACTTGGGAAGGGGTGTGTACTTGGGAAGGGACGTGTACAGAGGTGTGAAGAGATCTTCTCTCCTCCCCTCACCCTGGAGAAAAAGGGAAGGTGGGTTGCGGATCACAAACAGTCGCTCTGAAACACCGAGCTCTTTCTCCTCCTAATGCCGGGCGAGATATCGAAGTTGACCACCTTTCCCTCCCCCTCTATCTCCACCCCCTCCTCCTCCGCCTCTTCCATCTCGTCGCCCCCCAGGCTGACCTGGGGCCGGTGCCTCGCCTCGGCCTGCTCCATCTCCAGCTGCCGGGCGCCGAGCGGCGGCGTGGACACTTTGACAGTGTTGCCGAACTTGGAGTAGTCGACCGAGTAGCGTCCGTCCTCCTCGCAGATGACGGGGACGAAGCGGTGCCCCCACAGGATCTCGGTGGAGAGGTAGGAGGTGCGCGCCTGCGTGGTGATGCCGGTGGTCTCCACCACGCCCTCGAGCACGACGACCAGCTCGAAGCGGGCGCGCGTCAGGCCGGCGGCCGTTAGGCGGTAGAGCGGGCTCGAGCCGTCGATGACGTGCGCCACGATGAGGGGCGAGACCAGGAAGATGGAACCGCCGCTCCCTGCCGGCCCGTCCAATGAGACGTCGAGCTGCCGCAGCGGCTGCACCTCCCCCTCGGCCGTGCGCGCCCGCCCCACCAGCTGCGCGCGCACGGTGGCGCCGATGATCATGGAGGTGCGCAGGTCGCCCACACGGAACATGAGGCACAGGCGGCCGTCCCGCGGCGCCACCACCGCCGAGCGACTGAAGATGAGCGTCTCGGCCCGCCGCCGCGCCTGCGACGTCTTCATGAAGATGCAGCCCATCATGATGGCGTTCACCACCAGCCCCACGATGTTCTGCGCCAGCAGCACGGCGATGGCGAACGGGCACTCCTCGGTGATCATCCGCCCGCCGAAGCCGATGGTCACCTGCACCTCGACCGAGAAGAGGAAAGCCGAGG
Organism: Leucoraja erinaceus; assembly: GCF_028641065.1. NCBI lineage: Eukaryota > Metazoa > Chordata > Chondrichthyes > Rajiformes > Rajidae > Leucoraja > Leucoraja erinaceus. The sequence continues at coordinate 20,218,094 of NC_073394.1, forward strand.
TGAAGGAATGGAGGCTGGTGATGCAGGGCACGGCCGGGGGAGATGGCCCCCCTCCACCTCCTCCGTCGTCCAGGTCGCCGTGAGCGAATGCCAACAGCCACCAGATCATGGCGAACAGCAGCCAGCTGCACAAGAAGCTCATGGTGAAGATGAGCAGCGTGTGCCGCCACTTCAGGTCGACCAGCGTGGTGAAGACGTCCTGCAGGAAGCGGCCTTGCTCTCGGATGTTGGTGTGCGCCACATTGCAGGCGCCGTGCTTGTCGACGAAGCGAGCCCGACGTGGCCTCTCCCGGCAGCGGGGACGTGCCACCACCTCCTCCTGCAGCCGCAGCACGTACTCCTCGGCCACCAGCTCTTTCCTGGCCGACAGCATGGTGGGCCCATCGCAGGGCGAGTGCCCTCACCCACCGGCCGGGCTCGGTTCAGCTCAGCTCACTGGAGAGGGAGAGAAACGGGCAGAGAAAAACAACCAACCTTCAAACTGGGAGACAGGAGCAGATTGGCTTCAAAAACTGGAGGGGAGAGAGTGAGACGGAGAGTCTCACTGCAATAATGGCAGAGAGGAGCAGTCTGGTTTCAAACACTAGGAGAGAGGTACAGCCCACTTCAGTGCAGGAGTGTTCTTTCAAACAGTCAGAGAGGGGCAGTCTATTTCAGTGACAGAGAGAGGAGCAGTGTTCTTTCAAACAGGGAGAGGAGCAGGCTACTTCAGTGACAGTGGGCCAGTGTTTCAAATAGAGAGAGAGAGACGGAGAGAAGTAGACAACTTCAATGTCAGAGAGGGGCAGGGTTTCGAACAGAGGAGCAGTCTACTTCAGTGACGGAGTGAGGAGCAGCGTTTAAAAGATAGAGGACGACAGAGAGGAGCAGTTTACTTCAGTGACAGAGAATTGTGTGCTTTCAAGCAGATTAGGAGCATTCCACCAACGACAGGGGGAGAAGCAGGCTGGCTTCAAATAGAGGAAAGATGAGCGGAGAACAACCAATCTTCAAAAACGGGGAGAAAGAAGAGCAGTCCACATTAATGACAGAGAGATAACCTTCAAACTGGGAGAGAGACAGAACAGCAGTCTAGTGGGAGAAAGACACATGCAGAGAGGAGCAGTCTGCCTCGGGGACAGAGAAAAATGGTCCGGCATTAAACCTGGGGGGGGGGGGGGGGGGGGGGGCATGAGAGAAGGAGAAAGGAGCAGTCGATGCAAACACTGGTTGAGAGAGATAGGAATAGTCCATTTCAATGACAGACAGTGAAAAACTGAGATAGAGAGGAGCAATCAATCGTCAAAGAGTGGGAGGGAGTAGTAGTAGTCCTGCTTCTAACACTGGTAGAGAGAGGAGCATTCCACTTAAATGACAGTAAGAGAGAGAGAGAGAGAGAGAGAGGGGAACAGGAGCAACCAACTTTCAAACATGGGGAGAGAGATGGAGAGAGAGAGGTATTCAACCTTCAAGCACTGGGGGAGAGAAAGGCGCAGGGATAGAGAGACAGGTAATCAACCTTCAAGCACTGGGGGGGGGGGGGGGGGAGGGAGGGAACAGTCCACTTCAATCACAGAGACAAAGAGAGGAGAACCAACCTGCAAACACTGGCAGAAGAGAGCAAGCAGCCAGTCTTCAAGTACTGGGAGATCGACACATAGAGACATAGACTATAGAGCTTCAAAGCCTAGGTTGTATGTTGAAGGAGGAGGCAAGGGGAGGGCACGCCAGCTGTTGCTGCCAATCATGCCTGTAACCAGATAGGGGAAACTGATGGACTCCAATGCCAGAATGCTGAGTTAAACACTAAGTGCTGGAGTAAGTCAGTGGGTCAGGCTGCATCTCAGCTGCAGCATGTCCATTTCCTGTTAACAGATGCTGTGTTACTCCAGCACTTTGTGTTTTAATCAAGATTCCAGCATCTGCAGTCCCTTGTATCTCCTAGTATTTAACATATCCCCCCCCCCCCCCCCCCCCCCGGGTGAAAAAGATTGACTGCTTAACCTATCTGTGCCTCTCACTGTGGAATCTACTTCAATCAGGTCTCTTTTTCAACCTCTGATATTCCAGAGAAAACAATGCAACGTCTGCTTGCAGCTGAATCTCTAATTCGGACATCATTCTGGTAAAATGGAGATAATTAACTGTAGATTCTGGAATCTCGAGCAAAACACAAAGCGCTGGAGAAACTATGTTAACCCACTTTCTCATCCGCCCCCAACACACTGGGGGCATTTCACAGTCCAATTAATCTACAAACCTGCACATTTTCAGGATGTGGGAGGAACCTGGAACACCCAAAGGAAACCCTCATGGTAACAGGGAGAACATGCAAACTCCGTTGCAAACAGCACCCGAGGATCGAACCTGGATCTCTGGCACTGAGGCAGCAGCTGTACTAGCTGTGCCATCCTTTTATGTCATCTTTCTGACCCAAACCAACTTGGCCCTAATTTTAATTATATTCCTTTGTCCTGATGTCTGCCACCAAAGGAAATTCTTTTAATCTTCTGGTTAATCACACATTTCTGTCAATCAGCATAAATAGCGCAATCAAACAATCGTTTCTTGAAAATGTATAATATAGAATCTTGCTTTGTGCTATTCCTGACATGTTATTTTGGAAGTGACATCAGTCTTGCCTCCTGAATTATTTACCATTTCCCTTTGATGAAAATCGCAGGTGTTTTCCGTACTTGTGGTTTGAAGTATAGCAGGATATGGTGAACAACATACACTGACTCACATTGCAGTTTAAGGATGTGTCAGCCTATTTTGTAGCCCAGATAAACAAAGCTCTCCAGGTCACTGAACACAACATTACCCTTGTGCGGCCCCTGCGATTCACTGAAAGAGTGCTGCATATAGAGCGTCTCTCCCATCCTACCTGGTTGTTGTCATTGTATCGAGGGATGCTAACTTACAAAGACTCGCAAATATGGATGCCTAAAGGCAGAACTAACCTTTCTGGGCGAAACAGACTGGCGTGAAAATAGGAAGGCATGTAGGACTAATATAACTTATTATTGGCTCTGGGAGCAGGAGAATGAACGGTGAAGATTGCTGACAACAATAATGGACAGTAAAACACAAAATTATTGCTATCTTCGAAAACAGAAACTGAGAATTAGGTCTATAAACACGTTTAAAAGGGATTCGGCAGGTACATGGTAAATAGTTTACATCCCAACCAGGGAAAAACTTTGGCCACTACACTGCATCAGTAAGAAATGTGCCAATTTTATTTACAGAACAAATGAAATTACAAATGCATCTATTGCTATGTATCATTTATCTGCCTGTACAAAAGAGGCAAAGATTCCATCTCTTTGTTCCAAGAGTATGCTGGGAGTGTCGTATTCCAAGATAATTCCTCTCTTCATCACAATCACCAGGTCTGCATTCAAAATGGTGTGCACACGATGCTGGAAAACCAAAATAATTATTAGCATGATTTGTTTTCAAGGCCAGATATTAGTTTGAAAAATATGAATCTTGGTTAGCCACTCATCGCTGGAAAGCAAAACACAGCCCGGGTTAGTTTTGGAAGCGGAATACGTCTGTTTTTGCAACAATTACACACCATTCCCATACAAACCCAGCAAGTCACCTTTGTGCCTGCATCTTTATTTTTTGGACTTCACTAAAGAGGCAAATTTGCTGTCTTTGCTCATCAAATTAGATACAGAATCGTTCTCCGCTACTGTGCCCTCAAACAGGACTACAATCTGATCTGCGTCCAAAATTAGCGAAACCCGATGCTATAAAAGGAAAGGGGGAAAATCTTTCACACAGGTTCACAAAAAAATCGTAACAATGAGCAAGTCATAAAGTTCCCATGATAGTTGCTACTTTGGTTGGATTGAACTGGTCTTGCTCTCCATTCCATTGCCATATTATTGAGATCCAGTTTCGACCCTGACTTCAGATACTATCAGTTTACATGTTCTCACTGGCTGCATGGGATTCCTCGGCAAGCATAAGACTGTTCCTACATCCCTAAGATATGCAGATTTTTAGGTTAAATGGCCTGCGTGTGTATGGAGTGGAAGAGAAAGTGAGATAACAGACCTAGTGTGAACGGGTTATTGATGATCAGCGTGGACTTGGTGGGTTGAAGGAATTTTGACCCACTAGATGTTTTAGGGTTCTGGTTTTACTAAATCAGTAATCCAGAGTTGAACAATCCATAAGAGTTGAAGTCTAATATCCGTCCCATTAGAATTTATTGTTTTAAAAGAATAAATATCACCAAAATTATAATTGTTTATGTCACGTTTATTAATACCTTTTGGTTTTCCAGCATAAAATCCTTTGCTCCTTTTGAATTGCAGCAAAGTCAGGTTTATATGGAAGATTCAGCACTGTCCCAATTAATTAATTAAAGGAAAGCATTTATTGTGGCCCCATTCCTAATCAGTGGTCTCAACACACAGCCCAACATCCATATTTCCAAGGTATCTATACATGGATGAAACATGAGTGCCTGTCTTTGATATCCAATTCTCAAATTTGATCTTTAAGAGTCTTTATTCCAATCAATGTGCTTGCAGCTCAGAATCCCTAACCACAGATGTTAAACTGTTCTCATTGTATTTAAGATGGATGCAAAGCGCTGGAGTAAATCGACGGGTTGGGCAACATCTCTGGAGAAAATTGATAGGTGATGTTTCAGGTCAGGACCCTCCTTCAGACTCATTATATTTGCTTGGGGTTGTTTGTTCCTCCCCAATTATGGGTGTGTGATGGGAACACACTTTGCAGTTTCAGGGCTTATCAATGCAAATCCTAAACCCGTATCACTTTTCTCTTGGTTGATGCCTCTCAGATGAATTGATCATAAATGAAATTTGTTGATAATATCATCCTTTAAAACTCTTGATTTATCCACAGTCAGTAACACCTATGAAACTGGAATCCCATCTTGGTGGGTTCTAAACTAGTAAAGGCTGATGTTACTTACAGCAATGGTCACCACTGTTCGATCTGCAAAGGCTGTCATCACAACTTTCTGTAAAATATTTTCCTGGAAAAGAGCAGTATCATTTAGAGTCATTCAGCACAGAAACAGGTCCAACGGCCCAACTCGTCTGTGCTGACCAAAATGTCATATCTAAGCTGGTCCCACATGCTTGCATTTGGCTCATATATACCTCTAAACCTTTTGTATTCATGTTCTTTACCAGATGTCTTCTAAAAGACGTTTATAGTACCAACATCAACTACCTCCTAGGGCTGCTTGTTGCATATACCCACACCATATGAGTGAAAAAGTTACCCCTATTCAATCCATCCCCTGTCATTGCAAACCTTGTCGTCTGGTTCCCCTCCACTCAATTTAGTTGCATGTGTAAATAATAAAGATAGTGAACAGAAGTGATTCAAATTCAGCATCTGCATCTTAAGAATTTTCTGAAAACATCCTTGAAATATATATTGGTTACACCAAACTACTTTGTTTTATATAGATGTATGACAATTGTATCCCTTACCACAGATGGTAAACTGATCTTGGAAAATTTGCATGGAGTTGTTTGCTCCTCGCTGATGATGGGAACACACTTTGCAGTTTCAGTGCTTGCCCGTGCAAATCCTAAAACTGTTTCACTTCTCCCCAGATTGATGCCTCTCAGAAATAATCATAAATTAAAGATGACCACTGGTACTTACTGTTTCCATGTCGATTGAGGCTGTGGCTTCATCCATAATCAACACACTACTTTTCCGCACAAAGGCTCTTGCCAAGCAAAACAGCTGACGTTGACCCAAGCTAAAATTTTCTCCTCCTTCTGTAACGGTAGCATCTGCCATTCAGATATGAAAAAAGTCGGAATCATTATTCATGACTGAGGTAATATAATAAACTTAATATTCATTGACCTGGCAAACTACTCAACAATGTTGAGTACATTTGATTTTTAATTTTGTTTAGTTCAGAGATGCAGCACAAAATTACTAGAGACATAGGTAGGGTAGACAGTCAGAACCGTTTGCCCATGGTGGAAGTATCAAAGACCGGAGGGCAAAGGTTTATAGTGCGAAGGACAGTTTAAAAGAGATATGTGGGGCAGGTTTTTAAACTCAGAGTGGTGGATGCCTGGAACGCACTGCCAGAATGGTGGTGGAGATTGATAATCTTTATTTTTAAACATTTAGTATTTTCCTTCGGCATAATGTGGAAAGGAATATTTGCTCTCCTGACTTTCCAAAAAAAGCTAATTATTGCCATTGTTTTGGACTTCAGGGCAAAAATTCCTTGCAATTAATTATAAAAAAACCCAATAATCTGACTAATATTTTGCATTGCAGATATTATACTGTTTACATTAGTCTGGGTTTATTGTAATTGTACATAGAGGCTTGCAATTCCCGCACCAAGGTGTGTACGGCAAGGGAGGTAAATTAGAACATAGAACAGTACAGCACAGAATTTGTGCCTGACATAGTGCCAAGTTAAACTACTCTCTGCTTGCACATGAACCGTATCCCTCTACCCACTGCATATTCATGTGCCTCTCTAAAAGTAAATACCATAATATCTGTCTCCACCACCATGCTGGCAGCTGTTCTAGGCACCCACCACTCTATGTTTAAAAACTTGTTCTCCACCATAAAGCCATACCCTCCAGCCTTTCACATTTCCACCCTGGGCAAAAGATTCTGCCTGTCTATCCAACCTTTGTCTCTCGTAGGTTTTTGCTGTATCTCAACTAAATTAAATGTATTAAACGTTGAATAATTTGCAAGGTCAATGAACGCTCTGGCTATTGATATTATGGATACTAGTTCCTACAGCCATTAGCATTAGTATAAAGAGCATCAGTAAATTTTGACCACAATTGTTTTGAATTGATTAAAAGACACAGCGTTGAAACAGACTCTTCATCCCTTCCTCCACGATGACCAATGATCCCCATTCACGCTAGTTCTATGTTATCCCACTTTCTCATCCACTCCCTATACACTAGGTAAATTACAGAGGTAAATTAACCAACAAACCCGCACGTCTTTGCGATGTGGGAGGAAACTGGAGCACCAGGAGGAATTTCACATGGTCACTGGGAGAATGTGCAACGTCAGGATCGGACCTGGGTCTCTGGTGCTGTGAAGCAGCAGCACTACCAACTGCGACACTGTGCCGCCTTACATTTATCACTGCTAAGCCTATCTGATGTCAGTGCATACGCAGTTTCCAACATAAATCACTGAAAGATTTCCAGGAATTCCTAATATTAGAAGTCAATTACACTCTCCCTGTGTGAGATACTCACTTGGCCAGCATCAGAGATACAGCACAGAAACAGGCCCTTTGGCCTACCGGGTCCTCGCCGACCAGCGATCACCCCATAAACTAACACTATCCTACTCCATAAGGACTATTATAATTTATAGAAGCAAATTAACCCACAAACCTATACGTCTTTGGAGTGTTAGAGGAAACACAGAGAAGGCGCACATGATCAAGGGGAGAAGTGAAGTGGGGAAAAAAGATCTGAAGCATGCATTCTTTAAATGGTCTCCAACCTCGTTTGCTTGTGCTGGTTTATTTACAACCGGTTATGAGCCTGTTCCAGGAGAGCGGGATGTGCCTTGATCCTAGCTTTAATTATTTTTGATTGGGAAGACATGTAGTTATAATTCTACTCTGCATGCCCCACAAAACATTCACAATTCATTAGCGTCGTGTTTATGCGGTGTAATATTTTAAAATTGCAAGCCAACCACTAATCTATTTCACTCATGTAACTGGATCCACAGGATTGTGGCAATGTTTATCAATGTGGCTGGTTCATTTGTCGCAAACAAATTTAAAAGACATTTGGACAAGGCAGCACAGTGGCACCAACGGTAAAGTTGCTGTCTCACACCTCCAGAGACCCGGCTTCAAATGTGAGCAGATGGGACTAGCATAGATGTGGACTGGTGGTAGCCATGGACGAGTTGAGGCGAAGGGCCTGTTTCCCACTGTATGACTATGACTAGGTCTGAGATCAACTAAATGTCATTCTCTTCATCCTGTATCTTTACACTGTGGACTGCGCGATTGTAATCATGTATAGTCTTTCCCCTGACACGTCAGCATGTAACAAAAAAGCTTTTCACTGTACCTCGGTACACGTGACAACAAACTAAACTAATCTGGAGGAAACTAAAGCTTGATCTATGCTATTATAAATCAAGGTACTAATCTGCATATTGTATGCATCAGGAACTACATTAGTAAAAACTGTCATTAAAGAGATTAAGGCAAGGCTTTTTGTCTTCAAATTATTTTTTCTTTATCTGCCGCAAGTGGACATAAACAAAAGATAGCTGTATAAACCAGTGTCATGGCTGGATGCCCATTAACTTAAAAAGGCAGCGATACTCTCTCCCTCTCATGCTGCTAAGCTTTTCCTCTGCGGTCTCACATATTAAACTAAAAATAAACTGCTGCCTAAACTAGCTTTAGCTGGTATTGGAAACCTTTTGAAATTCTTGTTGTAGCTTCTGCTTCAATCACTTGCTTTATTCAGGTTTGTTCAGGTGATGGTGTAAAAATCAATAGGTGGTTAATATAAGCTGTCAGTGGACAGCTGCACCAATCCACATTGCTGCCAAGACAAATACGATCCATCTGTTTCTTCCATTATCTTTATCTTGCACTAAACATTATCCCCTTTATCATGTATCTGCACATTGGACGACTCGATTGTAATCATGTATGGTCTTTCCACAGACTGTTTAGCATGCAACAAAACCTTTTCACTGTACCTCGGTACATGTGACACTAAACTAAACTTTCCTGCATTCTATAACCTTCGCATTCTTTTGCATATCTATTCCACACTCCCTTGCACTCTCTTATCTTTGTACATCTATCATTCCTTTAAAATCCGAGGTTAATTATTCATACATTCAAACATGAGGCAAGATGTGATTTGTATTTTCTGTGTACAAAATCTCATTTTAATATCTGCTTAATGTAATATTGGAGGATATGCAGCAAATTGAAACATACATGAAATATGTGATCCCCAACACTGACAATTCAGCGGGTCAGGCAGCATCTCTGGAGAACATGGATAGGTGATGTTTCGGGTCGGGATACATCTTCAGACTGATCCCCACTACAATCAGACTGGAGAAGGGTCCTGACCCGAAACATCACCTATCAATGTTCTCCACAGATGCTGCCTGACTTGCTGAGTTACTCAACACTTTGTAGGTATGTTACAAAACCTACCTGAATCGCCATTGGGAATCTGCCCACAGCCAGGTCGGCGATTTTGGCGCTGTTTGGAGGGGGCGGGTTTAAAACGCGATTTTTACTAGGCTGTACTAATCGCAGATGTTCAGCCTAGTAAATCATTAACGAAAAATCGCTGCAAGACCCGGTCGCAAAAGGTATTATTAGTTTTATAGGCCTCGATAATATAGTTATAATAGTTTAAAATTACTCTCTGATTCCGCAACATCTCGCAGCCCCAGGGTTTTATAAAGCAAACAATTAAAGGTATGTACCTTATTTTTACATTAAATGGGGCATATATATAACCCTATATATCAAGTTATCTATAGCGAATAGTTCATTTTGGGCTTTTTATATCCCGCAGTATTTTTCTCGGCATTTGAGGGCACTAATCCAGCGCGCTGTCAACATTCTAAACCAGCGCGTTCACATGAACCCACTAGAAAGCCGATTTAAATGGGCATTTATTTACAGCAATTGAACACTAAATTCCTTCCATTTGGCCTATAAATTAATGTAAATTAGATATAAAAATCATGTTATATTGTGAATTATTTGTGAATAATCTTTGGACACTTAGGCTATTTAAAAATGTTAATCTTTCCTTAAGAAATGGGCCTTTGATTATCCAAGATCACAGCTTTTTTGTAATGTCCATTGAAAATCAATAGGGAACAAGATGCTAATTTCCGAGTATGAAAATGGCCATAACTTTTTTAATACTTGAGATATGAAAGTGAATTTGGTGTCAAATTAAACTTATTGTTATGCTTTATATGATGGGATAAATTGCAGACTTGATTTTTAAAATCTCAAAATTTTGTAACATTGCTACACTTTGTGTCTTTTTGTAAACTAGCATCTGCAGTTCCTTATTTTCACAAAAATAAATGTTTTGCTTTATCTTTCCTTCTACATTACAGAATTAATTATTTTGTGATCTTTTGATAATGTAAAGTTTATCTTTCTGTAGGGTTAGAAAAATATACTCTACAAAGTACGATATCAAATATGGTACTTATGATCTGTGACGTGTGAGGATGTAGTAAAACATTAATTTTGTCAATGTGTTTCTGTTGCATTAATTTTTCCGCTATGTTACCTAAACCTCCAGGTAAAGCTTTCACCAAGTGTTTGAGTTGTGCGATCTCTAAGGACTCCCACAGAATGCTGTCGGTGCATTTTTTCTCTGGGTCCAAGTTAAATCTACAGGAAAAAGAAAAAAACAAGTTCAAAATTCAAATTTTACAAGTTTGTTTGATTATCTTCAAGTCATTGTGGTACGGAGACCCATTGAACCCGAGTCAACTCTTAGTTGACAAACTGTTCAATACACATTTAAAAAAGGGGGTGGCACAGTGGCGTAGCGGTAGAGTTGCTGCCGTGCAGTGCCAGAGACCCGGGTTCAATCCTGACTACGGGTGCTGTCTGTACATAGTCTACATATTCTCCCAGAGGCCATGTGGGTTTCCTCCTATTATCTTTGATTGGACTTTACTGAACTTTATCTTGCACAAAACGTTATACCCTTTATCTTGTATTTGTACACTGTGGACGGCTTGATTGTAATCATGTATAGTTTTTAGTTTAGACTTTAAAGATGCAGCGCAGAAATAGGCCCTTGGGCCCACCGGGTCCGCGCCAACCAGTGATCACCCCATACACAAGAACTATCCCACACACTAGGGACAATATAAGATGTTACTGAAGCTGATGTTACAAATCTGCATGTATTTGAAATGTGGGAGGAGACTGCAGTATCTGGAGAAAACCCACGCAATCACAAGGAGATCATACAAACTCCATACAGACAGCACCCATAGTCAGGATCGAATCTGGGTCTCTGGCATGGTAAGGCAACAGCTCTACCGCTGCGTCATTGTGCTGCCCATCTTTTCATTGACTGATAGCACGCAACAAAAAAGCTTCTCACTGTACCTCGATATGCATGACAATATAAAACTAAACCTTTTATCAGACAAGTATCTGAATTTTGATTATTTTGATCTACATTGCAGTCTTCTAAGAACAAAGTCAACAGCAGAAATAATATTTTATGCAAATTGACACAGATTCGCTGAAGCTGATTCGCACATGAATTATGCAATTGGCATTACCCATGGAAGATCCATTTGCTTTTTCATTAATACTAACCGTATTGAACCACTGAATAACACAGGATCTTGAAGAATGATAGAGAGTCTGGATCGCAACATGCTTAGTGGCAGTTTAGAAATGTCTATTCCATCAATAAGTATTCTCCCTATTGTAGCAGGGAAAAAACAGTCATCAAAATGTTGATAAAGTACTGTACTGTACAAACACCGTGTAACATGCATGTTATGTGATACCTTAACCAGTTTCATTAAAATGTCCTTGTCTTAAACCAGTACTACTACACAACGTTTAAGAAACATTTAGGCAGGTACATCGATGGCATAGGTTTAAAGGTTTATGGGCCAACTGTAGATTTCAGGCTAGTGTAGATGGGGCATGTTGGTCGGTGTGGGCAAGTTGGGCCGAAGGACCTATTTCCATGCTGTATGACTCGATGACTCTTCTATACAGTCTGAAGAAGGGTCCTGACCCAAAACGTCACCTATGCATTCCCTCCACAAATGCTGCATAACCCGCTGAGTTCCTCCTGCACTTTGTGTTTTGCTCAAGATTCCATTATACAGTGTATTCAGTAAGTATTCAGACCCCTTCACTTTTTCCACATTTTGTTACGTTACAGCCTTATTCTAAAATGGATTAAATTCATTTTTTTTATCAGCAATCTACACACAATGGCCCACCATAAAAAAGTGAAAACAGGTGTTTAGAAATTTTTGCAAAATAATTAAAAATAAATAACTGAAATATTACATTTACATAAGTATTCAGACCCTTTATTCAGTACTTTATTGAGGCACCTTTGGCAGTGATTACAACCTCAAGTCTTCTTGGGTATCACGCTACAAGCTTGGCACACCTGTATTTGGGTAATTTATCCCATTCTTCTCTGCAGATCCACTCAAGCTCTGTCAGGTTGGATGGGGAGTGTCGATGCACAGCTATTTTCAGATCCCTCCAGAGATGTTCGATCGGGTTCAAGTCCGGGCTCTGGCCGGGCCACTTACGGACATTCACAGACTTGTCACAAAGCCACTCTTGCGTTGTCTTGGACGTGAGCTTTAGGTCATTGTCCTGTTGGAAGGTGAACGTCTGCCCAGTCCGAGGTCCTGAACGCTCTGGAGCAGGTTTTCATCAAGGATCTCTCTATACTTTGCTCCGTTCATCTTTACCTCAATCCTGACTGGTCTCCCAGTTCCTACCGCTGAAAAACATCCCTACAGCCACCACAATGCTTCACCATAGATATGGTATTGGCCAGGTGATGAGCGGTGCCTGGTTTCCTCCAGACGTGACACTTGGCATTCAGGCCAAAGAGTTCAATCTTGGTTTCATCAGGCCAGGGAATCTTGTTTAGGTGCCTTTTGGCAAACTCCAAGCGGGCTGTCATGTGCCTTTAACTGAGGAGTGGCTTCTGTTTGGCCACTCTCCAATAAAGGCCTGATTGGTGGAGTGCTGCAGATATAGTTGTTCATCTGGAAGTTTCTCCCATCTCCACAGAGGAACTCTGTAGCTCTGTTAGAGTGACCATCAGATTCTAGGTCACCTCCCTGAATATGTTAGTAAGTCTCTATCCTAAGGCCCTTCTCCCCCGATTGCTCAGTTTGGCCAGGCTCTATGAAGAGTCCTGGTGGTTTCAAAGTTCTATTTAAGAATGACGGAGGCCACTGTGCTCTTCGGGACCTGCAATGCTCCAAAAAATGTTTTCCCCAGATCTGTGTCTCAACACAATCCTGTCTCGGAGGTCTACAGACAATCCCTTCGTCTTCATGGCTTGTTTTTTGCTCTGACATGCACTGTCAACGGTGCGACCTTATATAGACAGGTGTGTGCCTTTCCAAATCATGTACAATCAATTGAATTTACCACTTGTAGACTCCTATCAAGTTGTAGAAACATCTCAAGGATAATCAATGGAAACACGATGCACCAAAGCTCAATTTTGAGAGTCACAGCAAAGGGTCTGAATACTTACATAAATGTGATATTTCAGTTATTTATTTTTAATTATTTTGCAATAATTACTAAACACCTGTTTTCACTTTTATATTATGAGGTATTGTGCGTAGATTGATGCTAAAAAATAATGACTGTAACCAATTTTAGAATAAGGCTGTAATGTAACAGAATGTGGAAAAAGTGAAGGGGTCTGAATACTTTCTCAATGCACTGTATGTGGTTCCTTGCATCTTCGCTGTTTTATAGTTCTTTGGCACAAGGACAGCCAACTTTTCTATCACTTATTACATTAAAATATGCTAGGAGTAATTTTCGTTTAGCTTGGAATTTAAGCACGTTGCTTAAAGGTTTATTTCTAAGTTTGAAGAAGGGTCCCGACCCAAAATGTCAACCTATCCATGTTCTCCAAAGATACTGCCTGAACTGCTGAGTTACTCCAGCATTTTGTCTTTTTTTTGTTGTTGTAAACCAGCATCTGCAGTTCCTTGTTTGTGCCTACTCTGCCAGTACCATTGTTTGTTTAGAGATACAGAGTGGAAATAGGCCCTTTGGCCCACCGAGTCCATGCCACCCAACGATCACACCTACACTAGTTCTATGTTATCTGATTTCATCTCCCTGCACACTAGTGGCAATTTACAGAAGCAAATTAACCCACAAACCAGTACATCTTTGGAACGTGGGAAGAAAATGGAGCATCTGGAGAAAATCCAAGCAGTCACAGGGAGAGCATGCAAACTCCACATGGACCGCCTGGGGACAGGATCGAACCCAGGTCTCTGGTGCTGTGAGGCAGCAACTCAACCAGCTGCGCCAAGAAATGAAGTACTCAACACTGCATTTGTTGACATTCCTTAACTCCTGGTTGCAATACCACAAACAAATATTTTCAGTTGCTAACTCTCCTTTGTTTTCCAGAACTTGCTGCTATGTACCCATTTAAAAAAAAAAACATGTTAACATGTATAGGTGGGAATAAAAACAAAAGTACACAAAAAAAAATTAAATGAGAGAATGTGTGAAAAACAAATTCAAGTGAAAACTTTACCTTCAAACATATCTACCATTCTGAAAAAGGCTAAAGAAAAGGAAGATTTCCCACTGCCAGTCCGTCCACAGATTCCAACCTGTGGGCCAAATGGATTCCATTGTGAAGTATTATCAGTACATGGTAAAGCATTTGGTAATGCATTTAAACAACGTGCTACACCAATGCGAACATTGTCGTATTTTTAATCAGTCATTCTAGAATTTTTATATATCATGACCTATATCTGGGAATAAAATGAAGCAAAGAGCACTCATTATTGTGTTGTAGAGTAAATCTGCAGCTGCAACTAAACATTATGGCGATCCAAAGATTGTGCTTCTCCCTTGTCCTAGATGCACAGAATCTCTTGCCCAGAGTAGGGGAATCGAGGACCATAGGTTCAAGGTGAAGGGGAAAAGATTTAATAGGAATCTGAGGGGTAACATTTTCCACACAAAGGGTGGTGGGTGTATGGAACAAGTTGCCAGAGGAGGTAGTTGAGGCTGGGGATTATCCTAACTTTTAAGAAATAGACAGGTACATGGCAAATTTGGAGGGATATGGACCAGGCTCAGGCAGGTGGGACTAGTGCAGCTGACATGCTGGCTGGTGTGGGAAAGTTGGGCTGATGGGCCTGTTTCCACACTATATCACACAATCCCATTTGGAAAGAAGGGGTGATAGACACAAAAAGTTGGAGTAATTCCAGCAGGTCAGACAGCATCTCTGGTGAAAAGGAATGGGTGACATTTTGGGTCGAGACCCTTTCGACTTCTACAAGACAGGGTTTTGAAAGACGTAAGGAAGTAAAGTGTGTAGGAAGGAACTGCAGATGCTGGTTTAAACCGAATATAGACACAAAATTCTGGAGAAACCCAGTGGGTCAGGCAGCATCTCTGGAGAAAAGGAATAGGTGACGTTTCGGATAGGAACCCTTCATCAGATTTAAAGATGTGATGTTTCTGTCCCCACTTAACAGTCACCATTAACATCCCCGAAGAACTGGTGTTTTCTTAAGAGCACAATAACTGTTAATTATTAGGTAGAAACAAGGAACTAGATGCTGGTTTACGAGAAAAGTCACAAAATGTTGGGGTAATTCAGTGGGGTCAGGTAGCATCTCTGGAGAACAAGGATAGGTGACTTTACTTTAGACTTTAGAGATATAGTGCGGAAACAGGCCCTTCGGCCCACCGCGTCCACGCCAACCAGCGATTGCCCCGTACACTAGAACTATCCTACACAATAGGTACAATTTACAATCTTTACCAAAACCCATTAACCTACAAACTTGTTCACCTTTAGAAGAAACCAGAGAACCAGGAGAAAACCAACGCGGCCACATAGTGAACGTACAAACTGTACAAACAGCACCGCATTCGGGATCGAACCTGCGTCTCTGGCGCTGTAAGCGAACAACTCTACCGTTGCTCCATGCTTCAGATTGGAACCTCACTTCCCGACCCAAAATATCACCTCTTCATGTTCTCCAGAGATGTTCCCTGATTCAACTTGCTCAAGATTTCAGTATCTGCAGATCCTTGTGTCTCCTTTTTACTGAAAAGACTCCCATCGCTTGCCAGGCTTAGTCCCACCCCACCTCTCTTCCCCAACTTCCTCCCCCTACTACATTCAGTCTGAAGAAGGGTCCTGACCTGAAACATCAGCTGTCCATTCAGATGCTGCCTGTCTGGCGCTTTGTGTTTTGCTCAAAATTCCAACATCTGCAGTTAACATAGAAAAATGGGTGCAGGAGTTGGCCATCCGGCCTTTCAAGCCAGCACTGCCATTCAATATGATCATGGCTGATCATCTAAAATCAGTATGCTGTTCCTGCTTTTTCCCCATCTCCCTTGATTCCTTTAGCCCTAAGAGCTAAATCTAACTCTTGAAAACGTTCTGTGTATTGGCCTCCAGAGCCTTCTGTGGCAGAGAATTCCACAGATTCACAATTCTCTGGGTGAAGAAGTTTTTCCTCATCTCTAACTGTTCTGCCATTTCCTCATCCTGACATAGTTCCTTGCTTAGTTGCTATCTGGCAGTGAGGATTTTTTAATCTGACTGACGAAAGAACTACATTTACCTACCCAATAAATCATAGATCACTTCAAAATTAATTTGCAGATGCAATTTTCTCACAATTCAAATGAATGTTATTGGGTAACTGAAATGTCGATGAATTTGTACTATAATAGCAAACAAAATAGTCATGCTGCACCAGTGTTCCATAAACAGTAATGGCTTTACTTTTATTTTGGTTACAGAGAAAGAATATTGAAGGGAATAATAGAGAAAACTGCGTCTTAGTTAGATTGCATTAGCCTAAATAGACAGATGTGCGAGGGATTCAAATGTTAACTCCTCTGGCAATTCTGTATCTTGACCTGCTGCAGATTAAGATCCAATTACAATGTCGGATTAATCCATAACCTTTCATCTGAGGAGTGGGTTTTCTTAGGCTGATCTGAGATAACAATTTAGTTTAGTTTAGAGAGACAGCGTGCAAATTGGCTCTATGGCCCACCAAGTGCTCGCCGACCAACGTTCCCACCACACAAACACTATCCTACACACACCAGGGATGATTTACAATTGTTCCAAAGCCAATTAGCCTACAAACATGTACATTTTTGGAATGTGAGAGGAAACTGGAGCGCCTGGAGAAAACCCACATGGGTCAAGGGGAGAACGTACAGAGTCCATACATACAACACCCATAGTCAGGATCGAACCTGGGTCTCTGGCGCTGAAATCAGCAGCTCTACTGCTGCACCACTGTGTTGCCCACAAATTGTTCACAATGCATTGATAAGGTGATTTTTATGTATAATATATTATAATGTCATATCTCCTCTTTCTTATACACTTAATACAAGTGTTTTATATTATGAGTGACATAGGAAGGGTAGAAATATCTATGCAGGGTAGAAATGTCAAAAGACTACAGGGCATAAGTTTGAGGTGAGAGGAGCAAAGTTTAAAGCCGACGTGCGCGGCACGTTTTTGCACAGAGGGTGGTAGTGGTCTGGAATACACTGCCAGTGGTGGTGGTGGAGGCAGATACGATAGTGGTGTTTCAAGAAGCTTTTGGATTAGCACATGGATATGCAGAGAATGGAGGGGCATGGATCACACGCAGGCAGAGAAGATTAGTTGAACTTGGTATCATGTTCCGTGTGGGCCGAAGGGCCAGTTCGTGTGCCGTTTTGTTTGGTCTGCAGATAATTCCCGATGTGAAAATTCCAGACCTATGTTTCCCAGAGATACTGCCTGACCCACTCAGTTACTCCAGCACTTTGTGTCTTTTTTTTGTAAACTAACAGCTGCAGTTCCACGTTTCTATATTATAGCCTTCCATGTTCTAAGTAAATCAACTATTATTAGTAATATTATTTTTAGTCTGTTTGGTTTACATTGCTGCCTTTTAAATTCTTTAGAATTCTAATCTTTGCCATCTTCTCGATAAATACCCAGTTGTTTCAATGCCTTAACTTTCTTTAATGGAAATTAATTAACACTCCAAGGTTTCTATTTTCAGGAATAGAAGACCCAAATCTCTTCTTTTAAGTACCTTTCTCTCCTTTCTTTCCTTTCTCCCGAGGACATCTACTCTAGTGTGAGTATACGCTCCATTTCAGTAGTAGCCCTAGGGCTTTATACATTTTAAAAGCCTGTCACAGCATGCTTAACTATGGACAGGGTATATACTTTAACCTTGTCATTGAAACTCCAGCATAAGGGACTACTACATACACCAGAAATATAGCCTACTGAACCAGAGAGATTATTCAAGTAGAGTGTGGAAGAAAACGTACTTTCTATTACAATGAGCAGTGCTTTTAAACATCATTGCATTGCCTTGCTCTCTTTTAGTTTAATTCAGTGGGTCAGGCAGCATCTCTGGAAAAAAGGAATAGGTGACGTTTTAGATCTAGACCCTTCCTCAGACTGAGAGTCAGGAGAGAGGGAAATTAGAGGTACGAAAAGTTACAAAGAACAAATGGATGAAAGGTATGAAAAGAACAAATCAAAGCCATCCACTCTATCCGGCCTTTCATTATTCGGTAGGTTTCAATGGGATCTGTTGCCATGGTTTCAATGAGATCCTGGTAAGTACTGTGAGATCTACACTCTATATTGCCTGTAATGCTATAGTTAAACATGAAAACGGGTCATTCATATCTTTAGAGTTTGGTTTAGAGGTCCAGAATGGAAACAGGCTCTGCAACCCTCTGAGTCCATGCCGACCATTGTGCACATGTTCACACAAGTTCTATGCTATGCCACTTTTGCTTTCACCCCCTACACTCGAGAGGCATTTGGAAATCCCTTCAACAAACAAAAGTAAGAGACTTTCTGTAAGATATGTAGCAGAAACAGTTAGCTATAATTCAGAAAACTGGCATTAGTTTGAATTGATTGAAAGATACGGCGTGAAAATGCCCACCAACTCCATGCCGACCATCAATCAACCGTTCACACTCATTCTATGTTATTCCGATTTCTCATTCATTCCCCACACATTTGGCGCAGTTCACAGAGGTCAATTAATCTACAAATCCACGTATCTTTGGGATGTGGGTGGAAAGTGAACTACCCAGAAGAAACCTATAGCTCAGGCCCTGGCAACATCCTCAGAAATCTTAGCTGCACTCTTCCCAGCTTAACGACATCCTTTCTACAGCAGGTTGACTATAACTTAGCCATCTTACCTTCTGCCCTGGACTGATGTGAACATTCACGTTCTTTAGCACTGGCTTAAGGGTGCTGTCGTACCGAACGCTGAGATTCTGGATTTTGATCTCACCCTCATCTGGCCAATTAGGAGGAATCTGAGAAGGTGCTGTTGCAATTTATCCAGGAGAAGAAACAAATAGTTAAAAGATTGTTTGCTGACTAATTGGTCATTGGAATTCTAATGGGCCTGTCCCACTTAGTCGATTTTTTTGGCGACTGCCGCAAAATTTTCAACATGTTGAAAATTTTTCGGCGACAGTAGCGACAATTTTTGCTGTTGTGGGTTGTCGTAGGTTGACGTAGGTGCTGTCGTAGGTTGTCGCCAGATGTCGTAGGTGAATTCCATTAAAACTAGTCCCTGGCAGTCACCTAACGAGTCGCCTAAGTGGGACAGGTCCATTACTAAACGGGCCTACCGCGCCCTCATGGTCGGCTGCGGGATGCACCCCCGGGGAACAAAAGTGGACGGACGAAGAAAGGGACATGGCGCTCAAGGAAGGAGATGGCTGGAGGCCTGCAACAGGCTGGGAATTGCATGGAACAACCACCAATCATAGGAACTGGAGCGTGGACTATGAAAATTGGCGCCAAAACATGGCGCCTCTTGCATGCGGGCTCAGTAGACCATTTCTATATCATTGTAATCGGGGATCGGTGGTATGCAATACTCCAAAGGACTGTTTGTACAGAAAAGTTATTTCGCTATGTTAGCACTTAGCACATGTGACAATAAAAGCACAATTGAACCACTGGAAATGCTCACATATAAGTCCGTCGTAATTTTCAGTTTCGATTTTAAGGAGGTTGTTTATCCTTTGTACAGCACCCAGTTGTACCTCCATATCCGCTAGATTGCGTACCATCCAATTCAAGTAGTTTGAGATCTGCAAAGCAAAGAATGTTGCTACTTTCAGCAATTGGTCAATCCTTGAACAGCTAATAATTCAGAGAGAAAAAAAAAACACAGCCTACGAGTGTGCAGTCTATCGTAAGTTTGATCTTTGCCAAGAAAATTAATGCCAAATATTTTTCCACTTTGGTTTTGAATATAATTCAGCAACTGGACGAAGGAGTCCCAATTTAAAATCTCAGATTGAATAGTAATGATTAGAAACATATAATAAATTTCACCCAATTTTGAAAAGCAACAAATTAAATCTCCATTTCCAAGTGACCCAAATTTATATTTACTCCTGAAGACTTCCAATTTCAGATTTTTAGTAAATTACGAGCATAAGATGTAGGAGCCATAGACCATTTGGTCCATGGAGTCTGCTCTGGCATTCAATCATGGCAGATCTATTATTTCCCCTCTCAACCCCAATCTCCTGACCTCTCCCCATAACCTTTGACTCCCTTACAAACCAAGAACCTGTCAATCTCTGCTTTGAAAATACCCAATGACTTGGCCTCCACAGCCATCAGTGGCATTTAATTCCACAGATTCACCACCCTCTGGCTAAATAAATCCCTCCTCATCTCCATTCTAAAGGTACATCCTTTTATTCTGAAGCTGTACCCTCTGGCTCTCTGGTCCTAGACTCCCCCACTACTGGAAACATCTTCTCCACATCCAGTCTATTTAGGCCTTTCATTATTCAATAAATTCAATGAGATCCTCCCCCCCCCCCCCCCCCCCATCCTAAATATTCTAAGCATCTATAATATTCTTACCATGAGGGCATAGGTAAGTCCCAGACCAACAAGTCCTGATGCAAGTCCGTAGTACAAAGAGTTTGTGATCGAGGCAACTGCTGCAATAAGAACTACACATGCTCCAATATATTCCTAGAGGCAACAATAAACAGCTTTACTCACGTAAAATTGCCATGGAATAAAGCAATAATATGTTTGAAGTAATAAAGTCGCTGAGCAGAGTTAAACAAAACAAGGAGTGAACAAGGAATCTGCACATTTATTAGTTTGGCCACCAGACCTTAATCAATGCTTAAGTTTTGAGGGAATAATAAATACATCAACCATTTTGCAGCTATGTCGGATGGTTGTTAAGGCTGGTGGATGCCTGGAACTCGCTGCAAGGGTGCTGGTGGGGGCAGATACCATAGGTACATTTTAGATAGGTACACTGATAAGCAGGGATATGGATCGTGCAGGTAGATAAGAGTTCGTCTTGGCATCATATTTGGTATCGACTTTGTGGACCGAAGGGGCTGTTTCTGTGCAGTGCTGTTCTATGTGGAAACAAGGAACTGCAGGTGCTGGTTTTCACAAAAAGACACAAAGTGCTGGAGTAACAGTGGGTCCGGCAGCATCTCTGGGGAAGATGGATAGGTGAGGTTTTGGGATGTGACAATGTGAAGAAGGATCCCGACCTGAAACGTCACCTATCCATGTCCTCGGGAGATGCTGCCTGACCCGCTGAGTTACTCCAGCACTTCTGTGTGCTATTCTATGTGGTTAGAATTTTATTTTTCCTCACATGCTGAATTTGCAAAACACAGGTAAGTTTGCATGATACACTGCCGTTACCATTGACTTTAGTGAATCCAAACTCGGATGTGGGAGTTACATAAGCAAATACATTGTGTATTTATCATGTGACTAAAGGTATCTTTATAACAACTGGGCTCCAGAACAAAACCTCGTCCTGGAACTAGCATGCATAGAGATGTTATGGTAACTTTTTCATCTTTATCTTTACCCCATGGTTATTAATCTATTTAATCTATTTTATATTTTCGATGTGCATTATGTTTCCAGTCCGGTTTTGCTACTGCAAGTAAGAATTTCATTGTACCATTGTCGGTATGTACAATGAAACACTCTTGACTCTTGTTCTCATGAAAGATCATTGTGCTGAAAGCTCATGTGTTTACATCTCCCCACAAGTTTTTAGTTGAGGTTTTGATTGATTGAACTGATTGAAAGATACAGCGTGGAAATAGGCCACCAAGTCTGTGCTGACCATCGAACACACTACGTATGCTGCCTGTATGGAGTACCCATGGGTTTTCTCCGGTTGCTCCGGTTTCCTCCCACACTCCAAAGACATACAGGTTTGTAGGTTAATTGGCTTCAGTAAAAAATTGTAAGATGATTCCTAGTGTGTAGGATAGTATTAGTGTAAGGGGTGATCGCTAGTCGGCGTAGACTCGGCGGGCAGAAAGGCCTGTTTCTGTGCTGTATCTCTAAAGTGTAAAGTCTATAGTGAAAGTCAGTGAAATGGAGCAATTACATTTTGTGTGCTATTGTAGGGATATTTACCGCACAGTTCAAATTCTAATTTCATAAGAATAGGCGGAAAAAAGATGAGAGGCAATAATCATTGAAGATTCGTCATCTGTAGCCCTTACCATACGAACTTCGAGCCAGCGGTTGGCTGCTGTGAGGAACAAGGAGGCAATGTTGTTAGTGTCGGTGAGCTCCAGCAGTTTCTGGCGAAAGCGATTTTCTTCCCTGAAAACACAGGCACACAAGTTTCATTGGCTGCAAGTTTACCCGGTGTGGATATTTGTCTTTAAATATAAAAAGCATTCATCCCCCCTCAATGCTTAAACACCATCTAAAGTAGTTTAATTCTGCATCCAGTTGAGGTAAATCTGTTACTCTGTGATTATGTGCAGATGTATCCTCAGCTTCCATTTTTGTCTAGTTTAGCTTAATTTAAGGGCCGCAGCGGTAGAGGTGCTGCCTTACAGAGCCAGAGACCTGGGTTCGATCCTGACTATGGGTGTTGTCTGTATGGAGTTTGTACGTTCTCAGTATGACTGGATGGGTTTTCTCCGGGTGCTCCCACACTCCAAATACGTACAGGTTTGTAGGTTAATTGGCTTCAGTAACATTGTAAAATTGTCCCTAGCATGGAGGATAGTGAGAGTGGAAAGATTAATCAGAACCTGAGGGGCAACTTTTTTCATATGGAGGGTGGTGGGTTTAAGGAACGAGCTGCCAAAGAAGGTAGTTGAGGAAGGTATTATAACAGCATTTAAAATACCTTTGGACAGGTGAATGGCTAGGAGAGGTATAGAGAGATATATGCTAAAGGCAGGCACAAGGGGCTAGCTTAGATGGTGTATCTTGGTTAACACGGATGAGTTGTGCCTATTTCCGTGCTGTATGACTCGCTGATTCTATTCCACGTGCAAATGTTTGGCAGAATAGGAACATAAGAGGGAGCAGGAATAGACCATACAATCCCTCTGCCGATGAGTGAGGTGATGACTAATCTGATATGGTCTTGCTGTCTGTCCATTCATTGTCATTCTTACCTTCCCTATTGTGCAAATATCCCAACCTTCAATAGGTTGAATAATATAAGGCTACCATTTTAATCTGGGGTTATATTAATATAGAACAGTCCAGGCCCTGCGGGCCATAATATCCATACTGAACATGATCTCTGCCTGCAAGTGATCCATACCCCTCCATTCTCTGCATATCCAAGTGTCTATCCAAAAGCCTCCTAAATGTCACTGACATACCTGGCTCCACCACCACTCCTGGCAGTGGGTTACAGGCACTCACCCCCCTCTGTATAAAAATAACATCTCTTTTAAACTTTGCCCCTTCACCTTAAAGTTCTGCTTTGACATTTATCTTTGACATTTCCATCCAAAAGGTTCTGTCTACCCTACCAATGCCTCTCATAATTTTAGTCTTAGTGTCATGCAGCGTGGAAACAGGCTCTTCGGCCCAACTTGCCAACACTAACCAATATGCCCCTTCACTAGTCCCACCTGCCTGCATTTAGGTCAATTCCTTCTAAACCAGTCCTATCCATGTACCTGACTAATTGTTTCTTAAACATTGCGATAGTCCCTGACACAACTACCTACTCTGGCAGCTTGTTCCATGCACCCATCACCCTTTGTGTGAAAAAGTTACCACTCAAATTCCTATTAAATTTTTCCCCCTCACCTTAAACATATGTCCTCTGCTTCTCAATTCTCCTACTCTGGCACAAGACTGTGTGTACCTGATCTATTCCTCTCATGATTTTATACATCTCTATAAGATCACCTCATCCTCCTGCCCTCTAAAGAAGACTCCGAGCCTGATCAACCTCTCACTACAGCTCAGGCCCTAAAGTCCTGGCAACATCCTCGTAAATCTTCTCTGTACCCATTCTAAATTTACAACATCATTCCTGTAACATGGTGTCCAGAACTCAACACAACACTCTAAATATGGCCTCACCAATGCCTTATACAACTGCAACATGACCTCCCAACTTCTATACTCAATACTCTGACTAATGATGAAGCTATGCTTTGACGTGTCTTTGACATTTCCAGCCTGGGGAAAAGGTTCTGACTGTCTTTGCCTCTCATAATTGTATATATTTCTAGTAGATAGCTTTACCTTAAGGCTCGTATTGTGGTCAGGCCCTCCACCGTCTCGGAGAAGTGGGAGAGCAGCGGAAGTTGGGTGCTGTCATCCAGTTGCTGTAGGTCTCTGCAAATCAAAGCATGGTGAAAAGTCTATCAATGGTTGTAAGTCCTTATCATTTATCATCTTTCAACTCCGCTGATCAATACACGTCAGACGCAAGCAAACTCTAGAAACCATGAGGCTTAACAAGCTTGCTGAGGGTTGTGGAAGCAGCCCAGGCCATCGCGTAACCGGTCTTCCTTCCATTGACTCCATTACCTGAGCAACATAACCAAGGATGAGTCGCACTCCCCTCCCCTCCCCTCCCCCCTTAACTGCA
The DNA here is from genome assembly GCF_028641065.1 of Leucoraja erinaceus. Lineage (NCBI taxonomy): Eukaryota > Metazoa > Chordata > Chondrichthyes > Rajiformes > Rajidae > Leucoraja > Leucoraja erinaceus. The sequence continues at coordinate 20,242,817 of NC_073394.1, forward strand.
GATGCTGGCTTATCATAGAAAGACACAAAGTGCTGGAGTAACTCAGCAGGTCAGGCAGCATCTCTAGAGAACATGGATAGGTGACGTTTCGGGTCGGGATGCTTCTTAACAGTCTCCAGCATTTTGCTAGTTTTTAGTTGAAGACATTTATGGGGAGTTTACATGTGCTATTAAAAATTCAGAGCTTTGCATTAATTAAATGTTTGCATGAATTATGCTGATCTTTTGATTCAATAAGCTGGCCATTGTTATTTTTACGTGTTGGAAGAAGCTGCACATGCTGGTTTACACTGAAGATAGACACAAGAATTCTGGAGTAATTCAGTGGGACAGGTAGCATCTCTGGTGAGAAGGAATGGGTGAGGTTTCGGGTCGAGAGCCAGGGAAGAGGGAAACTAGAGGGTATGGAAGGGTAAGGTGTGAAAACGACAGATCAAAGCAGATGATGACAACAAACTATTTCATCTCATGATGAAATATTTTGTTTCATATCTCTAGTTTCTCTCCCCTGACTCTCACTCTGAAGTAGAGTCACGACCTGAAACGTCTCCCATTCCTTCTCTCTCGAGATGCTGCCTGTCCCACTGAGTTACTCCAGCACTTTGTGTCTATCCTCATTGTTATTTTTATCTGTAAATAGACCAGGTGCATTGATGGTTGGGTATAAAGCTCCCAATTTTGATAAGACCCACTACAAATTGAAGAGTGCTTTAACTATGTGCTTTGAGAACACTTCACCTATTCATAGAAGCCTAAGGGTTATCATTGTGTAGTGCTTCAGACTAAAGCCTTGACTTCCAGCTTGCCATTTTGTTATCTCTCCAAACAATTAAGGACAAATAGGTGGTAAAAGCATTTAAATGGCACCTATAGCATTAAAACATGAGCCATGGCGATAATGTGAGTGAAACAGCATGACAATAGGCCCCTCAGCCCACCGAGTCCATGCCAACCATTGATCCCACTTTCTCATGCACTACATGCACACTAGGGAGAATTTACAGTGGCCGATTAGCCTACAAACCCACATGTCTTTGGGATTTGGGAGGAAACCAGAGCAGCCACAGCACCCGGAGGAAACCCACGCAGTCACAGGGAGAACATACAAACTGCATGCAAATAGCACCCGAAGTCAGGATTGAACCTGGGTCTGCAGCGAGTGAGGCAGCAGCACTATCTGCTGGTGTTCAATTTTTTGATTCAGTGAATTTCTATGGATGGGGCATGCCACCCTATTCACTCAGCATCACCAAGGACCCACACCACCCTGGTCACTCCTCCTCTCAGGAAGAAGGTACAGGTGTCTGAAACTGTAACGTCCAGGTTCAGGAACAACATCTTCCCAACAACCACAAGGTTATTGAGCACCATGAACTCCAACTAAACTACGACCTGCCTAGATTGTACTAGGGACTTAGTGCTTTATTGGTTTGTTTTTGCACCATTTTAGATTTTTTTAATTCATGGCACTTGTTTTTTGCCTTTATCTTTTTAATCTATTGAGTACTGTGTTTACAAACCTGTCGTGCTGCTGCTGCTGCTGTTGCTGCATGTAAGCGTTTCATTGTTCCGTTTCGGTACAAATGACAAAAAAACACTGTTGACTCATGACTTGATTACCAGAAAAAGAATAATTTATATATTGCAGACTCATCCACCAAATAGTGTAAATAATCAAGTTGGCAGTGCAGGTAGATAAGATGATGAAGAATGTGTAAAGGAAAGGACACAAAAGTGCTGGGGTAACTCAGCAGATCAGGCAACATCTCTGGAGAACATGGACAGGTGATGTTTCGGGCTGATACCCATTTCTGGCTCATAGATAGACACGGGGGGCCGTCGAGAACGAAGGGGAACCTGGCGGGAGGGGGGACTGTTGCCATATGGGTCAGCATGCAGACGATAGGGCTGTTCAGTGAACTTTTGTAACTTTGACGGCACCAGAAAAGTTACAAAAGCACCAACACTTGTGTTGTGCTGCCTAGGTGAGGTCTGCTGTGTGATTTTACCGGGCTGTATGTAAAAACAAAGCATTTCACTGTACCTACGTAGGCACATGTGACAATAAAGTAACATTGAGTCATTGTCGGTATTGTTCACCTTGATGTTGTCAGTGGAGTGATTCTACAATCCTACGTCTCTGTAATGTTAGCAAGCCCAGCTTCTGGCAGCTGCCTACCTGGACGCCACTCTGAAGTACTTCTGGATAAAGTAGTAAACCACTGCGAGAGGGACCAGGGCGATGACGAACACAGGTGTTACGTATGAAATCACTGCCAGAGCAGAGACACACAGGAGCGTTGATCGAATGAGGCATTCCAAGGTAGCGGGGATGTGCTGGAAATAAATGCAACATTACCATCAATCCAGTCAATACCAAATCTCATCCATCAACACCCGTCCCTTATAACAAATTATCTCTTGATTTACGGACGTTACTGGACTTTATCTTGCACTAAACGTCACCCATTCCTTCTCTCCACCGATACTGCCTGGCCCGCTGAGTTACTCCAGCTTTTTGTGTCTACCTCGCTTTATATCTAATACCTCCTAATCCAGGCAGTATCCTGGTAAACCTCTTCTGCACCCTGAATGCTTCCACATGCTTCCTGTAATGGGGCGACCAGAAGTGCAAACAAGAACCTAAAATAATCAACAGTAAACTTTAATTGTCAGCCAAGTAATTTAGAGAAGAGCATGGAAACAGGCAATTTACAGAGGGGCAATTAGCTTAGTTTCATTTCGTTAAATTTAGTTTAGTTTGGTTTATTGTCACAGGTACTGAGGTACAGTGAAAAGCTTTTTGTGGCATGCTAAACAGTCAGTGGAAAGACTATACATGATTACAATCAAGCCGTCCTTAATGTACAGATACTGGATAAAGGGAATAACGTTTAGTGCAATATAAAGTCCAGTAAAGTCTGATCTACAAACCTGTCTTTGGGATGTGGGAGGTAACCGAAGCACCCAGAGCACATGGAGGGAAATCCACGCGATCATAGGGAAAACATGCAAACACCACACTGACAGCACCCGAGGTCAGTGATTTGACTTCTGGGTTGCTCAATATATTTCTGCGGTGGTAACAAAGTTTTACGCTGTGCCCGCCGTTAATCTTGTGAAAGTGTATATCTTGAATTGCTTTGTGATACCTAACGGAAGAATATAGAGTGGAGTGGATAGATATTGGGTCAATGAATATTACAGCATATGTGTAGCACAGTGGTGCAGCGGTACAGTTGTTGCCTCACATTGCCAGACATCCGGGTTCAATCCTGACTATTAGTGCTGTCTGTACAGAGTTTGTACGTTCTATCTGTTGCCGCATGGGAATTCTCCGGGTGTTCCAGTTTCCTTCCACACTCCAAAGACGTACAGGTTTGCAAGTTAATTGGCTTCTGTAAAATTGTAAATTGTCCCTAGTGTGTAGAGGATAGTGGTAGTGCACGAGGGTGAACACTGGTCCGAGCGGACTCCATGGGCCGAAGGGCCTGTTTCCGCACTATCTAATAAAATGATTAAAATTTAAAAACTTTTGCAATATGACCTGAAATCTTCCAAACGTCTTACCTGATCGATTATATTGGTGTCTGAAGAGAAGCGATTCAGAATGTTCCCAAGAGGAGTGGTCTCAAAGAATCTAAAGGAATCAAAGAAAAATGTGTACAATAAGCACTGGTAAATGCTATTTGAATTTCTGGAGCCACAAGAGACTGCAGGTACTGGAATCTGGAGCAAAAAAAACTATTTGCTGGAGGTACTCAACAGGTCAGGCAGCATCCGTGGAGGGGGAAGCAATAGTAAATGTTATAGGTTGAAACAAAGAGCGCTCTAAACATCACGACTAAGAGCGCTCTAAATTTCAGGTGGTGTACTTTAAAAGCAGAGGGTTAATGTTAACTTAAGCAGCCTAGTGTGAAACTGAAGTTTACAGGGAGTACAATTTTAGAGATACAGCATGGAAACAGGCCCTCCAGGCCACTGAGTCAATGCTGACCACTGATTACCCCGTTCACACTAGTTCTATGCTATCCTACTTTCCTCCTACTTACATACTAGGGGGAATTTATAGAAGCCAATTAACCTATAAACCAACGTTTGGGATGTGGGAGGAAACCGGGGCACCTGGAGGAAACCCACGCGGTCACAAGGAGAACATGCAAACTCCACACATAAACAGCACCCGTGGTCAGGTTCGGTCAGGTCTGTGTCTCTGGCGCTGTGAGGCAGCGGCTCTACCAGCTGCGCCACTGTGATGTCCCTCAGTGCATTGCACAGTCATAGAGATTGGAGCCCAGTAACCTAATATATATATATAAGCTGATATACAAGTTAGACTTACAAGACGATCGTGCAAATTTCTTGCTAGATGACTTAAATTAAAATGGACTTTTAATTCGAGAGCAGAGAAACATTTAAGAATGTCATTCAGTACCTCATTGGTGCCAAGATGACTTTGTTGAGCAAACTCTTGTGCAGTTCCTTGGTCACTTTGAGGCCTGTCCATTCCACAGCAATAGAGGTGATCAGACAGAGGACAATTCCTAGGCAGCAGAGGATGCTGAAGACTATTATGTATGAAGAATGATTGAAGTAACAATCCTACAAAGCAAATAGAAGATAAATCAATGAGCAAGCATGTGTTGAACATGAGAAGATTATTCCTTTGGCTTTTTTTTTTATCTCCTTCTCTCTTCCTTGTCGTTCCACATCCAGATTCAGGGACAGTTTCTTCCCAGCTGTTATCAGGCAACTGAACCATCCTATCACCATCTAGAGAGTGGTCCTGACTTCCCATCTACCTCATTGGAGACTCTCGGATTATCTTTAATCGGACTTTACTGGACTTGACCTTGCACTAAACGTTATTGCCTTTATCCTGCATCTGTTGGGTGGCTTGATTGAAATCACGTATGGTCTTTCCGCTGACTGGATAACACATATCAAAAGACTTTTAACTGTACCGCGGTATATGTGACAAAACTGACTAAACTAAAGTGCCCCACCTGGATGCGCGCACATTTCTCCCCTCCCCCTCCCCATTCCTTCCTCTGGATTCACATTTCACACATCACCTGTCCTTTCCTCTGCAGCTTAGTTTGTCTTTTCATCTCTGGCATATGTCTACCCATCTGACTATCACAAAACACCCCTCCCCTCACCTGTATCCACCTATCACTCACCTATCGTGCTTCTCCTTCCTTCCAGTTTTGTTTCCCTCCCTCCAATCAGTCTGAAGAAGGGTCCATAGCTAAACGTCACCTATCCAAGTGTTGGAGGGAACTGCAGATGCAGGTTTACACTGAAGATAGACACAAAATGCTGGCGGTACCTCTGTGGGACAGGCAGCATCTCTGGAGAAAAGGGATAGGTGACGTTTGGGGCCAAGACCCTTTTTCAGACTGCAGACCGTCTGAAGAAGGGTCCCAACCCGAAACGTCGCCTATTCAGATTCTCCAAAGATGTTGTCCTGACTCGCTGAGTTACTCCAGCGCTTTGAGTTCTCGGCATGATTCCAGCATCTGCAGTTCCTTGTATATTCAGTCGCTTCAAATAATGGTGGCTTTTTCATTCTGACTCATCTTGATGCTATGTTTACAAAAATTATCATAAATATCGTAACCGCTGAGTTACTCCAGCACTTTGTGCCTTTTTTTGTGTGCCAAAAACAGCCAGAAATAGTAACGGGCCGACTCAAATGTGTGGCACTGAGGTCTTCACCTGGGTGGAAGAACAATTTCCTTTCTCCACTTCGTTCTTGACGTAGATCGCGTCGGAGGTCCACTTTGCCAGCCAGTAGTCGATGGCCACCATTACCGTGTGCTTGAAGAGCTGAGAGAGGATGAGCAAAGGCAGCAGAAGGCATCCGGCCGAGCTCAGATACTTGCCGCAGGCACCCCATGGCATCTTTGCCCTTTCGCGCAGCACCAAGGAAAGGTTGTCTCCATCATCACCCTCGGCCATATCCTCTGCTGCAAAGATACAAAGGAAGCCACAATTAATGTAGTATAACATCCTTCATCCATTTTCACTGCCATGTTAAGTTTAGTTTACTTTAGAAATACAGCTCAGAAACAGGCCCTTCGGCCCACCATTTAGGGTTTAGGTTTATTATTGTCAGGTGCACAGTCCAAAGGACAATAACTAATAGGAGCGGAATTAGGCCATTTGGCCCAACAAGTGATCCATCTCTCCCTCCTAAACCCATTATCCTGCCTTCTCCCCATAACCCCTGACACCCGTACTAATCAAGAATCTATCTATCTCTGCGGTGAACCAGCGTTCCCCACATACCAGCACTATCCTACACACACTAGGGACAATTGACAATTTTACAGAAACCAATTAACCTACAAACCTGTACTTATTTGGAGTGTGGGAGGAAACCGGAGCTCCCGGTGAAAACCCACGCAGGTCACAGGGAGAAGGTACAAACTTCGTACACACAGCACCCGTAGTCAAGATTGAACCCGGGTCTCTGGCGGTGTAAGGCAGTAATTCTACCGCTATGTCACCGTTTGTAATCTAACAGTTGGCATCCCTTCTCTCTCCCACATCGTATGGTTTAGGATTTACGTTTATTTTTGTCACGTGTATCGTGCTGCAGTGAAAAGCTTTCTTTTGCATGCTATCCATTCAGATCAGATTATACGTGCAGGAAGGAACTGCAAATGCAGGTTTATACTGAAGATAGATACAAAATGCAGGAGTAACTCATTGGGTTAGGAGGCATCTCTGGTGAAAAGGAATAGGTGACGTTAAGGGTCGGAACCCTTCTGTTTCAAGGAGGGTTCCAACCCGAAACGTCGCCTGTTCCTTTTGTCCAGAGATGTTGCCCGACCCGCTGAGATCAGATAATAGAATACTTAAACACAATTAAGTCTAACGCAAGTAGGTTAATTGGCTTGGTAAATATAAAAATTGTCCCTAGTGGGTGTAGAATCGTGTTAATGTGCAGAGTTTGCTGGACGGCGCGGATCCGTTGGGCCGAAGGGCCTGTTTCCGCGTTATATCTCTAAACTAAATTAAAACTAAACTACAATAGGTAGAGGAAAGGGGGAGATACAGAATGTAGACTATTGTAGAGGACCAGTTCCACAGACAAAGCCCAATGTCCACAAAGGGGTAGAGGTGAATCGGATGGTACCCTAAGCTTACGGAAGGACCAGAAGCCTGATAACAGAGGGGAAGTAGCTGCTCCTGAGTCTGGTGGTGTGTACCCTTCTGCATCTCACCCCTAGGGTGCAGGAGAGTTTCCGTATCTCTCTAAGACAATAATTTCTAGTCTTTGCCCAATATACAACTCCACATTCAGGTGCGGTTTCGTCCCAGCTGTATACAGGCAACTGAAGCATTCAATCATCAACTAGAGACCTCCCATCTGCCTCATTGGAGAACTTTGGACCATCTTTAATCGGACTTTACTGGATGACTTTATCTTACACTATTATACAATATACCTTTTATCCTGTAACTGTACACTGTGGATAGCTTGATTGTAAAAATCTATAGTCTTCCTGCTGACTGGATAGCACGCAACAAAAAAGCTTTTTATTGCATGTGTCACATTACACGTGACAATAAACCAAACAAACTAACTAACTAGCCTAATACCTTCATCTTCTGCCTCTTGCAGTGTTTTCAGGAGGGCCTCCCGCGAGTACATTGCTCTCCGTAAGTTCTTCCTCTCCAATGCGGTTTTGCTTCCAGCTACAATTTCCTGTGGAGCAAAGCAACAATTTTTTTCAGTGTGAGTGTCCGGAATTTCAAGTAACAGCCAAGAACGATATTCAAACTGAATGCGAGTTGAAAGTTATACAGGTACTGGGAACATATTATGTTGGGGAAAAAAATTGATCTAGACGCACATGATATCACCACTGTACGAGCAAGGGAAACAAGGAAGAATTATGCTTATAATAAAGGACTAATTTCTTTTTTTTCCTTAGTATTATATGAGATCAGGAGCAGCACAGTGGCGCAGCGGTAGAGTTGCAGCCTTACAGCGACTGAGATCTGGGTTCTATTTTGACTGAGAGTTCTGTCTGTACGGAGTTTGCACGTTCTCCCAGTGACCGCGTGGGTTTGCTCCAGGTGCTCTGGTTTCCTCCCTCATCTCAAAGACGTGCAGGTTTGCAGTTTAATTGGCTTCTGTAACATTGTAAATTGTCCAGAGTGTGTAGGATAGTGTTAGTGTGTGGGGTGATCACTGGTCGACGATGTCTCGGTGGGCTGAAGGACCCGTTTCCACGCTGTAACTCTAATGTCTAAATTAAAAGTCAAAATCAAAACCAACACCAGCAACAAAATATGATGAGAAAGGTGTATATAATGCAGGAGACTGTTGAAATCTTTAGTCTGAGAAGGAAGAACCTTTTCTAGTTCTTGATCCTGTCTGTTCATTAGTGTTTTCCAAAGTTCAAAGAGATCTGGATCAGAATTCTGGATATCCTTCAATGTGCCTTCTCTCTGTATAGTGCCATCCTTCATGGCTATAATCTGTGGAGACAAAACGCACAGAAACTAAGACACAATATAGAAATAATGCAAATCATAAACATTAAATATTATTTAAATGCTGAATAATGTTACACAAAATGACATGATCAGCCAAGTTTAGTCTAGTTTAATCTAGTTTAAAGATACAGCATGGAAACAGACCCTTCGGCCCACTGCATCCATGCCGACCAACAATCACCCATACACTAATTCTATTATACACATTAGCATCTATTTACAGAAGCCAATTAACCTACAAACCTGCACGTCTTTGGAATGTGGGAAGAAACCGGAGCACCCAGAGGAAATAGATATGATCAGTTCAAAATCAAGTTCAATAGATAGAGCAAAGGGGAATATACAGAGCTCAGAATATAGGTCTCAGCAGTTAGAATTTAAACATTAGAGATACAGTATAGAAACAGGCCCTTCGGCCCACCAAGTCCGTGCCGACCACTGATCACCCTGTACACTCGCACTATCCTCCACACCAGGGACAATTTACAATTTTACGAAAGCCAATTAACCTACAAGTCTGTACATCTTTGGAGTGTGGGAGGAAACTGGAGCACCCGGAGGAAATCCACGTGGTCATAGGGAGAACGTAGAAACTCCGTACAGACAGCAACCATAGTCAAGATCGAACCCGTGTCTCTGGCGCTGTAAGGCAGCAACTCTACCGCTGTGCCACTGTGCCGCCCTGATTTGTAACGCATCATTTCCATATATCAAGTTCAATGTCCGTAGAGGGACAGAGGTGAATCGGACAGTACCCATAGCTATGTAAGAAGGAACTGCTGATACTGGTTTGTACTGAAGGTAGACACAAAATGCTGGAGTAACTCAGCGAAGCATGCAGCACCTCTGGAGAAAAGGAATAGATGATGTTTTAGGTAGGGTCTGAAGAAGTGTTCTGACCCAAAACATCACCTACTACTTTTCTCTAGAGATGCTGCCTAGCCAGCTGAGTGACTCCAGCATTTTGTGTCCATCTTCAGTACCCTAGCTTATGGATCAATCACACTGGACATGGATTTACTCATCAAAATGTTGGAAACACCATTGCAAAGGTATTGGAGAATAACTCACCCAATCTGCGTGGGGCAGGTATTGCAGTTTATGAGTGACCAGGACCACTGTTCGCTTCTCCTCCTGCAGCATCTTGAGGATTCCATCCTGCATGAGATGGTCACCCAGGTGGATGTCCAGTGCCGAGAACGGATCGTCCTGACAAACCAAAGTGGTGTTAATGTCCAGTTTAGTGCCTTTGTTAATGACGCTGAATACACTAAACGACCCTTGCATAATGAGAATCTGGTTGAATTCATAACTTTCACCAAAGACGCCTGGGTTCAATCTACTGACGGCAAGATGCAGCATAAAAACAGACCCTTCAGCCCACCACAACCATGCTGCCCATGAATCACCTATTCACACTAGTTCTATGTTATCCCACGATCTTATCCACTCCCTACACTCTAGGCGCAATTTTGCCGATTCCAATTAACCTACAAACCCGCACATCTTTGGGATAGATAGATATTTATTTATTTATCTCTCTATTTATTTATTTACATTTATTTATCCGGGGTGGAAAAGACAGTTTCCCCCCAGATTGGCCGATGGGAGAATGATGATGTGAGCGTAACCCAAAATTCTTTGTGTGAACATAGGGGAATAAAGTCTATGTCCAAACCACACACCAAGCTTTGGGGAGCGCTCGGACCTATCTTTTAATGTATGGAAGAGGTGGCTAACTCCACCCATTTGTGGACCCAAGTATATTGGAGTTTCATAAGGAACTGCAGATACTGGATTCTTGAGTCAAAGTGGCTGGAGGAACTCAACAGGTCAGGCAGCGTCTGTGGAGGGAATGGACAGACGTGCTGGGTCAGGACCCTCCTTCAACCATGGAGAAGCCTCAACACTGACGGTACGGTGAAGGAAGGTTTACAGTCTGCAGTGAGCTAAATTTGTTTCTGAGCTGTTCAGATTTATCCTTTAAGGTCACTTGTAGTCTTAGCTTGTGACCTTCACTGGCCTTTCTCTAACCTTCCTATATTGATTGCAGCCCAGATACGTGTTGGTGTAGTGTTTATGCGCAAGACTAGCATTAGACTAGGATCGTGACGTTTAAAAGCCTTTTCGACAGACACATGGATATGCAGGGAATGGAGGGATGTGAATCACATGTTTGGCAGAGGAGATCACTTTAACTTGGCATCATGTTCAGCATGGACATTACTTCCGGATTTCTGTCTGCTTCTTTTCCTGCTGTGCGGAGTGTGATCAAGTGGAAATTGTTATGTTTAGTCGTAGAGTAAAAATATGATGAGGTTTCTTTGGGATATGCATTTAGCAGTTGCACACCATGACTGATCGTTCACCCACAGCTTGACGGAATGGGATTGTTTGGGATATCTTTTCCATTCTGCTTCCTCTTCCACCGACAATCAGCTGCTCGCACCACAGTACCTCAGATGATTGTCATGCATTGTGCAGAGGTGGCACGGAATGAAGCAGAATGCTATTGTGATTGAGCAAAGCACAAAGTGTTGGAGCCACTCAGCAGGTCGGGCAACATCTGTGGAGGGAAATTTTGGGTCAGGAGCCTTCTTCGGACTGTGTAGGAAGGAACTGCAGATACTGGTTTGCACTGAAGATAGACGCAAAATGCTGCAGTAACTCAGCGGGTCAGGCAGCATCCCTGGAGGAAAGGAATAGGTGACTTTTTGGGTCGGGACTCTACTTCAGACTCAGACATTGTAGAAGAGGGGAGAAAGCTGGAAAAGAGGTGGAGACGGGACAAAGCCTGACAAGTGATCCAACCCGAAATGCTGTCTGTTCATTCCCTCCACACGTGCTGCCTGCCTGAGTTCCTCCAGCACTTTGTACTCTGCCCAAGATTCCAGCATCTGCAGTTCCTTACGTTGCCATTATGCTTGATAGTGACTATGATAGATATTGTTGCATCCAAAATTAAACAAGGTTTTCAAGTGCAATACTTATTTTCATGGTTAAAAATTATTCCAACTAAGCATTTTAATGTTTTTTTAACATTCGTAGGTTGAACTTTAATTAAGTATTCCGATTCAATGTACTTATTAGGAATTGTAAACAAAAAATTAATTAATTGCGTAAAAAGTTAATAGTAAACAGGTTTAAGTTTAGGTTCATTATTGTCACGTGTGCTGAGGTACAGTGCTTTATTGTGCATGCTATCCAATCAGATCAGATAATACGATACACAAATACCATCAAGTCAAACTTAAGCACGATAGATTGGAGACACAAGGAACTGCAGAAGATACAACATGTTGAAGTAACTTAGCAGACCAGGCAGCATCTTGGGAGACCCTTCTTCAGTGATTGTAGGTTGGAAGAGAGGTGGGGCAGGAAAAGCGTGTAGATAAATGGCCAACACAGGTGTGGAGAGTTATTCGATAAGTAGATGGTTGGAGAAAGGTCAGAGATGAAAAGACAGAAGGTGAAACAAAAGGATTGAAGCGTTTCAGATTGTGAAGCTCGAGGAAGGAATGCAGGTAGGAGCAGAGGGGGAGGGGAGGGGAGAAATAGGTGTGAGTCGGGGAACGGGGGGAGGGAGGGGGAGAATATATGGGGGAAGAAGGACGGGGGCAGGGTTTTGTAATTATCTAAGACCAGAGAATTTAATGTACATGCTGTTGGGTTGTAAGCTACCCCCAAGCGGATATGAGATGCTGTTCCTCCAAATTGCATGTGGCCTCACTCTGGCAGTAGAGGAGGCCCAGGACAGAAAGATCAGTTTGGGAATGGGAAGAGGATTTAAAATGGTTAGAAACCGGGAGATCCAGCAGACCTAGGTGGACCGAGCACAAGGAACTCCCGATGCTGGTTTACCAAAAAAGACACGAAGTACTGGAGTAACTCAGCGGGTAACTCCTGCACTTTGTGTCTTTTGTAGTACAAAAGCATCTGGTTTGGGAATTGCTCTGCCCAGGACAAGAAGGCTCTGCAGAGAGTAGTGCGTTCTGCCGAACGCACTATGGGAACTTCACTCGCCCCCCTGCAGGAACTATACATCAGGAGGTGCAACTCCAGAGCCAATAAAATCATGGGAGAACCCTTCCACCCCTGCAATGGACTGTTCCAGCTGCTACGATCAGGCAAACGCCTCCGTTGCCATGCTGTGAGAATGGAGAGGTTGAGAAGGAGTTTCTTTCCAGAGGCCATTCGGACTGTAAACTCCTATCTCACCAGGGACTAACTTTACTGAACGTTTTTCCTTCCGCCCACAATATTTAATATGTAAAAGAATATGTGTGTGTTTATGATTGTGTTTATAGTTTGTTTGGTTGTTTGTTTGTTTGTCTTTTGCACAAAGTCCGCGAGCATTGCCACTTTCATTTCACTGCACCTCATATGTGTATATGACAAATAAACTTGACTTGACTTGACTTAACTGTACCCACCAGAAATACCACATTGGTCTGCTGGTACAGGGATCTTGCCACACTTATACGTTGACGTTGTCCACCACTTAGGATAATTCCCTGCGGAAGATGGTTGGAATTAGCAGCAGAAAATCAATCCAGGCATTTATTTACAGCAAATAAAACAAACCATAAAATAGTTAGGTTCATTCCCACGACATTCATTGATACGTAATTATAATGAAACTCTCACGTACTAGTAATCAACAAAATGGTCATTAGCTTGTTGCTCTGGGGGATTTTGGGCCTTAATAAAGCTGCTTAGACACAGCTGTTGAACAGGGACATAGGAGCATTAGTAGAGTTGCTGCGTTACAGAGCCAAAGACCCGGGTTTGATCCTTACTAAGAGTTCTGACTGTATGGAGTTTGTACGTTCTCCCTGTGACCGCGTGGGTTTTCTCCAAGTGCTCCGCTTTCCTCCAACGCTCCAAAGACGTTCAGTTTTATGTTCATTGGCATCCGTAAAAGTAGTAAATTGGCCCCAGTGTGTAGGACGGTGCTAGGTAGACGGGGTGATCGTTGGTCGGTGCGGACAAGATGGGCCGAAGGGTCTGTTTCTGTGCCAGGTGTACATTTAGTTACTCAGCCATGGGGAGAAAGGAACGAAGGACATTTGGACTAAAACCGCATATTAGGCTTCAATCCCAACCAAACACAAATGTGGTCAAGATTCCAGCATCTGCCGTTGTGGTTGATACAGGCAGTGATAGATATTGTTGCATCCAAAAACACCCTCCTACCCGGCGGGACTGGCGACCCACCCGAAGGCTTGTCGGACGGTGTAACCAGGAGGGAGCTGGGCCAACGGACGCGAGGAACAAGGGTCGGTAGGAGGGTGAATGGGGGTAATGCCTCCAGCTTCAAGGTCGGCTGCAGGAGGCGCCCCTGGGCGAGGAGAGGAGACGGTCGTCGGACTTTGAACTTTGAATAATGGCACCAAAATGGCGGCAACTGCATGTGTGATATATCCAAAAAGAATTTCACTGTGCATTTGCATATGTGACAAATAAACCTCCATTGAACCTTTGCTGTTTAATGGAACAAAGAGAATAGAAAGTCTAATAGAAATCAAAGATGTACATTGGAATTACTGACCCTCTCACCGATTTGCGTCTGATCTCCCTGAGGAAGTATGTCAATATCTGGTTGGAGTGAACAAGCATCAATCACCGCTCTATATCTGTCGAGAGATGGCAAAGAGGGAACGACGTTAATATATCCAATAAACTGACTCGGTGGGGGGGGGGGGGGAACAGACATTATAGAGCTGGAAAGATTGCCGTGATTTACTGAAGCCAATACAGTCAAGTAAACAATACAATCAAGCAAACACTAACTAATGCACTGCATTCTTGATAGCAACAATATATACTCCAATACTGCATTTAATTAACCTAAATGAAAATAAATGGCTTAGAGTTTAAAACTGTGCAAGTGATATTATTCTGCCAAGACAGTAATTGACTTCCACAATGTTAGACCGAGACAGATTGCAAAGAATTAACTGCTAAAGAGGTTCCACTTCACACCTTCAAAATAGCTATTTTATTACATTCACTCTACACGTTGAGTCCATTTGAAGCAGTTTCGTCTATGAACTTCCGTTGACCTAATCAATCTAAAGTAACTCAATTAGGGTTTAGTTTTTTTTAGTTTCGTATAGAGATAGCACGGAAACAGGTCCTTCGGCCCACCAAGACGGCGCCGACCAGTGATCGCTGTACACTAGCACTATCTTGCTATTGAGGGAGTGCAACGTAGGTTTACAAGGTTAATTCCCAGGATGGCGGGACTCATATGCTGAGAGAATGGAGCGACTGCGCTTGTATACTTTGGAGTTTAGAAGGATGAGAGGGTATTTTATTGAAACATATAAGATTATTAAGGCTCCTCCTCCTTTTTCCTTTCTTCTCCCCGCCCTGCCCACCCACCATCAGTCTGAAGAAGGGTTTCGGCCCGAAACGTTACCTATTTCCTTCACTCCATAGATGCTGCTGCACCCGCTGAGTTTCTCCAGCATTTTTGTGTACCTAAGATTATTAAGGATTTGGACACACTAGAGGCAGGAAACATGTTCCTGATGTTGGGGGAGTCCAGAGCCAGGGGCCACAGTTTAAGCATAAGGGGTAAGCCATTTAGAACGGAGACGAGGAGACACTTTTTCACAGTTGTGAGTCTGTGGAATTCTCTGTCTCAGAGGGCGGTGGAGGCTGGTTCTCTGGATACTTTCAAGAGAGAGCCTGATAGTGCTCTTAAAGGTAGCGGGGATACAGGGAGAAGGCAGGAAAGGGGTACTGATTGGGGATGATCAGCCATGATCACATTGAATGGCGGTGCTGACTCGAAGGGCTGAATGGCCTACTCCTGCACCTATTGTCTATTGTTTTATCCTACACACTAGGGACAATTTATATATTTTTAAAGAAGCCAAATTAACTTACAAACCTGTACACCTTTGGAGTGTGGGAGGAAACCGGAGCACTGGGGGAAAACCTCACGTGGTCACGGGTAAAATGTACAAACTCCGTACAGACATCACCTGTAGTCCGGATTGAACCGTGCACAGTTAAATATTACACGAGCTACAATACAGACAAATGTAAAGTCCCCATGAATTTCAAATAACTCTGTGGTGACTTTAAAATGTAGCCTTTCTTAAACGCTGGAAAAGACACAGATCGTAGAAGAGATAGATCATCGAATAGCATCGGAATAGGCTCTTCAGCCCACATTGGCAGATAGAATCCTGCCTGGATTAGAGGGTATTATTTAACAGGAAAGGTTGGACAGAGTTGGATTGTTGTCTCTGGAAGGTCAGAGGCTGATGGAAGATTATAAAGTTAGGAAAGCAAGATGGGGGGGGGGCACAGAACCTTTTTCCCAGGGTCAAAATGTCAAAGGCTGTTATGCATAATTTTAAGGTGAGATAGGTAAACTTTACAGGAGATGTCTGAGGCACGTTTTTTACACTGAGAGGGGTGGGTTCCTGGAATGGTGGTGGAGGCAGATGCGATATTGGCATTTTAAGAGACTTCTATGGATATGCAGGGAAAGGAAGAAAATGAATCATATACAGGCAGATGAGATTAGTTGAACTTGGCATCATGTTCGGCACAGACATTTTGGGCCGTTGGGCCTGCTCCTGTGCTGCTCTATATTCTCTGCATTTGGTCAAACAGCAGCAAGAATAGTATATGTGGTACTCTGGAGGAAGTACTAACACTCCTGAAATTACTAGGTAGATGATTTTCAGAGATCACTTTTTCAATCCTTGCAATCTGCCTCAAACTCAATGATAGACCATCACAGATGAAATAGTACTGTCACCTTGCAATCAATTAGAGCCCAGATGCTGAACTAGTTCAAGATGCATTTGAGGAACATTATTCTCTGGAGCTTGACCCAATTATAGCTTCACACAGCATTAAAACTACGGCCCAACTCGATCATGCCGACCAAGATGTCCTATCTACGCTAGTCCCATTTTCCTGCAGTTAGCCTATATCGCTCTAAACCTTTCTTATCCATGTACCTTAATGCATTTTAAGTGCTGTTGTAGTACCAGCCACAACTACCTCCTCGGTCAGCTTGTTCCGTACACCCACCACCCTTCCGTGTTGCCCCTCAACTTCCTATAAATCTTGCCCATCTCACCTTAACCCCTCTGGTTCTTCGATTCCCCTACCCTGGGTAAAAGACTTTGTGCATTCATCCTATCAATTCACTCATGATCTTACACACCTCCTACATTGAGGGGTAATCACTTTGAGGGGTAATCACTGAGATAATCAGTGAGGGGTGACTATGGGAATAAAGTCCTAGCCTGCCTAATCTTTCCCTATAGCTCAGGTCCTCAAATCTTGGCAACATTCTCATAAATCTTTGTAGAAACAATGAACTGCAGATACTAGTTTACACAACAGGGCACAAAGTGCTGGGGTAACTCAGCGGGTCAGGCAGCATCTCTGGAGAACATGGATAGGTGACGTTTCTGGTCGGAAGAAGGGTCCCGACCTGAAACGTCATCTATCCATGTCCTCCAGATACGCTGTCTGACCCGCTGAGTTACCCCAGCAGTTTGTGTCCTTGCACGTAAATCTTCTCTGCCAAGGAAGATTGTGGGTGGCTTTAACACAGATTGGTCATTGTGGGCAGTTAATATGCAGGCAGGGATTTCTATGCCTCGTGTTTGGCAGCCAGACAAGTTTTGAATCATCTCATATTTAGGGCAGTCTTCAATTCGCGATATCTGCTATTCTTCCTCCCCAACCTACTGTGTATACCGGGAGGGGAAAAAAACCGCTGTCAACGCACTCTAAAATCCTACTAACGACAGCAAAGATGAAAACAACACATGTCATGCACTGTAAAACATTGCCACCTCAGTGAGATAATTGGTTATGGAACCAATAAACATTGAAGATACTAATGGCCATACAGTATGCTTCTGTTTAATGTGATTGTGAAACCTCCATAAAAATGTTATTCCTGTACCATTTGTGAAGCATAATGCACCTTAATGACACTATCTGTCAATAGAGCATTTAATCCTTTAGTAGCATTAGCTCATTTCTGTCTCTCTTGGAAGGAAGTTAGAGGTTAAACTGAAGTGGGCATAATAAAAATGGACTAAGCTTGTGGACATCCCAGAGATGTTTGCGTCACTAACTAGTGGGAGGTTGAGTGGTGCAGCTGGTGGAGCTGCTGCCTCACAGCACCAGAGACCCGGGTTCGATCCTGGCCTTGAGTGCTGTCTGTGCGTAGAGTTTGCACATTCCCCTTGTGACCACATGGGTTTCCCTCGGGTGCTCCTGTTTCCTCCCATATCCCAAAGTCGTGCAGGTTTGTAGGTTAATTGGAGGAAACTGGAGGCGAGGAAAGGCCAAAACAAATCAGGGCCAGCAACAGATGACCTCAGAAAGGGTAGAGTCCATAATGGCCCATTGTTGGTTGGGGAAGGTGCGATAACAAGAGGGATACAAGGATGCGAACAGTGGAACCTGTAGCTCAACTTGGGTGGGAGAGAGAGGGAGAGAGGGGAGAGGAGGTAATGCAGGAGTTACTTGAACTTAGAGAAGTCAACCTTTATACTGCAGGGTTGTAAGATGCCCTGGCAAAATATGAGGTGATGTTCCTCCAATTTGCGTGTGACCTCACTCTGACAGTGAAGGAGGTCAGGACAGAAAGGTCATGGGAAGGGGAAGTTGAAATGTTTGGCAACCAGGGGATTGCGTTGTCCAAGGAGGACTGAGCCTTGTGTGAATTCAGACTATTTGTTACTGTCACACATTTTACACAATGTTTCTTACCTTTGTTTGTTGAAGGGATTCCCAAATGTGATATTTTCTTCCACTGTTGTATTTAATAACCATGGCTTCTGAGCAGCGTAGGCCACAGACCCTCTTCTCCTGCAATGTGTATGAAATACATGCAAGATTTTTTATTTTCTGCTCAAGAAAAAGGCGTCATCTATTCAGATAGTAAACTTGCTGCCAAGACCTCTCTCTGCAGAATCCTGTTTGATAATATTATAATACTGGACAAGAACACTTCAAAAATGATTAAGGACATTTTTACCTGTGGATACCAACCAACGAGAGTCATTCAGAGTGATACAGTGTGGAAACAGACGGTTCAGCCCAACAAACCCACACCGACCAACATGACCCATCTACACTAGTCCCACCTACTTGTGTGTGGCCCATATCCCTCTAAATCTAGCCTATCCATGTACCTGTCCAAATGTTTATTGAACGTTGCAACAGTATCTGCCTCAACTATCTCCTCTGATGGCTCATTCCATATACCTACAACCCTTTGGTAAAAAAGTTTCCCCTCAGGATCCTATAAAATCTTGTCCCTCTCACCTTAAACCTATGTCCTCTGGTTTTTGATCCCCTTATGCTAGGTAAAAGACTCTGTGCATTCTCCCTATCAATTCCTCTCATAATAGGGTTGGCATTATGAGAATCAAGAAGGAATTTGAGTCATAAAGTCATAGAGTAGAGAAATTAGCCCTGGGCCCAACTTGCCGACGACAACCAACATGTCCCATCTACACCTGCCTGCATAGGGCCCATATCCCTCTAAACCTGTCCTCTCCATGTACTGGTCCTAATGTTTCTTGGGGATATTTTCAATCTCTTTTAGATCTTGTATGTCTCCTTAGAATTGTCAATATTTGCAAGCAAAATGACAATTCATCAGAACTAGATATAGTATCTATTAATTATGTAAATATTTTATCCCAAACTACTTTCAATGTAAGATAATATTAAATTCATGCAGTTATGAAAGTAATTTAATTACCAGTACATTTTAGATATGTGTAAAATATGTCTGTATCAATCTTGTTGAGTGGAAAGATTGTTGAGGTTGAAAGATTCACGTTCCCAGTGTAAATATCACCAACAATTCATTCTGGTCCAACCACAAGGATGTAATGGCGAAGAAAGCTCACCAATGTCTCAACCCTCTCAAAAGGAACTATGAAATAAAGCTGTCCTCCAATGACTTTTACCAATTTCTCCAGATGCCTCATAGAATGTGTCATATCCAGACACATCACAGCTTGATTTGACATCTGCTCTGCCCAAGAGCACAAGAAATTGCAGAATTGTGAACACAGCCCAGTCCATCACGTAAACCAGCCCCTGCTCCATCACATCCATCAACATGTTAAACTGCCTCAGGAAAGCAGCCAACATAATCAAGGACCACTTACGCCACGGTCATTCTCTCATCTCTCCTCTTGCATCAAGGAAGGGACCTTTGTTTCAGGTCGGGACCTTTCTGCCTTTTCGGGACACAGACTGCAGAAGGGCCCCGAACCAAAACGTCCTCAGTCCATCCCCTCCACAGATGCTGCCTGACCCTCTGAGTTCCTACATCACTTTGCCTTTTGCTTCAGGGTAGAATGAGGTTATTGAGCAAATTGGTTCAAAAGAAGTTTCATTAGTTTGTAGAAGTAGTTCTAAATAAAGAAATATTCGTGCACCTGCACAACACAAACTTAAAAAAAACAATTTACAGTTATAGTTTAGTATCAGACCATTCACAGCAACGTAACATAGTTAGACACAAAGTGCTGGAGTCACTCCGCGGGTCAGGCAGCATCACTAGAGAACATGGATAGGTGATGTTTCAGATTGGGACCCTTCTACAGACTCCGAGTCAGAAGGAGGGTCCCGATCCGAAACATCATCCATCCTTATTCTCGAGAGATGCTGCCTGACCCACTGAGTTACTCAGTACTTTGTGTCCATCTTTGGTATAAACTAAGATCTGCATTTCCTTATTTCTTCAATCCAGTACAGTTCACAGATAACTTAAAATGAAAGGGACATATTACATGCGATGGACCATATTAGGTGAAGTTCTGGCTCCTAAACATGACTCATAGGTTTGTAAGTAGATAGCAACAGAACACGACGTGAAACACAGATCAGATTGCCAACTCTGGATGAACGAGAGAAAACGGGCAATTATAGACCAGCTAGCCTAACCGGTGGTGGGGAAAATGCTGGAGTCAATTATTAAAAAGGAATAACGGCGCCTTTGGATAGCAGTAAAAGGATCGGTCCAAATCAGCATGGATTTATGAAGGGGAAATCCTGCTTGACTAATCTTCTGGAATTTTTTGAGGATGTGACAAGTAAAATGGATGAAAGAGAGCCAGTGGATGTAGTGTATCTGGATTTTCAGAAAGCATTTGATAAGGTCCCACCCAGGAGATTAATGTGCAAAATTAGGGCACATGGTATTGGGGGTAGGGCATTGACATGGATAGAGAATTGGATGGCAGACAGGAAACAAAGAGTAGGAATAAACGGGTCCCTGTCAGAATGGCAGGCAGCGGCGAGTGGAGTGCGACAAGGCTCGGTGCTGGGGCCGCAACTATTTACAATATATATTAATGATTTAGATGATGGAATAAAGGAACACTAGCAAATTTGCACATGACACAAAGCTGGGTGGCAATGTGAACTGCGAAGAGGATGTTAGGAGGTTGCAGGGTGACTTGGACAGGTTGAGTGAGTGGGCAGATGCATGGCAGATGCAGTATAATGTAGATTAATGTGAGGTTATCCAATTTAGTGGCACGAACAAGGAGGCAGATTATTATCTCAATGGTGTCAGATTAGGAAAAAGGGAAGTGCAACGAGATCTGGGTGTCCTTGTACACCAGTCACTGAAGGTAAACATGCAGGCAAGGCAGGCGATTAAGAAAGCTAATGGCATGTTGGCCTTCATAACGAGAGGATTTGAGTATAGGAGTAAAGTGATGGTTCTGCAGTTGTACAGGGCCCTGGTGAGACCACATCTGGAGTATTGTGTGCAGTTTTGGTCACATAATTTGAGGAAGGACATCCTTGCTATTGAGGCAGTGCACCGTAGGTTCACAAGGTTAATCCCTGGGATGGTGGGACTGTCATATGAGGAAAGATTGGAAAGAGCCTGGGTCTCTGGCACTGGGAGGCAGAAACTCGACCAGTTGTGTCACTGTTCCAATAAGAAAACACACAGGTCCTGTATCACTTGCTGGGCGATATTCCCTTTTCATCCTCTCACCAATATTATAAAAACATATAAAGTCCACAGCTCAATTCAGAATTGGCAACCGTGACCCCAGGAGACACACTCAAAACAGTTTGCTAGTACAGGTCCACCACCGATTTTCCGATAACCTAGTTCCAGAGCCTCGCCGTATTATCCATTTTGCTGGACCAACAGAGGTCAGGGCCTCGGTGGGCTGAGATGCCAGCCCACAAATCCGCGGTAACGGATCCGGAGTCCAGAGCCCCAGCCACAGGCGACATATTTAACCCGCCGATCGGCCGCAGAACTACCAATGAGGTTGAGATTGGCCACCTCATCCAGCCTAGACGCCATGTTTTAGGGGAATTTCTGGGGAGAAGGGATTTCAAGTGCGCTCTTGTAATTTTGTCCTGATTAAAGGAGAAGCAGGACCACCAGTTGCCAGAAAATCGGTGGTAAATCGGTGTTACTGTCAAAGGCACCATCTTTCCAGTGATAGGGGAAGCAATGACGATATACCTCACTTCAACATCAATAGATGTGTCCTCCTCGGCACTGCTGCAATAGGGGATAAATTATTATATTTGTTTAACACAGTGTAGCATCAATTAATTCAGTCATAGTCATATAGCATGGAAACAGGCCCTTTGCCCAACTTGCCCATACCCACCAAGATGCCTCATCTACACTGCCCGCATCCCTCTAAATCTGACCTAAAACATCACCTATCCATGTTCTCCACATATGCAGCCTGGCCCACTGAGTTACTCCTGCGCTGTGTGTTGTCTTTTAAATGGTGTTATTCTCTGAAACCATGAGAACCAGATACAGATTAAAAATGCAGAATCTGCAACTTCCAACAGAACGAGAACAACTTTTGTGCAAATAAGAGACGCAAGGGATTGCAGATGCTGGAATCCCGAGCAAAGCTCAAAGTGCTGAAGGAACTCAGCGGGTCAGGCAACATCTGGGGAAGGAATGGACAGAGGAGATTTTGGGCCGGGACACTTCTTCACACTGATCGTAGTGGGGGGGGGGTTAGGACGTGGCGAAAGCTGAAAGAGAGAAATGCGGGAAGGAGAAAACCTAGCAAGTGATAGATGGATACAGGTGAGGGGGGGGGGGTGGCTTGATTGGCAGATGTGTGGACAAAGGCTGCAGATGAAAAGGAGACAAATAAGGAGAGGGGGTGAAATATTAAGCTGGAGGAAGGGATATGGGTAGGTACATGGAATGGGGGGTGGGGAGAGGGGCAGGATGGTGGGAGAATTGGGTTCACAGGAGGGTGGGGGATAAGGGAGAGAGGGAGGGGGAGTGTTACTTAAGATTGGAGAATTCCATGTTTAAATAAAGAGTTTTCTCTATCCTGGGTCTGATCTGTTTACAGAATCAGACTTGTGAACTAACTATTTAAGCAACTTATCCAAATTAGCTCATTGCTTCTTGTCCCATGCTCGGTTTTGGAAATAAAAAAATGAAAGATCCCAACGAGGACATTAATCCATGTTTTTATTTTGAATTTCTATGGCTTCTATGGTTGTTTGATTTCAATCACTGTGGTTTGGCCTGCTGTCTCTACATTTTACAACAGCCTTGCGCGAACCGTGAGAATGTTCTAGAATACTTTAATGGGTTGCTTTGGCAGCAGATTTTTTGATGTCCTACTTATGAAATCTTCAAAGGATCTGCATTAAATGTACATTGCGACTTTCATCAGCTTTCTCTCATACTTGGACTTTCCTTTTGATGAGGGTTGGAGAAGAGAAGTAAAATGACGTGAATTGAATTGGCTTGGGCCCATTGAGTTTAGGAGCAGAAAATGGACGAAGGATTTTAAGATTAAAATGTCAAAAGTCTCACAGGCAAAATGCTTTGATATTGAATGAAATCAATTCCTTTAACTTCCAACTTCATAGGTCCCCGTAATATTTCCTCAGGATGGAAATATCAAAGACCAGAGGCAAAGCTTTAAAGGAGATGTGCGGGCCCCGTTTCTTTTACATTGAGAGTAGTGGGGGCTTGAAACCTACTGCCAGGGGTGCTGGTGGAGGCAGATATGGCAGTGGTCATTAAGAGGCTTGTAGATAGGCACAAGTATATGCAGGGAAGGGAGCGATAGAGTCCTGGAGTCTTACAGCATGGAAACAGGCTCATCAGCCCAACTTGCCCATACCAGCCAACATGTCCCATCTAAGCTAGTCCCACCTGCCTGCTTTTGGCCCCGTCCCGCTAACCCTGTCCTATCCATGTACCTGTCTAATTGTGTCTTAAGTGTCGCAATAATCCCAGGCTCAACTACCTCCTCGGGCAGCTCGTTCCATACACCCACCACCCATTGTGTGAAAAAGTCACTCCTCAGATTCCGGAACACGGGGTCACAGTTTAAGGATAAGGGGAAAGTCTTTTATGACCGAGATGAGAAAAACATTTTTCACACAGAGAGTGGTGAATCTGTGGAATTCTTTGCCAGTTCATTGGCTATATTTAAGATGGAGTTAGATGTGGCCCTTGTGGCAAAAGGGATCAGAGGGTATGGAGAGAAGGCAGGTACAGGATACTGAGTTGGATGATCAGCCATGATCATATTGAATGGCGGTGCAGGCTCAAAGGGCCGAATGGCCTACTCCTGCATCTATTTTCTATGTTTCTATATTTCTATTCCTATTAAATCTTTCTCCCTTCACCTTAAACCTAAGTCCTCTGGTTCTTGATTTCCCTACTTTGGGCAAGAGACTCTGTGCGCCTACAAGATCTAGTTCTCTCATATGGAGAATGTATATGCAGAGGAGATTAGTTTAACTTGGCATCATGATCGATGCAGATATTGTGGGCCGAAGGGCCTGTTCCTGTGCTGTACTGTTTGATGTTCTATGTGTCATTATAATCCTACTCCTCAGATTTATAAAATAATCCAATCAAACGTCCTCCTCTGAAATAATAAAATTTAGTGACGTGCATTGAATGATTGCGTTTTTCATTATGGAACCACGTTTTCTTTTATGGTGACACATTTTACAGAAAGGAATATGGTTAGTAGCTGGCAAAGTAGAATTCCACTACTTTATCATTGATGTTCATTAGTTAGTTGCCTTGCTGACCTTCAACTAACTGCAGAAGATCCAGATGAAAATATATATCCAGATATTTTATTAGCGAACATTTACGATAAGTTTTGTAAAAAAAACATCAAGATGAGTCAGAATGAAAAAGCCACCAGTATTTGAAGGAACTGAAGTCACAAAGAACTGCAGATGCTGGAATCATGCCTGGAACACAAAGTGCTGGAGTACTCAGCGGATCTGGCAGCATCTCTGGAGACATCTCTGAAGAAGAGTTCCAACCCGAAACGTCACCTCTCCAGAGATGCTGGCTGACCCGCTGAGGTACTCCAGCACTTTGCATCTTTCCTTGACAAGCCAGGATCTACAGTTCCTTGCTTCTGCAAAAAAGACTCAAGTGCCGAGCTGATCTTTGTACACTGGATCAGTTGTGCGATAGAGCTCAATTGGAAATGTTCATAGTGCTGTTCTAGTCTCCCCAACATGTTCACAAGTCTCTAAGTGCTGGTGTAACTCAGCAGGTGAAGCAACATATCAGGCCCCCATTGCCTCATCATTACCATGCACCTTTCTTTAAACCAAACATTCCTCCTCTCTTCCAGCTTTCGTTCCCCCATCCCCCTCACAATCAGACTGAAGAAGGGTCCCAGTCCGAAGCGTTGCCTATCCATGTTCTCCAGAGATGCTGCCTGACCCGCTGAGTTACTCCAGCACTTTGTGTTTTATGGAGAGACTGGGATGGGTGGTTTAGATGCACTTATGGGGCATCCACAAGAATACAAATGAGAAAATTAGATAATTGCGCAGTGATGGATATTGACTTATAACTGGCTCCACAGATTTGGGGCAATTAGATGTGAACGCCAAATGCCCGTTATGTCCCGTTGATCGATAAATGAAAAATAAATAGAAAGTGGAGAAACTTTCTTCGAATTCTCAATCTAGAACTCGACAACACAAAACTGAAGGAAATTGGGACAGTTAAGAATAGTGAGCAGTTATGTAGACCATACCTGCCTTCTTCTGTTGTTTCAGCATCAGAAGCTCTAGAAAATGAATCAGAAGAAATAAGAATAACTTTCGGTCTTGTGTTCATGATAGTGAAGGAGGCCGTTAAGCCCATTGAGTCTGCTAGCTTCCAGTGCACACCTATGCATGAGGGTTCGCCTCAGTGCCTAAATCTAAGCCTAACCATAACCTATCACCTCTCTCACTGCAACCTGTTCTCTATCACATCTTCTTCAATTCATTTTGCTTCCCCCCCATCTCCCCCACTCCCCCATCCCCCCCATCCCCCCATCTCCCCAACAACCTATTTTCCTGCCACCCACCCACAGTAGGGTCAACCGACCATAACCGATTACTGTTGTACGAGAGGAAACAAGAGGAGCAGGGAGGTTCTACTGCAGTTGTACAGGGTCTTGGTGAGACCGCACCTGGAGTATTGCGTACAGTTTTGGTCTCCAAATCTGAGGAAGGACATTATTGCCATAGAGGGAGTGCAGAGACGGTTCACCAGACTGATTCCTGGGATGTCAGGACTGTCTTATGAAGAAAGACTGGATAGACTTGGTTTATACTCTCTAGAATTTAGGAGATTGAGAGGGGATCTTATAGAAACTTACAAAATTCTTAAGGGGTTGGACAGGCTAGATGCAGGAAGATTGTTCCCGATGTTTGGGAAGTCCAGGACAAGGGGTCACAGCTTAAGGATAAGTGGGAGATCCTTTAAAACCGAGACGAGAAGAACTTTTTTCACACAGAGAGTGGTGAATCTCTGGAACTCTCTGCCACAGAGGGTGGTCGAGGCCAGTTCATTGGCTATATTTAAGAGCGAGTTAGATGTGGCCCTTGTGGCTAAGGGGATCAGAGGATATGGAGAGAAGGCAGGTACGGGATACTGAGTTGGATGATCAGCCATGATCATATTGAATGGCGGTGCAGGCTCGAAGGGCCGAATGGCCTACTCCTGCACCTAATTTCTATGTTTCTATGTTTCTATGACCTGGGGATATCCAAACAGCCACGGAGAGAATGTGCACACTCTGATTAGAGATAGTCAGCATGGCTCTGTGGTGCAAAATCATAATTCACCAGATTGGTTTGGTTACTTGAAGAGTTGGCCACGAAGAGTGGTGTGGGCAGTGTCTACATGGACATTAGCAAGTTCTTTGACCAGGTAATGCATAAGGATCTCATTAAATAGACCCTTCGGCCCATCGAGTCTGCGCTGACCAGCGATCACCCCGTACACTTACACTATCCTACACACTAGGGATAATTTACAATTTTTTGACCAAAGCCAATTAACTTACAAACCTGCAGTCTTTGGAGTGTGGGAAGAAACCGGAGCACCTTGAGAAAACCCACGCGGTCACAGGGAGAATGTACAAACTCCATACAGAGAGCACCCATACTCAGAAACATATCCAGGTCTCTGGTTCTACTGCTGCGCCACTGAGCTGCCCCTGGTCATTGGGTAATTTTAACGCAAAAATTGATAGGTTCTTGAATAGTAAAGGTGTTAAAGATAATGGGGAGAAGGCAGCAGAATGTGGTTAAGAGGGAAAAATGATTGAATGGCCATGACTGAATGGTAGAGCAATGGGCTAAATGGCCTAATTCTGTTCTTATGTCTTATGATCTTATGATACCTGTTCCAGTAGACAAGGCCAGAATTTTTCTGCATTTCGCCAAGAATTGCCAAGAGCAGCGAAGATTTGCCACAGCCCACCTGACCGACTATCATGGTGAGCTGGCCTGAAAAATAAAAGGGAACATTCTCATCTTTGCATTGTCTGCTCATCAACCTGACATTTTTTATAGCTTGAATCAGTAACGAGCAGGGAGTATTAACTCTAGTTGACAAACAAATTGACAAAAAAAAAAAATCACATTAAAATAAAGACAAATAGTGGCAACGAACGCAAGTTTAGAAATACCTCATGGAAACAGGACCTTTGGCCACTGAGTAACGTCGACCATCGATCACCCGTTCACACCAGCTCTATGTTATCTCACTTCCTCATCCACTCCCTACACACTGGGAACACTTTACAAAGGCAAATTGACCTACAAGCCTACATGTCTTTGGGCTGTGGGAGGAGATGCACGCAGTCACAGGGAGAATGTACAAACTCCACACGGCCAGCACCCGAAGTCAGGATGGACTCCGGGACTCTGGCGTTGTGAGCAGCAGTTCTATCTGCCCACAGGTATGTTGACAAATACTCTGTCAAACTTTTACCATGAAACAGCAGAAGGTGGTAGACTCTGCCTGGTCCATCAAAGGTTCTGGCCTCCCCATCATTGAAGGGACCCATGCGATGTTGCCTGATAAAAGGCAGCCAGCATCATCAAAGGCACACACTACCCTTACCCACTGAGTCATAACAACATGGAAACAGGCCCTTCGGCCCAACTTGTCCATGCCGACCAAGGTGACCTATCTTGGCCCATGTATTTGACCTATGTCTCTCATTTTGCTCACCTGTCTCTGCCCCATCCCCACCTCTCTTGTCCTGCTACCCTCACCTCTCATTTCCTGCTTTATTCCCTCCTACTCTTTCAGTCTGAAGAAGTACACCTACCCAAAACGTCAACTGCCCATTCCCTCCACAAATGCTACCTGACCCGCTGAGTTCCTCCAGCACTTTCGTGTTTTATTCGTTAACAGAAACATTCTCCACAGATAACAGAAGTTACTTGGTGCAAATCCCAAATCAAGCAAGGAGGATTCACAATTGGGGCACTTTTTAAATTAATTGTTAATTCAGTTCAGTTTTTGTCTTACCATAAGGGATCTTAATATCAATGTTAGACAAAGTTGGAGCCCCGTCCGATGTCCAGGTAAAAAATCCATTTGTCACCTTTATTCATGGAAAAGAAAATGAGGAAAGTTTGAAAGATACAGTGATCTTTAAATGACAAGATCAATATTAGTGCTTCTGGAACAGCTCTGTTTGCATGCCCGTAATATAGCAGCACCAGTTCCCTCAACGACATGCCCTTATTTATTGTATGTAAACATCGGCAAGCACTCTGCACATTGATAATCACTGCAATTAGTTGACTTGCAGAAAAACCGCAACGGACATTTGAAAAGGAGGCACCACAATTCAATTATTAAATCCCGATTCATTTCAACCTTTCATCGGCCCAATTTTTTTTAACCCAATAACATCAATAACCCTTAACAAAAACCTATTAATTTCTAAGTTTGATTGATTTAACCTCAACAGCCTTTTAGCAAGAATTAGATAGAGACAATTCAGATTTCATCAAACGTTTGTGTGATGGAAAAAAATATTTGATTAAATTTGTTAAAAACTGGTCCTAATTTTAAGACTATTTTTCCTTTGCTCTGCACTCTCCAGCTCCGCGATACAATTCCTCTAGAGCGCCAGAGGCTCAGGTTCGATCCTAACCTCGGGTGCTGTCTGTACGGAATTTGTACGTTCTCCCTGTGACCACGTGGGTTTCTCCGGGTGCTCGGGTTTCATCCCACACTCCAAAGACGTGCAGCTTTATATGTTAATTGGCTTCTGTAAATTGTCCCAAGTGTGAAGGATAGAACTAGTGTACAGGTGATCGATGATTGGCGTGGGCGTGATGGGCTGAAGGGCCCGTTTCCACGCTCTATCTCTAAACTAATGCATTGACAGAACATGGTGGGGCCTGGAGTGTGTTCACATGGGTGGTGGTGGAGGCAGATATGATGGTGGTGTTTGGGGGTCTTTGGATAGGCGCATGGATATGCAGAGATTGGAGGGACATGGATCACGTACAGGCAGAGGAGATTATTTTAACTTGGCACCATGTTCAGCATGGCAATGTAAGCCGAATGGCCTGTGTCTGTCCTTTACTTTTCTGCATAACCAACAATTTAAGAACTAATTGTTGTCTGGCAGCACAGTGGCACAATAGGTAGAGCTGCTGCCTCACTGCGCCAGAGACCCGGGTTCAATCCTGAACTCGAGTGCTGTCTGCATGTGGAGTTCGCATGTTGTCCCTGTGACTGCATGGGTTTCCTCTGCATCCTCTGATTTCCTCCTCTCCTAAAGACTTGTGGGTTCGCACCCGTCTCTGTAAATTGCCCCTAGTGTGTAGGGAGTAGATGAGAAAGTAGGATAACACAGAACTGGTGTGAACATAGATGGTCTCGATGGGCTGAAGCGCCTGTTTCCATGCTGTGTCTCTAAACTAAACTAAACTAAACTAAACTAATGTTAGGCTTAAAAAAATCTTGCCTTTGTATGTATTTATCTAAATTGGATGAAAATCACAATTTAACGCTGCATGAGTTTTTAACATGTTTCACCATTTCAGAAGTCATTGAATTGTGTGACTTGTTAACAAGCTCACAATTAACAAGTCAAATCACACCTCAAATGCTTTATGAAAGCCAGATTCTACAATTCAGTGATAGACCCAGGGTAGGTCCAGGGTCTGACCTCCCCAGAGGAGCATGGGTGAAGCTCAACAGACTTTGTACTTGAATTGGGTATGTCAATGCCCGCATGTGGAGATGGGGGCTCCGCCAGAGCCCAGCCTGTGAATGCAGAGCAGAACAACAGACAGCTAACCATGTCATCTCTGGGTGCCCGCTCTACCACCCACCAAATGGAGCTCAGGGCCTGGCAGACATTGACGCAGAGCCAACAACCTGGCTGCTCAACACCCGGCTTGAGATCTAACTATTCCTTTGGTTTATGTTTCATTCGCAAGAAGAAGAAGAAGTGAGGGACTGTGAGTGTTTTGCAGTCTGTCAATGTCCAACATCATTAATAAAGTTTAAAATATTATTAAAATTCTTTAAAAATATTAGAACATTTTTGAAAATAAACTTGCCGCAAAAAGCTTCAGAGAGGTATAAGTAACGTAACTATTCTAAAAGCAGATATAAGTGACAATTATTTCACCTTTATAAATACATCATCTCCTTCTGTGACGCTTATTTGTTGCATGGGGTGTGGATCAAATTTTTGCCATCCCTCCTTGGTAGGTCGTTTGCGGTTAATAACTTTAAGGGGCTGTGCGGGAGTGAGTGGAAAAGGTAAGTGTTCATTGCATTAGAAGTGCGAATGAAATAAAATCACAAACACTCGTTGCCTGAGACTTGTAACACACTCTCCTGAGCACATGCATTGCAGAATGGCTGGTGTTAAGACAAAAGTGATGGAGATTTGGATACAGGTCCACCATCGATTTTCCGGCACCCTTGTTTCTAGAGCCTTGCCGTATTATCCTTTTTTGCCGGACCAACGGAGGTCACGGGGACAAGATACTTGTCTGCAAAGTCGGCTGCAGAAGTCGGCTGTGGGAAGAGGTCTGCTGGCTCTAGAGCTCCAGCCATCGAGGGCTAAATTCAAACCACTGATCTGCCACGGAAGTCCTGATGAGCTAAAGATCGGCCACCTCATCCGACCGAAGGCACCACATTTTCAAGCGGACCTCCGGGGGGATTTCTCGTAATTTTGTCCGGACTAAAGAATGTTGTGCGGGAGTGAGTGAGAAAGACCACCAGTTGCCGGAAAATCAGTGGTGGACCTGT
Source organism: Leucoraja erinaceus (assembly GCF_028641065.1). Classification (NCBI taxonomy): domain Eukaryota; kingdom Metazoa; phylum Chordata; class Chondrichthyes; order Rajiformes; family Rajidae; genus Leucoraja; species Leucoraja erinaceus. Next base: position 20,273,940 of record NC_073394.1, read on the forward strand.
ATTTTGTACCATACAGTAGATTATGAGGATGCAGGAATGATGAGTAAGGGGGGGGGGGGGGGGGGGGGGGAAGGGGGGAGAAGAAGAGGTGTAGAGGAGTTCACAGGTTGCATTGCTGAAAAGTTCACTCATACTCACTACGGTCTGATATTTGCCACTGTTTTCAGTGTTCATTTGCAACACCACTCTGCTGTGGTCCTCCCCGATTTCTTCACTGGAGAAGAATTCGCTGAGTTTCTGCACACTGAAAGAAACAAGATTGAAATTACCAGACCTGGAGAGAATCAAAAGAATATTCAAAAGTGTCCCTGCATTAATACAGGTCCACCAAGGACAGTTTGATTGTAATCATGTGTAGACTTTTGCTGACTGGATAGCACACAACAAAAAAAGATGTTCATTTACCTTACACGTGACAATAATACACTAAACTAAACTAAGTCCGACTTTTGCCCAGTGCAGCAATTATTTAAATTTAGGTTCCTAGCATTCTAAGTGCCTACTTAACAATGTAAGATGCTAAGGTAGAAGGTGATTGATTAATTGAAGTAATTGATTATGCTGTAAAACTGAATATAAATTTGACAATTATAGTGACTACCATCTGCTACCATCAGAAAAGGAACAGAAGCCTGAAAACCATGCCACCAGGTTCAAGGACAGCTTCTTTCCAGCAACCAACATTACACAACATCACCTCAGCAACTATGAACGTCTGTGGACTGTGTCTTTTGTTGCACTACAGAGTTCATATGTTTGCACTAATAATGATTATCTAGTATTAAACATTTATTATACTTTTCATTATTATATATTATATATGTGTTATTGCATTTATTGACCAGTTAAGCTGAAGCAGGTTATAATTTCATCATTCCATTAGCGGTACATCTGACAATTATACACTGGATTCTTCACGAATCGCAGGGGATTTCATCCAGGGCAGCATGAAGAAGGTGAACTACATTCAACGCATCACCATCGATGCCAGTGGACCCAAGAGAGTGTCTTGATAATCTCGGGCCGAGCATGTGGACCGGACGTGACCTGAAGCTGGGACTTGAAAATGGCACCAAACCTGGAGACTCTTGTATGCTGTCTCAGTGTACTATTCCTATACACTTGTACTGTATCCTAAGTTCATAAATTCTAGGAGCAGAATTAGGCCATTTGGCAATCAAATGTACTAAAATATCTATTGACTTGCTACTCCACAGCCGTCTGTGACAATGAATTCCACTGATTCACCACCCTCTGACAAAATAAATTCCTCCTCATCCCCTTTCTAAAAGTACGTCCTTTTATACTGAGGCTATGTCCTCTGGTCCTGGACTCTCCCACTAGTGGAAACATCCTCTCCACATTCACTCTAGTATCAGGCCTTTCACTAATGGGTAAGTTTCCATGAGGTTCCACCTCATCCTTCGAAACTCCAGCAAGTACAACGATTCAGTGGAGAGAAAGACCACACACTAGGTTTTAACATCGTTTTACCTGACTAAAGCTTTGACAGTTGAGCGGACCACACTTGACAGCAGGAAGAGGGGTGTGACCAAAATGTGGAAGAGAGAGAGGGAAGCAAAGGCCACCGCTGGTGACATGTCTGCATCTTCATAGAGGTTGATGTGAACGACAAATGTCTTTTGATAAATCAGAGAAAAAAGTTAGCTCTCGAACCAATCAATAATACAATAAAAATATAGATCCACCACTGATTTCCCAGAAACTGGTGGAGTGGCCCCCTTGATTTTGTCCCACACGGACAAAATCACCCCCTGGAAGCCCCCCCGAAAATGTGGCACCTAGGCTGGGTGAGCCAGCCGATCTTGACCTCATCAGGACTTCCACAGCCGATCCGCAGGTGGAATTTGACCCTGCGGCCAGGGCTCTGTAACTGCACCTTAATTGGTACACGTGACAATAAAAGACCTTTGAAAACTTTGAAATAATAATACACAAGAAAATTTAGCAGGTCTATCCGAATAGACGTATTTGAGTTTCAATCAATAAACAAAAGACAATTGGGCAGATAAAATCCACAATATAAATTCATATTCATTCTGATATTTATTTCTGACTAATCTTTGGTTCATCTTTTCTTCATCCATTGGTTTGATCTACTGTATGTCTGTGTTTATATAATATAACAATGTGGTGCAGCTGGTAGTGCTGCTGCCTCACAGTATCAGAGACCCAGGTTCAATCCTGACACTGGTCGCTGGCTGTACGGAGTTTGTACGTTCTCACTGTGACCGCGTGGGTTTTCTCCGGGTGCTCCCGGTTCCTCACACAATCCAAAGATGTGCAGGTTTGTAGGTTTTTTCTCTTTGGTAAAATTGTAAATTGTCCCTGGTGTGTTTAGGATAGTGTGGATGTGCGGGGTGATCGCTGGTCCACACGGCCTGTTTCCACTCTGTATCTCAGACATATCTAAAAGATTTAAAATCAATTACCGAGTGAGTTGAATCTACCGGTATATTTATATTGTGATTATTACTATTCATGCAACCCAAGAACATGATTTGAAAAGGAAATATCATCTACTTACAATGAGGACTGCTGCAATAGGTATTGCTGCATTCATAAAAACTGAAAATAAGGAGAGAACCTTGTGAAGGAACAACATGAAAGCAGCTTGCATTTGTATTAATAGCTATACAATAATTAGGCTTCATCCTGGCAGTATGGGTTAAATGTTACCAGTACACAAGGTTTAATCTTCTCAACTACATGGCTCACTTGTAGTGCATCATGATCCATGTCTTTCAGCAGTAAACCATGCATTATTCACAGGCTCGATGGTAATCGTGTATAGTTTTTCCACTGAATGGTTAGCATGCAACTAAAGCTTTTCACTGTACCTCAAAACAAGTGACAATAAACTAATCTCAAGCTCAAATCTACTTTTTTTTCCATCATTGACAGGAATTGTTTGGCTATTTAGAGATTGCAATGTTTGGCCCACAATAACTGTGCTAAACATGATGTTAAGACCAACTCTTGTCTGCCTGCACGTAATCTACATTCCTTCATTCTCTGCATATCCATGCACCTGTCCAAAAATCTCCTAAATGCCACTATTGTATCTGCCTCCACCACCACCCGTGGTAGCACGTTCCTGTCACCCACCTCCATATCTTCCCCCTTGCTCTAACTATTGGACCTGAGTTTTCAGTTTGACTTGGATATAGCTTTAATCCTAGTTCATGGAAACGTTTAACACGCTACTGTTATTTAAAATTGAAGAGGGAAACCAATTAATTACAGTTTAATTTTGGCGGCACCATGGCGCTGCGGTAGAGATGCTGCCTTACAGCGCCACAGATCCGGGTTCAATCCTGACTACGAGTGCTGTCTGTACTGAATTTGTACGTTCTCTCTGTGACTGCGTGGGTTTTCTCTGGGTGCCCCAGTTTCCTCCACATCTAAAAGACGCGCGGGTTTGTAGGTTAATGGGTTTCTGTAAATTGCCCCAAGTGTGTAGGGAGTGGATGAGAAAGTGGGATAACAGAGAACTGGCGTATGGGTGATCACTGGTTGGCCCAAACTTGGTGGGCTGAAGGGCTTGTTTCCATGCTGTATCTCTAAATTAAACTAAACTAAATTACTGTGATCCAGTCTAAAGATCAGGATTTGTTTTAGTTTAGTTCAGAGATACAGCTCGGAAACAGGCTCTTTACCCACCACCGACCAGCAATCCCGCACACTAACACTATCCAACACACACTAGGGATAATTTACAATTTTACCAAGCCAATTAGCTTCCAAACCTGTACGTCTTTGGAGTGTGGGAGGAAACCGGAGATCCCGGGAAAAACCCACGAGGCCATGGGGAGAACGCGCAAACTCCACACAGACAGGGTTGAACCCGGGTCTCTGGTGGTGTAAGGCAGCATTTCTACCGCTGCGTCACTGTGCCGCCCAATTCTTAATGAGAGTCACCACAGATTTGTTCAGGAAGGTCAAGTGTGACTGCCTTGATCGACCATTTTGATGAGGGAACAGACTGCTGATGAGTAAGTGCTTTTCTAGTGGTCTACATTGATTTTAGCACGGCTATTGATGAAGTCCTAAATGGATGAGTCCCATAAATCTGGATATTAATAATCACAGTAGGGTTGATTTCATTCAAATATCACCCCTGTACAGAGTATGATTTTTTTACATGAGCAATTTCTACAGTCCAGTTTCAATCACTTGAGAAATGAACGCACAGCATTAAAACAAGCAAGTGGCAAAGTACAAATACAACATTTGAAATAAAACATAAATGATTTCTTACTGGATATGGAGGTGTACAGAGCAAAGGATGTGAGGCATTTCAGTTCTTTGTGTCTAGTTTCTTCCACACTCTTATGGAAGATATTTTCCCAGGCATACAGTTTAAGTAGTTTGATTCCTCTTAGCAGCTCATTGGTTTTTCTCAAGCGTTCATTTGAGTAATCCTGCAATAGGTAGAACAGTCAGTGGCAGAGCTGAGAGAAGAACAAACCAAGCCATCAAGACAGTTTAATTGTGGACATTGGACTTGGTCTATGGAACTGTTAATCCGTAGCACTGTATCTGCTTTGCTTTTCTCTCTCACTTTGCTCTATCTGCTGTACGAGTTTGAACTGATTGTATCTGAAGATAGACACAAAATTCTGGTGTAACTCAGCGGGTCAGGCAGCATCTCTGGAGAAAAGGAATAGGTGGCTTTTATGTTTGAGACCCTTCTTCAGACTGACCCATCCTGAAGTGTCACATTCCTTTTCTCCACAGATGCTGCCTTATCCGCTGAGTTACTCCAGCACTTTGTGTCTATCTTCAATGTAAACCAGCTTCTGCAGTTCCTTCCCACACAGATGGTATATCTGATCTGTTTGGATCAAATGCAAAACAAAGCTTCTTCCCCTCTGTTACCAAGCTTCCGAATGGTCCTTCCAAAAGCCATTGTGCTGCCCTTAAACTTGTTCTTGGGATGAAACTCTCTCCATGTTTAAGGCAGGGATTAGAGATGTTTCAACATGGTCAGCAATGCACCCTGCTCATATTTTAATGTTTTAAATTTATTCAGAAGGAAAATAAATTATTTTCTATATCTTCTGCGGATGTAAACAAATCTATTCGTGTTGCAATTCAGACCAAATGACCCAAAACCCTAATACTGTAGTTCTCATTGCAAGTAAATGTTGCATGCACCATTAGACGTACATGCAGACGAACAGATGGAAAACAGTGTAGCATAGTGTGCGGTCATGCACTTTGGTAGTCGGAATAAAGGCATCGAATATTTTCTAAATGGGGAGTGGATTCAGAAATTGGAGGGTGCAAAGGGACTAGGGATTGCTGATGCGGGATTCCCAAAAGCTCATTGGATAGTAAGGAAGGCAAATGCAATGTTGGTATTTATTTTGAGAGGACTAGAATATAAGGACACTTGGGCAAGAGGATTAGAGCGGCACAGTGGCGCAGTAGTAGAGTTGCTGTCTTACAGTGCCAGAGACCCGGGTTCAACCCTGGCCTCGGGTGCTATCTGTATGGAGTTTGTACCTTCTCTCTGTGAAGGCGTGGGGAATTTCCTGGTGCTCCGGTTTCCTCCCTCACTCCTAAGATGCACAGGTTTGTAGGATAATTGACTTCTGTAGAATTGTAGATTGTTCCTAGTGTGTAGGATAGTGCTGGTGTAAGGGGTGATCGCTGGTGGTTGCAGACTCGGTGGGCCGAAGGGCCTGTTTCCACTGTATCACTAAAGTCTAAAGTCTGAAATAAACTCACAATTTCTGGGTAAGGACAGTTTGTCACTATCATTTTGTCACGCACTATGAGAACACGCCTGGTCTAGATGTGGATCTAGATGTTCTTACAGAAGCTCTACTGTGCTGGGGTCATTAGGAGGAAAGTACAAATTAGAAGATTGTTTTGTCACAACGGATGAACTCAGCAAGATTAATTTGTGCACTCATATGCATGCACTCAACCCATTAACAACAGAGACGAGCTAACTCTGCGAGCAAGGCGCTTGTTTTTTCCACCTGATTGAGAAGCGTAGCATATGTGGGCATTCAATTAATTCCAATGAACAATCTGGGATTAGTTAATAATTATTACAGAGTTATATTTTGTTGTGAAATAACACTCACCAATGTGCTTTTCTGGGCATGAGAAAATTTGGTTGCTACAAAATACTGCACTGGGGCCAACAACATAATTACTGTTGCTCCAATTAAGGCACTGATTCCAAGGAGGTAATAAAGAAGAAGTACTCCTACAATAATCTGTAATGCAAAAAAAAAGTCATTTACACTGGGGTCAAAACAATTCTGCAATGCAACAATAGTACAGGCCCATCACTGATTTTCCGGCAACTGATGGTCCGGCACTTCCTTTATTCCGGACAAAATTCCGAGAGCGTTGTAAGTGGCGCAAGCTCTTTCGGGATGCGTGACTCCATGCTGAAATAATCAATTGTTTACTTCTTTGCTAATTGTTAATTATTTATTTAAGTTCCGAGCAGTCCAAGGCGCTCCCGAGATACGGTCGGGGTATATTGAGAGGGTCAGAGGTGTATTGTTGAATTATTTTTACGTGACCGTGACCTCTGTTGGTCTGGCAAAATGGATAATCCGGAAAGGCTCTGGAAGCAAGGGTACCAGGAAATCAGTGGTGGACCTGTAGGATTAAAAACAAAGTCTATTTTTGATCAATATTTGTGAAAACATGACTTCATTTTTACCAGAATAACATGGATTACTACAATCACTTTAAAATAAAAATCTGACTTTATTGGACTTTGTCTTGCACTAAACGTTATTCCCTTTATCATATATCTGTACACTGTTGTTGGTTCAATTGTAATCATGTATAGTCTTTCCGCTGACTGGTCAGCACGCAACAAAAAGCTTTACATGTGACAATAAACTAAACTCAACTAAACAAGTGAGAACACAAAGTGTTGGAGTAACTCAGGGGGCCAGACCTGACCTGCAGTTCCTTGTGTATACCAAACAAATAATTAGTTCATCCTAGAACACAGAACATAGAACAGTACAGCACAGGAACAGGCCCTTTGGCCCACAATGTCTGTGCTGAATATAATGCCAAGACCAACTCTTATCTGCCTGTACCTGGTCCATATCCCTCCATTGCCTACGCAAAAACCTCTTAAACACTACTATTGTATCTGCCTCCATCCCCGTCCCTGGCAGCTTGTTACAGGCATTCATCACCTTCTGTGTGAAAAACGTGCCAAGTACATCAACTTTAAATGTTCCCCCCCTCTGGCGTTAAATTTATGGCCTCTAGTTTTTGATGTTTCCATCCTTGGAAAAAGGTTCTGACTGTCTACCTTATCTATGTCTCTCATCATTTTATATACTTCTGTCAGCTTTCCCCTCAATCTCTATCATTTCAGAGAAAACAATCCAAGTCTGTCCAACCTCTTCCCGTAGCTAATATCTCCCTAATCAACGCAACATTCTAATAAACATCTTTTGTACCTCTCCAGGGCCTCCACATCCTTCCTGTAATGGGGCGACCAGATCTGCACGCAATACTCCAAATGCAGCCTGACCAAAGTCCTGTAAAGCTGCATCATGACCTCCTGCCTCTTATACGCAATGCCCTGACCAATCTACCTGTGCTGCCACTTTCAGGGATTTATGGACTTGGACTTCAAGATCCCTCTGTATACCTTGCACCCATCAGTGTCATTTTCAATGAGTTTAGAACTATTAATGAAAGGAGGCGAAAATACTTTCATTACAAGGATAGAACGCCAAGCAGATTGAATTAATTTTGGAATCTCAAGAAATAAATCTAAGGTACTTATAATGTAAACAGATATGTCCACAAAAAAACTATGTCACCTATTGATAAAGTGGTTCCATCCTGTTCACATAGGCTTGGTGCCATTTGCAGGCTCACCCATATTTGTCATGTTGGTGGTTTTAATTGAAAAATTAAATGAAGGGATCTCAGCTGGTAACTTTAATGTGGCAAATAGAGCTAAGATGGCTTATTCCTCCGGCTCTTATGTGACTGGTCGGGTTAAGTCCATGTTCATAAGTTTAGTTTAGGGATACAGCATCCAAACAAACCCATTGGCCCACCGAGTCCACGCTGGCCATCAATCACTTAGTTCACACTAGTTCTATGCTGTCCACCTTTGTACCACCACTACCTATATGTTAGTTTCCATAGTTACAAACATGCTCATAAGTTCTCAGAGCAGAATTAGGTCATTCAGCCCATCAAGTCCACTCCGCCATTCAACCATGGCTGATCTATCTTTCCCTCTCAACCACATTCTCCTGCCTTTTCCCCGTACTCCTTGACACCCATACTAATCAAGAATCTGTCAATCTCTGCCTTAAAAATACCCAATGACTTGACCGCCACAGCCATTTATGGTAATGAATTCCACAGTCACCACCCTCCGACTAAGGAGTTGCAACAAGTAGGTCTGAAGAAAGGATCTCAACTTAAAATGTTACCTATCCATGTTTTCCAGAAATGCTGTCTGACCCGCTGAGTTACTCTAGCACTTTGAGTCTTTCTTTGTTTATTCTGGCTGGTGTGTATTTCACGTGCTCTCTCCCCCCCACCCCAGCGATGTTTAAGATTCAACGGTTCTAATGTCAATGAACTCCATGGGGGGGCGGGGTGTGCGGAGAAGCTCTCATCTTGCAACTATCACTTTCATTTGGCACCAGTCATGTTGATACAACTTCTCAGTTATCAGCCCGCATGCGAATCAGGTCCAGATCTTGCTGTGTGTACGGGCCGACAACGTTGCTATTTGCGAACGGAACCATCCACTACAACCATGAGCAAACATCCTCACGCGTGTCTTTAAAGAACATACAATATGGAATAGATGAGAATCCATTTATAGAACCGACTTTTAACTTTCCGTCCAACCATCTGCCTTTAAAATACGTCCCCCTCACCTGTATCCACCTATCATTTGCCATTCTTTGTCCTAAAGACATCGAGTCATACAGCGTTAAAACAGGCCCTTTGGCCCAACTTGCCAATGCCGACTAACATACCCCATCTACAATAGTCCCACCTGCCTGCTTTTGGCCGATATCCCTCTAAATTTATCTTATCCATTGTACCTATCTAAATGTTCCAAAAAAGCTGATATAGTACCTGCCTCAATGACCTCCTCTGGCAGCTTCTTCCATACACCCATCACCCTATGTGTAAAAGGAATTACCCCTCAGGTTCTCATTAAATCTTTCCCCCCTGACCGTTAACCTATGTCCTCTGGTTCTTGATTGCCCTACTCTGGGCAAAAGACTGCGCTTACCCAGTCTATTTCGCTCTCTCATGCCCCCTCCACCCTTTCAGCTCCCACCCCCTATCACCACCACAATCAGTCTAAAGAAGGGTCCCGACCTGAAATGTAGCCTATCCATTAGCAGAGATGCTAATTGATGCATTGAGTTACTCCAGTACTCGTGTACATTTTTTATAAACCGTCATCCACAGTTCCTTGTTTGTACACAGCACAGTACAGCATAGGAACAGGCCCTTCAGCCCACATTGTCCATGCCGTACATATGGTGTTAAACTAATCTCCTCTGCCTGCACCTGATCCATATCCATTCATTCCCTACATATCCACTGCAAATAAATGGGAAGGCAATGGTCTCTAAACTAAACTAAACAATTATTTTCCTTCATCGTATGATTGCAGGTGGTGAAGAACTAAATACTGGTAACTTGGATTTCACTCGGCTTCCTGGATTCCAGAACTGGTTCTCAACTGTTTGCGGAACTCAACTGTTTTGCCCAGTGTGGATCAAAGTTGGGAGCCCAATGATTCGGTCGGGAATCAACCTGAAGGCAAATGGGACTAGCCCAATACGCCAACTTGGTCGGCATGGACAAGGTGGACCAAAGGTCCCACTTCCATGCTGTACAGCTCTATGTTTCTATAACTAAGATAACTACCTCTAGCAGGGTTATTGTACTTGCTTGAACTACCTCCTCTTGTAGCTTGTTCCATGTACTCTCCGCCCACTCTATGAAAATGTTGCCCTTCAGACTCTTTTCTGTCTCAACTTAAATCCATGTCCTTCAGTTCTTGAATCCCCTACCCTGGGAAAAAGACAGTGCATCCCCCTCATTATTTAATACACCTCAACAATATCAACCCTCAGCCTCCTGTGCTCCAAGGAATAGCCTGCCCATCCTCCCCCTATAACCCAGGCCCTCGAGTCCAGGCCTCTGTTCATCACCTTTCCTACAGCAGGATGACCACAACTGAACACAATATTAGTGCAAATAACTTCTTAATGCCTGCTAAGCTGGATTTTCTTTTGGTAGGTCTGAATAGAAAGACAGTAGATAGCAGTGGCCAAAACTCTTAATATTCTTTATGCAGTTTTTGAAAGAGCGACACTGTGTTGAGGCGAGCTGTAGAGACAAATTGGACATACTCAATTGTTGGTAACGTATATGTGGAATTATATCATTGAGGCAGTCAGACATCGTGCCTTCACGCCTTGCATCAGGATTAGTACATAGAGGCCATCTTGTACCTCTCTGCTAATCCCACTTTCCAACATATGATCCATGTCATTAAGCCAAGTACTATTTATCACAGACTTGTTGAGCTTAAGAAATATCAAACCTGCACATCTTCTTCAGAGGAGAACAGCTTCTTCTCTTCTGCCACCAGACTTCAAAATGGTCCTTCCATAAGTGAGGGTACAGTTCAGATTCTGCCACCTACCTCATTATGGACATTGGAGATTTACTCTGGAACTGTTACGCTACAATGCAGAGAAACTATATTCTGCACTCTGTTTATTTTTGCTCTACCTGTTGTGCTTGAATTTGTCTTGAATGTATTCAAGTATAGCATTAACTGGTTTAGTTTAGTTTAGAGACACAGTGCAGAAACAGGCCCCTCGGTCCACCCGACCAGCGACCCTAGTGCACACACTAGGTACAGTTTATATTGCTCACCGAAGCCAATCAGCCTACAAACGCGCATGCCTTTGGAATGTTGGAGGAAACGGGAGATCCCGGAGAAAACCCACCCGGTCCCAGGGAGAATGTACAAACTCTGTACAAACAGCACCCGTGCTGGATTGAACCCAGGTCTCTAGTGCTGTAAAGCAGCAACTCTACCGCTGTGCCACTGCGTCACTGCACCAACCTTGATCGGTTAGCAGCCAAACAAAAGCTATTCACTGCATCTCATTACACTCGACAATAATTAACATTAACCTCCTGATAAGTAGAAGCATTGATAACACAGGGTGGCCAGACTGGCATTGAATGTTTAAATACACTGCCAATATTCACAGTTTAAGCATGGCACAAAGTGTGGCAGGTTAGCTGATTTACCGGCAAGATTCCAAACATTGTGAACAACACAACAAAATGACTGCGTTCAGTTTGCAGACACCTCAGAATGACATGGACACGAGGTGATTCAACCAACAAAATATATTAAATCTTTATTTCTGGGTAGCACTAAAGAGGACTAACTTTAACTTAGAGCCACCATAGAAAGTTAGCATGGAGACAGGCCCTTCGTTCCAACTTCTCTATGCCGACCAAGATGCCCCATCTAGGTTAATCTCGCTTGCCTATGTTTGGTCCATATCACTCTGTACTTTTCCTATCCATGTTCTTGTCCAAATGACTTTTAAATGTTGTTACAGTATCTGGTTCAACTATCTCCTCTGGCAGCTCATTCCATATACCCACCACCCTCTGTCTGAAAATGCTGCTGCTCAGCTTCCTAATAAATCTTTCCCATCTTACATTAAGCCTATGCCCCCTGGTTCTTGATTCCCTTACTCTGGGTAAAAGACTGTGTGCATTCACTCTACCTATTCCCATCTCATGTGGCCAATAATGCTTTAACCGGCCATCATGAAGGTTAGGGTGAGGATTAGAGTTTCACCAAGTCAAACATACTTTCCTTTGACTTGTGGAGCGAGCCATGAATTGCCCTTCCTCTTCTACCCAGCTCCTCCACTGCTGAACATTAAAATCCACTCCCCATCTCAAATGTGAAAACAAGATAAAGTTTCACAACAGCTGCTTGGCATGGAATGCCAATTAAAAGGAATCTGCTGATACTGAGTTGAGTTTAGCCACTTTATTATAGGAACATGGTCTTCATCAGCTGTCGTGAGCATGATGATTGTTTGACTGCAAGGAAAAACATAGCACTGTTTTAGGCAGCAGAAGTTCAACTACAACGCCCTCCATGATATTTGGGCCAAAGACCCATCATTTATTTATTTGCCTCTGTACGCAACAATTTGAGATTTGTAATAGAAAAAAAATCACATGTGGTTAAAGTGCACGTCAGCTTTTATTAAAGGGTATTTTTACACATTTTGTTTGTTTCACCATGTAGAAATTACAGCTGTGTTTATACATAATCCACCCATTTCAGGGACACATGGCTTTACAGGCATTTGTAATTGCTCAGGTGTGTTTAATTGCCTCGTTAATGCAGGTATAAGAGAGCTCTCAGCACCTAGTCTTTCCTCCAGTCTTTCCATCACTTTTGGAAACTTTTATTGCTGTATATCAAACATGAGGACCAAAGTTGTGCCAATGAAAGTCAAAGAAGCCATTATAAGACAGAGAAACAAGAATAAAACTGTTAGAGACATCAGCCAAACCTTAGGATTACCAAAATCAACTGTTTGGAGCATCGTTAAGAAGAAAGAGAGCACTGGTGAGCTTACTAATCACAAAGGGACTGGCAGGCCAAGGAAGACTTTCACAGCTGATGACAGAAGAACTCTCTCTATAATAAAGAAAACCCCCCAAACACCTGTCCGACAGATCAGAAACACTCTTCAGGTGTGGATTTGTCAATGACCACTGTCCATGGATTGTCACCTTGTCGAGAAGCTTATGTGGACCTGAGATCCTGAGAGCTATGCTGTCTAGGGCTAAGTTCCTGGTAGGGCCACCCATGGCAGTAAGATTGAGGGGGAGGTCTCTGACAAAGAGCAATTCAACCATGACCTCAACGGTGGAACAGGCGGAGGATGATGGCTGACCTTAGTGGAGCATCACAACGGCTGAGAAGGCGGATGAAGGCTGCAGCAGAAAAGGGTCTCCTGTCATCTTGGACTCCATGCCACTGGATCTTGACCAAGATCTGTCAAGGACCGTGGGGTGGCTGTCTGTGCACCAGTCTCCCCACGTTAAACAAAGTCACACACAGGCGTCCTCCATATAGGGAATAACAACCTGGAGACACCCATAGTCAGAGGGGGCCAAAGGAGACTTCATGAACAGAAATACAGAGGCTACACTGCAAGATGCAAACCACTGGTTAGCCGCAAAAATAGGATAACCAGGTTACAGTTTGCCAAGAAGTACTTAAAAGAGCAACCACAGGTCTGGAAAAGGATCTTGTGGACAGATGAAATGAAGATTACCTTGTATCAGAGTGATGGCGAGAGCAAAGTATGGGGAGAGAAGGAACTACCCAAGATCTAAAGCATACCACCTCATCTGTAAAACACAGTGGTGGGGGTGTTATGGCCTGGGCATGTATGACTGCTGAAGGTACTGGCTCATTTATCTTCATTGATGATACAACTACTGATGATGGTAGTAGCATAATGAATTCTGAAGTGTATAGACACATCCTATCTGCTCAAGTTCAAACAAATGCCTCAAACCGCATTGGCCGGCGGTTCATTCTACAGCAAGACAATGATCCCAGACACACTGCTCAAGCAACAAAGAAGATTTTCAAAGCTAAAAAATGGTCAATTCATGAGTGGCCAAGTCAATCACCTGATCTGAACCCAATTGAGCATGTCTTTTACATGCTGAAGAGAAAACTGAAGGGGACTAGCCCCCAAAACAAGCATAAGCTAAAGATGGCTACAATATGGCAGAGCATCACCAGAGAAGACACCCAGTAGCTGGTGATGCCCATGAATCGCAGACTTCTAGCAGTCATTGCGTGCAAAGGATATGCAACAAAATACTAAACATGCTAAACACTGCTTCTGGTAATTGGCAGTACTTGTGATGATGTTGCTTAGTATCTTTTCCACAGTTTAAAATTGTTATTTTTTTTAGCATTTAAGCTACACATCCAACTGTTTTGATAACACTCTTCACATATAGCGTCAGGGTTTATTTTAATCAACCAATCATTCACAGCTAATCCTCAGGATGCCTCAGAAATTACCCATGGACTTAATTAGCCTTTTACCAAGGGTAAGGGGATCAAGCACCAGAGGGCATAGGTTTAAAGTCATTAGGGGAAATATTTAATAGAAACCCGAGGAGCAACCATTTCACACAGTTGGTGTTGGGTGTATGGAATGAGCTGTCAGAGGAGGCAGTTGTGGCAAGTTAGCAACATTTAAAAGATACTTGAACAGGTACATGCATAGGACATTAAGGATAGATATGGGCCAAACGTGGGCAGGTGGGACTAGTGTAGATGGGTCATGTTGGTTGGTGTGGGCAAGTTGGGCCAAAGGGTCTATTTTATTTGTTGTATGTTCCTCTCACGATATGACATAGGTTTAAGGTGAGTAGGGAAAGATGTAATAGATACCTGAGGGACAACTTTCCCACAAAGGGGGTGGGTATATGGAACGAGCTGCAGCATTTTGTGCCTATCTTCGGTGGATGGGGAATGTTGGTTGGCATGGGCAAGATGGGCTGAAGGGCCTATTTCCATGCTGTATGACTCTATAATTAGCGTCGTGGTTGAGAACGAATGTGCTGGCAGTTGCACAGTTCAAATAAACATAGCTAAAGTTAAAAGTGGCCTCACAAACAGGTACTTAAGGGGCAGCATGCACAACTTTAACCTTTTGCCGTGATGGATACCAGCCTCTCACGGTTTGTGCAGAGTAGCTACGGGCCAGATAACACAACCCACATAGACTGAGGAGTCCAAATGCATGCTGCTTATCAGTTTCCTGAGCAGTCTGGTGATGGAATTCTGGCACCATTTTACGGATTCTTTCCTGGGCCTTTGGAATCTCTGAAGTGCCTGTTGCACTGGAGTGTCTATTAAATGTCACCCGCTGCCTGTCATCCGGAGTGGAGCTCATTTCTCAAACATTTCCAATCACATGGTATCAGAACATAATACTGGCATGTCCACAAGGCTTAGGAACTTCAGCATGTCCCTAACAACTCTCATCAATTTCTCCAGATGCGCCGTGGAAAGCATTATATCAGGATGCATTACAGCACGGTTTGGGAACAGCTCCGTCCAAGCCTGCAAGAAATTGCAGTGAATTGTGGACGTAGCCTAAACCATCACACAAACCAATCAACTCAGTTTGTGGAAGACCCGAAGCATCACCCATTCCTTTTCTCCAGAGATGCCGCTTGATCCGCTGAGTTGCTCCAAACACTTTGTGTCTCCCTTCCATTGACTACATCTATACTTCACGCAACCTCGACAAGGCTGCCAGCATAACGAGGATGTGTCTCACCCTCTTCTCCCCTCTCCCATCAGACAAGAGGTACGGAAGTGTGAAAATGCAGACCTCCAGATACAAGGACAGTTTCTTCTCAACAGTTTTCAGGCAACTGAACCATCCTATCACCAACCCGAGAGCTGCCCTCAGCTACTATCTACCTCAATGGAGACACATAGACTATCTTTAATCTGATTTTACTGGACTTTACCTTGCACTCTTTATCTGTATACTGTGAACGACTCGATTGTAATCATGTATTGTGTATCCGCTGGCTGGTTAGCACAAAAAGCTTCCCACTGTTCCAATTTTCAATTTTTTCAATTTTCAATTTCAAAGCACTTTATTCGTCCCCGAGGGGCAATTTAAAAAGGCGCATTACAGTGGCTTTTTAAAAAGGGACACAATGAACAAACATAAGCAACACACATACTGCACAATCAACCAGCACACGCATTCCACGGACAGTTCCTTGGTACACGTGACAATAATAAACTAAACTAAATTAGCAAATCTTATCGCTATATAAAAGTCCAAAAGGAGATTAGAAATGTCTATTTGAAGGGTGGCACAGTGGCGCAGCTAGTAGAGCCACTGCCACATACCGCCAGAGACCTGGGTTAGACTACGGGTGCTGTCTGTGTGTGTGTAATTTTTGTGTTCTTCCTGTGACGGTTTCCTCATGGTGATCAGATTTCCTCCCACATCCCAAAGACGAGCGGATTTGTAGGTTAATTGAGCCTCTGTAAGAACCTAGTGCCCGGCGCCTGTGTGTAGGGAGTGGATGAGGAAGTGGGATAACATGGAACTGGTGTGAACGGGTGATCAGCGTGGACTCCACACAGACCGCACCCAAGGTCATGCTCTATTCCCAAATGTTAAATGACACGAGTCCAGAGCCCAACCAGCCACAGTCAGCGGTAGAGAGGAAGATGGAAGGAAAAAAGCAGAATGGAGCAGTCACTGACGGTGGCTGAAGAGAAAAGATGCTGTCTGGGCTGCCACGTGACCATCTAGAGGCTAACCATAAGACACACACCCAGGTCTGATCACCCTGCGGTTGGCCAACCTCATCTGAGGGTGTCTTATGATAAAAGGCCGAAATGCCCAGTGATGTTGAGGTACACAACTGAAGATGTGTCTGATTGGTAGCAAAATCACCTAGTGGTCACCCCCAAGAATTTCAGTTGTGGTGAAGAACCTTAGGGATTGTACCATCCAGTCCCATTAATCAACACTATTTTGGCCATAAACTGGAGACGTCAAGCAGGGAGGCTCTATATTTGGAAAATTACTTATGTCCTTGGAGATTTGAAGTAGAACAACATACGATGAAGATGGAAATCATGTGTAATAGATGATGCCATAGTGCCAACCCCAGTAAATATCATGCATCTGTTTTAGTCAGAGCCACTACCTACAAGCAATCCTGCAGGAATACAAACGAACGCCAAGCTTTCATTCTGATTTTAATCCCCCTATTATCAAAACATTGCCAGAACACAAATAGCGAGTAAAACATGGCAGTGAGTAGAGTACAGCACGGGAACAGGCCCTTTGGCCCATAATGTCCATGCCGAACATGGTAATAATAATAATAATAAATTTTATTTATGGGCGCCTTTCAAGAGTCTCAAGGACACCTTACAAAAATTTAGCAGGTAGAGGAAAAACATGTAAGGGGAATGAAATAAATAGTAGAGACATGACTAGTACACAAAGTAAATACAGAATTCAATACAAAACACAGTATGAGGCAATTAATGCACAGATGAAAAGGGACGGCACGTGGGGCTAAGGATAGGCAGAGGTGAGGAGATGGGTCTTGAGGCGGGACTGGAAGATGGTGAGGGACACTGAATTGCGGATCAGTTGGGGGAGGGAGTTCCAGAGCCTGGGAGCTGCCCTGGAGAAGGCTCTGTCCCCAAAACTGCGGAGGTTGGACGTGGATGGAGAGGAGACCGGCTGATGTGGATCTGAGGGACCGTGAGGGTTGGTAGGGGGAGAGGAGGTCAGTGAGATATGGGATGGCCAGATCATGGAGGGCTTTGTAGGTGAGGATCAGGATTTTGTAGGTGATCCGGTGGGAGATGGGAAGCCAGTGAAGTTGTTTGAGGACTGGAGTGATGTGATGCCAGGATTTGGTATGGGTGATGAGTCGGGCGGCTGCGTTCTGGACCAGTTGGAGTCGGTTGATGTAGGTGGAGCTGATGCCAAGGAGAAGTGAGTTGCAATAGTCCAGTCGGGAGGAGATGAAGGCATGGATGAGTCTTTCAGCAGCGGGCGGTGTGAGAGAGGGTCTGAGTTTGGCGATGTTGCGGAGATGGAAGAAGGAGGTTTTAATGACATGGCGGATGTGAGGCTCAAGGGAGAGGGTGGAATCAAAGATCACGCCAAGGTTGCGGGCCTGAGGAGATGGGGAGACAGTGGTGCCGTCGATGGTGAGAGTGGGGTTATTGATTTTGCTGGGTGTGGCTTTGGAGCCTATGAGGAGGAATTCTGATGCCAGGTTAAATTAATCTCATCTGCCTGTACTTGATCCATATCCCGCCATTCCCTGCACTTCAATGTGTCTATCTAAAAGTCTCTTAAAAGCCTCTTAAATGCATCGCCATTGTTGTCAAAGTGAACATCTGTGACAATCTGTGTTTTAGTTTAGTTTAGTTGAGAGACACAGTGCGGAAACAGGCCTTTCGGCCCACTGAGTCAGCTCTGAGCAACGATCCCTGCACATTAACACTATCCTACACACACTAGGCACAATTTTACATTTACACCAAGCCCATCAACCTACAAAGCTGTATGTTTTTGGAGTGTGGAAGGAAACCGAAGATCTCGTTGAAAACCCATGCAGCTCATGGGGACTGTATAGCCGCAACTGTAGACAGGATCTCTGACGCTGCAAGGCAGCAGGTCTATCGCTACGTCACCGTGCCGCAACCGGTGCTTAGAGTTAAATGGATGAAATTATTGTGACATTAATTGGAAAAATTAATGTTCATAAAAAAACAAAAAAAAGGAGAAACAAATAGTATTGTGATGCTTTTTCCCCCCAACTTAAATCAAGGTTGGAGAGAAAACATGAACATTACTTAGTTTTGTAAAACACAAAGCTCTGGTGGAACTCAACAGGTCAGGCAGCATCTGTGGAGGGAATGGACAAGGGCTGTTTCTGGCTGGGCCCCGTTTTCAGTCTGGCGGAGTGGTGATGTGGGAGGGGGGAACTGGAGAGGAGAGGTGAGGACGAAACAAGGCCTGGCAAGTGATACAAAGCAAACCTACTTCGTTTGTTAGTTTAGTGTCTGATTCAAGTCCTTTTGATGTTGAGAAGGGATATCCTATTTGGGTTTATTTTTGAGTGGATACTGCTGCACTACAACAAACTCACCTGTGACCTGTTGTTCCATACAGAAGCTCCAGAGATGTTCTTTTAACATGCTACCTTGTCTCCTATATCCGAGACTGTGCAATGCACTGAGCAGCGGCACAGTAGCGCAGCTGGTAGACCCACTGCCTCACAGCACCAGAGACCCGGGTTCGATCCTGACCTTGGATGCTGTTTGTGTGGAGTTTTTGAACGTTCTCTCTGTGACTGTGTGGGTTTCCTCCGGGTGTTCCGGTTTCCTTCCACGTCCCAAAAACATGCAGATTTGGAGGTTAATTTGCCTCGGTTAACTGCCCCTGGTGCATACAGTGGGATAACATGAGAGAGTGGGATAACATGGAACTAGAGTGAATGGGTGATCCATGGTCGGCCATGAACTCGGTGAGCCAAACAACCTGTTTCCGTGCCGTATGACTCTGAAATGAATATGTTAATGTAATGCAGGTAAGACTCAATTTCCAGGAGACAATAAATGGTGAACATTGCCCGGTCCATCACGGATACTGACCTCCCCACCATCGAAGGGATCTACAAGAGTCGCTAACTTAAAAAGACAGCCAGCATCATCAGGGAACCACACCACCCTGGCCACACTCTAATTTCACTCCTGCCATCGGGAACAAGGTACGGGAGCCTGAAAATTGTAACTTCCAGATTCAGGAGCAGCTTCTTCCCTACAACCATCAGGCTATTAAACACTACAATCCTACAATTAAGCTTTGAACTGCATAGATTTGGGGGCACTAATTTTGTCTTTGCACTACAACTGTTTGTCATATACTGTACAGTATGTATACACTCAACTTCCTTTTAATCATAGTCATCTGTCTGTCTGTCTGTCTTGCTGTCTGTCTGTCCGTCTATTCTATTTATTTACATATTCTCCAAGTAAGAATTTAATGGTTCCGTTTCGGGACGAATGGCAATAAAACACATTTGATTCTTGACTCTCTTGACTTGTCAGGTCATCGGTGTGAAAGTCACCACTAAAGTCACGGTGACTTTGCTTAAGAGGTTTCGCATCAACGCCCCGTCAAGTTACCTGCACGGGCATGGCCCAGAGGTTGGGGGAGAGAAAGAAGAACCACATCAGCTGGTTGGTGTCGATGGCGACCAGGTTACAGATCTGCCCCACGGTCAGCTCCCCCATGGACATGTTGGATGTGGACAATCGAAGGATCTTATTGTAGATCTTGGTCTGGGAGAGAAAAAAAATTAAGAAATGTAGTTGCGTTATGAGAAACTGTCATGAAAATCTTTCCTAGGAAGTATTCATTTATTTTCATCATGTATTTCAACAGGAGTAATGCCAGTAAGAGTGACTGGATGTTAGGAATTGGAAGGAATATTGAACCATATGAAAGCACTTAACTTATACGTCAAACACGTGTCACTCAACCACCATCTTGCATTGAGTTCCTGACCGTGATTCCATCCATTAGAACATAGAACATGGAACAGTACAGCACAGGAACAGGCCCTTTGCACCACAATGTCTGTGCTGAACATTATACCAATTCCAACTCTTATCTGCCTGCACATAATCCATATGCCTCCATTCCCTGCACATCACGGGCCTGTATCTGTGGTGAATGACAAGGCGGCATAGTGGCACAGCGGTAGAGATGCTGCCTCACTAGAGACCTAGTTTCGATCTTGACTACAGGTGCTGTCTGTACGGAGTTTGTATGTTCTCCCTGTGACCGCATGGGTTTTCTCCGGGTGCTCCGGTTTCCTCCCACACTCCAAAGGCGCACAGGTTTGTAGGCTAATTTGCTTCGGTAAAATTTTAAACGTGTCTCTAATGTATAGGATAGTGGTAGTGTACGGGGTGATCGCTGGTCGACATGGACTCGGTGGGCCGAAGGGCCTGTTTCCGCATTGTATCTCTAAACTCTAAAGACTATGACTCTGGAACTAAACATACAAAACTCCATTACCTCAATTGCTCCTCGTAGGTTGATTCCAGTTTCTATGGCAACGTAGTAAGACGCCTGAAGAAATGTCCTTTGTAAAAGGAGAGCGAGGAATAATAGAACTGCGATCACATAGGCATTGGATAGAAACTCCTGTGAGGAAATGAAGTAAACTCCCAGCATTTTGACCTGTAAAGACCAAGAGTGCTCTGTAAGTTCCAGCAGTAATGTATTGTACAAACTATAATCTCTTGACAACATTTACAAAACACCATTGAATTAGAGACATCATTTGCTTGCTTAACTCTGTGGGACAGGCAGCATCTCTGGATAGAAGGAATGGGTGACGTTTCTAGTCGGTACCCTTCTTCAGGCTCATTGTTATATGTTATGGCAATGTTTAGTGCTCCAATGTTAATCAAATACTGTGGTTAGTGCGCAAAACAGAGTGGGCAAAGATTATATCGGGAAAGCAAATCCAGTTTATGAAGGATGCGGTTAAATGAAAACAAAGATAGTTTAATTTACATCGATAAAGTCGAAGAAGAGACCTGACCCTAAATGTTACCTATCCATTCTTTCACAGATGGAACATAGTACAACACAGGAACAGTCCCTTCTGCCCACATGATGCCAAGGTGAATTAATCTGCTCTGCCTGCACATGATCCATATCCCTTCATTCTCTGCATATCCATGTGCTTATCTAAAACCCTATTGAACAACACGATCGTTTCTGCCTCCACTACCACTCCTGGTAGTGCGTTCCAGGCACCCATGGCCCTCTTTGTAAAAAAAAAAAAACTTGCCCCGTACACCTCCTTTAAACTTTGCCCCCTTCACCTTAAAGCTTTGCCCTCTAGTCTTTGACATTTCCACCATGGAAATGGTACTGTTTAAAGCAATGCATTCAAAGAGTCATACAGCATGAAAACAGGCCCTTCAGCCCAATATATCACTGACCAATATGCTCCATTTAAATTGGTCCCGTTTGGCCAAATTTAGCTCATGTCTCTTTAAATGCTGCCTGACCTGCTGAGTTGCAGCACTTTTTGTTTTACTCAAGATTCCAGCCTCTACAGTTCCAGTATCTGTACACTGTGGATAATGTGATCATGTACAGTCTTTTCGCTGACATGGTAGCACGCAACAAAAAGCTTTTCACTGTGCCTCGGTATAGGTGACAATAAAACCAAACTAAACTAAACTAAACTTGTGTCTCAAGGATGATTTGTGGTTGCTTGGAATAGTCCTCATTAAAATAAACCTGCCAGGCCAGGATACGTAACAAGGAATGTGTGACACTCAATCCATTCCATTTCTGAAGCACAAGTGATAGATCTTGTGCACTGTCAGGTGCCCTCCCAAGGAATAAATACATGGGGATTATTAATAGATGATCAAAATTACAACTTGCAGGAGGGCAGAGCTTTAAGGAGAAGGGGTAAAGTTTAAAGGACAGATGTGGAGCAATTTTTTCTACACCGAGGCTGACGGGGGACTGGAACGCAGTGCCAGCAATGTTGTTGAAAGCAGACTTGATAGTGGCGTTTTAAGAAGCTTTAACATACGGACATGGATATGCAGGGAATGGAGGGACATGGATCATAGAGGAGATGCGTTCAATTTAGCATCATGTTTAGCACAGACGTTATAGGTCGAAGGGCCTGTGCTGTACTGTTCGATGTCCACATGGCCTCAGACACACTGGCAAGTAATTTCAAGAGTGTAGATTTGTTTTCTGGAATAACCTTTAACTTAGAAGGTCATTGTTTATTTTGTTTTCATTTTTACCAATCAACCTGCCATTTAGTTTAGTTTTAGTAAGGCCAGTTTCCGTGCTGTATGACATTATGATTTCAATTGGACCATATCTCTTTAAACCTTTCCTAACCATGTACCTGCCCAAGTGTCTGGATGACACAATGGTGCAGTGCCTCACAGCACCGGAGCCCTGGGTTTGGTCCTGACTGTGGATGCTGTCTACCTCATTGGTTACCCTCGGACTATCTTTGATCGGACTTTGCTGGCTTTACCTTGCACTAAACGTTATTCCCTTATCATGTATCTATACACTGTAAATGGCTTGATTGTAATCATGTATTGTCTTTCCGCTGACTGGATAGCACGCAACAAAAGCTTTCCACTGTACTCGGTTCATGTGACAATACACTGAACTGAAACTGTTTGTACGCTCTCTCTGAGACCACGTGGGTTTTCTCCAGATGCTCCGGTTTCCTCCCACACTCCAAAGACATGTGGGTTTGAAGGTTAATTGGCTTCTGTAAATTGTCCCTAGTGTGTTGGATAGAACTAGTGTAGACAATAGACAATAGGTGCAGGAGTAGGCCATTTGGCCCTTCGAGCTAGCACCGTCATTCAATATGATCATGGCAGATCATCTGTGTACGGGTGATCGGTGGTCGGCACAGACTCGATGGGCCGAAGAACTTGTTTCCACGCCGTATCAGTAAACTAAACTAAACTAGATGACAGAAGTGTGTTGTTACGTACCTGTGGATGGAAGGCTTGATGCTCGTCGCTGAGGTGGTGCACAATCCCAGAGATGCAGAGAGGTCCGGCAAAGCCCAGCAGGTCGGCCAAGATGCGAAAGATGCTGCTGAGAATGATGGGGCGACCAAAGGCCTGCCGTAACACCCGCCAGATCATCTTCGTGTCCTGCAGCCCGACCAGAGCTTTCTTCTGCAATAGGGAGTAGAACGCATTTAGCTGAGCAAATATTCACCGCCACTGAGTCATACAGCACGGAAACAGGCCCTTTGGCCCAACTCGTCCATGTCCACCATAATGCCTCTTCTACACTAGTCCCACCTGCCTGCGTTTGGCCCATATCCCACTAAACCATTCCTATCTATGTGCCTGTCCAAATATCTTTTAAATATTGTAGTGCAATCCATAATTAGAAGTCGAAATAGGGGAAGGAACGGAGACAATACAAGTGGTGTGCAGCTCATGTTTGCTATCACAGGGGTGGTACAATGGCACAGCTGATAGAGTCGCTGCCTCACAGCGCCAGAGATCCGGCTTCAAACCTGATCTGGGGTGCTGACTGTGTGTGGAGTTTGTACATTGTCCCTGTGACCGTGTGGTATTCCCCCGGGTGCTCCGGTTTCCTGCAACCAAGATGAGCCCATCCACGCTTGTCCCACTTGCCCACATTTGGTCCGTATCCCTCTAAACCTTTCCTCTCCATTAGTTCTGTTGATCAACATCCAATAATTGGATTTAGGGGAGAGTTGCTGTCCTACAGAGCCGGTTCGATCCTGACTATGGGTGCTGTCTGTCTGTACGGAGTTTGTATGTTCTCCCAATGACGTGTGGGTTTTCTCCAGGTCCTCCGGTTTCCTCTCACACTCCAAAGACGTACAGGTTTGTAGTTTAATTGGCTTCTGTGAATTGTAAATTGTCCCTAGTGGGTAGGATAGTGGTAGTGTACGGATGGTTGCTGGTCGGCACGGACTCAGTGGGCAAAAAGGGCCTGTTCCCGCACTGTATCCCTAAACTAAACTAAAACTAAACTAATTGATTATGATTTATTCAACGTGATTCTCTTCACTAATGTCTGCATTAGTAAAGCCAACATATCACTACAGTTGGCAGCCATGCGGGTCAGAGAAGTCCATTTTCTGCCATGTTATTATATGTTTTTCTATTGGTTTCCATATCTCCTTTATTCCACTTAACACAGAGCAACGACAAAAGCAGATGGTAATGGTAGCAAAGGTCAGATTTGGAAAGAATGAATCATTCACCATATTATGCTGCAAATTACACTGATTTGTTGAAGGGAAGACAACCTACAATTTGCATGATGAAGAAATTATGCTTCACCTCCATAAAATACAGATTTCTAAAATAACACGGTAAAGTTACAGCTAAACTCATTGAATTTACAATTAATCAGTTGAATATTTTCATCTGATTATTGATTAATTGGATGCTCTACATCCTGTGGAATGGGCAGTTCGATGTGCCCGCACGATCATGAGACCATAAGACATAGGACCAGGATTAGGCCATTCGTCCCATCGAGTCTGCTCTGCCTTTCTGTCATGGCTGATCTACTTTTCTCGCTCTCAACCCCCATTCTCCTGCCTTCTCCCCACAACATTTGACCTGCTTAATAATCAAGAACCTATCAATCTCCACTTTAAAAATACCCAATGACTTGGCCTCCACCATCGTCTGTGGAAATGAATTCCACAGATTCACCACCCTCTGACTAAATAAATTCCTCCTCATCTCCATCCTTCCCTGTCCATGTACCTGTTCAGCTGCCCTGGTTTGGTGTCCTCTGGTCTTCCCAACTCTGGGGAAAAGACTGTGCATTCACTCTATCTATTTGTAGAGTAGTTGCCCTTTGGTTCATCAACAAAACCTGAAACACAGCACTAGCTCTTATCAGGCAACTGTACCATCCCACCAACAACTAAAGAGCAGTTATGAGCTCCTATCTACCTCTATGGAGACCCTTGGACTATCTTTGATCGGACTTTACTGGACGATCTTGCACTAAACATTATTCACGTTATTTCCCTTTATCATGTAACTGTACACTGTGGCAGGCTCGATTGTGATCATATATAGTCTTTCCGTTGACTGGCTAGCATGCACCAAAAGCTTTTCACTGCACCTCTGTACACGTGACAATAAACAAAACTCTAAAAACACTGAAAATGGCACTAAACAATTGCAAATATACGAGAAGACTACCTTTTGTGCTTCGTATGCATCCTTCAGGAGTACATAGTTGGTTATTGCTCTCATGGCAAAGGGCAGCTTGCCAATAGCTTTGAGGTCAATAGGTCTCCTATGTGCTGTTGTTATGAATCTGTTCATCCACCAATAGGTACATTTGGATAGGAGGTTCACGAATGGCTGCAAGAATCTGACTCCCAAATCTTGCAGGTCTTCTGGAGGCTTCACCTCTCTTGAATGTTTGTAGAAAATGTATCGCTAGGACAGGAGAAATCTTGCACGAGTCAGTGAATGAAGCAACGATGAGGTTGAATGTTTATAATATATATTCTTAAATAAATATTCAGAATCACTCATTCATTTTCTGTCAAATCAATGAAAGCTACCGAATAGTGAAAGGCCGAATAGTGAAAGAATAGCAAATAGCGAATAGGGCATCATGGTGGTGCAATGGTAGAGTTGCTGCCTTACAGCGCTTTCTGCACCAGAGACCCGGGTTCGATCCCAACTACGGGTGCTGTCTGTACGGAGTTTGTACGCTCCCCCCGTGACTGCGTTGGTTTTCTCTGGGATCTTTGATTTCCTCCCACACTCTAAAGACGTACGGGTCTCTAGGTTAATTGGCTTGGTGTAAATGTAACATTTTCCCTAGTGCGTGTAGAATAGTGTTGATTTGCAAGGATCACTGGTCGGCACGTACTAGGTGGCCCGAAGGGCCTGTTTCCTCTCTGTATCTCTAAGCTAAACTAAGCCTGGATAGAGTGGGGAGGATGTTTCCATGAATGGGAGAGTCTAGGACCAGAGGACACAGGATCGACGTAATGATAGATCACAAGGTCCTTTGAGCCAGCTTGCCATTGAACGAGATCATGACAGTTCCAATTCCCTGTCTCAATGTCCTGAGCAAACCTTGCAAACTATTTATTTTGTCTTGATAAACAATTGTGTAGATGGGGCATGTTGGCTGGTGTGGGCAGGTTGGGCCAAAGGGCCTGTTTCCATGCTGTATGACTATGTCTATTTTCTGTCTTGATAAACAATAGGCATGACTAGTCTCACTTCAAGTAGGGCGCACTGGATATAATATTCACATTGCGTGCCACAAGAGTTATCCTGTTAGCACATGTTAGCACTTTCACCAGATGAAGCGAGCTGCTGATGCCCAGTGTCAGTTTGAAGAGTTTATTTATCTGTGCAGCAATAAATAATTTGGCAAAGAGTTATGTCCAAGTACATGCTGACTGTATAACAGGCAAGATAATGACATAAATATTTCTCGATGACTTACATCGCAATCATGATTGTATCCCTATAACTCTTCTTCTGTACAGCAGTCAGTACAATGGAGGCACAAACAATTGTCGATTATGGTTTACAAAAAAAGATACAAAATGCTGGAGTAACTCAGCAGGTCAGGCAGCATCACTGGAGAATGTGGATAGGTGACATTTTGGGTCAGGATCCTCCTTACAACATTGAACATAGAATAGTATACAGGGCGGCACAGTGCTGTTTAGATTTTAATATGTCAGAAACCCGGGTTCAATCCTGACTACGGGTCTTGTCTGTATGGAGTTTGTACGTTCTCCCCATGACCTGCTTGTGTTTTCATTGGGATCTCCATTTCCTCAAACACTCCAAAGACGTACAGGTTTGTAGGTTAATTGGCTTGGTAGAACTGTGAATTGTCCCTAGTGTGTAGGACAGTGTTAGTGTGCTGGGATCGCAGGTCGGCACAGACTCGAAGGGCCGAAGGGCCTATTTCTAGGCTGTATCTCCAAACTAAACTCTTCCTGTAGCTAATACTCTCTAATCCAGGCAGCATTCCTCTTCAGCAGCCTCATTCCCATTGGGAAAGGTGGAAAAAGGAAAGAATGGCCCCTGCCTTACCCGCATTCTGATGACGTTAACCTCCACAGCCAGTAGCATGCCGTACAATATTGCCAGCAGGGCAGCGATGCAGAAACGGAGTTGGCTCAGACCAATCCCATGTTCACAAAACTTGGCAAATTTTATCGTCTTCGTGAGAAAGGCTAATGTCCAATAGACCAGCAAAGCTGCAAAGCAAATGACCGCAATCCTGTTACCATCTACAACAAAGTTGTACTTCCACAGTTGCAGCAATACAACTGACACAATACAGACAGTGAGATTTATTACCAGAGGATGCAGAGGCTGATCAGTAGCCCTAACATTGCTTTCTTACCTCTATGTTACAGAGTCACAGAGACATACAGCATGGAAACCGGCCCTTCGGCCCAACTTGCCCATGCCGACCAACATGCCCCATCTACACTAGTCCCACCTGCCCGCGCTTGGCCCATATCCCTCTAAACCTGTCCTATCCATGTACCTGTCCAAATGTTTTTTAAACATTGTGATAGTACCTGCCTCAACCACCTCCACCGGAAAAATGTGTAAGAAGGAGCTGCAGAGGCTGATTTACACCATAGACACCAAATTCTGGAGTAACTCATGCAGCATCTCTGAAGAAAAAGAATAGGAATCCATATCTCCCTTTGTTACCACAGGCATGGGTAGTAGGGGAGACAGTTAGAACCTTTTCCCCAGAACGGGAAAATCAAATACTAGAACGTTTAGCCTTAAGGTAAAAGGGGAAAAGTTTAAAGGAGATATGCACGCACCACTCTCTTACACAGAGAGTGGTGGGTGCCTGGAACGTGCTGCCAGGGGTGGTGCTGGAGGCAGATACGATAGTGGTGTCTAAGAGGGGCAAGTTTCAATTGACAGAATGGGCAATGAAGTTAGTCATCACAGAGGCTCCAAACTGGGATAGGTGAAGGCTACCAGGCAGGAAGTGAGTTGGTTTTGGAGGGGAGGGATAGAAACATAGTAAATAGGTGCAGGAGTAGGCCATTCAGCCCTTTGAGTCAGCACTGCCATTCAATATGATCATGGCTGATCATCCAAAATCAGTACCCTGTTCCGGCTTCTTCCCCATATCCCATGATTCCCTTAGCCCTAAGAGCAAAATCGAACTCTCTCTTGGATGGTGTCTAACCATCCGTCTGGGTAGGAAGAGACAATCGAGCAGCTGAGACTTTAATTCATCAGGTCTCAAGAAATTGCAGATGCTGGTTTACAATAAAAGGCGCAGAGTGTTGGAGTAACTCAATGGGTCAGGCAGCATCTCTGGGGAACATGGATATGTGATGTTTCGGGTCAGGAACCTTTAGAGTCACCTATTCCTGTTCTCCAGAGATGTTCGCTGCCCTACTGAGTTACTCCAGCACTTTGTGTCTTTTTTCGCCTGGATTTATCTGATGGGATCACGAGCAATAATGCTGCTTTCAGATATACTAAGGAAGGATTTGCAAAGTGTCGCTCAGTGACTACATGGATTTACTTTGTGGGCAGTTCAGTGAGGAAGTTAAAGAACAGTTTTGGTCTTATAAGCGTCATGGGTACGAACGTGCATTTGTTACCAACGCAGATTTGGGAGAAAGGTGCGGAAGATGCTGTTTCTTACATTTTGGCAACTTCACTACCTAATTCCATATTAATGCAGGATATCAAACATTGCCTTCCTTTTTACATAGAACTGTACAGCACATGAATAGGCCCTTCGGCCCACAATGTCCGTGTCGGACATGATTCCAAGTTAAACAAATCCTCTCTGCCTGCACATGATCCACATCCCTCCATTCCCTACATATCAATGTGCCCATCTAAAAGCCTGTTAAATGCCACTAGCATCTCTGCCTCCACCACCAACCCAGGCAGCATGTTCTAAGCATCCACCTCCCTCTGGAACTGACGGAACTGATGATGTCGGTTTACAAATAAACACCAAGTGCTGGAGTAGCTCGGCGGGTCAGGCAGAATCTCAGGAGAACATTAATAGGTGACGTTTGGGTTGTAGACACTTCTTTAGACTGATTTATAGGGGGATGGGGAAAGAAAGCTGGAAGAGAGGAGGATCAGGCCAAAGCCGGGCATGTAACAGGTTGATTTAGGAGGAGGGTGTTGATAGGACAATGGTTGGACAAAGGCCAGAGATGAAAATACAGAAGGCGTGAGGAGACAGGTTTCCTCCCACACTCCAAAGGCATACAGGTTTGTAGGTTAATTGTCTTTGGTAAAGAATGTCAATTATGCCTAATAATGTGGGTGGCATGGTGGCGTAGTGGTAGTGCTACTGCCTGACAGCGCCAGAGACTCGGGTTCGATCCCAACTACGGCTGCTTGTCTGCAAGGCTGACTTGCATGGGTTTTCTCCGAGATCTTCGGTTTCCTCCCACACCCCAAAGTCAAAACGAGTTGCGAATTGTGAACGATTATGTTCTTTAAACAATATACAATCAGTTGGCTATTTCCCTTAATGTGTACAGTAGCTCGGTGTCATTGTCATTTGAATGTGTGCACTATTCAACAATTATTATAGATATTTAATTACTTCAAGTATCCTCTGGGGAGTCATGTGTTGATTTCATTTCCACAACCTCATCTCAATTATCTGATAGATGGAACTCTCTCTACTAAACATTGACAGAGAAATTTGAGTTGTCCTATATATTGAGTTGACCTATATATATATATATATATATAGGTAGCATATATATATATATATATATATATATATATATATATATATGTGTGTATACATACACATTGACTCCTTTACATTGAAAGGGGAAAATCAACATTTTTACACATCTACTTGCATATCATCAACTCCTGCCTTTCGATGGATGTCATTTTATTGATGATAACTGTAATGATAATATATAGTTATGAGAAAAAATTTAGGATATATTGGAAATTAGATCAAAGGGGACTAACTAGAGTTTTGAAAATGTTTGTTTAGAAAGAGTAATTAAAAGAAGTAGCCTTAGATTGTTTTCTCTGGGATGTTGGAGGTTATGGGGAGGCCTGATGGAGGTATATAAAATGATGAGAGGCATAGATAGGGTGGACAGTCAGAACCTTTTCCCCCAGGGTAGAAGGTCAAATACTACAGGGCATACTGTGGCTTTAAGGTGAGAGGGCCAATGTTTAAAGGAGATGTGCAGGCCATATTTTTTAATACACAGAGGGTGGTGGGTGCTTGGAACAAGCTGCCGGGGGTGGTGGTGGAGGGTGATATAAATGTCGTGTTTAAGAGGCTTCTAGATAGGTTGCATGGGTATGCAGGGAATGGAGGGAAATAGATCATGTTCAGCAAAGACATTGTGGGCTAAGGGGCTTGTTCCTGTGCTGTGTTCTGCGTTTCTGATGTAGAAATCAGACAAAAAGCCATTACTTTTTTTTACATGTCACTATAAATAGAATGAGATTTGTTATTTTTATTCTGAAAATTGTCTTTTTTCTTTGTTATTGGACCATAGAACACTTTGCCACGGGGCATAGTTATGGAAGACACCATGAAAAGCAGAAACATTTTGAAGCAAAGAATGGCACAGGGCACAGAATACAGCTGTGTAGTCTAGCCCTCATAAAGAAAAACTCACCTAACAAAAGTTTGGGGAAGTTTGACGTTTCAATGTTATGGTAATAAATGATAGATGTAATCGCGGCCATGAAGCCCATTCCAGCAGGCATGTACAGATGCAAATGACGAGTCTCCGTAAATCTAGGGAACACAAATGAAAATATTTATCATGAAGAGAACTAGGCAAAAATTTAAATGCAATTCTGACAAATGACTCAGAATATTTAAATGCTAAAGGATTTTATCAATTATATTTCAATATGATGCATCGCAATGCTGAGAACTATGTTCTGCACTCTGTATCTTCCCCTTTGCTCTACCTATTTTACACGAGTCTGATTGTATCCATGTATGGTATATCTGATCTGTTTGGATAGAATGCAAAACAAAGCTTTCCACTGTACCTTGCTACACGTAACTACGTTCCTACAAATGATGAAAACATCATGTGTTGTGATATATTGTAGATGAGAAATAATTTATTGATGCAGTAGCTGCTTCAGGTACGCAGGTTCAATCCTGTCTTTGAGTGCTATCAGTACATGTTAAAATGATAAACCTAGACTTAAACCTTTCTCATGCATAGTACTGGGTATTTCTTCCAAGGAAATACTTATGCAGGAAAAACAGCAGAAATTACAGGTTGACAAGGATTGTGCCAAATGAGCCAGAAATTGTTATCCTATATTTGGAAGGAATTTTGTTCTTTGATGAATATTTACTGCAAGCAATCAAACCACAGTTGAAATCTGAAAATACTTTTTGTTATTCTATGTCATCTAAGACAGAACAGTGGCGCAGCTGATAGAGTTCCTGCCTCACAGCGCCAGAGACCCGGGTTCAGTCCTGACCTCGGGTGCTGTCTGTGTGGAGTTTTGCACATTCTCCCTGTGATTACATGGGTTTTCTCCAGATGCTTCGGTTTCCTGCTACATCCCAAAGACATGTAGGTGGGCAGGTTATTCGGCCCTCTGTAAATTTCCCCTAGAAGGAGTGGATGGAGATGTGGGATAACATAGAATTAATGTGAATGGGTGATCGATGGTCGGCATGGACTCGGTGGCCGAAGGGCCTGTTTCCATATTGTATTCTTAAATTTAAAAAACAAATGAATAATGGAAAAGCAGTGTAATTTAAGGACCTATGGTTTAGTTCCACATCAGTGGTTCATGGATTTCCTGTAATGATAAAGTCCTAATTATGGGAGGCAGATTGAACTGAACTTCCACCTGACATGCATCTCCAGGCAAAATAATCAAAAGCGTCCCAGTCTCATGGTGGCGCAGTTGCGCAGCAGGTAGAGCTGCTGCCTTACAGTGCCAGGGACCCTGGTTCGATCCTGACCTTGGGTGCTCTCCCTGTGACCACGTGGGTTTCCTCCCACATCCCATTAGGGATTCCCATTAGGGTGGCACAGCGGTAGAGTTGCTGGCTTACAGCACTTGCAGCACCGGAGACCCGGGTTCAATGCCGACTGCGGGTGCTGTCGGTATGGAGTTTGTACGTTCTCCCCATGACCTGCATGGGTTTTCTCCGAGATCTTCGGTTTCCTCCCACACTCCAAAGACGTTCAGATTTAGGTTCATAAGGGTAAGGATAATAAGGTTCATTTATTGTCACATACACCAATTGGTGTAGTGAAATTTCACTGGCCAGGTCAGTCATACAATTTAAAAAAGCAACAGACTCAAAAAACACATTTAACATAAACATCCATCACAGTGACTCCTACACATCCCTCACTGTGATGGAAGGCGAAAATAAAGTTCAAGTCCTTCCCTTTTTGTTCTTCCTTGGTCATGGGCCTCGACGGGATGGTCTTGAGTCCCATAGCCGGCGGTATTCAGGCCATCCGCGTCGAGGCGTTCAGCTTGCGCATCGGGAGCGATTGAACCTCGTGTCGGGGCTGGACGAACCTTCTGCAGCGTTGGAGCTCCTGATTAGCCTCTCCCGAGACTGTGAGCCCTTGATGGCAAGTCTGCAGGCAAGGAATCTGCTCCGATGGTATGTCCGCTCCTCGCAGTGGGGCTCACGACTGTCCGAGGAGGCTTTTCAACTCCATCTATGGTAGGCCGCAGAGCCCAGAGAATGTGATCCGAAACTTGATCACCTCTCCGGGAAGGTGAATATACTTGATATAAATGTAAATTGTCCCTAATGTGTGTAGGATGGTGTTAATATGCGGGGATCGCTGGTCGATGCAGACTCGGTGGCTCTGGAGGGCCTGTTACCATGCTGTATCTCTAAACTAAACTAATTCCAAAAAACTGCGGGTTTGTAGGTTATTTTAATCCCAACATTTTGTGATTCAGAAATGTCTGATTTCCTCCCCCTGCCTAAGAGAGAATGGAGATGAGTAGGAATTTCTTTAGTCAGAGGGCGGTGAATCTGTGCAATTCATTGCAGCTGACAGAGGTGAAGGCCAAGTCATTGGGTATTTTGAAAGCGGAGATTGTTAGGTTCTTGATTAATAAGGATGTCAAGGGTTACGGGGAGAAGGCAGGAGAATGGGATTGTGAGAGAAAAACAGATCAGCTGTAATCGAATGGCAGAGTTGATTCGATGGGCCGAGTAGCCTAATTCTGCTCCTACATTTTATGATCTTATGATATGCTCATCAACTGCCTCTGCCATACTGATATCAAAATTATTTTTGTTGCTTCATCTGCTTTCTCAATTGAGAGTTTCATGATAGAGGCATATATGTCTAAGGGAAATTTCACTACAAACTTAATTTGCAGCGATGGAGTTTTACATCTATTAAATGGACAATTACACAGATAATCAATTATACAAACATATTCATGTCTGAATTCTTTTTATAGACACCCATTATTTAAACTTCTGTAGCAGTTGCAGTAAATCATAGATCTGACCCCATTGTCAAAAAGCAATCTTGGGTCAGATTCACAGCATAGCTTATTGCCATCATACCCAGGTTTTATTGAAGTTATTTGAAGTCACCCATTACTGTTGGCGTTCAGAGCTGCTGTATCCCCTTAATCATTAATATCTCCATTCGCGTTTGGCTGAGGCCAGGTCGCATCACAACAACACATTGTTATTAATTCTGTCTCGTCGTCGTCTATTAATCAGACCAGACAAATCACATTGTGCTCTAAAAAAGACATAAAATGCTGGAGTAACTCAGCGCGTCAGGCAGCATCGCAGGAGACCACGGATAAGTGATGTTACGAGTTGGTACTCTTCTTCTGACTCAGGAAGTGTCCCAGTCTGAAGAGGATCTGCGTTCACCCTATTTATTCCCCTCATGTTTTTATACACCTGTATAATATCACCCCTCAGTTCAGTATAATTTATTGTCACGTGTACAGCGAAAAGCTTTTTGTTGCGTGCTAACCAGTCAGCAGAAAGACAATACACGATTACAATCAATCCACTTACATGATAAGGAAATAACATTTAGTGCAAGGTACAGCCAGTAAAGTCCAGTCAAGGATAGTCTGAGGGACATCAGAGATAGATAGTGGTTCAGAACTGCTCTCTGGTTGTGGTAGGATAATTCAGTTGCCGGATAACAGCTGGGAAGAAACTGTCCCTGAATCTGGTGGTGTGCGTTTTCACACTTCTATGCCTTTTGCCTGATGGGAGAGGGAGTGGCCAGGGTGTGACTTGTCCTTGATTATGCTGCTGGCCTTGTCGAGGCAGCGCGCGCTATAAATGAAATCAATAGAAGGGAGGTTGGTTTGTGTGAGGGCCTGGGCTGCATCCACAATTCGCTCCATTTTCTTATGGTCCTGGATGGAGCTGTTCCCAAACCAAGCAATGATACATCCTGATTAAATGCTTTCTATGGTACATTTGTAGAAGTTGGTGAGAGTTGTAGGGGACATGCCAAGCTTCCTAAGCCTTTCAAGGAAGTCGAGGCATTGGTGTGCCTTCTTGGTCATTGCTTCAATATGAGTGGTCCAGGAGACGTTGTTGGTGATATTGACTCCAAGGAATTTGAAGTTTTCGACCTCAGTCTCCTGCATTCCAAGGAATAAAGTCCGAGCTGGCCCGAATCTCCCCCCATCGCTCTGTCCCTCGAGTCTATGTGGAGAAAGTGCCACAGACATAGGTAACAGCCTAGGTCACGATTGAACCCAGGACCCTGGAGCCATGAGGCAGCGGAACTAACTGCTGCACCACTGTGCCTCAACTTACTATGAGTTCAGACAATTCTATCTCAGACTTCTTATTCCAAATGTTTTCAATTATGGGGACACCTCTCTTCAGTCTTATTCATATCAACACATTTTAATATTGATGCTCTTTCCATTGTATTCATTCAGTCCCTTGTTACATTTTCAGTAAAATGTTTCTCTGTATTAAAACAGAATTTTAAATAGCTTTGCAAAACCCTGTTCAGGATGTCAGGCTTAAGCAAAAACATTTTATACATTGGTTAATTGACCTTAACCAACTGATATTACAAATAACAACTAAAAATAATCATATGTTTAATGTTCCAGTGAGCCCAAAGTAACATTTAATTGTAATAGAAATTGATTATTGCTTATATTAATTGGCTTTTAGAATGATCATTTGCACTTTTTGTAAAAGCAACCACTAAAAACTTGATTTTATTGCACTTCTAACGATTTTATATGGGTAGACAGTAGGATTGATAGCATTCAAAGGTGTAATGGTAAATTAAACAGTGAATTCCAGGGTTCAACAACAGAACATATTACACTACTGCACAGGAACTGGCCCTTCGGTCCACGATGTCTGTGCCGAACATTGATGCCAAGACTAACTCTTATCTGCCTGCACATGATCCGTATCCTTTCATTCTCTACATATCAGTGCGTATCTAAACGTCTCTTAAATACCACAATTGTGTCTTCCTCAACCACCATCCCCAGCAGTGCATTCCAGGCACTCATCACACTCTATGCAAAAAACCTTCCCACATGGATTTCTTCTTTAAACTTTGCCCCTTGAACCTTAAAGCAATGCCCTTTAGTATTTGATATTTCCGTCCTGGGAAAAAAGGATCTGGCTGTTGACCCTGTCTATGTCTCTCATAATTTTATATATCAGATTTCCCCTCAATCTCCAGCATTCTAGACAAAACAATCCAAGTTTGTCCAACCTCTGCCTGTAGCTAATACCCTCTAATCCAGGCAGCATTCTGGTAAACTTCCTCTACACTCTTTCCAAAGCCTCCACATCCTCCCTGGAACGTGGGAGACCAGATCTGCACACAATATTTCTAATGCGGCCTAACCAAAGTCCTATATGGAAGTTGCACGGCAGTCGAGGTCACAACCCGTGACCCGTGCTGTTGCCACACAATGCCAACTGGAGTACACGCGGTGAACTGCAGGTAAGCACTTACCATGGCTTCCAGTGTAGCGGGCCTGTCTTCTGTCCCAGCATCCGGACTCCACGCTGATTGGTTCTACACTCGTGGACCCCGGGCCGTCTACCCCCGCAACCGGGGGTTGGTGGGGTGGGAGGAGGTCGGGTCGGGTGCCTGTGCAGGGCGGTTAGTGACTCTGGGTGGGCGGAGGGACCATTCTGTCCCCAACTCTGCTGCAGATGACGGGGACGTTGCCGGGTTTTCGTCCCTGTGCGTCCGCTGCCCGGAGCCGCGGCCCCGCTCCACCCGGCCCCGTGTATGGGCGCTGCCGACCCACGGCCCGTGACAGTGCGGCCCACAGGGGGAGGGCAGCCATGGCCGGACAGCGCTGACCCCGGGGGGAGAGTGGGGGCTGTCCCGAGGGATGCGCTCCTTCGGCTGCTTGCACCTTGGTGCTCGGGTTCAGAGCAAAGATACTAGAGCACAGTTCAGAGCCCGCAGTCGCCCTCCACAATTTTTTACAGCGCAAAAATGGACCATTTCGGCAGTTTTTAACAGGTAAGAAAATACGCGTTTTGTGTGTTAACAGAGTATGCCGGAAGCTGCCATGTCCTCCAGGTGGATTGAGATGCTCCTTGCGTCATGCCCTTTGACTCGATGACCTTATGTGCAACTCTGCTATAAAGCTGCATCATGACTTCCTGCCTCTTATACTCAATGCCCCAGCCATTGATGGCAAGCATACCATATCCCTACTTTAAGGGGCTGCCCACGGCGGCGACCTAATCTGCAAGTTTAGAAGAGTTTGCCCTCGACTCAAACTTGCAGCATGGTCGACACATGATCCCAGGAGGTCCTATGAGATCACTGGAACTCTCCTTCATGTTCGAGTGAAGTTCCCGAATACTCGAGGCCTCAGCGAGGTCGCGGAAATTTTTTCAGCATGTTGAAAATTTTTCCGCGAGTAAAAATTGGTCGGCATGGTTCTTTATCACTTGCGGTGCAGCGGAGTGGGGTCACTATTTCGTTACAGGCAGTCGAGGGCAGCCGTAGGCAATCTCCGCCTGACCGGGCATTTTAATTGGCTCATTGGAGTTTTCAGGACCAAGAAAAACAGACCGGTAGGTTAAATGCCCGCTAAACTTTATTAAACATTGTCTTATTTCTTAGAAGTGTCTCCACTCCTTCGCCCCCTCTTCTCCCCCCCCTTCTTTCCCCCCTTCTCTCCCCCTCTCTCCCCTTCTCTCCCCCCCCCCCACATGCTCTCTAAAGGACTTACCCAATACTACCAAGATTTAGATTGAGGTTGAGGTTTGGGCTTATATTTGTCATGTGTACCGAGGTACAGTGTAAACCTTTGTTTCCCAAATTATCCAAACCGATCAGATATTACCATACATAAATACAGTCAAGCCAAGTGCAGCAATTACAGAACTGTATACAATGTTCCAGCTGTCATCTAGATAATATTATATGTTATATAAAGTTGTACCATAATCTCACAACCCTTACGTTCTAGGTTCCAATGTAAGTTTCCCTTACACATCGTAGAAACAAAGAACTGCTTGTTTGATGCGACATGTTGTTCGGTGTGGGCAAGTTGGGACAAAGGGCCTGTTTACACGCAGTATGACTAATGACTCTAACTGCAGCTGTTGGTCAATACACAAAAGAACACATAGTGTTGGAGTAACTCACCAGGTCAAGAAGCATCTCAGAAGAAGGGTCCTGACCCGAAACAACACATATCCATGTTCTCCAGAGTTACTCCAGCACTTTGTGTTCTTTCCTTTACACATTTGTCCCCACCTTATCTACCTGCACTGCCACCTTCAGGCATTTTTAGATGTAGACCATTGTTTAGGTTTAGGTTATTATTGCCATGTGTGCTGAGATACAGTGAAAAGTATCCAAACAAATATTATAATACTATACAAAAATACAATCAAGTTAAACTCACATACAATAGAAAGAACAAACGGGAAGATACAGTGTATCTTCAGATTGTAGCGCATCAGTTCCATAAAGTCCAATGTCCACAATGGGGAAGAGGTGAATCGGACAGTACCCTAGCTGATGGAAGGACCGTTCAGAAGGTTGACAACAGAGGAGAAGAAGCTGTTCCTGAGTCAGGTGGTGCGTGCTTTCAAGCTTCTGTACCTTCTGCCAGATAGGAGAAGGAACAAGAAGGAATGACCGGGGTGGGACGTCTTTGGTGATGTTAGCGGCTTTTACGAGACAGCATGGTGTTCGAAATTCCCATTCAATGTGCATGTCCGAAGCTTATGAGTTGTCCAAAGATGCTTCACCTCAGACTTATTTGCATTAAATTTCATCGTGTATTACTGTCCTTCTTACCAATTGATCAATAACATTCAAAAGCCCAAGACGACTCTCATCACTATCAACACCATCACAAAGTGCTGGAGTAACTCAGCGGATCAGGCAGCATCTCTGGGGAATACAGGGATCTCTTTGTGACTCCTGCTATTGAACCCATTTACAATCAGCCTTGAGTAAAACACAAAGTACTGGATTGCTTGGCAATAATTAACACATAAAAATACACAAAACACTGGAGTAACTCAGCATGTCAAGCAGCATCTCTGGAGAACATGAATAGGTGACTTTCCTGACCCAGAACATCATCTATCAGTTTCTTATACCTCAAGATTCAGGGACAGTTTTTTCCCACCAGCTGTTATCAAGCAACTGAACCATCCTCTCACCAACTACAGAACGATCCTGATCTCCCATCTAATTCATAGGGGACCATCAGACTATCTTTAATCAGACTTTACTAGAATTTAGCTTGCACTAAATATCATTCCCTTTAACCTGTATCAATACTGTGGGCAGCTTGATTGTAATCGTACATAGTCTTTCCGCTGACTGGGCAGCATGCAACAAAAACGTTTTTCATTGTACCTCAGTACACGTGACAATAATAAACTAAACTAAATAAACTAAACTATCTGACCTCTAGAGATGCTGTCTGACCTGCTGAGTTACTCCAGCACTTTGTGCTTTATTTTTGTAAACCAACATCTGCAGTTCCTTGTGCCTACATGCCACCAATTTAGATATCTCCTGTGCATTTACTAATTATATTGTTGACATTTCCATCCAATTAATGTAATATTACAAACAGCAAGGGTTCTATTGTCCATCACGGTACTTTGGACATGGTGTCCATTCACTAACACAATCCTCCACCATCACATTCCCCTTCCTTCAAGCCAGTATCGGAAATATCGCTCATCCATGTTCACCAGAGATGTTGCCCAACCTACTGAGTTACTCCAGCATGCTGTCTTTTTAAAAAAAATCCAATTGATCAATTTGCTGACACAAGGCTGATATAGTAGTTTGAACATGAAGTGCTGGAGTGACAGCCGGTCAGGTAGCATCTCTGGAGGACGTGACCAATTTGCCATGGACCCCAGGTGTTCCCACCTTTAGGACCAGTTTAAACGTCGGAAACAAAGTTAAACAAAAACTTGAACAAACGACACATTTGCTTGAAACGTAGGCTCCCCATCATTACAAAACTTTCATCTTCCAGGGTATCTAAAAAAAAAACATTATTGGCCATTTGAAAGGATTCAAAGCCGGCTTGTCCTATTAGTATTCTGAACTTTTATTTGCTATTCAATATATAATTCAAAAGCAAGACGTCAGTGTTTGTGACCGAGTCTATTTTAAGGTTGATACAGAGGAACGTTTTTTTTTTAACATCATGCATTAAACTAGTAGCGGGTTCTTGTACTTGAATTCTGTTCTGGGATCGGAGATTATATCCCCTCAACTCCTAACTACCTCCTCCACCCTGTCTCTACCCCCCCCTGCCCCCCCTCCCCCTCCTCCTCTCCCTCTCCCTCTCCGTGGCCAGAGTGAACAGTTGAGAGAGGCGAAGCGGCCCACTCCATACAAAGCTAGCTCGGCAACCGCAGTAAAAATAGCCCCCGGGACGATGTGACTCAACACATGGACTGGCTTACCCATCCGAGACGATTCCCTCCGCTATCTCGCACACCAGAACGAACAGGAGGATGAAGGTGAGAATCCATCGCAGGTTGTGACCAGGAAAGTGTAGCCATGTACTGTGGTGGATATGGACCTTGGAACTCTGACTCCCCCAACCTTGAAATCCAAAACATTGAGTTCAGAAGTGTGCACAAGTAACTCTGTCTCCTATAGAAGAACACAGAGCACCTTGAGGTCTTTGCTTACCGATGAACAGAATGGGGAAGGTGATGAAGAGCAGAAAGACGTGTGGGACAACGTTTAAGGCATCTACGAAGCACCCGTTGTTGAGAACTCCGCTGTCCACGTTGTAGGCGGCTGTGTCGTTGTCGTTGCCACAAAAGGACAAGGACATGGTGATAATGGGGACCCTGGTCGAAGAAAAGTGGGGGTGAGAGGTGGGGGGAGAGGTGGGGGGAGAGGTGGGGGGGAGGGAGGGAGGAGAGGAAGAGAGAAAGGAGGAGGTTTAGCACATTTTTTTCCAGAGAAGCATTGCCTGAAGGATCGGGGGAGGGCACAAAAAATAAATAAAGCGAACGCTGGAGGAGTGTTGAGCTGCAAGGGCTGTCAAGGAGTCGTCAGTCTCTCCGCCCGGCCAGCGCACAGATCTATTTCTCTCATTACATCAGTACTCGGCGCTGTTAAAACGAGAGTACGGTCCCAGTGTTAAAGACTGCGGCAGCGGCTCATTTCTGTAACCGTAAGCATAATCTACCCGCCGCTCACACACTTGACTAACACACACACACACACACACACACACAGCGAGCAGTACAGTCTGTAAAAAACAAACCTCACCCGAATACCTGACCTCCCCCACATTTTCACAAATAGTGTTCCGAGTTAAAACTGATAACTTTAGTGCGTGGTGCCCACACCCGGCCATCATGCCAACCGGCCAACATGTCCCAGCTTCGTGCATTTTTTGTACCATATTAAAAATACAACATGGAAACTGGCTCTTCGGCCCAACTCGTCCCGCTGGCCAACATGCCCTATCTACTATAGTCCCATCTGCCTGCGGTTGACCCATATCACTCTCAACCTGTCCTGTCCATGTACCTGTCCAAGTCTTTTACATGCTGTTCATAAGTCATAGGAGCATTTAATAGGAATCTGAGGGGTAACTTTTTCACACAAAGGGTGGTGGATGTATGGAACAAGCTGCCAGAGGAGGTAGTTAAGGCAGGGAATATCCCAACATTTAAGAAGCAGTTAGACAGGTTAGACAGGTACATGGATAGGACAGTTGCCCAAATGCTGGCAGGTGGGACAGTGTAGCTGGGACATGTTGACCGGTGTGGGCAAGTTGGGCCAAAGGGCCTGTTTCGACTCTGTATCACTCTATGACTCTATGAGCAGAATGAAGCCATTTGGCCCATCGAGTCTACTTCATCATTTATTCTGGGCTGATTTATTTTCCCTCTCAACCCCATTCTTCTATCTTCTCCGTTTGGCACCCTTACTAGTAAAGAGCCTGTCAATCTCAGCTTTAAAAATCCTCAATGATTTGGCCTCCACAGCTTTCTATGGCAACAAAGTCCACAGATTCACCACCCTCTGACTCAAGAAATTCCTCCTCATCTCCTTTCTGGGATCAATGTATAAAACCCAATTAACCTACAAACCAGTGCGCCTTTACAATGTGGGAGGAAACCGGAGCATCTGGAGAAAACCCACGTGGTCACAGAGAGAACGTGCAAACTCTGTACAGACAGCACCCGAGGTCAGGATTGAACCGGGGTCTCTGGCGCTGTGAGGCAGCAACTCTACCGCTGTGCCACCATGCTGGAGTGCCCACTGTGCTACAATGTTGTTGAATGTGGACACATGGGTGAGAGGGGGTGGGGGGGGGGGGGGGGGGGGGGGGGGGGTTGTAGGGGGATGTCAACTACCCTGGGTGAAAGTAGAAGTGGAAGCTGGTGAGGTATTGTTGGCGTAGTGGGGAGAGCTTCAATGGAGCATTATTTGTCATATTTGCAACTGCATTGCAAAATTATTTTTTGCATATTTCCACATGGGGGCGCCGCCAAGTGCGGTCCATCTGCATGCTTGGTCTATTGGAGCAGCTCCCAATACAGGTGAGTTCCAGGCTCCAGTAAAATCCTGATTAAAGATAGTCCCAGGGTCTCCAATGAGGTAGATGGGAGGTCAGGACTGCACTCTAGATGGTGATAGGATGGTTCAGTTGCCTGATAACAGCTGGGAAGAAACTGTCCCTCTGATGACAGAATGGTGGAGAGGGTGAGAGAGCTAGTTCTGAGGGAGAACAAGGCAGCACAGCATGTCGAGATGCTGCCCCACCGCTCCAGGGACCCAGGTTCGATCCTGACCTCGGGTGCTGCCTGTGTGTGCAGTTTGCACGTTCTTCCTGTGACCACGTGGGTTTCCTCTGGGTGCTCCGGTTTCCTCCCACATCCCAGAGACATCAGGTTTGTAGTTTAAACAGCCTGTGTAAAATTCCCTCTAGAGTGTCGAGATTAGATGCGAAAGTGGGATAACATTGAACCAGTGTGAATGGGTGAATGTTGGTCGCTGAAAGGGCTGCTTCCATTTCTCTAACTACAATCTACACTAAACATATGAGACATAATGTTAGGCCCTTACAAAATGCCACTAAAGTGTAACTTGTAGATCTGAAAAAGAAATAGGCTTGAGGAACCTTCTAGAGTAAAAGTAAAGGATTGAAATGAGAAGACTGCTAATTCCTTCAAGTTTATTTAAATTATACATTTCAACAGCATATTCCATTTAATTCACATTTATATATCTACTGCTCTTTGAGTTGAAACTCACCTTCTACCTCCTTATTGGTACATCCTGCAACAAACAATTTAATGACTCACTTTTGGCAGTTTCCTGAAAATGTCACCACATCACTTTTGCATGAAGTTATCATTATATTCTAGGTATATAATCTTCTTTGTTTTTTTCTGCAGCATGAGAATAATTGTCTCCTTAAACATTACTACTAGCCTGTTGTTTTGAATAATAAATAGCCGTTCCTTTTATATGCAATACCGTTTTATTCTATTTTATTAAAATAATGTGCGTGTGCAACAGGGCAATTGCACAGAATGCTGCTGAAGCTTAAAGCAAGGAAAAAACTAATGTAGTCAATTGGTAAATTTAATATTATCTAATGCCAAATTTATTATTAAAAGCTTCAACAAGGGAGATCTTGAGACATGAACATACAGTTCTGGTCGCCTCATTACGGGAAGAGTGTGGAGGCTTTGGAGAGATGTTGAGGAGGTTTACCAGAATGCTGTCTGCGTTAAAGGGGTTCATCTACAGCAGGGGTTCCCAACCATTTTCATCCCGTTTACCCCTGACAACTTTAATAGCACATAACAATGTTATTTTGCTTATTTATGAACAACTAATGATGAACAGATACCAAAACCAAACACAGTCAGTCAATGAGAAAAAATATGTACAAATCCAGAATCAACAAATGTACCCCCTGGGTAGGTGAAATTTACTCCCTGGGGGTAAATTTACCACAGGTTGGGAACTCTTGCTCTCCAGGAAGATTTTGGATAAACTTGGATTGTTTTCGCTGGAACGTTGGAGATTGAGGGGAGACTTCATAGAGGTATATAACATTATGCGAGGTATAGATTGGGTAGACAGCCATAACCTTTTTCCCAGGATAGAAATGTCCAACACTTCTTGGATGAGAACATACAGGGCAA
Organism: Leucoraja erinaceus; assembly: GCF_028641065.1. Lineage (NCBI taxonomy): Eukaryota > Metazoa > Chordata > Chondrichthyes > Rajiformes > Rajidae > Leucoraja > Leucoraja erinaceus. The sequence continues at coordinate 20,317,883 of NC_073394.1, forward strand.
GATTAGCAAGTTTGCTGATGATACAAAATTGAGTGGTTTTGCAGATAGTGAAGATGGTTGTGAAAGATTGCAGCAGGATCTGGATCGATTGGCCAGGTGGGCGGAGGAATGGTTGATTGAATTTAATACAGAGAAGTGTGAGGTGTTGAATTTTGGGATGCCGAACAAGGGTAGGACCTACACAGTAAATAGTAGGCTTCTGGGTAGTGTTGCAGAGCAGAGGGATCTAGGAGTACAGGTGCATGGTTCCTTGAAGGTTGAGTCGCAGGTAGATAAGGTGGTCATAAAGGCTTTTAGCACTTTGGCCTTCATCAGTCAGAGTATTGAGTGTAGGAGTTGGGAGGTCATGTTGCAGTTGTATCAGAAGTTGGTGAGACCACATTTAGAATATTGTGTTCAGAGTATTGCCCAGAGTAGGGGAATCGAGGACCAGAGGACATAGGTTCAAGGTGAAGGGGAAAAGATTTAATAGGAATCTGAGGGGAAACTTTTTCATACAAAGTGTGATGAGTGTATGGAACAAGCTGCCAGAGGAGTTAGATGGGGCTGGGACTATCCCATTGTTTAAGAAACAGTTAGACAGATACATGGATAGGATAGGTTTGGAGGGCTATGGACCAAGCACAGGTAAGTGGGACGAGTGTAGCTGGGACATTTTTGGCCGGTGTGGGCAAGTTGGGCCGAAGGGCCTGTTTCCACACTGTGTCACTCTATGACTCTTCTGACATTGTCAGCGTTTATACATTCATTAGTGTTATATCTGGTAGTGTTCGCAAACCAACCTCATACCAAGAACCCTTATTACTCATGTAGCCCCTTGATGATGGAGGGGTCATCTGCCCCCCCCCCCCCCCCCCCGAAGTCCCACTGGAAAGGTGTCTAGACAGTGGTCCCCTCAACCGCCAGCATTTGTGACAAAACAAACCAAGTTTGTCCAGCCTCCCCTTATAACTAATACCCTCTATGTCCCTCTCGCCTTAAAGCGATGCTCTTTAGCCGTTAATATTTCCACCTTGGATTGGAGGGGGTGGGGTGGTTTGGAGGAGGGGGATTCTGAAATGTTATTTATGTTCCACAAGGGTCTGCAGTTGCAAATGAGGTATTTGAATAGCTCTTGGTTTCATCCTAGCTTTGACCTTTCATCATTCCACTTGCGACATCCTCGTCTCCGGACCTCCCCCTCCGTTTCTCTCATTGGCTCCAATATCTCGGTCACCACCCTAGTGTTGCTCGAAAACGTCATTTGGAGATTATTTTTTTTAAGCAGCTCAGGTTGAATTGGCTCACTCCCCGCCACCTATAGAGCTTCTTAAAATAAATTAAATTTAAAGTAGACATCTCTGCAAAAAGACGGCAGACACAATCACGATGAAAAACAGTGTGAAGATTCCCGTCGCATGGTGGGGGGTGACTGCATGTGTGTGGATGCAGCTATCTGCAGCCAGCCTGCAGTTCCTGGAATGAGAGACTCTCTCCTGAGCGAGTGCGTGCAGACAATGCAAGGTGTTTCTGGACCGGCAATGTGTGGGAAGGCAGCGCATACCAGAGGACATCACAAAGCATTCTTCCACACTGCAATCTACTCTGTAATTCAGATTTGCAACAACATAAAAAACCTTACCGCGTTATGCCTGGGCATCATTTCCTGGTTAACGAAGCGATTATTAGCTTTTAAATACAAAGCCACGAAACGTTGCAAGAGATGAGCAGTGTAGATCCAAGCTGGTGAAATCTTGCCACCGTGTATGCCCTACTTTGGCCGGGACTCAAACAACATTTATCCTCCCAAAGGCAGGTCGGCAGCGACTATCCTCCATCCCCATTGCATCCTTACACCGTGTCGCCATCGCACTGACTACACGGGTTGGGGTTGGGGACCACAGGGAGTCTCTCGGTGGCAGAGTCACGGGGAAGTCATTGACTCGGAAATGTTCTCTGCAGTGTGCCAGCCCGCGGGAAGTCTCCGTTTTGGTGCAGGCCAGGGAGCTGCATGTTGGTTACAGTTTAATCTGAGCAATAGGATGTTGGGGACAATGAGCGGGTGAACCGTGCAACGCTCTCTCTTAGTAACTCGCAGAATGTAGCATTGACAAGGCAGCGGTGTTCAAACCACTGAGAGACGGCTGAGAGACTGCTGTCACGCTGGTTTGCCGAATGTGAGCTCCTCTGGCTTCAGGTGAAAAACCGCCCGTCTACATTTGCGAGGAATTTGGAATCTATTACCAGATCCAGGTCTCGGAAATGCTAAAAACACACGCAGCTCTTAACCCGCGTTCACAGTCAGCGACACAAAGCGGGTCAGGCAGCATCTCTGGAGGACGCGGATAGGTGAGGTTGCGCGACGGGACTCATCATCAGGCTGAGTTCAGGTCAGGTGAAAAATCGCCCTTGTGCCTTTGGGACGAATTTGGAGCCTGTCTCGGAAATGCTCAAACTTCTATCTATATCCCCCATATATGCTGCCTGACCACACAGAATTAGTTTAGTTTATCACGCGTACCGAGGTAGGATGAAAAGCGCTGTGTTGCATGCTATCCAGTCAGCGAAAAACAAACTATATAATTGATTACTATATGGTTGTCCACAGTTTATAGATACAGGATAAGGGGAATAATGTTTAGTGCAAGATAACATCCAATTAAAGATAGTTCTAAGGCCTCCAATGAGGTAGATGGGAGATTAGGACCGCTTTTTAATTGTAGATAGGATGATTCGGTTGCCTGATAACAGCTGGGAAGAAACTGTCCCTGAATCTGGAGGTATGAGTTTTTACAAATATGCTCCCTAAATTTCCCTAACTTGGGAAAAAAGACTCTGTGCATTCATCCTACCTGTTCTTCCCATAATGTTATGTACCTTTATAAGATCACTTCTCAGCCTCATACGCTCCAAGGTAAAAATATCTAGCGTGCTCAACTTCTCCCTATAGTTCAAGCCTTTAAGTCCTAGCAATATTCTTGTAAATCTACGCTGCACACTTTACAATTTCACAACATCTTTCTTATGGCAGGGTGACCAAAAATGAACACTCCAGGTGTTACCTCCCCAACATCTTGTATGTTTGTAACATAACTTCCCAATTTATGTACTCAGTTCCCTGACTGATGAAGGCTAATGTGTCAAAAGCCTTCTTCGCCACCTATTTACCCGAGATGCCACTTTCAGAGAACTATGCATTTGTCCTCCTTGATCCGTCTGCTCTACAACACTACCCATGTACCTACTGTTCCCTGTAAATTTCCTGCCCTGATTTAAGTTCCAAAAACCAGCGCCTCACTTATCCGAATTAAACTCCATTTGCCAATCTTCAGCCCACTTGCCCAATAGATTCCGTTGTAATTCTTGATAAATATGTAAGGATTAACTGTAACATAATTCTCAATGGGCATCTTCCAGTTATTAAACACTTTCAGGACATTTTTTGCTCTTAACAATAAATAGTTTTAAAACATTTTAATCAATACCCCATACTATTATTCAAGAACACAAAATATCGCGACTTATTTTTAGCTTAAGTTTGCGTCAGATCAAGCTTCATTTAGAGAGCCAGAGTTTAGTCGAGAAGCGATATCCGCCACATGTACCTGTCCAAATGTCTTTTTAAAGCTTATTATTGATAGAACATGGAACCGTACAGGAACAGTCCCTTTGGCCCACAATGTCTGTGCCGAACATGAAGCCAAGTTATACTAATCTCCTCTGCCTGCATGTGATTCATATCCCTTCATTCCCTGATGATGGTGTTCATAACGGCTTTGTGGTCTAAACCATTTCCAGAAGCATGAATTCACTACATATTTAACCTCACATATAATTACATTTTGGCAGTGGCTTCAATAAAGATTTAATTCAAAAGAAATTTTCCAACCAAATGTTTGGACAAATTACAGCTTTAACATTAACAATATAGCACTGATTGAATCAACAATGATTGTAACATTACTAAATGCTGAAAAACCATGAAGATTTGTTGTACATTAGACATTTCAATGAAAGTTTAATAGATATGCATGCATTTAATCATATGGATGAATTTACCATTAATTTATCATTATTAAATAATTAAAATCTATCCTCCTGCAATTTGTCATTGAACACAGTGCCCTAGATTACACATTGTGTAAAGGAGTGCTGTATTGACGATTAACAAATGGTGTAATTACTAAAATATAAATTACTTGATGGATTTTGGAAGTTACAGAGGCTAGAACTAATACATACAACAGTCCAAATCTCTGAATTCTCATCCCACAATTGGGAGTGTACAGTTTATAAAATTACCCTGAATGTTTCAATCTTTGCATGCCCACATGGTACGCTGATATGCCATACTTGAAGCATGGGTTCTCAAGTATAATTGTTTGCTAAATCATCTTCAGTAGCACGGAGGAGTTGCAATCACAGATGATTGCATTTGTGTAAAGTCTCTCAACTCGCCGGACTTCAGTTCTACAAAGCAGCAGCAGGTTATTAATCAGGCTTGCAGATGGTTTTGGGCTTCCACTACTCTACTTTACCTTTTCTTACCTGGTATATCGCTTGAGGGTGACTGTTGCCTCGCCAACAGTCTGTCTGTTCTTTCCTTCTTTGTTTTAATTGTATGTGTAAAATGTATGTTTTTAGTGTTCTTTAGCATGTCTTAATTCGGGGTGGGGTGGGGGAAACTTTTTCTAATCTCTTACCTCGACAGAGATGCAATTTTTTTCCATATTGTATCTCCGTCCGCACTGTGGCCTAACATCGAGGAGTTGGCGGCTTTTGCTGGTGATCGATTTTGAGAGCTCCACTGCGGTCGCCTGCGGATTTACCATTGCGGAGCTCGTGATCCCTTTGCCAGGGGTCGACCTCGGAGCTCCAACCATGGGTGCTTGCGGACTTAACATCACGGAGCCCGTGGTCTCTGGACAGAGACCGACTTTGGGAACTCTAAGCTGCGGGAGTTTCAAACGCTGCGATGCAGGAGTTTCGATCGCCATAACTCGAAAGCTTCGACAATAAAAGACCTTTGAACCCTTTGAAAACCAGATATCCCATCTTTTTTCACTCAACATCTCAGCCGATTAACAAGTTTAGTTCTTGTTTAGTTCAGACAAACAGCATGGCAATAGTCTCTTCACCCCACCAAGTCCACACCAACCATCAATCACCCGTTCACTCCAGTTCTATGTTATCCCATTTTAGCTTCCATTCCTGGCAGATTAGGGTCAATATGTTTTATTTTTACAGAGGCCAATTAACCTACAAACCCATACGTCTTTGGGATGTGGGAGGAAACCCACACGGTCACAGAGAAAAGGTGCAAACTCCACATGGACAGCATCTGAGGTCAGGATTGAACTCAGGTTGCTGGCACTGTGAGGCTACAGCTTTACCAGCTGCACCACTGTGCCGTCCTGATAATTGTACAAGTTCACTCTCATCAAAGAAGCACAGATGCGGAGGTACTTTATGACATTATTGTATGGCGTTAAAACAGGTTCATGAGATCCAATGCATTTCTGTGTTAATATAATAGTTATTTGAGCCCTTTTGTGTATTAAAACATTGAAGAACATGACAAACGTTGTTCCAACCATATAGTCTTCCATTCTTTGTTAAACCTACTGACATGATTTCTAACAGAAGTTAATTTGACACAGCACATGTAATTCCATAATAATGTTACTATATAGTCCCATTAATTCCATGTAGCATATACTACATGTATTGATATTTACTTGGACTTGTAATTATTACCATTATAATGAATTCAGATTAATTAAGCATTTTTTTCACCAATAGTATTTTTGCACATTAAAACAAAGGACTTTATGATTTGATTCTTGGAGAAGCAGTCTTCATGATATCACATGTTGCTCTTTTATCAGAAGAATGTCCTATAAAAAAGGAATATTCAATGAATTCTTTTTTTTTTCATTTTGAAATACTAATAATATACTCAAAATGTTTAAGCTTTCTTAGATATCTGGTTAAAGACTCCAATGAGTTTTGTTTTAGGGAAATGTGAATTTAATATATTATCAGGTCTCCTGCAAAGATGTTTTTGTTTCATGACTACATTTTTAGTTTTGTTTCTTCACTGTCTCTGGGTCCATCTAATATCTGTTATCAGGCTTTGGAACGGTCTTTCCGTAAGCTGGGGTACTGTTCAATTCACCTCAACTGCAATGCGGACATTGAATTTTGTCTTTGGAACTGTTGTACTACAAATGTTGAAAACTATATTCTGCATTCTGTATCTTCCCCTTTGTTCTTATTGTACTTGAGATTATCTAATAGATTGTATTTATGCATTGTATTATCTAATGTGTTTGTTTAGCATGCAAAACAAAGCTTTTCATTGCACGTGACAATAATAAACCTAAAGTATTCGACAATCATGAACTGAACGCTATATGTTGTTCAATGAAACATCATTTCATATCAACAAGATGCCTCTTATATTTCCACGAAATCTTGGTTAGATGAAGAACTAGAAATAGCATTAATGAAGGAAGGATATAGAGATTAGGTACAAAGTTATTAATGAGGCACAAGGAAATAATGGAGGAAACATCCTTGGTTGTATGCACTGATTGTGTTCATTAAGGTCAGCGATCGATCATACTCATCTCTGAATAATCAGATCTATTAAAGCCTTGTGTGGGGAAGTACAGAGATGAGTCTACGTTAGATCAATATAAAGTTCTCCTCCAGTATTAATGTCCAATTAAAGTATAAACTTACTAGTCAGCAAATTTGTTTTAAGGATAAAACATTTTACTTAGAAACACTTGCAAAGTTATTTGTTGTTGTTTTTTTCAGACAAATTATTTTAAATGTGAATCAAGAGAGTAGTGTTTTATTTGTCATATGTCCCAAAACGAAACAATGAAATTCTTATTTGCAGCAAGACTATCTCAGTGAAATTTTCAGTCATGTCTGAATGAATAAACTACAACTTCAATTAGAAATATTGGAGTGAAGAAAAATTATCCCCCCCCAACTTACAAACACTCATTTAAACTTACACTTCATCCTCATAATCCTTTGGTGGAGACACTGCGATAACCAAATCTATCCAGTCCTGTAACAGAGATATCATAGTACTGTTATTGCAGGTACAGCAATTCAATGGATTCAATGATACTTTATTGATACATATTCCTAGGTACAGTGAAGTGCTTTGTTTTTATATACAACCCTGTAAAATTATACAGCAGACCTCACCCAGGTAATATACAAGAGTTGCCACAATTTGGCACTGCCAAAGTTACAAAAGTTCAACGAACAGTCCTCTCTCCTGCCTGCTGCGGCACATTGCAGCAGGCACCCCCTGCTGGCTACCCCTTTGTTCTGGGCGTCCCCCCTGCGGGGCCCTCTTCATTCTCGGCATCCCCCCTGTCGGGTCCCCCTTTGTTCTCGAAGCCTCCCCCCCCCCATCGTCTAATAGGTGAGAATCACCAGTGAAGTGAGAATTGTGGAGAAAAAATAGAAATAATAGAAAAAAAATAATCATTTGTAGATGGTGGAATGAGAAGTAATTGCTTTTCTTACGGCCTTTCCTTCACTCCTTCCTTAGGAGGAAAGGGCATTATAAAAACAGACACTTCTATTATTATTTCTCACATCACTGGGGATGGTGACCTTTACGAATCAAGTTTTACCCTGCTTCTATAGAAAAAGATATGAATAATATCCTTGTAATGTGAAATCTGCCCTCTCCACAGATAAACATTTATTGGCTGCTTAATGACAATTAAAATTTAGAAAATTGAATAATTTGACAATCTTGAATTTGATAAAATATACATCACTCAGAAAAGGTTTCACCATCTGTTATTTTTGTTTTCTCTGTGACGTTATATTCCGGTTAATGAAGGAAAACAGAAATTAATCTTTTATTTGCAGTCACGGGGAAACAAGAGGAAGAAGTTGAACTTCATTGCCTTCAATCACAGTGCTGCCTCACAGTACCATGTTAATGTTAACTTTTATGTGATTGTGTGTCTTGTTGCTTTTCACTTAGTATGGCTGTATAGCAACTCAAATTTCACTGGACCTTTATTGGTACATGGTGACAATAAACTGACCTTGAAACCTTGATAAATAAGCCTTAGAACAATATCGTGTTCTATTGACAATGAGGACAAACAGGAATATGGATATTTTCAAAGTGGTCATTGTTTGTAATCACTCTCTAAACACTATTAACCTTAAAAAGGAATGCATATTCCGAACACCACCAATGCAACAGGTGGTCTATGGCCAGTATCGATGAGAATAGATAGAATATGGAAGAGTGAGTGGGGCAGGCAGAATAAACAGGATGGAAGGACTGTAAATCATCAGATTGACACAGAAACATGCCGTAACAAAAAAGATGTTGACACAGTAGCGCAGCTGGTAGAGCTGCTGCCTCACAGTACCAGAGACCCAGATTCGATCCTGACCTCGGGTGCTGTCTGTGTGGAGTTTGCACATTTTCTTTCTGACCAACGTGCTCCGGTTTCCACCCACCTCAGGTTTGTCGATTAATTGGACTCTGTAAATCACCCCTAGTGTGTAGGGAGTGGATGTGAAAATGGGATAACATCGAACTAGTGTGGACGTGTGATCGATAATCAGCGTGGATGCGGTGGGCTGAAGGGTCTGTTTCCATGCTTTAACTTTCAAGCAATTAATCTTAATAAAAAGAGTGAGATAGAACATAACATTTACAGCGATAGAAATGTAGAGAATGTTAGAAACACGGAACTGCAGATCCTGGTTAACAAACAAAAGGACACAAAGTTCTGGAGAAACACAGCGGGTCAGGTTAAACGGTAGAAATAGACAAAAGTCACCTATCCAAGTTCTCCAGAGATGCTGGCTGGCCCACTGAGTTACTCCAGCACTGTGGCTTTTTGGAGAATCACGGTAAATTGGACAGTAACTTCCCGCTTTCTTTATTTACCTGCCCCCTTGTGGACTCTGGATGTAACGTTCAATTTATTAGGACATAGAACATAGAACAGTACAACACAGGGACACAATGTTTGCATGGAACATGGTGCTAAGATCTCATCTGCCTGTGCATGATCCATATCTCTCTATTCCATGCACTTTGTGTGCCCATCTAAAAGCCTCTTGAACACCACAGTCATATCTGCCTCCACCACCACCCCTGGCAATGCAGTCCAGGCCCCAGCACTCTCTTGCAATAAACTTGCCCACACATCTCCATTAAACATTTCCCCTCTCACCTTATAGCTCTGCACTCTAGTGTTGGACATTTCCACCCTGGGGAAAAGGTTCCGACTGTCTAGCCTCTCACTGGCTCTCATAACATCATACCCAGCATGTTGCCGGGGGGTGGTGATGGAGGAAGATACGATAGAGGCATATAAGTGGCTTTTAGATAGGCACATGGAAGTGCAGGGAATGGAGGGATATGGATCATGTACAGGGAGTTTAAATTAGCATCATGATCGGCACAAATATTGTGGGCCGAAGGGCCTGTTCATGCTAGGAATGGAGGGATATGGGTCACGTGCAGGCAGAGGAGATTCGGTTTGTCTTGGCATCATGTTCGGCACACGGACATGGGCCACAGTTTAAGAATAAGGAGTAAGCCATTTACAATGGAGACGAGGAAACACTTTTTCTCACAGAGAGTGGTGAGCCTGTGGAATTCTCTGTCTCAGAGGGCGGTGGAGGCAGGCTCCATGGATGCTTTCAAGAGAGAGCTAGATAGGGCTCTTAAAAATAGTGGAGTCAGGGGATAAGGGGAGAAGGCAGGAGCGGGGTACTGATTGGGGATGATCAGCTATGATCACATTGAATGGCGGTGCTGACTCGAAGGGCCAAATGGCCTACTCCTGCACCTATTGTCTATTGACATTGTGGGCCGAAGAGCCTGTTCCTGTGCTGTCCTGTCAAGCTGGTCCTATTTGCCCACGTTTGGCCCATACCCCTCTAAATCTTTCCTATCCACATAGTAAACCTAAAATAATTACTGTCAACATAAAGATAAACAACACTGAATGATGATACTGAAGGGGAAGCTTCTTTAATAGCGATGATACTTTAATATATTTAGTGTCTGATGTTTGGTTTGATCTATTTTCATCTTTTGCTGAAAATGCTGCCAATTCCCTCTTTGGGCAGGCAATAAATAAACCAACAGGATGGATACAATACTTACGCCGCCACTGTTCCAAGACTTTGCCAACGTCGTCTGGGCTTCAGGTAGAGTGGCATCTACCAGGATCTTCCCATTCACCGCCATTATTTGATCTCCTTTCACTATTCCGCCTGGAAAAGACAAATTGTAGAAAATAAGTACTGTTGCTTTCAAGAGTCGTAAAAAATAGTTTTATGATCCAAGATCTGTATGTGCTGAGAAAAATCACTGTTACTGCCGTTTTTGCTGATGCTTGGGGTCAGAGAATAGAAACAAGGAACTGCGGACGGCAGTTAATACACAATAGGACACAAGGCGCCGGAGTAATTCAGCAGGTCAGGCAACATCTCTGGAGGGCATTTCGCAGCACAGAGGGGGAGAAGTGAGAGCAGATGTTGCTACACTACACTACAATGTCTGAAGAAGGGTCTAGACCCGAAACGTCACCCATTCCTTCTCTCCAGAGATGCTGCCTGCAAAATACTGCAGCATTTTGTGTCTACCTACTCTGGAGGACGTTGTCCAGAGATCATACGGCTGGAGTCATAGAGTTATGCAGCGTGGAAACAGGCCCTTCAGCCCAACCCGTCCATGCTGACCAAGATGCCCCATCTAAATTACTCCCACTTAACTGCGTTTGGCCCATATTCCACTAAGCCTTATGTCGGTATGAACTGCAGATGCTGGTTTATACCGAAGATAGACACAAAGTGCTGGAGTAACTTGAGTAACTCAGCGGGACTGGCAGCATCTCTGGAGAAATGGAATAGGTGACATTTCGGGACAAGGCCTTCTTCAGAGATTCCAACACAAAATCTCACCTATTCCTTTTTCTCCTCAGAGATGCTGCCTGGCACTTTGTGTCCCTCTAAAATGTTCCTATCTATCATGCTAGTAGCATGAAATAAAACATTAGTACTGGGTTTAACAAACAAATAATCTAATCAAGAAATTAAAAAAATTGGGGAGTGGGGGGTAGGTGGAGAAGATTTTATGATGATTGGAAAATCAAGGAAAAGTTGCCAGTTTACCGCGAGTCTTATCCGAGTTTAATTGAGGAGGGATAGAAGTTCTTTCTTTGTATGCAGGGTCACTTGACTTTATGGTGAAGGTAGACACAAAGTACTGGAGTAACTCAGCAAGTCAGGCAGCACCTCTGGAGATAAAGGACAGGTGATGTTTTAGGTCGGGACCCTTCTTCAGATTGAAAGTATGGGGGATGGGGGATAGTGAGGGGGAAAGAACTGGAGATGAGAAAAGACCAGGGCAAATAAGGGCTGGCAACAGATGACCACTTTGACTTCATGGTGCGTTTGTGAGAAGTACTGAAAGGTTCTGAATTGAAACAAAAAAATAACGAGCTAACACCATACAGGAAATAGCAAGGGAGCACTGTCGAGTCAGATGGTGGAATCCTTCTGCAAACAGGAAACAATTATTTTCTGCCTCTAAATTACTATTTTATTATTAATAACTATTCATAGTCCTTACAAATCTAGGAACAAGTAGGTTATAATGATTCACTGATACAGGTTTTATTTTTATTAAGAAATTCAATCTGCTTAGTGGAATAGCAACCTGAAATCCGGAGAGGATTGAGTGAAGGTTTACCTGCGGCTGGCAGTTCAGAATGTGACTACAGTCACGGCAGTGTGTGTTGGATGAATCTCAAAATCATCACCATTGAAATCAATGCTATGGATTTAAAAGGCAAAGCAGAGCACACTGAAACTGGATACAGCTTACTCAGTACTACGGAAAGGAATGGGTTCTCAGCTGTAGTAAGTGTATTTTTGGTTGTGTAGAAATATGTCAGCAAACTCCCTGGTCTTGGGTGATATCAACATACAAACTATATCTACATAGAGCACTGAATATACCCTTTGGCCAAGTAACGTATGTGGTGGCACAGTGGTACAGCAGTAGAGTTGCTGCCTTACAGTGCCAGAGACCAGTATTCGGTCCTCATAAGATCATGTGATAGGAAAGAAATAGGCCATTCGGCCTATTAGGTCCACTCCACCATTCAATCACAAAGTGCTGGAGTAACTCAGCGGGTCTAGCAGCATCTCTGGAGAAAAAGGGTGGGCAAAGTTTCGGGTCGGGACCCTTCTTCAGACTGAAAGAAGGAGGTGGGGGTGATGGCGAAGAGCTGGAGGCAGTGAAAAGACCAAGACCATTCAGGGCCGGCCACGAATTACCTCAGGCAGGGCAGGGGCTAGTAAGCCCATTGTTGGCTAGGGATGGTGGCATCCAAATGGCAACTCACACAGACACAGGGAGAACGTGCAAACTCCACATGGAGAACATTGGAGGTCATGATTGAATCGGGGTCACTGGGGCTCTGAGGCAGCAGATCTACTAGCTGCACGCTGTGCCTCTCTGCATACATGTATGGGTACCTGTAGAGTTTAACTCTACAATCTTCAGATGCAGAAAACAAGAAACAAAATCCAAGGACAGAAAACTTAATCTTTCCATCAGCTGATTTCTTATAAATGATTTAAAAAGCTAACCAAATGTGCTGTAATTAAAGATTCCCTTAGTCATTTAAGCATAAATAATTCAGCCAGTCAAGCAATATAATCTATATTAAAATAGTTTGTACGAGACATTAGCAGTTGGTAATTCACTGCTCTGAGCTTGCATATGCAATCTTGATTGATTGAAAGATACATCATGGAAATAGACCCTTCAACCCACTGAGTCCATGCTGACCATCGGTCACCCCTTCACTGCTTCTATGTTATTCCACTTTCTCATCCACTCCCTACACACTAGCAGCAATTTACAGAAGGCCAATTAACCTACAAACCCAAATGGCTTTGTGATGTGGGCGGCAACTGGAGCATCCGGAGGAAACCAGTTGGTCACAGATAAGACATATAAACTCCATACACACAGCACCCGAGATCAGGATCGAACCTGGGCCCCTGGTGCTGTGAGGCACTTTCTGAGAGGAAAGATTTGAGGGAAGAGGGGGTCACCAGAGAGTATTTCATTCATCATATTTAAATAATTGAATTGCTCTCTGCAGCCATGTGTTAGCTTGTTGTGAAATTAATTGAAGATTCATGCTGCTGTTCTTTCCTAGTTGTATAACTTTCTCAGCTATCCATTAATTTCTGAAAAAAAGTCAACTGTAGGTTTAAAAGGTTAAGACAATATTTTGACAGGCAAATTTCAATGGAAATGAGGGAAGATTCAAAAGTGCCTTAACTGAATGTTAGAACAAGGTTGGAGGATTAAATGCCTGCTTGTGTTCAAATATTTATAACAGTTGGAGACACAAGAAACTGCTGACACTGGAATCTTGAGTAAGCACAAAGTGCTGGAGGAACTCAGTGGGTTAGGCAGCATCTCTGTAGGACATGGATCGGTAAAGTTGTAAACGATAAAAAAGTCAATGAGTTCTGCAATGGTGCAGGAGGCAGCCCTGATGCAGTCAATAATGATGATGAAATCAACGCATTTTGCATGGGTGCAGCGCAGGAGAGACCCCCATTGCAGTCTGTGTCCTGAGATGCTGCCTGACCCATTGAGTTACTCTAGCACTTTGTGTTTTATAAAAGATGCAACTGGCTTCACCCAAATTACTTTTTGTACCAAACTATCCCTTTATACGAAGAGAATCGTATAAAGGGATTGTTATAAAGGACTGTTAGTCCTTGCTGTCTCCTCCCCTTCCTCAGCTCCCCTGCTGTCTCCTCCCACCCTCCAGCCTTCCGGCTACTCCTCCTTTTCCCTTTCTTGTCCCCACCCACCCCCACCCCTGATCAGTCTGAAGAAGGGTTTCGGCCCGAAACGTTGCCTATTTCCTTCGCTCCATAGATGCTGCTGCACCCGCTGAGTTTCTCCAGCTTTTCTGTGTATCCCTTTATACGAGGAGTTTTCCTCAACACTTTGTAGTAAATAAAATTGGGAAATCTATTTAAAATGTATAATTATTGCCTAATTCATGCTCTTTGCATTATACTGATTAATATAATGGTAGAAGCCATGTCCAACAGAAAGAGATTAGATTACGCAAGATTATTATAACATTTGAAAACATCTCAGGAAGTCTCAATTCTTCTCAAATTCCCTGAGTTCATGCAAGCAGGCACATTGGAAGCTGCAAATATTCAGATATGCAGCGTTCATCTGAAATAGACGTTCTGCAGATGAAATTAGATAGCCTGGCACTCAGAGAACCATGATCGATAGCTGGCAACCACTGGGCAGAATTTGTGCCGCACATGCACTGTCCAGTTGTTCCAAGTAAGGAGCAGAGTGGAAGGGCTTAAAGTGACTACATTAAAACATAGAACAGTAATACACAATCTTGGTATTCAAGGACAAGTTGGGCCAGCGGGTCTGTTACCAAGCTGTATGACTATTAAACCTTGCGGGGAGTTATAAAAGCAACCATGACACATTTTCATAACTTTTTACAGCTTTGGACCACAGGCAGTAGTCCTTTAACGCACACAAATGTCAAACAAGCATTTCTAGTCAACTATGCAGCTTACAATCCAACGGTATTTTTGAGTTTAGTTCATTGTCACTTGTACTGAGGTACAGGGAAAAGCTTTTGTTGTGTGCCAGCCAGGTCAGTGGAATGATTATACATGATTGCAATCGAGCCATCCACAGTGTACAGATATATGATAAAGAGAATAACGTTTAGTGCAAGATACACTCTTGTAAAGTCCGATCAAAGATAGTCCGAGAGTCTCCAATGCGGTAGACAATAGTTCAGCACTGCTCTCTAGTTGTTGGTAGGACGGTTCAGTTTTTCTAACCTGAGGCAGCCTGTGTTGCTGTAGGCCTGGTCTTTTTGCCTCTTTCCTGTTAGGGCTATCATCAGACCTCAATGAATGACCTCCAGGTTTATCTTCCACTAGTGCCGCAGTTATTATATATCCATGAATGTCACTCCCTTCATGAACTCAAATTTAAATCATAATGAAAATGCAAGAGCTGTTTTATAATCTACAATTTCTCCTGCAGTCATTTCAAAGGAAGCTGAAGCTTTTAAAAAAAATGATGGATTTTAACTGCTTCTGACCATTTAATTGTTCTATCTGGGCAATAAAATACTGTTGACCTATCACTTGTCAGGCTTTGTCCTGGTCTCACCTCCTCCAGCTTTCTCCTCCCCCCGCACTACAATCAGTCTGAAGAAGGAACCCAACCCGAAATGTCACCTATCCATGTTACCCAAACATGCTGCCTGACCCGCTGAGTTACTCGAGCACTTTGTGTCTTTAATTTGGAAACCAGCTTCTGCAGTTCCTTGTGCCTCCGTTTTGTTCTCATTCCAGCTTTACTTACTTATTTTTAGAATTGTATTCATATCTTTTTTCAGCCTGAGCATTTAACTTTTTTTAATGATGATTGTGTTTATGTTAAAATAGGCTGGTTATTTTGTGAAAACCATGTCCTTTCTCTAGATTTTAACATAACCTGCTAATGAAAAGCCTTTAGTACCATTTTTGTGCCGAAACAAGGAACAGCACATCTGGTTTACAGAAAAAAAGACACAGTGCTGGAGTAACTCAGCGGGTCAAGCAGCATCTCTGGAGAACTCGGATAGGTGATGTTTCTTGTCGGGACCCTTCTTCAGACTGATTATAGCGGGGGGGGGGGGGGGGGGGGGGGGGGGGAAGAGGGGAGAAAGCTGGAAGAGAGGAAGGGCAGGACAAAGCCTGGCAGGTGATAGGTTGATGCAGGTGAGGGGAATTTCTATAGACAAAGTTCAAAGATGAAAAGAGCGAAGGTGTGAGACAAAAGGATGGAAGATTTACGAATTGTGAAGCTAGAGGAAGGAATGTAGGTGGAAGGGGAGGGAGAGAGGGAGAAGGACCGGAGTCTCATATTCTGCTTGGGTAGCTTACAAGTAGGACACAAGGGAGGGAGTGGGGAGGGGAATTGGA
The DNA here is from genome assembly GCF_028641065.1 of Leucoraja erinaceus. NCBI lineage: Eukaryota > Metazoa > Chordata > Chondrichthyes > Rajiformes > Rajidae > Leucoraja > Leucoraja erinaceus. Next base: position 20,333,945 of record NC_073394.1, read on the forward strand.
AAATTGCAAACATTTCATGCCATGAGCCGAGTATCCTTTATAGGTATCTTTTGAAGGGCGGACATGGTGGCAAAGTGGTAGAGTTGCTGCCTTACAGCGCTTGCAGCGCCAGTGACCCGGGTTCGATCCCGACTCTAGGTGCTGTATGTACGAGTTTGTATGTTCTCCCCATGACCACTTGGGTTTTCTCCCGAGATCTTCGTTTCCTCCCACACTCCAAAGACGTACAGGTTTGTAGGTTAATTGGCTTAGTATAAGTGTAAATTGTCCCTAGTGTGTGTAGGATAGTGTTAATGTGTGGGAATCGATGGTCGGTACAGGCCCGGTTGCCTGAAGGGCCTTTTTCCGTGCTGTATCTCTAAACTAAACTAAACGGCAGGGCTGGAGACACTAGATACTTTGGAAGGATTTCGACCCGAAGGGTTTCTGAAGAAGGGGTTTGAGCCGAAACCTTGCCTATTTCCTTCGCTCCATAGATGCTGCCTCACTCGCTGAGTTACTCCAGCATTTTTGTCTACCTAGATACTTTGGAACTTGCTTTGTTTTAGACCTCATTAGTTTATCGATGAAGAGTGATAAATCTACTATCAGATTTGGGTCTAGTGAGAGATTTAATATTCAGAAGCATTGGGAGACGATATTATTAAGGCAACACCTAATTTTTGAGATGTTACTTTATGCTTTGTGACCTTTTACAAAGCAGTTAATTATACAGTAACGCAACACCTACTATTAATGTCCACTAAATATGCAAAATGAATCCAGTTAGACTAGTCTGCCTGACACTTTATACGTGCGTCATTTCATTATCTGTAACACTATCACTCTCAGCTGTTACTGCGTAAATGAAAGAAATTAGAACCTGATAATGTCGTAGAGTGGCTTGAAAGATGTCTCCAATTCAAGTGTCCAACCTTTCAAATCAATAGCTCAAAAGGCACGTTGGGAACGTTTCCCTGTCATGCATCATTAATTGGTGTTTGGGTGGCACAGTGTCCCAGGTTTGATCCTGACCTGGGGTGCTGTCTGTGTGCAGTTTGCATGTTCTCCCTATGACCACATGGGTTTTCTCAGGTTTCCTCCCACATCCCAAAGACCTGCAAGTTTGTAGATTAATTGACCCTCTGTTTAGTGCCCCTGGTATGTAAGGAGTGGCTGAGAAAGTGGGATAACAGAGAACTAGTGTGAATGTGTGATCGATGGCCATTGTGGACAGTGGGCTGAAGGGCCTGTTTCCGTGCTGTTCCTTTGAAATTCAGATCAGTTGAAAAGTCACCCACAACGTTCAAATGCAAACTGTTTTGGCATTGAGAGTTCCAATTTGTTTTTTAACTCAGTTTAGTTTAGAGATACGGCATATAAAGAGGCCCTTCGGCCCACCACGTGCACACTGACCACTGATCACCCTTCCACATTAATTCTATGTTATCCCGCTGTCTCCTCCACTCCCTGCAAGTTAGCGTCCGTGATAACAAACCTGTTCATAAGTTATAGGAGGAGAATTAGGCCATTCAGCCCATCAAGTCTACTCTGACAATTAATCATACATGATTTATCTTTCCCTCTCAACCCCATTCTCCTGCCTTCTCCCATAGCCCCAGACATCCTTACTACAGGTGCACAACCTTTTATCCGAAAGCCTTGGGACCAGACACTTTTCGTAATTCGGAATTTTTCGGCTTTAGGAATGGAAGATTTTTAGCGTAGATTTTAACGGCTGGCTCAGTGGTAGAGTGCTCGGCTCATATCCGCAAGGTCGCGAGTTTGCGCCTCGATCCCGGCAGTTACTCGATCACGAGTTTAAGTCTTCAATGTAGTTTTTTCTTGCAGAAAAGAAGAGAATAGGGAGGGTTAGCCTGGGATCATTCTCTGCGAGATGATCTTACTGCGGGAGACAAGTGTAGGAGAGGTGTACTGACTGTGTGGGCAGAACTTTGGAAGTGATTGCCCACCATTCTCAAAAGCCGCTGTGTCTCCCTGTCCCTGGGATAGCAGGGGGTGATTAAACAGACCAATACCCCCCTCCCTCTCCAACTCCAGAGGAATCCGCTCCCCGATGGGCTGCTATGGCGACAAGTGGCAGTTCGCCCACAGCCCGAGCTGCGCCACCACAAGAACAAGTACCTTGCACACCATCAGCTTCTGCCCCTACGGGGAGCGTGTTCCTCTGGAGTTGGAGCGGGGCTGGGCTGGAGTTGCTGATCTGGGATCTCCGTGCTTGCAGTGGGCCTGGGGGTCGGTGTCCCGATGAGGGGGCGCAGCTCGGGCTGTGGGCGAACTGCCACTTATCGCCGTAGCGGCCCATTGGGGAGCGGCTTCTGGTGGTCCTGACGTCTCTGGCCAGTTTGCAGTTTTCCTCTGGAGTTGGAATGGGGCTGGGCTGCTGCTGGCTGTGGGTCTCTGGGATCTCCGTGCTTGCAGTGCAATGGGCGGGGAGCTGGAGAGGGGAGGGAAGGGGTCACACACATGGCCGGGAAGCAGAGGGATGTAGGTGGGGTGAAACTGAAGGGAGCGACAATCTGCTGCTGCCTGCCCGCTGAGTTAAAAAGTTCCCACGCAAGACTCACGATACACTGTATATCGTGAGTCTACCGTGGGAACTTTTTAACTCAGCGGGCAGGCAGCAGCAGATTGTCAATTATTAACCCTCCCGAGCAATATACCTTCACCTTCTCTTTTATGAATGGGGATTTAGTTCCCCTTTCTTCGAGGACCGACCGGAGGTTCCGCTGTCACCTCTGCGGGCCGCCCTCGGTGAACGTCTTCAAGGACCTTTCTTCAAGGACCGAAAAAATGTCCGCTATTCGGAGCTTTTCGTTATTTGGAATTTCGGATAAAAAGGTTGTGCACCTGTAATTAATGTTATGCTGCTGTAAGTACGAAATTCATTGTTCTATGTCGGTACACATGACAATTAAATATCCTGCTTCTGGCATCATGCCTCTGCTTCCCTTGTCTCATTGCCTTTGTGTCCATTGCAGTTGCAGTTGCAGATTTGTAGTGTGAATGGCACTGCCTGTCAATTGGGACGAGAGCCGAGGGTTGTTTTGCCAGTGGTCACAGCAGGTAACGTGGAGCCGACAGCTGCCGTTGCTTTGCTGCAATCAAATTAGAGTTGAGCAAGGCCGCAAGCACCACCTGTTCCCCTGGCACCGCTGAACACACGACCAGCGGGAGGGAGAGGACTAGCACTCAGCCATTCTGATTGATTGAAAGATACAGTGAGGAAACAGGCCCTGCGGTCCACCGAGTCCACGCCGACCATCCATGGCCCGTTCACACTAGTTCTATGCTATCTCACTTTCACATCTACTCTGTACACACACGGGGCAATTTACAGAGGGCCAATTCACCTGCAATGTGATAGGAAACCGAAGGAACCGGAGGAAGCAGAGGAAACCCACACGGTCGCAGGGAGAACGTGCAAACTCTATACCGACAGTATCTCAGGGCAGGATCGAACCCGGGTCTCTGTTTCTATGGGGCAGCAGCTCTTTATTATGGTTTGTACTGAGTACTGTGTTTACACCAGTTGGGCTGCTGCAAGTAAGCATTTCATTGTTCTGCTTCGGGATATACAACAATAAAGGGCACGACTTGACTCTTTCTGAAGAAGCAGGAGAGACCGAGAGGTTCTCATCATCAGACTTTCATTCATGCCGGAGAATTTCTTTTGCCTGAACCTTTGCAGGAAATAATCGATTGAGTAAAGTAGATCTTGCTGAAACATGCTACAAACTCCAAGCACAACTGCAGAATTATACACGGGCACATTGCCAGGAATTGTGGGGTTGCTTCTAACTGGAAAGTGGAAATACCTGCAACATCACAGCATGGAATTTGCAATGAAAATGGCGTTGAAACTATTGGCTCCCACTAGAGTTGGCTTATCTTGCCTCTTGCTTACAATAATTGTTGCAGGGCAGCACAGTGGCGCAGTGGTAGAGTTGCTGCCTCACAGCACCAGAGACCCAGGTTCAATCCTGACTATGGATGCTGTCTGTACGGAGTTTGTACGTCCTCCCTGTGACCGCGTGGGTTTTCTCTAGGTGCTCCGGTTTCCTCATAAACTCCAAATATGTGCAGGTTTGTAAGTTAATTGACTTCTGTAAATTGTCCCGAGTGTGTAGGATAGTCCTAGCATACGGGGTGATGGCTGGTCAGCGCGGACTCGGTGGGCCAAAAGGCCCCGTTTCCATGCTGTATCTCTTAAAAAATAATGAAGGGATGATGCAGCGGAAATGAGGCAGAACAGGTAGACGGGGTGGTGAAGAAAGCAAAAGGCAAAGAGCCGGAAGAACTCAGTGGGACTGGCAGTATCTGCGGAAGTCGACATTTTCCAAATCGTCTGGAAAGAGAAGAATTCAGAAAGAGCAGAAACAATCTCACCATGTTTGTCTGCGGCTCCTCCGTCATAGATAGCAGACACAACTATCTTTCCAAGTGGAGAGTTGATGCCCCCTTCAACTGCAAGGTCCAGCGATCCATCCTGTACAACAGAATGAATTAATCCAGCAGGGTTACGACTTCTAGTGACTTTCAATGTGATATGAAGCTTCCTTACATGCAACTCTTGACGTGCAGACCCTGACCCTAGCAGGAGCAACACACGGGAAATGATCAGGCACCAGTAAATTATTTAACACCAGGGGCAATTTAAAGAGGCCAATTCACCCACAAACCTGCACCTCTTTGGAATGTGGGATACAGCACGAAAATAGGCCCTTCGGCTTGCCGAGTCCACGCCGACCATCGATCATCCGTTCACACTAGGTCTTTGTTATTCCACTTCCTCATCCACTGCGTACACACCAGGGGACCAATTTACAGAGGGCCAATTAACCTACAATCCCCAAACATCGTTGGATGTGGGAGGAATCCCACGCAGTCAAATGGGGAGCGTGCAAACTCCACACACTGACAGCACTCCCAAGGTCAGGATTGAACCCAGGTCTCAGGCAGTGGCTCTACCGATGCGCCACAGTGACTGAGACAAAACTGTGGTCGTTTCCACATTTTGTTCAAACAATACAAAAGATCTGTCAAAGTGAAAATGTGTAAAAAAAAAATTTAAAAAAATCACACATGACACTTCGGAACTACTACCTTTGTGCAAGCATGCAACAATAAGCGCAGCGGCAGAGTTGCTGCCTCACAGCACCTTAGACCCGGGTTCGATCCTGACCACGGGTGCTGTCTGTACAGAGTTTGTATGTTCTCCCTGTGACCAAGTGGGATTTCTCTGGGTGCTCCGGTTTCCTCCCACATTCCAAAAAGACGTACAGGTTTGTAGGTTAATTGGCTTCAGTAAAATTGTAAATTGTCCTTAGTGGTAGGATAAAACTAGTGAACAGGGTGATCGCTGGTCAGTGCGGACCCGGTGGGTCAAAGGGCCTATACCTTTAAAGTCTAAAGATTTAATTCACTTCCATGTACAAACATGTGTCACATTTTTGAGTAGTGCATCATTATACATATCACAAAATGAAGAGAGACACACAAAGTAACTCAGCGGTCAAGCAGCATCTCTGGAGGAAAAAATATAGGTGAGGTTTCGGTTCAAGACCCTTCTTCAGTCTGATACAGGAAAAACATTTATCTCTAAATGCTGCCCCAGGTGAGACTAGTTAACTGAGAATATGTCAGATCAAGATGCAGAAACAAACAACACAAAGTCTGAAGAAGGGTCTCGATCCAAAACTGTTCTTTTTCTTTCAGAGGTGCTGCCTGTCCCGTTGAGTTACTCCAACATTTTGTGTCTATCTTCAGTGTAAACCAGCATCTGCAGTTCCTTCCTATAAATACATCACAAAACCACTACATAAATTCATCCCCAATGCTGCCTCAGTGCAAGGTACAGGTCCCACCTGAAATCAAAACCATTGTAAAGGGTAGATTTATATCTTCATTATGTTACATCTTTCGTTATTGTCATGCTTATAAAAACATGAATTGGCCAATAACATATGACAAAGGTTAGTGACTTTACATCTTGTTGTTTATGTAAGGGACAGAAGTTTAGGGGTAACATGAGGGGGAACTTCTTTACTCAGAGAGTGGTAGCGGTGTGGAATGAGCTTCCAGTGGAAGTGGTGGCGGCAGGTTCGTTGGTATCATTTAAAAATAAATTGGATAGGCATATCGGTAGGCGGCGCGGCTCTGGCCAGCAGCGGCCTCTGCAGCCTGTCCGCGTTTTATTATTTTTTTGTCGTTGTTTTTGTATTTTATGTTGGGGTGTGTGTGTGGGGGGGGGGTGGGGGGGGGTTGGGGGGGAGGGGGGGGGGGAAAAAATACCCAATTGGTTGAGGCCGCAACGAGGATATGGAAGAAGCCGGGGACTCTGGTGCTGACTCACCGTTGCCGTCGCGGAGCTGGCTGGAGCGGGTGGAGCGGTGGAGGAGCGCTGCTGCTGCTGCTGCCGCTACGCTGTGCGAGGCCGCCGCTGGATGCGAAGGCTGCTACTGCGGACGGCGGCGGCAGGGAGCCCGCGGATCCCTGGAGGGAACCGCTTTTGAATTCTCCGCCCGGTTGAAGAGCTCCTGGAGCGGGGCCTGACACCACTGCCCCGCGCGGCTGGAATGGCCGCGGGACTTTGCGAGCGCACACCGGGGGCTCCAACATCAAGACCCGGTGTGCGACCTCGCACCACCCGGCGTGGCTTCAATGGCCGCGGGACAATCGCCATCCGGGGGCTTTGACTGACTCTGAATCGGGGGGGGGAGAGTTGGAGAGATAGTTTTTTTTGGCCTTCCATCACAGCTTATGATGGATGTTTATGTAAAATGTAATTATGTTGTGTCTGGGGTCTATTTGTGTGTAATGTATGGCTGCAGAAATCTTGACTCATATGGATGAGAAGGGAATGGAGGGTTATGGTACGAGTGCAGGCAGGTGGGACTAAGGGAAAAAAGTTGTTCGGCACGGACTTGTAGGGCCGAGATGGCCTGTTTCCGTGCTGTAAATGTTATATGGTTATATTATCTGGTTATGTGTTATATTATCTTAGGGGATCACAGACTGTCAGCTGGTTTAAAAAAAATCCAGCAAACATATCTTCCGAGTTGGAGCAGCCCATAAACCTGAGCCTTCAACATGTAATACTATAGTCTGGTGCCAAACTTTACTCTGAACCAACTATCTAGATGATATTTCAGGGTTATATTTATAGATGCTATGCAGGCTAAACAATGTAATGATCTTGCCAGCATGATTAGTCAGGGTCACACAGCACAGAAACAGAAAACTGATGAAGGGTCCCGACCCAAAAACGTCACCCATCCATTTTTTTCCAGAGAAGCTGAGTTACTGCAGCATTTTGTATCTATCTATGGAAACAGGCCCTTTGGCCCAACTCGTCCATGCTAACTAAGATGCTCCATCAACACTAGTCCCATTTGCCCGGGTTTTGCCCATATCCCTCTAAACCTTTCCTGTCCATGTACCTGTCCAACTGTCTTAACATGTAGTTATAGTACCTGCCTCAACTACCTCCCCATATACCCACCACCTTCTGAGCGAAAAAGTTGCCCGTCACATTTCAATTAAATCTTTTCCCTCTTATGTTAAACCTATGCCCACTTGCTTTTAATTCCCCTATCCAGGTGAAAAGACTTTGTACAACAACCCAATATATTCCCCTCATGATTTTAAACACCTCTAGAAGATCAAACCTCAGTTTCCTGCTCTCCATGGAATAAAGTCCTAGCCCACCCAACTTCTCCCTATAGCAGGCCCTCATGTCCGGGCAACACCCTCGTAAATCCTCTTTGCACTCTTTCCAGATTTCTGACATACTTCCTACAACAGGATGAGCAAAACCGTACACAATACTCCATGTGCGGCCTCACCAATGTCTCAGCACGAATTAAAAGACAATGCAGAGCAGAGTGCATCTTGCCTGAAGATATTTTGTTGAAACCTGCAGATGTGATCAACATAGAGGAAGAAATTATAGTCATAGTGAATACAAAATACCCATTTCACTGATAGGGGAATTGTATAGTAATCTTACTATTGCAATAAATCTTATTACCTTCTTAATTCGTAAGAGGCGAACATCTTTTCCCACAATCTGTTCTGATGTGAACTGAAATATAATTATGTTTTGGATTAGTAATATGCCATCTTCTGCCATATTAATTATGAGCCAAGCAGACAAAATTATTTCCTTAAAGTCAGGATTTTCTTTTCATATAAATGATCGGAAATAAACCTTGATATGACAAAATACTTTAATAAAACTAGGACTTTATTACTTGGAGTGCAGGGGGCTGTGGTTTGATCTTATTGAGGTGTATAAAATAATGGGGAATACATAGGGTGAATGCACAGAGACTTTAATCAATGCAGAGGAATTGAAAATAAAACATTTGTTTAAGGTGAGCGGGGAAAGATTATATAGGAACCGGAGCTGCAACTTTTTCCCACATTGGTGGGTATATGGAATGAGCTGCCAAATGAGGTAGTTGAGGTGTGTTCTATAACAACATTTAAAAGACATTTGGACAGGTGCATGGATAGCATAGATTGAGAGAGAAATAGGCTAAAAGCAGGTAGGTGGGACTAGTGTAGATGGGACATCTTGGTCAGCGTTGGCATGTTGGGCCGAATGGCCTGTTTCCATGCTGTACAAACCTAAAGCATAGAATTCTGTACACAATCCATCCCGGGATAATTTGATCTTCACTCCATGACTGATGCATCTACATTTCTCTAGTTATTTTTGCACCCCGATCACTGTTGTTAGATTCTGAAAGTGACACTGTTCTTAATCCTTCAATGACTCAATTTTCCTGCAGGAAAAATATGTGCTACAGTTTTCAACTGTCAGCAACAGTAGTGTGTGACTTTTGTGCTGTGTCATGGTGTGCCATTTGCAGTTGGGAAATAAAAATGTACTCATCTGATGTGAAAGCTTTACCCAAACGCACCTTTGCAAACTGGTCACGTGCTTTTGTTCAGAATATGTCATTGTTAAACAGTAAACATACAGGGAAAAGGAATAGGTGAGCTTTCTGGTCTCTGGCTCAGTGAGGCAGCAACTGCACCGCTGCACCACTGTGCCACCGTGGTTTCGAGCTTAACTGTTCCATAGACAAAGTCCAAAGTCCACAATGGGGTAGAGGCGAATCGGACAGCACCATAGCTGTGTAGAGAGGAACTGCAGATGCTGGGGTTATACTGAAGATAGGCACAAAATTCTGGAGTAACTCAGCGGGTCACGCAGCATCTTTGGAAAAAAGGAAAAGGTGCCGTTTCGGGTCGGGTCTGAAGAAGGGTTCTGACCAGAAGTGTCACCAATTCCTGCTGAGTTACTTCAGCATTTTGTGTCCATCCGTGGTGTAAACCAGCATTTGCAGTGCCTTCATAAACAAACCCATAATATGTAGTTGAGGCAGGCACTATATCATTATTTAAAATTAATTTGGGCAGGTAAATGGATAGGAAAGGTTTAGAAGGATATGGGTCAAACCAGGGCAGGTGGGACTAGAGCAGATGGAACATCTTGGTGGGCATGGGTGAGTTTGGCCAAAAGGCCTGTTTCCGTGCTGTATGACTCTGACTGAATTTATTGAATGACTGACTCTGAATACAATGAATGAAATGGTGTGGCACAGCGCCAGAGACCCGGGTTCAATCCTGACTACGGGTGCAGTCTGTACAGAGTTTGTACTTTCTCCCTGAGACTGCGTGGATTTTCTCTGGGTACTCCGGTTTCCTCCCGCACTCCAAAACCATACAAGTTTGTAGGTTAATTGGCTTCTTTAAGTTATAAATTGTCCCTCGTGTGTAGGATAATGCTAGTGTACGGGGTGGTCGGTGCTGACACGGTGGGCCGAAGGGCCTGTTTCCACGTTGTATCTCTAATGTCTAAATTCCAAAGTTTAAAGACTCTCAATTAAAGATGGTCAATATATTGCAATACACGAAACTGTTTTTATTGCTGAAGAAATTGTTGAGGACTTATTTTGTTAAAAATAAATTCTCATGCCCCGTCACGCTGCCTGCGCATTGGCATTCACATCATTACTTTTTTAGGAGTTATCCGTGTACAGCATTTAAAAGCACTGTTATATCTCCCCATCCATCAACCATTCCCTCTGTTCCATTGGGAAGAGATGAGTACGAATGTGTTTTCACACCTGCTCCCCCTGCTGTCGGCACAACAATGCTTGCTCCCCAACACCCTGTGGATCCAGAATGGCTCAACTTGTTTTTCCAGGCAAAGTCAGCCCATCACTCAGCCAGAGGCTCGGGAGATGCAAACAACACTGTCAACCTATGTGTGCGGTCCCTGAGTTTCAAATTTAGTTCAGAGACCCAGCACGGAAACAGGCCCTTCTCCTACCGAGTCCACGCCGACCATCGATCACCCGTCCACATCAGCTCTACGTTATACCACTAGGGGCAATTTACAGACAACAATTAACCTACAAACCTGCACGTCTTTGGGATGTGGGAGGAAACCCATGTGGTCTCTGGTGGAACGAGAGAGCAGTCCCGAGCTATTATCTACCTCATTGGACACCATCAAACTACTTTTAATTGAACTTTACTGGACTTTATCTCGCACTGAATGTGATTCCCTTCATCCTGTATCTGTACACTGTGGACGGTTCGATTGTAATCATGCATCGTCTTTCCCCCGACTGCTTAGCATGCAACAAATGCTTTTTACTGTACCTCGGTTCACGTGACAATAAACACGTCTTTGGGATGTGGGAGGAAACCGGAGCAGCCAGTGAAAACCCACACAGTCATAAGGTGAATGTGCAACCTCTGCATTTTGACACCCAAGATCAGGCCCAAACCGTGCCTCTGGTGCTGTGATGCAGCAACTCTAGCCACTACGCCTCAGTTGCTGATTTTTTAGTTGGAAGGGAAATTGAAAAACGCATTTAAGTGTGATTAACAACACATCATTTTGTGGGGGGTTTTCCCCATCTGGAGTTATTAATCATCTAATACATATTTATTGGTCCAGAATGGGCTCAAGGATAGAGCTTTCACATCGCAGCCCTGTTTCCACCAATCTTTCTACCACTACGCACCGGAAGCACAAGACAGACATCATTGTATTCAGATGCCGAGAAGGGTGTCCAGCTCTGGCTGAACAACTTCTAATCTTATGTCTGGACTCGACACGAAGAAGGTGGGCCAAAATGAAAAAATACCAGAATCATTTCATTGCATGATCAAGAATAGATTAGTGTTTGAACAGACAAACATTCTAAAATTGATTGTGCTCAGCTTGACATTGTCACCTAACATTGCATTTTAAATACATTAAGAAATATAGCTTGCTTCTGTTTTGCTACATATTGTTGTCCCTCCAAAGTCTAAAGTTTGAAAACAAGGGGATTATGGAAACCCTAAATACTACTGAAACATACCAAGGACATTCTATTCACAAAAACAACACTAATTAACTGTGTTTAATCAGATCCACAAGACAGAGATTAATTTCTTTCTGCTTCATCTTTATTTAAGGGCCATCTTTCTTTATTTCAGTGTTGGATTATTAAATCAGAGATGCCGATGGAAATAGGCCCTTCGACTTGAGTCTGTGCCAAAATATTAATCATCTCTCATTATCCCTGACAGGGTCATTTACAGAAAAAACCTACGAAGACGTCTCTGAAATTGGAAGGTCACAGACAATGGTGAAAAGTGGAATGTATCCAACCAATGATCTGTTGTATATATATCTATCTATATTACTAAAACTCTGTTCTTGACCGTGCCACTTTTGGCCATACTGTGCTGCGATTTAGAACAGAGATTTTCCGCCGCCTACATACCAAGGACATTTCGACATTTTTGTTTCTAATTACTCGCTAATTTCCCCCTGCTTCATCTATGTTCCCCGAGGGATTTTTCCAGTGTTGGATTATTAAAATTGAGGAGTGACTTGATTGACTGCAATCATCTCTCTATGACGTCACTCCAAAGACCTGAAGAAATCTAAATAGTCACAGAAAGGTGAAAAGTGGAATGTATTATATAATGATCTGTTGTATATAATCTATCTATATTACTAAAAGTCGTTAGTGACCGGGTTTGGGGATCTGTGCTGCGAGTCCGAGTGTGACGCTGCATGCCGCCGTCCCCCCCCAGGAACCGTCGATGTTGAGGGGAACAGACCAAGTTGGGGGCTATGTCAGTAGATAGGGTGGTTACGGGGTGCAAATTAATATATATATATAATATCAAGGGGGGTAATAGCGTTATATAGGGGGGGTGGGGCGGGGATAGATAGTTAGCATGCGTGATATGCATGCCGCCTCCCCCCCCACAACCGCACGTTGGGGGAACAGACCCAACGGGTCTGCACTTGGTCTAGTATATATATATTGTATTAAATTGTACGTGATGGGGCTAAATATTGAATTCCTGTGTAATGAGCAACAGATACAAAAGCAAATAGAAGTAACTGCAGAAGATAGTTTACAAAAAAAGACCCAAAGTGCTGCAGTAACTCAGCAGGTCAGGCAGCATCGTTGGAGTACATAAAAAAGACACACAAAAAAAAAACCCCCGCAATGTGACCTAACCTAACCATGATTCTGAAGAAGGGTCTCGACCTGAAACGTCACCTGTCCATGTTCTCTAGAGATGCTGCCTGACCCGCTGAGTTACTCCAGCACTTTGTATAATTGTTCTTAAATACAAAAGCACCTCAGTTAGGAGTTTATTTTCTTTGGCCAACTTCTCTCTTTCCAAGAAGAATGGTTTACTTTCAACCAGTCCAGGGCAATAGCTTTCTCCCAGGGTGGAAATGTCATAACTTGAGGGCATAGCTTTAAACTTGAGGGCATAGCTTTAATGCGAGGGGGCAAAGTTTGAAGGAGATGTGCGGGGCAAGTTTTTAAAACACAGGTTTTAGGTTTAGGTTTATTATTGCCATGCGTTATTTATACAGAATGGCGAGTGCCTGGATCATGCTGCCAGGGGTGGTGGTGGAGACGGATACGATAGTGGCATTGAAGAGGCTTTTAGATAGGCACATGGATATACAGGGAATGGAGACATGTGGATCATGTGCAGACAGAGGAGATCAGTTTAACTTGGCATCATGTTCGGCATGGACATTGAGGGCCGAAGGGCCTGTTCCTGTGCTGTACTGTTCTATGTTCTATATTCTAAGTTCTAAAAGGCAAAAGCAGCTGTGATCAACATTTGGTGACATTTGACCAAATTTGGTCATAGGAAGCTGTCTCTCCGCAACCTCCACAGAGAGCAATCCAAGTCTCTCCAACCTCTCCCTGTAGCTGATAACCCTTCATCCAGGCAATGTTCTGGTGAACTTCCTTTGCACCCTCACCAAAGCCTCCACATCCTTCCTAGTAATGGGGTGACCAGAACTGCACACAATATTCTAAATGCGGCCTGGCCAAAGTCCTATAAAGCTGCATCATGACTACCTAGCCCTGTCCAGTGAAGGCTAGCATACCATAGGTAGCCAAAAGTGCTGGACAAACTCAGCAGGTGAGGCAGCATCTATGGAGTGAAGGAAATAGGCAATGTTTTGTGCCAAAACCCTTCTTCAGACGGCCCGAAACGTTGCCTATTTCTTTCACTCCACCCACTGAGTTTCTACAACACTTTTGTCTACCTTCGATTTTCCAGCATCTGCAGTTCCTTCTTCAGCATACCATAGGCTTTCTTTACCAGTCTATATACCCGTGTTGCCACTTTCAAGATGTGATGGACCCCAAGATCCCATGTACATCAATGCTATGGCATTGGCTTTTACTATAGTTTAGTTTTTAGTTTAGAGATACTGCGCGGAAACAGGCCCTTTGGCCCACCGAGTCTGCTCTGACCAGCAATCCCCGTACATTAACACTATTCTACACACAATAGGGACAATTTACATTTATACCAAGACAATTATCCTACAAACCTGGATGTCTTGTGGGAGGAAACCGGAGCTTACTGGAGAAAACATGCGTGGTCATGGGAAGAATGTACAAACTACATACAAACAGCAGCTGTAGTCAGGATCGTACTTGGGTCCCTGGCGCTGTAAGGCAGCAACTCTACCGCCGAACCCCCATGCCACCCCCTACTTCTCTTCCCTTTCCTCAAGGCATTTTGGCAAAGTTATTTTTTGCTCTTGTCTTAACTCTCCAATATGTATTACTTACCATGGAATACGGATCAAAGTCCTCCACATATTTCTGAAAGCCCTGGAACAGCATAACAGCACATCAGAATATTTCTTCCATATTAAAGAACATACTGGCAGGTTTAACTACTTAGTGAGACCACTTTGTTTACATAGTTACTCTTACAGAATACACATTTGGCATTAAACTCAAGCTTGGCAAGACGTCATATCCAGGTATTTATCACTTTGCATCCATTACAATAACTTCTGTACCACACACACTAAACCATTGATTAAGCTATATTATGGGCACTTATGCAATGATATTAAAGACAATGTGGCATCGGCTAATAGTCGGACCACTTACAGTCGAACCCTCGTCAGTGGTTACGAGGGCTGTCACCTGAATAAAGCAACTGTTTGTTCACGTTTGGTGCCGCTACATTGGTGACCCGCGACGATTCAAATTGGGATTTTAGATTTCTCCCGACACACGCAACCTCGGGAGACCCGATGTCTGCAGCCGACAGCCCAGCCCTGCTGAACGACGCTGCCGCCAAACCGGCCATACCGTAAGGTATGCCGCAGGCCATCTGGGTTGATGTGTATGGTTCGAGCCTTGTTTGACGGCCACCAATCTCTCTCCCACATGACCCGCCCGGAGCCTACCACCAAAGATCCTACCGCAGCAACAACAAAAATGGCCGCCACGGTCAGTGGTTACAAGGGCTGTCACGTGACGTCGTGGGTTAAGGGGAGTGTCCTGATTCTTAAGCAGATCTCACCTGGAGATCATCAGTCGACAGGTAGCTGACCTTGAGATAATACCCTTGCTCAGCTGCAGCAGCAATGACAATATGTTACAGGACCCAACGTGTATGTATTTCGAACGTATTATGTCTGAATAAAGCAACTGTTTGTTCACCACGTTTGGTGCTGCCACAATAAATATATTTATTTAATATCATTTCATTGGTGCTCATAAGGTAGTTTAATCAATATATAAATATATACATATATCTTTATGAATATATACATATATCTTCAATATCATTGCACAAAAAGATAGTTTAATCAATTGTTTATATGTATATTATATATATTTATAAAATAAACCATTAATTAACATCTCATATATATATATATATATATATATATATATATATTTAATATCATTGCATAAGTGCATATGATAGATTAATCAATCATTTACTCTACTTATATTATTAAATATAAATTTGAAAGGAAATGACAAACTTTCCCTAATAAATCCCACCATTATTGGTAATAATTTTGCTACCAAAAGTGATTATGCAACAAATTCTCCTATGTTAAAATCAAACACTAATTTGCTTTACATCAGAAACAAATATTAAGAGCCGAAACAGAGACAAAATAAACTCTCTCATAAGGTTTAAAACATTCAATTTATAATAGAGGTACAGTATTTCCACAAATGTTATAGTAGACTGTAATTCCACCTGACAATCAAAGGAAAGATATGGTTTTATTTACCACTCCACCTCTGTACTTATTGCGATCCACATAGTTGAAAAATTTAATAACCATATGATAAAATATGTTCGATATGCTGCTTATAGTATCCCTTGAAGTTTGCATTCTCGCCCTTCATATGTGCACTAAACATATTTTGCCAATGTTCTTCCACTCTGTAGATTTTCATTTACATCGTGCTTGCACCTTCCCCCCTCCAGAAAAAAAATAATGAACATCAAAAGAGGAAAATTACTCTGATCCAATGAAGATGATAGAGGGAGGTAACCGAAAGTAGGGCCGAATGGCCTACTCCTGCACCTAATTTCTATGTTTCTAATTTCTATGTTTAGGAAGGAACTGCAGATGTTGGTTTAAGCCGAAGATAGATAGAAAATGCTGGAGTAACTCAGCGGGCCAAGCAGCATCTCTGGATAGAAGGAATGGGTGATATTTCGGGTCCAGACCCTGCTTCAGACTGAAGAAGGTCTGGATTGAACCCGAGTCTCTGACGTTGTGAGGCAGCAGCTCTACCAGCGGTGCTACTGTGGCACCTGTTTTTAAGACTTCAATCACTTATGGAACAAGAGGACAAACGAGATAAACGAAGAACTCAAACATGCTGTACATCTATTTCAAAATACATGCCTAAAGAAAAGGAATTAAATAAATTAAGATAAAATGTCCTTATTATTTACGTGCTTTCCTTTAGAACGAAATGACGAATTGTAGACTACCATTCGTTTTAACATTTCTGGTTGCTGTGAAATGAGAAAAGTATTAAGAATCACAACTCCAATTTAAATTCAGCACTTTGATGTATTAACATCCCGAGTTATTTGACAGGAGCCTTATTATTTACCAAAGGGGATTGAAGGCGATGAAGGGTTGATAAACCAAAAGTTCACTCAGTGAGGTAGACTTGGAGAAACAAGCAACTGCAGATGTTGGTTTATAAAGAACAAAGAAAAGTTCTGGAGTAACTCAACGGATCAGGCAGCATCCCTGTAGAATGTGGATAGGCATACAAAGAATGACCCAAAATACTGGAGTAACTTAAGGGGTCAAGCAGCATCCTTGGAAGTCACGGATAGGTGATGTTCTAGGTCACGACCCTTCTTTGAACACAGAGAGTGGAGGGTGGCTCGAAGGCGCTGCCAGGGGTGGTGGTGGAGGCAGATACAATAGTGGCATTTAAGTGGCTTTTAGATAGGCACATAGATATGGAAGGGATGGAGGGATGTGGATCATGTGAGATTAGTTTAACTTGGCATCATGTTCGGCACTGTCGTTGTCGGCCAAAGGGTCTGTCGTTTCTATGTAAGTAAGACCTGGTAATGACATTGTTAAGGCTTTACTTATAGAATTGGAATAAATAATTAATTGGAAAGTGATTTAACCAATGATTTGATTATAATGGAGGAAATGACTTCATGAATTAACAGAAGATCATTCGATAGACTTGGCACTTTTCATAGATCGCTATTCACCTTGCAATTGTATTTATCTTATACCTCCATCAGTCAATATAAAGCTTCAGAATTCAAAAGTTAATTCCACAATGCTAAAATCAATATGAAGTGTCTTTCTATTTTATGTACTTGTTACAGCAGATTTATACTCTCCAACACTGCTCTGGTTTCATATGTACCTAATCCATCTCATCGGAGTTATTACATTTTTTTAATTAGAGCATGTGTGAGAAATATTAGTTATAAGTAAAGCCTTAGGAAGTGTTGTAGAGCAGTGAGATCCAGGAGTACAGGGGCATAGTTCCCTGAAATTAACTTCACTGGTAGATTGGATGGTAAAGAAGCACTTTGGTACATTGGCCGTCATCAATCAGGGTATTGCACAGAGAAGATACGACACAAAATGCTGGAGTAACTCAGCAAGTTGACTGAAGAAGAGTTCCGACCCAAAATATCACCTATTCCTTTTCTCCAGAGATGTTGCCTGACCCACTGAGTTACTCCAGCATTTTGTGTCTATCGTTGTACAAACCAGCATCTACAGCTCCTTCTGACACAAATTGTGTATCAAAGTTGGTATGTTATGTTACAGTTGTGCAAGGCTGCCTGACCACCTGTAGGATTGTGTTCAGTTTTGGACACCCTGTTGTAGGAAGGATGTTGTTAAGCTGGAAAGAGTTACAGGGAGAGGTTGGACAGGCTAGGACTCTATTTCATGGAGTGCAAGAGGCGCAGGTGTGATGATTTTGGTGCATAAAATCATGAGAGGAATAGATAGGGTGAATTCACAGTCTTTTACTCAGACTAGCAGAATCAAGAACCACGGGACAAAGCTTTAAGGTGAGTGGGGAAAGACTTAATAGGAACCCGAGGTTCAACTTTTTCCATAGAGGGGATGGTGGATGTATGGTACGAGCTGCCAGAGGAGGTAGTTAGGTCAAGTCATGCAGGAAATTGCAGGGTTGTGGATGTAGCCCAGTACCATCACATAGATCTGATTCCCCACCATTGACTCCATCTGCACTTTACGCTGCCTCAGGAAAGCAGCAAACACAATCACTCAGCTCAATCCTTCTCTCTACTCCAGTCAGGTAGAAGGTACAGAACTTTGTAAGCGCGCACCACCAGAGTCAGGAACAGCTTCTTCCCCTCTGCGATCAGGCTTCTGAACGGTCCTTCCATAAGCTAAGGCACAATTCAGATTCTCCAACCGACCTCATTACGGTCATAGGACTTTGTCCCTGGAACTGTTGCACTACAATGCTGAGAACTATATTCTGCACTCTGCAGCTTCCCCTTTGCTCTATTTATTGTACTTGAGTTTGACTTGATCGTATTCATGTATGGTATTATACGAGTTGATTCGATTGCATGCAAAACAAAGCTTGTCACTGTACCTCAGTACACGTGACAATAATAACCCTAATCCTAAATGCCTCCCATCACACATGTGGCAGTGTCTGCAAATTGCACATTGGTCTTTTCATCCACCTTTGTATGCACACAAGCTGAGAAGCAAACTGACCCCGGACTGAACGATAAGATCCAAAAAGATGGAATAAATCAGTGGAACAGGCAGCATCTCTGGAGAGATGGAATCGGTGACGTTTTGGGTCGAGACCTTTCTTCAGACTGGTTAGGGATAAGGGAAACCTGAGATATAGATGGTGATGTGGAGAGATAAGGAACAATGACTGAAAGAGTCAGCCTAAGAAGAACAGAGTAATAATGATGATTTGTAGTCCATAACCAGTTTATGATGCGCAGAATGATGTCTTGACACTAATTTATTTCTTCAGTGGCTTATCGATAATTAGGTGACACAGGACAGTTTGATGAGCCAACTTTGGCATCCATCATTCGGCTAAATGATAGACTTCATAAGGATCCGCAATGGACAGATTAATATTAAGAAATGTTTGACTCCTTGATATATCACTGGCACACGGAACTCACTGATTCTTACAATGGGCGACAGACAGTTATATTGCAGTAAATCATTTTAAGTAGGTAATGTGGTAAATCATCAACAATAATAGGTTTAAAAAGATATGTGCTTTTGATTATGGACTCAAGATGGGAATTTGTTTAAATAGAACCAATTAATTCACTACAAATCATTCCAAGGCAAACACAGTACTGGGAAACAACGTGTATAGTAATGGTTGTGCACTCAGATTGTTTTTTTCTTGAAAGCCGGAGGTTGCAGGGAGAGCTGATAGAAGGATATAAAATTATTATGAAAGGCAGGGAGAGTATAGGCAGTCAGAACCTTTCTCCAAGATGGGAAAATTGAATACTATATGGCAGAGCTTTAAAATGTGAGGGGCTAATTTAAACAAGATGTGAGGGACAATTTTTCTTTACAAATAGGATGGTGAATACCTGAAATGCGCTGTCAAGGTTGGCGATGGAGGCATTTAAAGGATTTTGGATAGGGATATGGATTATGCACAGGTAGATAAGAGATGGTCTTGGAATCATGTCCGGCACGGACATTGTGGGCCGAAAGGCCTGTTCTCGTGCTGTACTTTCCATGTTCTATGTTCTAAATATGTTACTGGCAAATACACCTTTAGCAGTCAAAACAGATGTCCTGGGCAGGGACTTAATTCACTGAAAAAGTTATGTTTTTTTATTAAAAACAGCAAAGATAGCATACATTGAATTATTTTGGAATGAGATGTTCTTGAGTTGGATGTTGTTGAGCAAGATGTAACATATCAACCCTTTTACGAGGACATGTTACTTACGAAATAACCCATTGGAGTACTGCAACAAGTTTAAAATTCAGTATTGCCCTTAGAATACCCTGCAGACACTCACTGTTCATCCTTACTGTGTTTGTATAGTAGGTGTATTAACTAATGAAACATTAAAGAATATTAAAACACCATTTCCATGTTTTTGCATTAAGTATTGCATTGATCCATTCCCTTGTACAACTCTGACTAAAAAACACAAGCTCAATAATTGCAGTTACAACAAACTGCAGATTCTACTTTACAATAAAAAGACACAAAGTGCTGGGGTAACTCAGTGGGCCAGGCAGCATCTCGAGAACATGGATCTCCAAAGATGCTGCCTGACCTGTTCAGTTAGTCCTGCACTTTGTGTTTTTCTTCTCAATAATTGGAAGCGTGTTTGAATTATCGATTTAAAACTCATGCTCAATGGGAAGCCCATGACAACTTGCTAAAAACCTCATTCCTAAGTAGCACCCAGGACAGATCTTGAAAGGCTGAAACTCTAAGATGTCATGCTATCGAACCATCACCATCAAACTACGCAGTTGACTCCAATCACTCACCAGCAGATATATCCAGAGCTGCAGGCAATCACTGGATTTTCAGAACAGTTTAGCAATCCAGAAACAAGGAACTGCAAATGCTGGTTTACACAAAAGGGCACAGAGTGCTGGAGTAACTCAGCGAGTCAGGCAGCATCTCTGGAGAACATGGATAAGTGATGTCTCGTGTCAGTCTGAAGAGGGGCCCCAATCTGAAACGCCACCTATCCACATTCTCCAGGGATGCTGCCTGACCTGCTGAGTTACTCCAGCACTTTGTTTCCTTTTCAGCTTAGGAATCGGCGTGCCTGACTGCTGATTTATCACACATTGACCCAGAAGAGCATTCCATTCAAGGGATCTTCAATTCCACAATGTAGAGAAATTGCTTTGGTATAAAAATGATCCCACACCAAATAGTTATAAGATCATGAGAGGAATAGATAGGGTAAATGGAATATTTTACCCATAGTAGGAGAACCAGAGGACATACGTTTAAGGGGGGGGGGGGGGGGGGGGGGAAAGAAAGATTTAAGGGAAATCTGAGGGGCCATTTTTTTTTTAAACATACAGAGGTTGTTGGGTGTATGGTATGAGCTCCCAGGAGGTAGTTGAGGCAGGTACTATCACAACGTTTAGAAGACATTTGGACAGGTGCATGGCTTACGTATGACATGGGCGAACACAGGCAGCTAGAACTAGTGTAGATGGGGCATTTTCAGTCATACAACACGGCAACAGACCCTTCAGCCCAACTTGCCCATGCAAGCTGAAGGGTCTGTTTCCGTGCTGCATGAATCTATGAATAATAAATACAAGTTAAGTACGGAGCTTTTTTACAGGTAGATAATATTAGAGAAAGCAAACTTACCAGTTCCGATTTAACCCATGTTTTTTTAATCAGGCTGGGGCTAGGAGGCAGCATGACTGGTTTGGAAACCAATGGGCCCATTGGTCGTGTTTGCGTAGGTGGGCTTGGGGCAAGTTGCTGATGTTATGTGTAGTACATGATGAACAATCATCCATGACAGAGAGAAAGGGAAAGCACAATGTATTTGTGAATGAACTAGTGTCTAATAGAAATTCCACAATCCATTTTAATAAGATACTTGCTGAAAGCCATATCACTCTGCCACAAGACACGACAATAATAAACCTATTCAAAAATATATTCATCTAATATATGTTAAACTTTCTCAATTAAGCATTTCTGCCGACGACCTTGAAATGGGGAACAGCACATAGTCTAGGTTTCTTGTAGAAACTATAGATAATTAGGCAATTCATGTTTGGAAATAATGTAAAATTGCATTGTACCTTAAAAGACTAACATTGAGACGCAATTCAATGTAAAAGAACGATGAGGGAACAGTGGTTCTATTATAGCTCCAATTTCCCCCCACCTCCCAAAAAAAACTTCATTCTTAAGAAACATTTCCATATCCTGCCAATTGATGGATTTTAAAAAGTAATACAGTAATTAAGTGGCATGTATTCAAGAGCAGTTTACTTTAAATTTAGTTTAGAGATACAGGGACTGATTCCGCGCCGACCAGTGATCCCCGTTAAACTAGCACACACTACACATTAGGGACAATTTACACAATTTTTACCGAAGCCAATTAACCTACACACCTGCACCTCTTTGGAGTGTGGTAGGAAATCGGATCACCCATGTTGTCATGGGAAGAATGTACAAACTCCATACTGACAGAACCCATAGTCAGGATCGAACCTGGGTCTCTGACACTATAAGGCTGCAACTCTACCACTACGCCACTGTGTCACCAGGTCCAACATAAGAAGAGAAAATGCTCCCTATATCCAATGTTCAAAAGCAAAGATCTGTCTCTGATGCTAAGATTATACTAGGTCTCGCTGATTATTTGAGCTATTGTCTTGTCACATACCAATGGGTTATTGGATGCAGAAGAGATTTTGCTACCATGAGATGTATTCCTCATGACCTGAGACATATAAAGACAGATTAATCATCAATTTTGGGAATATAAATCATAACTATTGGTGGTAAATCACTTCAAACACATGCACTTTTCAAAGTAAGCAACATCTGACCAGTGAACCAAAAGGTAGGGTTCAGTTGACCAATTTAAAATATTAGATATTTATTCATTAATATATACATTCTAATTTTTAACTTTGTTGAGTTTTACCTTTGGTTATGCTGGTCACACACAAAAGTTGGAAACAAATATTCACCTCCATTTAACGCAAACTTCACACTCCAACACAGACATTCATTATCAACAGGGGAAAGCCAAAGGCCCATCTGCACTGATTTAACTGATTTACAGTTTTACCATGCAGTAACTATATCAGAAATAACACAAGTGCTTCACACAAAATGAAATGCAGGCTTTTGATCAGGGGCTTAATGGTCTGTAATATCTCCAAAAATGCAGCATTCACTCTATAGTAAATTGCTTTGCTATCCTGCAGCAGATTCTACATTTGGGCTTTGAATTGATAGAAAGCTACAGAATGGAAACTGGCCTACTGTGTCCACGCTGCCCATTGCTCGTCCCTTCACGCTAGTTCTATGTTTTCCCACTTTTGCATCCAATCCCTGCCACATGAGGGAACATTTACAGAGGGCCAATTAACTTACAAACCCTTTGGGATGTGGAACGAAACCCACACGGTCACAGGGAGAACGTGCAAACTCCACACACACAGACAGCATCTAAGGTTAGGATCGAACACACACACAGATGCTCTCTTCGATTTATGCAAGGATTATGCTCCGCAAACCCTTGCATAAGTTAGATGTTGCACAAGTCGGAAACGGAAGTGCTGTTGCACACGTGTAAATACTATTCGCCAGAGACTGGGGGGGGGGGGGGGGGGGGGGGGGTGCTCTGTGATTCAGAGCAGGTGGAAACTCCGAGGTGGAGATCATGGGGAGAGCTCCAAGGCAGAGACTACGGGGAGAGCTCCCACATGGAGTATTCACTGGAGTTTAGTAGGATGAGGGGGAATCTTATAGAAACATATAAAATTATAAAAGGACAGGACAAGCTAGATGCAGGAAAAATATTCCCAATGGTGGGCGAGTCCAGAACCAGGGGCCACAGTCTTAGAATAAAGGGGAGGTCATTTAAGACTGAGGTGAAAAAAAAACTTTTTCACCCAGAGAGTTGTGAATTTATGGAGTTCCCTGCCACAGAGGGCAGTGGAGGCCAAGTCACTGGATGGATTTAAGAGTGAGTTAGATACTCTAGGGGCTAGTGGAGTCAAGGGATACGGGGAAAAGGCAGGCACGGGTTATTGATAGGGGACGATCAGCCATGATCACAATGAATGGCAGTGCTGGCTCGAAGGGCCAACTGGCCTCCTCCTGCACCTATTTTCTATGTTTCTATGAGACACGGGGGCAGCTACGACATGGAGAGCACATGGGCGTCAGTGGGCTTAATGAATTGCTTACATAAGTGCAAGTTCCATAAGTAGCGTGTTACCTAAGACTGGCAGTGCTGCATATCAGATTTACCACACATAGATACAGTTCAATATGTAGAGCAAAGGGGAAGATGCAGAATATAGTTGCAGACAGGTTGGCACACAGCAACCACAATAAACCTCTTGCCTTCCAATACCTTGTGGCTGCTTGGATATGAACATTCACCAGTCCGGTTGTAAATCGGACTGTATGCAGCTTTTGGCCCAAAGCTCTGGGGCTCCCATTCACGACCAGAGTCCGGGGAGTAATAATTTGACTTATTTTCTCTTCCTTCGGGAATGGTGCCTTGGGAACGCGGGAAGGCAGTGGGATGGGTGGGCAGGGGCGGGGGGAGAGGTGTGGGTGGCAGCGGGGGCGCGGGAGGCAACGGAGGTGGCATCGGTGGCATCTTTGAGCCCGTGTTTGCGTGGCGCGGTGACGAGGACGGGGGAGGCGGAGCGGGCTTTTTACGTGGGGTCGGGATCGCTGGGGTCGGGGGCTTGGCGGGATAAGGCGAGGGGGTAAAATGGGACGCAGGCGGAGGGGGTGGCATCCGTTTCACCGGCGGATCAAACTGATCCAGGTTGATGTCGTCAAGATCCGTGGTGTGAAGCTGGAAACCGCCGGCAAATTTGCGCACAGATACTGACGGAGGAGGAGGTGGAGGTGGAGGTGGTGCAGTAGACCCCTGTTTGTGGACAACAGTTCTTTTAATAACTTCACAAAATCACACAATAAAATATGCACTCCAATAATAACTAAAACCATTATTTTTAAGACCCAGTTTCTCAAACATTTGTTGCTTTGGCAGCAATTACAGAAAATGTGGGCCCTCTAGTTACTGCGGCATAGAAACACGAATTCAAGTAAATTCTGAACCCAAAATGGTCGCAAAGTCAACATTAAATTAATCTCTTCTGCATGCATGTGATCCATTCCTCTCCATTCCCTGTGCATCTAAACGCCTCTTAAATGCCACTATTGTACCTGTCTCCATCACCCCAGCAGCATGTTGATACTTTATTAGGTTTCCTACCACTGCTGTTAATGGAAATGTTTCATGAAAATGTTTTCTCTTCATCCTCAAGGTTATATGTTAACTTGCTACCAATTCTTCACAACCAGACTCTTTTCCCCCCTTATAATTGTATGTGTGACGTAGCATCTCACTTAATTCTTTTAACAAGCATGGATGCATTTTATCCTTGTCAGAGAGTTTAACCTTGTTGTGTTTGGTTAGCTTCATGCCTTCCTTATCCTAAAGAAAACAATAGTCATCACAAATTCTCATCTCATTCATGACTTCTACTCATCTAATTTATCTTCCTGGCAGACACTGATGTAAGATAATTACTTAATGTCTCATCATTCCGCGATCGCTGTTGGCGATTTGAACTTTTCATTTTCTTCATGGTTCTATTTTCATACAAAGCTGCATCTGTGGCTGAGAAAAGATAACATCAGTGAAGGGCAGGAAAAAGTGCCTGAGGGAGCTTGGTGTGGGGCCTCGCATTGACCATTACTTTCTAAGAGGTAGGCCAAGTCAGTGGAGTGAAGCCCAGTGGCAGGTTAACCACCGCAGTCCACAGGGTATCAGCACCCCAGGCGAAACTCAACCAAGTACTGTCCCACCAACGGACACAAGTCCAGAGCCCAACCAGTTACAGTCAGTGGTAGAGAGGAAGATGGAAGGAAAAAAAGCCGAATGGAGCAGTCACTGACGGTGGCTGAAGAGAAAAGATGCTGTCTGGGCTGCCACGTGACCATCTAGAGGCTAACCATAAGACACACACCCAGGTCTGATCTCCCTGCAGTGGGCCTGCCTCGACTGATGGTGTCTTGTGATAAAAGGCCGAAACACCCAGTGATGTTGAGGTACACAACTGAAGATGTATCTGATTGGTAGCAAAATTATCTAGTGGTCATCCCCAAGAATACCAACTGTCAATTGTAGTGAAAAACCTTAGGGATTGTAACATCCCGTCCTACTAATCAATCATCCTGACACTCTAATTGATCATTTCATTTTGTTTTTGATTCCTTGACAATTTAATACTTTGTTTCCAGTTCATTTTGTCTTCTCTCTTAATCTCTGAACACACCTCTGCTGTGGTCCAGATACCAAGTACGTTCCTCTCTCATTATGGTCACATATTTTCATTCTGATTATTCATTCATAGATCTCATTTTAGGTTTTAGCCATGGTTTTTATGCAGGACATATTTTCTTGCAGTCTGTTGAACTTGCTTTAAATGTTTTCTTTTGAAAATCTGCCAAGATCATTGCCCATTTTAGTTTGTCCTCCAACTGATTTAGTTTTTCATCAACCTATCATTTTGATTCACCTATTTTCATTAAATTCACTTATTCTTAATTATATCCACACATATTCTGATTGGTATGGCGCAGATTTGACCTAATTTACCTTGGCTGTCTGCTCCTATTCAATATACCCAATCACAAGTCTGAAGAAGGGTCCCAATCCCAAATGTCGCCTGTACATTCCTCCTACAGATGCTGCCTGATCTGCTGAGTTCCTCCACGCTTTGTGTTTCGCTCAGGATTCCAGCATCTGCAGTTCCTTGTGTCTACACATTTCACGATGCCGATCCTCCTACCTACTTGTTTATGAAGAAACCTGAAATTTATTGTAGAAATAAGGAACTGCAGATGCTGCTTTACAAAAAAAGACACACAGTGCAGGAATAACTCAGCAGGTCAGGCAGCACCCATCGAGAACATGGATAGGTGATGTTTTTGGCCAGTACCCTTCTTCGGGTTGATTGGAGAACTTCTTGAAAGCAGGTATATCCCCAACTCTTTCCAGCTTTCTTCACCCCCAACTACAATTAGTCTGAAGAAGGGTCCTGAACTGAAACGTCACCTATCCATGTTCTCCAGAGATGCTGCCTGACCTGCTGGTTACACCAGCTCTTTGTGTGTGAAATATACTCTAGTAATCCTATTCCCTAATTACATTCGTACCTAACTAAACCTGGTAAACAGGGCCTGGATTTAATATATATGTTAACATTTCAGGCTGAAATATTCTAAAGAAAGAGAAAAAAAAGTACATCAATCTTAATGGTATCTAAATTGTATGATCATTTTCTGCCCAAAAGTTCCAAACCAAGAGACCATGCTAATTTGAGATTTCCAATTTTTGTAACTTGTCATAGTTTTATTGACAAGTCATCACAATAAGGTTGTCCTCATTAGCTGTTGAATTATTTCCATTCCCCTCCCCTCCCCTCCAAGTTACTCAAAATAATAACACCAAGTGCCTCACACAGTGCACAGATTTCTGAATTCTTGGATATATCACACTACTATTACCTCAAGGGATTCATTATCTGCTGAAGAGATTTGCTCTAACCGAGTCTGGCACAACTTCTCCACCCAGTGCTGGACTTTTGCAGATTCTTCCAAATCTTCCCGTTCTGTTTCAGAGACCTGAGGCAATGTACCGATAACTTAGCTCACTCTAGACACTTCAACAGATTGCTATATATGTAAATGTTCTTGCTGTTGTGTGGTGAACATTACTGAAAGGCGACCACATTTAATCAACTACCCACTTCAATTTTTTTCTCCACTGTCTATTACACATTTCTTAATTTAGTCAGGGATTGAGTGTTTAATGTTTACAGTCATAGACTGTACAGTTCCAAAAACATATGGGTTTGTAGGTTAATTGGCCCCTGTAAATTGTCCCTAGTGTGTAAGATAGAACTAGTTTCAGGGGTTATGGGACAAAGGTAGGAGAATGGGGTTGAGAGGGAAAGATATATCAGCCGTGATTGAATGGCGGAGTAGACTTGATAGGCCTAATGGCCTAATTCTGCCCCCAGAACCCATGAACTAGTGTACAGGTGATCGATGGTCAGCATGGACTCGGTGGGCCACTCTTGCATCACTAAACTAAATATATAGTCCTATCGGATGCAAACAAGCCCTTCGGCCCAACTTGTCCATGCCGGCCAAGGTGCCTAGCGTATGTCATTCCCATCTGTCCACATATTCCCCATATCCCCCTAAACCTTTCATATGTACCAACAACAGAACAATGGAATTCTTAGTTGCAGCAGCATAAGAGGCCTGTAAACACAGCACTCATAAATAACATGATAAACCAAAAAAAAACCCATTAAGATAAATCCCAATATTAGTGCAAAAAGCTTGCAAACAAAACAGTCCACTATTTAGTTTGTGTTTTGTTGTGTTCAAGCATCTAATGGTTGTTGGGAAGAAGATATTTAGTTTAATTTAGAGATGAGGAATAAACAAGGTTGTCTGATGAGTGGACTTCCGCAAGGATCTGTGTTTAGCCCCGGCTATTTGCCACCTATATCTCGAATTTGGCAGAGGAGGTCCCCAAAGCCCCCAATGACACAGTGTAGTCCTGAACTATCCTTTTCCCAACATATGTGGCATGTTGCCCTCTCCTGGGGATTAATATTTAGGCATTATCAGGGAAGCTTCTCATTTGGCTGCCTGGCTGATATTGATTACTTTATCAAGATACAGTGGGCTACAAATAATATATTTGTTATATAATAAATTAAAATTCTTTTTCTAATTAAAAACATAATAATCTTGCCCCCAGAAGTCCTTTAAAAATGCAAATAGACAATTTCCTTTCTCTGAATTTGCTGACAACTATTTAAGTTTAGTTTAGTTTAGAGATACAGTGTAGAAACAGGTCCTTCGGCCCACCAAGTCCATGCTGGCCAGTGATCATCCTACACTAGCACTCTCCTACACACTATCCTATGCATATATTTGTTCTATGATGTTAAAATGGGGTTTCTAATTAATAATAATACAACCCCCCCCCCCCAAGTCTATTTATTATGTAATTAGACCATTTCTTTTCTGTGAATTTGCTGACAACAATTAAGTTGATTTTAGTTTATTTTAGAGATACAGCACAGAAACAGGCACTTTGGCCCACCGAATCCACACTGACCATGATCACCACGCACACTAGTTCCACCCTACGCATTAAGGACAATTTGTAGAAACCGATTAACCTACAAACCTGTACGTCTTTGGAATGCTGGAAGAAACCGGAGCATCCGGAGAAAACCCATGCGGTCACAGGGAGAATACACGCCGACAGCACCCGTAGTCAGGATCAAACCGGGGTGTCTGCAGCTGTAAGGCAACAACTACCGCTGCACCACTGTGCTGGCATTATCAATGATACTTCTTATTTAACAGCCTAGCAGATATTGAATGGTTTATCAAGATACAATAGGTTACAAATAATATGTTATGTACGTTAAAATGCTGTTTCTAATAAATAATTTACAATTTCACCCCCAAAAGTCCTTGATTATAGAATTAGACCATTTCCTTTTTCTAAATTTACTGACAACTACGTAAGTATTGCAATTACATGCACGTTCATCTGACCACCTGCAGTTCCAATGTACCTCTTGGACAAGTCGATTTATTTTCAATTGTTTTTCTTTCTCCAACATTTCCTCTTTCTCTATTGCAAGTTTCTGTTCAAATTCCAGTTCCTTCTTATTCTTCCTCTGGTCAAATAATATCTCAGCCCTGGACTTCTTCCTCTCCTTCTCTTTCTGACATGGGTTAATGCAGAGATTAAACAAAAAATACAAAGTGCTGGAGTGACTCAGCGGTTCAGGCAGCATCTCTGGTGAACATGGATAGGTGACGTTTCGGGTTGAGACCCTTCTTCAGACTGATTGTGGTGGGAAGGGGGTGGGGAAAAAGTAGGTGGAGGCAGGACAAAGCCTGCCAAGTGATAGGTGGATACAGTTGAGGGGGGACTTTGATAGATAGATGGTTGGACAAAAGCCAGAGATGAAGAGACAAAGAGTGTGAGATCAAGTGCAAGAGATGCAAATTGTGAAGCAAGAGGAAGGAATATAGGCGGAGGGATAGAGGGGTGGGGGTGGGGGAGGGAGAGAGATGGGTGTGAATCCAGCTGGGGCATAGGGAAAAGAGGGGATGAGGGGGGGGGAAGAGATGTTAACAGGTCAGTTACCTGAAATTCAATGTTCATACCGTTCGAAATATGGAGACACTTTTATGGAAAAACCATCAGTTACAAGCACTGCACTCAAAATTGAACTCAGCACAGCAACAGTAAAACAATAAAATATCTGCAAAAACACAGAAAATGTAATGCTCATTGGCAAACCCATGCAAAACCAAAAGTAAAAAGGCCATTTAAAAGACAGAGGAGTAGCTCCGAATATTTTAAATTTTCTATTCCTGCCTTCTTGTCCCACTGATGAGTTATTGGTTCCGTTTCAATTGAACAGAGCATCGAGCTATAATAATTCAGGGGAAGGATGGCCATGTGTGCCAGTTCAGGTAATAATTGCAAACATTCGGACTTACGCAGAGTTTACTGCTCACAATTCCTCGAATAACCAATACCATTTCATTTAACATCTTAAAGCATTGTGTTCAGTTTTGGTCACCATGTTCTAGGAAAGACGTTGTCAAGTTGGAAAGGGTGCAAAGAATGTTGCCAGGACTTAAGGGCCTGAGTTAAAGGGAGAGATTGAGCAGGCTAGGATAAAGGGCGATCTTATGGAAGAGTAGAAAATCATGAGAGGAATAGATCGTGTGCACAGTCTTTTGCCCAGGGTAGAGAGCCAGAGGTTTAAGGTGAGGAGGGAAAGATTGAACCTGAACCTGAGAGACAACTTGTGCTTTTACACAAAGGATGGTGGGTGTATGGAATGAGCTGCCAGAGGAGATCGTTGAGGCAGGTACTGTCATGTTTAAGAAACATTTAGACAGGTACATGGATAGGATAGGTTTAGAGGGAAATGGGCCAAATGCAGACAGGTGGGACCAGTATAGATGGGGATGTTAGTCGGAGTGTGTAGGTTGGGCCAAAGGGCCTTGTTTCCACGCTGTATGACTTTCTGATTCTTAGTGGTGATCTTTATCATTTTAACATCTTTAAATCTTATGTTCCAACTTCTTGGGGAAAATAACACTAACTGGGTGATGTTAATGTCCAGACCAGAAAGGTTCTGAGGAGATTGTGGAGGGAAAGTTACTTCCAATGGAGTTGTTGAGACATAGAGACGGCGTTATCTGGGCCAAAGTTATATTGGTACAAATGCCAGAAAAAAATGATTGGACTGACCTGATGTCATTGAGCCATTTTATTTTGTTGCACATTTTGTTCATGTCCTCTGGTTCTCGATTCCCTCTACCCTGGGCAAAAGACTGTGTGTTTACCCAATCTATTCCTTTCATAATTTTATACACCTTACAAGATTACCCCTTATCTTCCTGCACTCCAAGGAATAAAGTTCCAGCCAGTTCAACGTCTCCCTATAACTCAGACCCTCGAGTCCTGGCAACACCCTCGTAAATCCTCTTAGTACACTTTCTAGCTTGACAGCATCTTTCCTAAGACATGGTGACCAATATTCTAAATGTGGCCCCGTCAACATCTTATACAACTGCAACAAGACCTCACAACTTCTATACTCAATGGCCCGTGTCAACGTGTTCGGCACGGACTAGAAGGGTCGAGATGGCCTGTTTCCGTGCTGTAATTGTTATATGGTTTATATGGTTATATCTCTAAAGATGAAAAATAATTACATTTAGTGAAAGTTACCTGACATTTCTAAACACTGACAGCAGAGGTCAGCAGAGAGGCACTATCTCATATACTATGCTGGGCAATTAATTAGCTATTGAACTGTTAACATTTAGCTGGATTGGTCAAAACTGGTGGAGCACTCAAAGTGTAGGGAAGAGTGCCATGTTTATTTATTAATAATAGATTTTGGTAGAGTTCAAAGCAGTATTTAAATATTTTTAATTAAGAAGGGTCGCGACCTGAAACGTCGTATGTCCATTTGCCTCCAGAGGTGCTACCTGACCCGCTAAGTTACTCCAGCAATTTGTGTTTCATTTATGAATTAATTAGAAAGCTTTGAATATCTAGGAGAATCCATGATTGGGACCTGCTCAACTTTTCACAATGAATGAAAGAATGTGTAAAAATATGCTGCAGTTCTTTAAAAAAGACTTGGGCATAAAGTCAGACAGCACAGAAACAGTGCCTTCAGCCCAATGTATCCATGCCAAATAAGGTGACCCATCTACACTAGTCCATAAATGGGCCATCTTCCCCAGCCAACAAATGGGTATTTTGGATTGCCACCCTTCCTGAGGTCATCTGCTGCTGGCCCTGCCCCTTTTCTCTCCTAAGGTTTATTTCCCCCACCTCTACTTTCAGTCTGAAAAGGAGGGTCCCGACCCTAAATGTTCACTATTCTTCTCCAGAGATGCTGCCTGAGCCACTGAGTTTCACCGGCATTTTGTGTCTATCTTTGGTATAAACCAGCATCGGCAGCTCCTTCCTGAACAATAAACCTTCATTACTGTGAAAAAGAAAGCTCAATGATACTCTACGACTTAAAGAAAATGTAGCTCTCATCAAGAAATTCAGTTTCTACTCTGCCATGCAAGTCTCATACTTTGCATAAAAGCTTTCAAAATGGTAATTGAGGTGGCTGACAATCTCATTTAGATCCCCACGCTAGTGATATGGCTGGGATAATATGGGATGCAAGGATGTGAAACATCAGAACAGGGTAAAAGCAGGTGGGAGCAGGTGACTAGGAACTGCAGGCATTCACAAAACAGAAACTGAAAGTTGATGTATTTGTCTATATTTCTTAAAAGAAAAACACTCGATTTTGACAAGCAATGATATTAGGTGAGGAGAAAACAGAACCGAACCAAAGATCGCGTCAGAGAACCAAAAATAGCAAAAAATAGCAGCACCACAGCATTCAGGTCAGAGTCACAATGTACGTGAAGTGTTGCAAAGCTGTGCTTTGAATTAAAACACAAAGTGCTGGAGTAGCTCAGCAGGTCAGGCAGCACCTTTGAAGGGAATGGACAGGCGATGTTTTGGGTCAGGACCCTTCTTCAGGCTGATGTTTCTAGTCGGGACCCTTCTTCAGGCTGAAACATTGCCTGTCCATTCCCTTCAAAGCTTCTGTCTGACCTGCTGAGTTACTTCAACACGTTGTGTCCTATTGTGCATGAACCAACGTCGCAGTTCCTTGTTTCTACAAATTAGATAACCCTATGGCTTTACTTCCCACTTTGACATTAAGTCAGCTACATCGTCTAATGATTTTGATTATTAAACACAGGTATTCAAGCATTCAAGGGTTAACTCATGATGAGCATTTGAGGCCTGTACTCACCGGGCCTTTACTCACCGGGCCTGTACTCACTGGCGTTTAAAAGGATGAGGGTGGATCTCATCAAAACGTACCGAATAGTGAAAGGCCTGGATAGAGTGGAGAGGATGTTTCCACTAGTGGGAGAGTCTAGGGCCAGAGGCCATAGCCTCAGAATTAAAACACCTACTTTAAAAAAAAGATGAGGAGTCCATTTTTTTTAGTCAGAGAACATCTGTGGAATTCATTGCCACAGACGGCTGTGGGCGCCAAGTCCATGGATATTTTTAATGGCAGAGATTGACAGATTCTTAATTAGTAAGGGTTAGAGGTTATGGGGCGAAAGCAGAGGAATAGGAATAGAAGGAAAGATAGATCAGCCATGATTAATCTTGATGGGCCGAATGGCCTAATTCTGCTCCTGAGACCTATGAACTTATACTTCCCCGGACATTCGATATGCCACGTCAAAGTGATGAAATAACTTTTTCACGAAAAACTGCAGAGGTAAATAGCAGAATGAGAAAGATACAAACACAAACAATACCAGTCCACAAAGAATAAACCAGAGCAAGTTCTCAGACCATTACCACCCTCTACCTTTGGTGTGCTGGGATATTTGCCTTCGTATTGATAAAACCAACCAATTGCTAAGAATAAAAGAAAAGAAATGCAGTTAGGATAATGAACGAGGATGCAGTGGCTCACCCACCAATATTGATGTGATACAACTCTTCGTGAGGTCGCCAGACCGACAGCAGAGAATCAGTTACTGGGAAAGAAAATTGATTAACCTTTATGCAATGCTGAACAAATTTTTACCTGCAACGTCTTGTGCGTCTATACAGCTTAACATTCTACCTGCAAATATTTGTGCATTTTAATACTGTAACTTTCAACTTATTGTGCATCTTTTCATCACACACAGAAATTTTGAATGGTCTCACTTTTTTGAAATTACTTTGAGCTAAATATAGGTGAAATACTGCACGATAACTTCTTTATGTCGATGCCCACAACTCTTCCGGTGAGAGTATGCAATTGTAATCTTGCTTGGTGGTGGTGGCGTATTCCATGTTGGAGATTAGTCAGGAAATCACCAGGGGAAGTGGACAACAGGCACTTTCACATTCAGGCAAGCATATGTGGGAATCCCAAACTTGGAGGCACTTCTGTACCAGAATTCCAACAGTTCTGGGGAGAATGCTGGCACTTTTAAACATAGAATTGTGCAGCTCAAGAACAGGCCCTTCGGCCCACAATGTCTGTGCTGAACATGATGCCAAGTTAAACTGTTCTCATCTGCCTGTACATGATCCATGTCCCTCCATTCCCTGTATTTCCACATGCCTATCTAAAAGCCTCTTAAATGCCACGATCGTATCGGTCTCCACCATCACCCCTGGCATGGTGTTCCTGACCCCCACCACACTCTGTGTAGAAAACTTGCCCTGCACATCACCATTAAATTTCCAGTCTCACCCAACATGCCCTATAGGGTTGGGTATTTCCACCCTGGGAAAAGGTTCTGATTATCCACTCTCTTATGCCTCTGAAATGTTATATAATTCTATCAAAGCTCCCTGAATTCTAACGTTCCAGAGAAAACAATCCAAGTCTGTCCAAACTCTCCGTGTAATTCATACCCTCGAATCCAGGCAGCATTCTGGTCAACCTCCTCTGTACCCTCTCCAAATCCTCCACATTCTTCCTGTAATGGGGCGACCAGAACTGCACATAATAATACCCCAAATGACCTTTTTTGGAATGTTGAGGTCCGTGTTTTGAAAATTATGACAAATCTTCAGACTGCAAATTCAATTATGATTGTCACATTATGAGATGGTCTTATCATATTTGTAAGCAGAGAATTAATACACATTCATGGACATTTGTGATCCATGGAAGATAGTAATGAATTTTGCCGGACAAATTCTATATAAGAAAGCAGCGGGCCAGGCAACATTTGTGGAGAGAATGGACAGACAATGCTTCAGGTCGGGACCCTTCTTCAGTCTGTCCAATCCTGCCACAGATGCTGCTTAACCCCCTGAGTCCCTTTGTGCTCAGATCAAGATTCCAGTATCTGCAGCTTCTTGGGTCACTGGATGAGAAATATTAGTTTCATACAATAGTGTTAGTAATTGGACATAACATGGAAACATAGAAAATAGGTGCAGGAGTAGGCCATTCGGCCCTTCGAGCCAGCACTGTCATTCAATATGATCATGGCTGATCATCCAGAATCAGTACCCTGTCATTGAGCCTTTGCAAAACAGAATTGGGAGACATGAACTAAATAAGTGTAGTTAGGTGAGTCTCACACACACCATCACAATTTAACCTAACACGCTTTTTTGATTGCCAGGTGGAATTTTTGAATACAGCGCACCATCCCAAGCCCTCAGCTATGAAATTATCCACCAAACCTGATCCTTTCTCAATTCCACAGCTTGTTCTGTCAGTTCATCCGCTGTTAATTGAGTGTGATCGTCGGTCGTTGTGTCTTCTGGGAAAGAAAAGTAAAGGAAGGGCAAGAACAAGACTTGGTTCAGCACAAACATTTCTCTCCTTCTGAGGCAAAAGTAACCTGAGAAACGTCACAGAACTGTGCGTGGTAGATCACGTTGGAGCTAATTTCTAATCCGAGAAAGCTCTGATTGATCCAACACCCCATAAGCCCCACTAGGATTCTTCCCAGCTATTATCAGGCTACCTAACCGTCCTGTCACGAACTACAGAGCAGTTTTGACCTCCCATCTACTTCGTTGGAGACCACCAGACTATCTTTAATCAGACTTTCACTGGACTTTATCTTGCACTAAACATTATGCCTTATCCTGTATCTGTACACTGTGGGCTGCTTGATTGTAATCATGTAGTCTTTCCACTGACTGGATAGCGCACAATAAAAAGCTTTTCACCCTGCCTCGGTATCGCGACAATAATAAACTAAACTAAACAATAATAATATTTCTACCGTCTATTTTCTCTGTAAGCATTTGTCCTAATGTAAGAAAGAGGTCATTTTTTGAGAACTGATTATCCATCAACTGATGATTTTGAGAAACCCAGATTGGCAAAACGTATGACATGTTTCATCGTATTTATTGTAAGAAATTGATTTTAAAATGTGGATGAATGTTTAACCTTTTTTAGGTGTTTCGATAATATTTTTATCTTTAAAATGTTCAGTAAATTAAGCTGGACATTTATTGTAGTTTCTTGTCTAGTTTTCTTTGTGTTAATGCCCATGGTTGAGTCAGGTACTTGAGCCGAGAAATTCTTTGCTGCAATAAAAGGCAAGTTAAATCAGGAGTTCTCAGCAGTTCAGTGGAGATGGACTAT
Source organism: Leucoraja erinaceus (assembly GCF_028641065.1). NCBI lineage: Eukaryota > Metazoa > Chordata > Chondrichthyes > Rajiformes > Rajidae > Leucoraja > Leucoraja erinaceus. Next base: position 20,370,330 of record NC_073394.1, read on the forward strand.
CAAAGATGACAAGGACAATCTAGACACCTACTGCTCTCCCCCACCCCACTGCATCCCACAACTTAAGGTGGCAGGGTGGCGCAGCAGAAGATTTGCTACCTTACAGCGCCAGAGACCCGGGTTCGATCCTGACTATGCATGCAGAGTTTGTACGTTCTCCCCGTGACTGCGTAGGTTTTCTCCGGGTGCTCCGGTTTCCTCCCACACTCCAAAGATGTACAGGTCTGTAGGTAATTGGCTTCGGTAAAGATTGTAAATTGTCCTCAGTGTGTAGGATAGTGTTAGTGCACGGGGATCGCTGGGTCGAAGGACACATTTCCACGCTGTATCTCTAAAGACTAAAGCCTAATTTGGTTCACAGCAAAAAAATGAACAAGCACCGTGAGTTTGGGAGGGAAAACAGATGCAACTTGCCACTGTTTTGACCTCTCTTTAGTCAAGTTGGTTCTGCAAATTATTTTATATAATCTAAAAATACTAAGATTGCCGAGCTTTAACTTGGCCTTGAAACATACCTCAGAAACCAAACTAATCTCAGACGTCAGTGACATGATTTTTGCATTCCATTTTGTTCTTTCTTGGTGCTATGCATTCCCTAGTGAAGATTGCAGACTATTCTTCAACTGAGAGCCACAAATTGAAGCAATCTTGTTGATTTACAGCCATCTAGTCCACTACCTGACAAGACTTCTAAATGTGTCATTAGTCTCATACACCAGTTGTTAGACTTTCTCCAAATTCTCAGAATCTTTCAAATTTCTTACAACATTTGCAAATATGTAATTGAAGAACCTTTAGATTGTGTTTTAGTTACTTGAAGCTGATTATGATACATTTAGTTTAGTTTAGTTTAGAGATACAGTGTGCAAACAGACCCTTTGGCCCACAGAATCAGCGCAGACCAGCGATCACCAATATACTATAGATGAACTGCGGTAGTCCATATACTCGTTCAAATCCACACATTTGGGGCAATTTACAGAAGACAATTTACGTATGGCCTCGTGGGGCCGGTCCCACTTCGATCGCTGGAGCCGTATGGAGTTGTGCTGAACTGGTCCCAATATCGCACGGGGCTCTGAAAAACTGACCGTGTATAAAAATTCCGCGCGGCAACAGCCTGCCAGCCCGCAGCCGCCTCGACGTTGTGTAACTCACTCGACCTCCGCGCGGCTCCCGCTTCTGGTTTGGTCGAGCTTGCCGCATGCCATACGGCTCAAGCGACCATGTTAGGTCGCGCTTGCGCATGCAGGTCATGGGACAGGCCCTTAAGAAATCTGCAAGTCTTTGGAATGTGGCAGAAGATGGGAGCATCTGGAGGAAACCCATACGGTCACAGGGAGAACATACACACTCTGTACAGAAAGTACCCGTAGTCAGGATCAAACCCAGGTCTCTCTGCTGTAGGGCAGCAACTCTACCGCTGTGCCACCTGTACATCAGGATATAAGTTTGATTCCCCAAGTTTAAATCAATTTAAGCACATCAAAAAAATGTATTGGCGATAAACTTGTGATAAATGTAGTAAGTGATTTTTAGTTTTATTTAGAGTTACAAAATGGAAACAGGTCCTTTGGCCTACAGAGTCCACCCGGACCATCGATCACCTGTTCACACTAGTTCTACGTTATCCCACTTTCGCATCCTCTCCCTACACACCAGGGGCAATTTTACATTTTTTCCCCGGATTGTGGGATGAAACTCGAGGAAACCCACGCGATCACATGGAAAATGGGTACATTCCACACACAGGCAGCACCCGAGGTCAGGATTGGGCCTGGGTCTCTGGCGTGAAGGCAGCAACTCTACCAGCAGCACCACTGTGCCGTTCCAAATTTCTTTCAGCACAAAAGTATCTTACTTTTACTTTCCGGCGGAGGATGTGGAATTATATCAGCTCCTGTAGACATTAGACTTCTGGGTTGCTCCCGTCCCCGATCCCGTTCTCCCCAGTCTTCATCCCATTCCTTCTTGAACTTCTGTTCTTGCACTTCAATCCTGCAGGCAAGACAAATCACACTACTCCATACACAGTGGAAAAATCATTCTTGTGTTCTGCACAACCTTGAGTTTCTTCACCTTCAATGGCACAGAGAAAGACCCTAACACAAGGAATGTCAAACAAATGGAATGGTTTTGACATTATCCAAGTGAATCCTTGAAAGAAACCTAATGAAAGAACCCAGTGGCGTTTAAGAGCTTTTTGGGTAGGCACATGGATATGCAGGGAAAGGAGGGATATGGATTACGTGGAATGCCAAAGGTTTCGGGGACACCTGATAGAAGCATATTAAATTATGAGAGACAGAGATAGGGTAGACAGTCGGAAACTTTATCCCCCAGGGTGAAAATATCAAAGACTAGAGGGCATAGCTTTAAGGTGGAATTCATTGCCACCGATGGCTGTTGAAGCACATGGATATTTTTAAGGCGGAGATGGACAGATTTTTGATTAGTGCGGGTGTTAGGGCTTATGGGGAGAAGGCAGGAGAATGGGGTTGAAAGGAAAAGACAGACCAGCATGATTGAACGGCAGAGTAGACTTGATGGGCCAAATGGCCTAATTCTGCTCCAGGAACTTATTAACTATGAACACTTACTGTTCAATTTCTTTTTGAAATCTCTCTTGTTCTTCCGCAGTTTTCTGTGTTATCTCCAACTTCCTTCTAAAATATGAAAAATTGTTTTAAAATTACAACATTGTTCTCTTTCAAATACAAGATTAACAGCTGTGTTTTGTATAATCCATGCAACAGCTTGTTAAAGCCGAGAGCAGTGCATCGCAGGAACAGGCCCTTCAGCTCACAATGTCAGTGTTGAACGTGATTTCAAAGCAAACTAATCTCCTCTGCCGGCATAAGATCCATTCCCTGCCTTTGCATGTGTCTATCTAAATGTCTCTTAAACACCACTATCATATCTGCCTCCACCACTACCCCTGGCAGCACATTCCAGGCACATTCCATGCAAACAGTCCCTTCCGCCCACTGAGTCCATGCCGAGTCATCCCACTTTCTGTGTCATTCATTCCCTACACACTAGGGGAAGGCCAATTAGCCAGCAAATCCCCACGTCTTTGGGATGTGGGAGCAAACCAGAGCACCCAGAGAAAACCCACAATGTCACAGGGAGAGCGTGCAAACTCAGACAGCATCCGTAGCCAGGATCGAACCCGGGTCTCTGGTACCGTGAGCAGCGGCTATACCAGCTGCACCATTGTGTCGCCTCTGTTCAAGATGATACAGAATCCCATGTTATCAACAGTAAAAGTCTTTAGGTATCCCATTATTTTGACCAATTGGAACGGCACAGTGGTACTGTTGGTAGAGTTGCTGCCTCACATGCCAGAGACCCACTTGAATGCATTGTTGCCTATTATTCACACAGCTGTTTGTGGTATCTTGTGGCATATACTAGATTTAAATAGAGTAGGGAATAGCCCAGAGTAGGGGAATCGAGAACCAGAGAACATAGGTTTAAGGTGAGGGGGTGGGGAAGATTCAATAGGAAATTGGGGGGGGGGGGGAGGGTGTTGTGTGTATGGAACGAGCTGCCGGAAGAAGTAGTTGAGACAGGTACTATCACAACGTTCAAGAAATATTTGGACAGGTAAATGGATTGGTTAGATTTAGAGGGATATGGGCTAAACGCTGGCAGGTGGGACTAGTGAAGATGGGACATGTTTGTTGGTGTTGCCAAGTTGGGCTGAAGGGCCTGTTTCCATGATGTATGACTCTCTAAATGTTAGTGGTGTATCGGGATTTACTGGCATCCTGTGAAATTTGGGGGGCGAGATACCACAATAAAACCTGACCTATTCGACGATTATGAGATACAAAACCTAAAACCCAATATAGAAATTCACTAAAGAGGACATAAAGTGCTGGAGTAACTACAGCAGGGCAGGCAGTATCTCTGGAGAACACGGATAGGACCCTTCGTCAGACGACTTCAGGTGAATGGGCAGCTCTTCTATCTATCAGAAGGGCCGAATGGCCTATTCCTGCACCTATTTTCTATGTTTCTATGTTTCTATCTGTGCCAACCTGTACGTAATCCACATCCCTCCTTTCCCCACACATTCAATTTCCTTTATAACAATATAAATAAATGAAATTATTGTACATTTGTTGCAAAATCCTTCCTGTAGAATACAATAGCATATGATTTGTTATTTTTTGAATTACATTAGGGTGGAATGGAATTGCCTGCTGTTAGAATGATAAATTATAGGACTGAACACAAGTGAAAAGGAAATGAGTCATCTAGATTTTCAGCCAACCTGCCGTCTGGCTTAGATGAGAGTTTGTCAAGAGTCTGTAATCTCTCAAAGTAATTGAAAGCTGAACTGTTTGTATAATGCACTGAGCAAAAGTGCTCTATTAGAAAATGAAAGCTGACATTTCCTATTCTGAACACACACTGTTATGCATTCACGATAGAAACCTGTTGTATAATGAGTCACCATATCGGTAGCAAAGTGATGCAGCAGGTAGAGCCGTTGCCTCACAGCACCAGAGACTGTGTGGAGTTTGCACGTTCTCCCTGCGACTGTGTGGGTTTCACTAATTATCCTAGTAATTATCACTTTGGGCATTTGGATTTAGAAACAAGGAACTGCAGATGTTGCTTTACAAAAAAAAAAACACAGAAAGTGCCGGAGTAACTCAGTGGACCAGGCAGCATCGCTGGAGAACATGGATGGGCGACGTTTCAGGTTGTGACCCTTCTCCCATAGGCACAGTGGTGCAGCTGGTGGAGTTGCAGCCTCACAGCGCCAGAGACCCGGGTTCGATCCTGATTATGTTGCTGTCTGTGTGGAGTTTGCACATTCTCCCTGTGACTGTGTGGGTTTCCACCAGCTGTTCCATTTTCCTCCCACATCCCAAAGAAGTACAGGTTTGTGAGTTAATTGGCCCCTAGAGTGCAGGGAGTGGATGAGAAAGTGGGATAGTGTGAACAGGTGATTGCTGTTTAGCGTGGACTTGATGGGCTGAACGGCCTGTTTCCATGCTACATCAGTCATATAACATTAAAACAAGCCCTTTGTCCCAACTTGCCCACACTGACCAGCATGCCCCATTTACACTAGTTCCACCTGCCTGCATATAGAAACATAGAAACATACAAATTAGGTGCAGGAGTAGGCCATTCTGCCCTTCGAGCCTGCACCGCCATTCAATATGATCATGGCCCCTATCTCTATCCATGTACTTGACCAAATGCTTTTTAAACATTGTGATATGGTGCATTCAACGAGAAATGGCATAATGTCAGTTTGAAGAAGGGCACAATGTAAAGAATCTATTGTTAAATATAAAGCAGCAAATGTAGAGGGGTCAGCTTACTGCCTCTCTTTCTCTAGTTGTTCCTTCACAATTTTGTTGGTTTCCAACGCAAGCCTTTTCTGCTGCATTAGCTCCTGCCGTTCCCTTTCATGTCGGTAATAGTCATTCATCCGTTCTTCTTCAGTCTGGAATAGTTCTTTACCCTGAATTGAACGGAGAAACGAAAAGTCAACCTAGTTGCAGCCTACACACCTGCATGTTTTTGGGTGTGGGAGGGAACTGGAGCACCCAGAGATGTCAGCAGATGTAACGCAGCACCACCGTGTCTCCCTACCATACATGAATACAATCAAGTCAAACTCAAGCACAATAGTTGGAGCTAAAGGGGAAGATACAGAGTGCAGAATATAGTCCTCAGCATTGTAGCGCATCAGTTCCAGAGACAAAGTCCAAAGTCCACAATGGTGAAGTGGTCAGTACCCAAGCTTATGGCAGGAGCGTGCAGAAGCTGAATAACAGAGGGGAAGAAACTGTCTGGTGGTGCGTGCTTTCAAGCTTCTGTATCTTCTGCCTTTCACTAAAACCCCCAACAAAACCTTTAAAAGCAACCATTCTCTTATTCTCAAAATGTCCAATACTTACCGCACCGGTGAGAACAACAAGCGTGAGGCTCCTGCTACTTTTCAATATTCGGACTGCCTGGAAAAGAAATAAAGATATATAAATCATTGCAAAACAGGCCTTTGCCACAAGATGAAAACCTGATGATTAATCCATCTATTCAGTAAATATCACAGCGTTAAAACAACCGGGTAATTTACAGGTCACCAGACACCGCAGATGTTTAGTTTAGTTTAGAGATACAGCGTGGAAACAGGCCCTTTGGCCCACTGAGTCCGTGCTGACAAGCAGTCCCCGTACACTAGCATTATCCTGCACACGCTAGGTATAATTCACAATTTTTTTTACCAAAGCCAATCAACCTACAATGGAATGTGGGAATAAACGGGAGCTCCTGGGTAAAACCCACGTGGTCACAGGCAGAATGAGCAGACTCCGTACAGACAGCACCCGTAGTCAGAATCAAACCGGGGTCTCCGATGCTGTAGGGCGGCAACTCTACTGCTGCACCACTGTGTCGCCCTCTGCTACCATCGCAGAAAACATATAGTAAACCCTCATTATTACAGGCTCATTTATAACGGATTTTGGTTGTAGCGGGCGGGCCTATCGAACAGGTCGGGACGCTGACACCCCCGGCTCACACCGCTACCTCGACCGTGCCTGCCAATGCCACCACCTGTATCACTGTATTGAAACCTTGCAGCTTTGTAGCTATGGTTTTGCTTTAATGTTTCAGTGGAATAAAAGGCACCTATGTCACTGCAGTTCTTGCGCAACCTAAGTTTTATTGCTGGGTCTCCACACATGAAATTATATAGATTACGCTGGGTTACAGCGTTATATGGTCCATTAGTTTTTAGCTTTAGAGATACCGATATTTACAGTTGTATTAACAGATATTTAGTTATATCAAGTGCTAACTGTACTCTGTTTGCTTGCGGCAATTCAATATTGTGCCGGTATACACAGATACTGAAAGTTTCTGGACTATGGCAGTTTAACATAATCTATTATATTGTCTCTTAAACCATTAATTTGGTGAGTTTTATGATGTAAAATGGTTTGTCTGTAAACAAGATAAATAAACAGAATCGGTTTTTACCTCCTTGTGCTCCACATTCGTAAAATCAACTCCATCCACTTCAACAATTTGATCTCCAACCTGCATTAGAACGAGAGAGACAAGACAGAACCTTTTCCCTGTGTACAACACTCGAGGGCATAACTATAATGTGAGAGGGGAGAAGTTTAATGGAGATGTGCGGAACAAGTTTTTTTTACACAGAGGGTGGTGGGGGCCAGGAATGCACTGCCAGGAGTGGTGGTGGAAGCAGATACAATAGTGGTGTTTAAGAAGCTTCTAGATAGGCACATGGGCCTGCACAGAATAGAGGGATATGTATCATGGACAGGCAGATGAATCAGTTTAACGAGGTACCATGTAGAAACAAGAAACTGCAGATACTGGTTTATACTTGTGGCTAAAGGGATCAGGGGGTATGGAGAGAAGGCAGGTACAGGATACTGTGTTGGATGATCAGCCTTGATCATATTGAATGGCGGTGCAGGCTCGAAGGGTCGAATAGCCTATTCCTGGACCTATTTTCTATGTTTCTATGTTTCTATACCAAAGATAGACACAGTGCTGGAGTAATTCAGCAGGTCAGGCAGCATCTTTGGAGAAAAAGGATGGGTGATGTTTTGGGTTGGGACCCTTCTTTCATCTGAAGATGGGTTCCGACCAGAAATGTCACCCATCCATGTTCTCCAGAGATGCTGCCGACCAGTTGAGTTATTCCAGCATTTTGTGTTTAACTATGCATCATGATCAACACAAGCATTGTGGGCTGAAGGGCCCACTCCTGTACTGTTCTATGTTCTCATTTATAAATGTAATCCGTGGTCAAGCATTGTAAGTTGTCATTGAGTTTGATAATTTGATAAATTACTGGAGATTCACACTCCCTTGTTAATTATCAGATACAAAGATACCAACACAACATCACACAGGGATGGCATATGCACCAATAATTCCCAATGGCCTTACACATTATCAAAGCATGACAAAGCATATAGAAATATATGAAGGCAATTGCATTTTGAAATGATGTAGAAGGGAGCAAAACTGAATGAAATGTTATTTCAGTATTTCATTGTTTGCCACAACATGGAAAAAATAATTAGGCGTTTTTAGCCTGCATAAGCACGCAAGAATGAACCTATGTAAAAGAAAAAGTAACTCAACGAGCCAGGCAACATTTCTGGAGGACACGGAGAGGGGATGTTTCAGAGTCTAAGAAAGAGTCAACCTGAAACGCACCTATCCATGTTCTCCAGAGATGTTTCCTGACCCACTGAGTTACTCCAGCACTTTGTCTTCTAGATAGGATTAGTCTTATTCTGGTACTCAAGGTTTACTTTCTTCCCGATGGCAGGAGTGAAATGAGAGCGTAGCCATGGTGGTGTGGGTCTCTGATGTTGCTGGCTGCCTTTTTGAGATAAGATGGTTAATGGTTAATTCACTCACCTCTAAGCCGACCTCTGCAGAAACCGACCCTGGTTTAATGTTACTGATGAAGATCCCCGGCTTCTGGGTGGGGCCACTGGATATGCTACATGGAGAGAACGTTCACAGGAGACTTCTATCTTCAGCTTCCACAAAGTACACAAAATATACTTTTTTTAAATCAGTGAGTTAAAACAGTGAGAAGTGAATGGTGTACCTGCATCCCATGCCTTTTACACCAACCAAGCTAATGAAAACCTTCTTTTCCCTTATTTCCTTGTTTCCCAGTGAAGCCAATCCAGCTAAACTGATCTTCCCATCCTGCAACAAAGAACAGAGGTTGGTGTAAATACAGTGAGCATGGTCTTCGAACAAATGTCAATGTGCATTCCAGTGGAATGTTCAGATATGCTCAGAAATAGTTGTATCTCTCGCTATCACTCTATTCCTCCCTCTCTCCATCTCAGTCTCTCCCCCCTCTCCCCCTCCTCTTCCCCTCTCACACACACACACAGTCTTTCTCTCTCATATTTAATTAATATTGAAAGGTATTGACATTTCAGGTTGGGAGACTTCTTCAGATTGATTAGGGGGTGTGTGTGGGGGGGGGGGGGGGGGGGGGGGGGGGGGGGGAGAAAGCTGGAAAGGTGGAGGGGCAGGACAAAGACTGGTGAGTGATAGGTGGATACAGGTGAGAGGGATACATTACAGGAACAGTCCCTTCTGTCCACAATATCTGTGCCGAGCATGGTGTTAATATAATGTAGTATTATATACCTGCACATTATCGATATCCTTCAATTCCCTGCATATCCACGTGCCTGTCTACAAGCCTCCTAAACACCACTATTGTATCTGCCTCCATCACCACCTTTGGTGTGGAAAGAGTTTCCAGGCCCCCACCACGCTATGTGGAAAAGTACTTGCCCTGGACATCTCTTTTAAACTTTGCTCCATTAAACTTTGCCCCTTTCATCTTTACAGCTATATCATCTTTGCAGTTCGACTCTGGGAAAAATATTCTGATTGTCGATCCTATCTATGCCTCTGATAATTTTATAAACTTCTAACAGGTCTCCCCTCAACCTTTGCCATCCCAGAGAAATCAATACATGTTAAATCCACATAAATTAGTCAATTCTATATGTTAACTTTGTTCCCCTGTTCAAATGTGCAAAGGTGCTGGACTACATTTAAGTGACAGCCTTCATCTTCCCACTGGGAAAGTTACCATGGGTCTTACCAATTTTTCAGAATGACTCTTGTATTTATTGCTATGGGGAAGATCTAATTTAAAAGGCCGGCAGCACAGTGGCACAGCTGCTACCTCACAGCGCCAGAGACCCAGGTTCAATCCTGACCTCGGATGCTGTCTGTGTGGAGTTTGCTGTTCTCCCCGTGACCACGTGGGTTTCCTCCGGGTGCTCTGGTTTTCACATCCCAAAGAAGTGCGGATTTGTAAGTTAATTGGCCCTCTGCAAATTGCCCCTCGTGTGTAGGGAGCGGATGCGAAAGTGGGATAACATAGAATTGGTGAGAACGGGTGATCGATGGTCGGCATGGACTCTGGGTTGAAGGACCCGTTTCCATGCTATAAATTTCAATCAATCAATCAATCAAAATTCAACAAAAATTGCTTGTAATAGGTTGCAGTGATTGGGAATGGAAAGAAGGTATTATTTACTTATATATATTAGATATACTTATCATGTATCTATACACTGTAATTGTGTAATGTCTTTCTACTGACTGGTTAGCACGCGACAAAAAGCTTTTCACTATACCTCGGTTCACGAGACAATAAACAAAACGAAATTGGTTTCTGATAAAATCTACATCTTACCCCTGCATCCGACACAAACTGGTCCACAAACTGCCATTTCAAGGATTCCTCGGAGGAACTAAAGAGAATAATAAATGACATTTAACAAGCCATGTCTGTAACATTGGTACGGTGTGACTTTCCAACACGACTCAAAATCATCATGTCAACCAGTCAATGCTTGAAGCTCATGTTATTTATGTACCACCACGTCCATGATTTAAGAGAAAACTTCTTGCACAAGTGAAAAAGCACAATTCACTGGATATCTTGACAAATTCCCAGAGATCGAAAGAAAAATAAGAAAATCAAGTTGAAGAAAAGACACACAAAGTGCTGAAGTAATTCAGCAGTTCAAGCAGCATCTCAGGAGAACATGGATAGGAAATATTTTGGAGCAGGACCCTCTTTATTGATTGAAAGATACAGTATGGAAACAGGCCTTTAGGCCCACCGAGTCCACACCGACCATCGATCACGCATTCGCATTAGTTCTATGTTATCCCACTTTCTCATCCACACCCGACACAATAGGGGGACTTTGGAGAGGCTAATTAACCTATGAACTTCTTTGGGATGTGGGAGGAAAGCAAAGCACCCAGAGGAAACCACAGAGAGAACATGCAAACTCCACACAGACAGCACCCGAGGTCAGGAGTGAACCTGGGTCTCTGTCACTGTGAGGCAGCTACTCCACTGTGAGGGGGTTTGATTGCCGACCCTTTTTCATAGGAAAATCAGAGGATGGGATTATAGGGGAAAGGAGGGGCTGTGAGGACGTCCAGGGAGAGGGGTGGTGGGGGTATGGGTGTTTGTGGGGGTGAGGGGGGGGGGGGGACGTGAGGGTTGTTTGTTGATTAGTTACCGTATATTCCCATATAATTAGCTAAGTTTCAGGCCACATTGAACAGAACTGGCAATCAAATATTGATCAGTACCATAAGACGTGCAGGTTTGTAGGTTAATTTACTTCCGCAAATTGCCCCAAATGGGTCGGATGCAAAACTAGGATAACATAGAATTAGTGTGTATGGTTGACGTGGGCCTGGTGGGCTAAAGGGCTGTTTCCACACTGTATAGACATAGAAACAAAGAAAATAGGTGCAGGAGTAGGCCATTCGGCCCTTCGAGCCTGCACCACCATTCAATATGATCATGGCTGATCATCCAACTCAGTATCCTGTACCTGCCTTCTCTCCATACCCCCTGATCCCTTTAGCCACAAGGGCCACATCTAACTCCCTCTTAAATATAGCCAATGAACTGGCATCAACTACCTTCTGTGGCAGAGAATTCCAGAGATTCACCACTCTCTGTGTGAAAAATGTTTTCCTCATCTCGGTCCTAAAAGATTTCCCCCTTATCCTTAAACTGTGACCCCTTGTTCTGGACTTTCCCAACATCGGGAACAATCTTCCTGCATCTAGCCTGTCCAACCCATTAAGAATTTTGTAAGTTTCTATAAGATCCCCCCTCAATCTTCTAAATTCTAGCGAGTACAAGCCTAGTCTATCCAGTCTTTCTTCATATGAAAGTCCTGACATCCCAGGAATCAGTCTGGTGAACCTTCTCTGTACTCCCTCTATGGCAAGAATGTCCTTCCTCAGATTAGGAGACCAAAATTGTACACAATACTCCAGGTGTGGTCTCACCAAGACCCTGTACAACTGCAGTAGAACCTCCCTGCTCCTATACTCAAATCCTTTTGCTATGAATGCTAACATACCATTTGCCCTCTTCACTGCCTGCTGCAGCTGCATGCCTACTTTTAATGACTGGTATAACATGACACCCAGGTCTCGTTGCATCTCCCCCTTTTTGCTACCAAAGTGGATAACCTCACATTTATCCACATTATACTGCATCTGCCATGCATTTGCCCACTCACCCAGCCTATCCAAGTCACCTTGCAGCCTCCTAGCATCCTCCACACAGCTAACACTGCCCCCCAGCTTCGTGTCATCCGCAAATTTGGAGATGTTGCATTCAATTCCCTCGTCCAAATCATTAATGTATATTGTAAATAGCTGAGGTCCCAGCACTGAGCCTTGCGGTACCCCACTAGTCACTGCCTGCCATTGTGAAAAGGACCCATTTACTGCTACTCTTTGCTTCCTCTCTGCCAGCCAGTTCTCTATCCACATCAATACTGAACCCCCAATACCGTGTGCGTTAAGCTTGTATACTAATCTCTTCTGTGGGACCTTGTCGAAAGCCTTCTGAAAGTCCAGATATAACATCTCTAAACTAAATAAGAACAACCTTCAATAAATCACCCATTCCTTCTCTCCAGGGATGCTGCCTATCCCGATGAGTTTAACCAGCATTTTGTGTCTACCTTCAGTGCAAACCAGCATCCGCAGTTCTTTCCTACATAATTATGGAACATTTTGTGGTAAACGTTACATAAAATATGAGACTAACCAGTGAAAACAAAGTCCCCTCCAAAGCTGAAAGCAGTTAATAGATTACAATGAATATCGTGAAGCGTGATCTCCAGTTTCAGTTCGGTAAATATCTACACCGTAGTCTTGCAACGTTACGAAAATATGCTTGCTATTGCAGAATCACATCAAGTTCGCTAACAACACGCAGGGCTGACAGCACACAACACTACAAGGTCACCCCACTTGAATAATTAAACTAATTCCTGGCACAACCTTGTTTGCAGAGCAGCAGGAAACTCGTCATTTAATTGAAGAAGAACACTTCAACACAAAATATTGGACGATGAACGTTCATATGAAAAGTTCCTGCCACCATTTTGTTTGGAGTACAGGCATTACTCCCCATAGGTGACTTGCGTAAACTCGCACTGATGTGACCAATTGTTTAAGCCCACCTACGCTCAGGTAGTCTCCGTGCCAGAGCTCCCCCCTGTGGTCTCTCCTCGTACTCCCGACATGCGAATGGGATGTGGGAGGAAACCGGAGCACCCGGAGGAAACCCACGCGGCCACAGGGAGAATGTGGACAGACAGCTCCCAAAGTCAGGATCGAACCTGGGTCTCTGGCGTTATGGGGCAGCAGCTCTGCCAGTAAAATGCTCTGATATTCACCAGATTCCGAGATAAAAAAATAAAAAAATGATCCCCTCACCTTTTGACCGGAATCATTCCAACATCTGCAAAATGAAATAACAAACACATTATCAGTCGTTCCCCAAGTGTCACAAGTAACTATTTTCGATCAACCAGTCTGTCTGAAGAAGGGCCCCAACCCGAAACACAACCCATCCTTTTTCTCCAGAGATGCTGCCTGACCCGCTGAGTTACTGTAGCATTTTGTGTCTATCTTCCGCATAAACCAGCACCTGCAGTTCTTTTCTACACACTATTTTCGATTAAATAGGCAGAAATATAAAACAAATTCATTTGATGTAGTGAGTGATCTTGATGTCCACGTTAATAACACACTGAAACTGGCAACATAAGAATGGCAAAGAAGGCATATCTTGCTCAGCTTCATTGGTCGGGGCATAGAGTATAAAAGTCAGGAAGTCACGATGCATTTTTAGAAGACTTAGGTTAAGGATTAGATTTTTGGATAAGGCTTTCTAGAGGAAAGCAACACGAGTATGAACAGATACTTACAATTGAAGAATTTAATGTCCATCAAAGTTAGACACAAAGCGCAAGGGTAACCCAGCGGGTCAGGCATCATCTCTGGAGAAAATGGATAGGTGATGTTTCGGGTTGGAACCCTGCTTCAGGCATGTTAATGGTCATACCATTGGGGTACAAGGTGCCCATAATGAAATCTGAAGAAGGGCATGAGACCTGAAACGTCACCTGTCCATGTTCTCCAGATGCGCGACCTGACTCACGGAGTTACTCCAGCATTTTATGTCCTTTTGCGTGTAAATCAGCTTCTTCAGTACCTCGTTTCCACATAATATGAGGTGCTGTTCCTCCAGGTTGCAAATGGCTTCACTCTGGCAATGGAGGCCCAGGGCAGAAAGGTTGGGGCCACAAGGAACTGCAGATGCCGGTTTACAAAATCAAAGTCACAAAGTGCTGGAGTAACTCAGCGGGTCAGGCAGCACCCCTGGAGAACATAGACCCCTTCAGGGTGCTGACCCAAAACGTCACCTATTTATGTTCTCCAGAGATGCTGGCTGACCCACTGAGTTACAGATAGGGTGGGTTTGGGAAGTTAAAATAGTTAGCGACCAGGAGATCCAGCAGGTCTTGGTGGAACAAGATATGTGAAAAGAAAGAGATTAGTTAAAACAAATGTAGGTCCCTTGCAGTCAGAAACAGGCGAGTTGATCATGGGGAACAAGGATATGGCGGACCAATTGAATAACTACTTTGGTTCCGTCTTCACTAAGGAAGACATTAATAATTTGCCGGAAATAGCAGGGGACCGCGGGTCAAAGGAGTTGGAGGAATTGAGTGAAATCCAGGTTAGCGGGAAGTGGTGTTGGGTAAATTGAATGGATTAAAGGCCGATAAATCCCCAGGGCCAGATAGGCTGCATCCCAGAGTACTTAAGGAAGTAGCTCCAGAAATAGTGGATGCATTAGTAATAATCTTTCAAAACTCTTTAGATTCTGGAGTAGTTCCTGAAGATTGGCGGGTAGCAAACGTAACCCCACTTTTTAAGAAGGGAGGGAGAGAGAAAATGGGGAATTACAGACCAGTTAGTCTAACATCGGTAGTGGGGAAACTGCTAGAGTCAGTTATTAAAGATGGGATAGCAGCACATTTGGAAAGTGGTGAAATCATTGGACAAAGTCAGCATGGATTTACGAAAGGTAAATCATGTCTGACGAATCTTATAGAATTTTTCGAGGATGTAACTAGTAGCGTGGATAGGGGAGAACCAGTGGATGTGGTGTATCTGGACTTCCAGAAGGCTTTTTACAAGGTCC
This sequence comes from Leucoraja erinaceus, assembly GCF_028641065.1. NCBI lineage: Eukaryota > Metazoa > Chordata > Chondrichthyes > Rajiformes > Rajidae > Leucoraja > Leucoraja erinaceus. Next base: position 20,385,445 of record NC_073394.1, read on the forward strand.
CACATAAGAGATTAGGATACAAACTTAAAGCACAAGGCATTGGGGGTTCAGTATTGATGTGGATAGAGAACTGGCTGGCAAACAGGAAGCAAAGAGTAGGAGTAAACGGGTCCTTTTCACAATGGCAGGCAGTGGCTAGTGGGGTACCGCAAGGCTCAGTGCTGGGACCCCAGCTATTTACAATATATATTAATGATCTGGATGAGGGAATTGAAGGCAATATCTCCAAGTTTGCGGATGACACTAAGCTGGGGGGCAGTGTTAGCTGTGAGGAGGATGCTAGGAGACTGCAAGGTGACTTGGATAGGCTGGGTGAGTGGGCAAATGTTTGGCAGATGCAGTGTAATATGGATAAATGTGAGGTTATCCATTTTGCTGGCAAAAACGGGAAAGCAGACTATTATCTAAATGGTGGCCGATTGGGAAAGGGGAGATGCAGCGAGATGCATGCAGGTGCAGCAGGCAGTAAAGAAAGCGAATGGTATGTTAGCTTTCATTGCAAAAGGATTTGAGTATAGGAGCAGGGAGGTTCTACTGCAGTTGTACAGGGTCTTGGTGTGAGACCACACCTGGAGTATTGCGTACAGTTTTGGTCTCCAAATCTGAGGAAGGACATTATTGCCATAGAGGGAGTGCAGAGACGGTTCACCAGACTGATTCCTGGGATGTCAGGACTGTCTTATGAAGAAAGACTGGATAGACTTGGTTTATACTCTCTAGAATTTAGAAGATTGAGAGGGGATCTTATAGAAACTTACAAAATTCTTAAGGGGTTGGACAGGCTAGATGCAGGAAGATTGTTCCCGTTGTTAGGGAAGTCCAGGACAAGGGGTCACAGCTTAAGGATAAGGGGGAAATCCTTTAAAACCGAGATGAGAAGAACTTTTTTTCACACAGAGAGTGGTGAATCTCTGGAACTCTCTGCCACAGAGGGTAGTTGAGGCCAGTGCATTGGCTATATTTAAGAGGGAGTTAGATGTGGCCCTTGTGGCTAAGGGGATCAGGGGGTATGGAGAGAAGGCAGGTACGGGATACTGAGTTGGATGATCAGCCATGATCATATTGAATGGCGGTGCAGGCTCGAAGGGCCGAATGGCCTACTCCTGCACCTAATTTCTATGTTTCTATGTTTCTAACAAGTCAATTTATTGGCTATGTTCAGGAACCTTTGTTGCAAAATCATCAAGGATCGATATTTAATATGGATTCCCAAATCCACATCTTATAAAGAACACAAAACTTAATATATGTATTAACTGAATAAGGCAGATCATTGAGGTATACACTTACGTCTAACTTTCAGCGAGACAGTCTTTTTGGTGCGGATGAGATTTATCACTTCCCCGTGCGTGCAGGATTCAATCGAGTAGCCATTGATCCGAACAATCTCATCACCCAGCTGAAAAACATGTCAAGAAGAAATCACAGGACCTTTTTACAATTAGACAGGTGCATGGATAGGGACAGGTCTCGAGGGATGTGGGCCAAATGCAGGCAGGTGGGACTGGCATATAAAACCATGAGGGGTGTAGATAGGGTGAACACACGCGCCACCACTTAGGGGAATCAAGAACCAGTGGATACAGATTTAAGGTGAGGGGGGGAAAGATTTAATAGGAACCTGAGGCGTAACATTTTCACACGGAGGGTTGTGGGTGAGTTGCCAGAGGAGGTAGTTGAGGCCGGTACGATAACTACTGGGACAGGTACATGGCTAGGGAAGGTTGAGAGGGATGTGGACCAAAGATGGGGAGATGGGACTAGCTTGGACTTAACATGGACCAGTGGACTGATGGGCCTATTTTCATGCTGTATGACTAAGACTCTCTCTATGACTCTACCACAGCTCACTATTTTTGATCCACAACATCTCAATTGTTTCTGGAATTTCTGGTTCAAATTTTGTAATCATAACAATAACTTACATATGCAGATATCTGGGTCACCTTCTGATATAATTAATCATATTCGAGTATAGAAATCGGGATGTCATGTTGCGATTATAGAAGATGTTGGTGAGGCTTCATTTAGAGTATTGCGTTCAGTTTTGGGCACCATGTTACAGAAAAGATGTTGTCAAGTTGGAAAGGGTACATGGAAGACTTATGAAGATGTTGCCAGGACTCGAGGGTCTGAGCAATAGGGAGAGGTTGAGCAGGCTGGGTCTCTATCGCTTGGAGCACAGGAGGATGAGGGGGCGATCTTATAGAGGTGTATAAAATCACGACAGGATTAGATCAGGTAGACTCATGGAGTCGCTTGCCCAGTGTAAGGGAATTGAGGACAAGAGGACATATAGTAGGTTTAAGGTGAAGGGGAGAAAGATTTAATGGGAATCTGAGGCGTAACTAAAACTAAAGATAGACACAAAATGCTGGAGCAACTCAGCAAATCAGGCAACATCTCTGGAGAAAAAGGATGGGTGGCTTTTCGGGCCAGGGCCCTTCTTCAGGTGATAAGGTCTTCAGACTAAAACTAAAGTGGTATTGCATATTTACATACAAAATCCAGCAGCTGGTGTCTTTATTATTGCTTCCCGTTGTCCCTGCTTTTTAACATTTATTTCAGGTACCAACTACAGAAAGAATATGGTTAATTTTAAAGCGTGTTGGAGTAATTCAATGGGTCAGACAGCACCTCTGATGGTTACACAGAAAAGCTGGAGAAACTCAGCGGGTGCAGCAGCATCTATGGAGCGAAGGAAATAGGCAACGTTTCGGGCCGAAACCCTTGGGTTTCGGCCCGAAACCCTTGGGTTTCGGCCCGAAACGTTGCCTATTTCCTTTGCTCCATAGATGCTGCTGCACCCGCTGAGTTTCTCCAGCTTTTCTGTGTAACCTTCGATTCTCCAGCATCTGCAGTTCCCTCTTAAGCACCTCTGATGGTGGTAGATAGGGGACATTTCAGGATGAGACTTCACTTCAGACTGACGTCACCTAAAACCATGAAACTTGTGTTACTATGCCATCTACTGGAATAACAAAATTTAAACCGACAAACCTTGAAATGAGACAAAATACAGTTGAAAATTGGGAACCTTTAGACTTTACAGATACGACATGGAAGCAGGCCCTTCGGCCCATCAGGTCCTCACCAACCAGCGATCTCCCGTACACTAGCACTATCCTACACTGTATGGACAATTTACCGAAGCCAATTAACCTACACTGCTGCCGTCTTTGGAGTGTGGGAAGAAACCAGAGCACCCGGAGAAAACCCACACGGCCACAGGGAGAACGTACAAACTCTGTACAGACAACACCCACAGTCAGGATTGAACCTGGGTCTCTGGTGCTGTAAGGCAGTGACTCTGCTGCTGCGCCACTATGTCGCGAAATGCCTCTTGTATCATAAAACTCTGTCTTATAGCAATGACATTGTATTTGCCGTCCAATATCAGTTCCATTAAAGAGCCACATTTTTGACCAAGTGTACAATGCACAACCATTATTTATACCATGTGCTCAGTGCTATTGACCAATAACACTGTCCATATCAATGTCTTCAGATATCTTTCTTTGATTGAAAGATACAGCTGGAACTGGGCCCTTCAGCACTGTGTCCACGCCGACTCATTCACACTATTCTATGTTATCCCACTTTTTCATCCACTCCCTTACTCACTCGGGGCAATTTACAGAGGCAAATGAACCTAACCCACATGTCTTTGGGATTGATTGACCGATAGATACAGCATGGCAACAGGACCTGAATACCAATGAGTCCATGCTGACCATCGATCACCCATTCACACTAGTTCTATATTATCCCACTTTCTCATCAACATTTGTGGCAATTTACAGAGGGCCAATTAACCTACAAACCTGCATATCTTTGGGATGTTGGAGGAAACCGGAGCACTTGGAGGAAACCGGAGCACCCGGAGGAAACCCACGCAGTCTCAGGGAGAACATTCAAATTCTACACTCACAGCACCCGAGGTCAGGATCGAACCCGGGTCTCCGGCGCTGTGAAGCAGTGGCGTTACCAGCAGCGCCACTGTGCTGCCCACTGATTGTTTCCAGCATTTTATAATCAGGTTTCCAGCATCTAGAGGTTTTTTTTCTTTCCTATTCATCCAAAAATCTTTAGTAAATGCATTACATCTTGAATATATTTTGAACTAAAATTATTCCAATAATGCTTTTTCAAGCAAACTCAAGACTCCTGGTGTATTAGTCCATGATAAGAGACAGAAGCACTTGTGGCATTTAGAGCACATTATTAATACATTGAAACCCTTTTTAATTCAGAGTAGAATGTTGACAACTGACAAGATGTAATCTTGTAGTCCATGCAACAAGAATGTTAAAGCACAATGTAAAATCATCCACGTCTTAGAAAGTCAGTGGAAAAAATAATGCCAATAGAAGGAATGGAATTTCATACAATGAGACAGAAGCTTGGAACAATAGGCTTCCTATGCACCACACTCTCTGACTAATTGCCTATCAGCGAGATATACCAACGGTCTATTTGACATTCAGACCCTGCGCTTACTTAATTTATTGAAAGTTATGACCAACAATTTGAAAGCATCAGCCTGTTTGAGTATTAAATTACCTGTGGCACATTCAATACATTCCGTGATAAATCTTCCAAATATTTCTGAAAGGTCAGCAATGATATTTTCATTGTAATTGTTTTAGCTGGTGACAGGATAACCAATACAATTAACTCTAACATTGCCAAAGTAAAACACAACATGTTTGCCGATCTTCCAAATGGACACATTTAAGGAAAGACCTTTGATAAAAATTGCAGAATGTAAAATAATGTTCATGAATTCTCCAAATCTGCAGAGATATTGCTGTAGTATGGGGATATCAACTGCAGGGAAAGATTGGACAAACATTGGATTGTTTTCTCTGAAACATCAGAGTTTGAGGAGAGACCTGTATGTAACAATACGAGAGACAGACAGACAGACAGACAGACAGACAGACAGACGGACAGACAGACAGACAGACAGGAGGCAGGCAGGCAGGCAGGCAGGCAGGCAGGCAGGCAGGCAGGCAGGCAGGCAGGCAGGCAGGCAGGCAGACAGACAGACAGACAGACAGACAGACAGACAGACAGGCAGACAGGCAGACAGGCAGACAGGCAATCAGAACCCTTCTCCCCCAGGATTGAAATGTTCAATGCTAGAGGGCACAGCTTTAAGGTGAGAGGGGCAAAATTTAAAGGAAATGTGCAAGGTAATATTTTTTTAATACGGAGTGTGGTGGAACATGCTGTCAGGAGTGGTGGTGTTCAGTGTTTTATGAAACAGAAAAGTGTAGTAGAAAATTCATGAGTGTTTTCACAAGTGCAAGCTATAGTTGACTCCTGGGCAGACAAACCATAGTAAATACTGTATAAACACTGTGCCACTGCTGTTGAATGGGAGCCAATCAAGGGTAAACCAGTACAGCACAGGAACAGGCCCTTCAGTACACAGTGTCTGGGCTGAACTTGATGCCAAGTTAAACAAATCCCCTCTCCCTGCACGTGATCCACACGCCTCCATTCCCTGCATGTCAATGTGCCAACACGTTGCCTATGGGACAATCATTTGTAGCATTATTTCCAACCCCTTTGACCTTCAACATTAATTTGTCTGTGGTATCATTTCCCATTGCCTCTGTTGTGGGGACCATGTTGACTGAGCTGCCAGAAGGGCGATACGTACATAAGTCATAGGAGCAGAATTAGGCCATTTAGTCTATCGAGTCTATTCTGCCATTCAATCATGGCTGATCTATCTTTCCCTCTTAACCCCATTCTCCAGCCTTCGCCCCATAACCTATGACACCCTCACTAATCAAGATAGTCCCACGTTGCAATAAAAAGCAGCATTCTTGCTGAAATTCAGTTTTAATTATGTTATGGATCTAATCCAGTTCTATGGGGGGGAATTAATGATGGTCACATTAATGGAGCCAAATGCAGAACCTTGTAAGCTACCATAACCTTTGGCAACTGGTTTTCTGTCTTTGATCTGGAACTATTCAGCGGTTTATAGTCTATACATGGCATGATTAACGACTCTAGGATTTGCTCTTTTGCTTTTGCAAGTTTGAGATCACCTGATGGTCCACTTTATACCTGGCAAGTTAAAACGTTTCCTGTTCATTTCCTCAAGGACGTCATGAAAGTGCGTACGCAAGGTCACACTTCAGTTCACCAAAAACAAGGGTTCACTGACAGCAGTGTCTTTGATGGCAAGTGCAAGACAATTACCTCAAGCAGATCCAAAAAAAGGAGGGAATTACAGGCTGATTCTTATTAGTTTTAGGATGCGTATGCAGTGTAACCATGGTAACACAATGAAATGGTTTCCACTTTACTGTAAGCCAGATGCTCCATTACAAAGCAATTGATGAGACAGAATCTGTTTAAGTTCCCTTGAAGAATTAGTCTCAAGTCTTTAGGTCATAATACCACCGGGTGGCGCCATGATGACAGCCTCGCCAACAGTCTGTCTGTCTGAGAGAGAGACGGGGGGGGGGGGAAGGGGGGGGGGGAGAGGGAGAGGGGGAGATAGAGAGGGCGAGAGAGGGAGAGAGAGAGAGAGAGGAGGGAGAGAGAGAGAGAGAGAGGAGGAGGAGAGAGTGACAGGGAGAGAGAGAGAGAGAGAGAGAGAGAGTGATACAGAGTGGGAGACAGAGAGACAGACAAAATATAACAATGTGGTTTCATTAACCTCCTCAAAATGGTAATGTCATACATATATGAGTTTATATGAACTTGTAATTATGCAAATTACTTTCAATTAGCACATGCATGTTCAAATAAAAATATTTATCCGTATACATTATTACTGGGACTCCTGAAGAAGGAATTACTTCAAATGTCTCAGCAAAGCTGGAAAGGGTGCAGAGAAGATTTACAAGGGTGTTGCCAGGACTTGGGGGATTAAGCTATAGGGAGAAGTTGAGCAGGCTTGGACTTTATTCTTTGGAGCGCAGGACGATGAGGGGTGATCTTATAGAAGTGCACAAAATTATGAGAGGAATATATCAGGTAGACGCACAGAGTCTCTTGCCCAGAGTAGGGAACTCGAGAACCAGAAGATATAGATTTAAGGTGATGCGGGGGGATATTTAATAGGAACCTGAAGAGTATCTTTTTCTCACACAAAGGGTGGTGGGCGCATGCAACAATCTGCTGGAGGAGGTAGTTGAGGAAGGTATTATCACAACGTTTAAAAAACAATTAGACAGGTACATGGATAGGACATTTAGAAGCATATGGACCTCTAACACAGGCAGGTGGGACTAGTGCAGCTGTGGCATGTTGGTCAGTGTGGGAAAGTTGGGTCGAAAGGCCTGTTTCCATGCTGTATGACCCTTTGACTTTAATACCATGATTTCAAACACGAAACGTGATTTGGCAAAGAAAGTTTTCTTCCCCAATACAACTGGTCTTGGAGTAACATTTGATTTTGTAATTTAAACTGTAGCATTTATGCTTGAAATAATTTAATCAGGCGTAGACAATAACGTCTTTGTGTAAACATGAAGATGTCTGTCGTTTCTCAGTTATTCAGAGAACAACATTATTGTAAATGATGAAAGATATATTTGTTTCAATGATTTACAGTTTGATAGTTCTGTATGTTCAATTTTAATTAAAATTTCCCAAATAAGCAATACAACAGCATAGATCCAGTTAGCTGTGATAAATAAAACAAATGCATTAACTTGTTTCTGAAAGAGCTTCCTAGAAGACATTTAGCATTTAAAAGTCAGAGATTCTTAGTAAAGATGGGAAACTGAGAATAGAGGGCTGGTGGGGAGCAAAGGATAAAGATTGATTGTTTTTGGTCATAAACTAAGATACAAGTCATAGGAGTATATTAAGCCATTGGGCCCATCAATTCTACTCTGCCATTCAATCATGGTTGGTCTATCTTTCCCTCTCTACCCCATTCTCCGGCCTTCTCCCCATAACCTTTCACGCCCTCACTAATCAAGAATATGTCAATCTCCGTTTTAAAAATACCCAATGACTTGGCCTCCACAGCTGTCTGTGGCAATGGATTCCACCCTCAGGCTAAAGAAATTCCTCCTCATCTCCATTCTAAAGGTAAGTTCTTCTACTCTGAGGCTGGCCCCTCTGGTCCTAGACTCTCCCGCTAGTAGGAATATGGGTTAAAATTTTCTCTGTACGACATTTTTCTTTCCAAAAGGAAATCGGAATTCCCACTAAAGGAACCCATTTACTAGATGTGGCTGACAGTCGAGTGTGGAGTTAATAATGTGAGAGTTGAATCCCGCTTTTGGATTCAACTTTTTATTGTCACGTATAACTTTGGTTTTGCAAGCTATCCAAACAGATATTTTTTAAAGTTTAGCTTGCCGCTGATTTATTATTGGCATGAGCAGTGAGGTTGTGTGCTATCCAGCAGTCAGCGAAAAGACTACACAAGACTACACAGAGCCGTCCACAGTGTACAGATACAGGAAAAAGGGGATAACTTTTAGTGCAAGATAAAGTCCATTAGTGTCCATTAAAGATAGTTCAAGGATCTCCCATGAAGTAAATAGGAGGTCACAACCGCTCTCTGGTTGGTGAGAGGATGGGAAGAAACTGTCCCTGAATCTGGAGGTGTGCGTTTTCAAACTTCTGTACCTCTTGCTTGATAGGAGAGGGGCTAAGAGGGAGTGGCCGGGGTGAGACTGGTCCTTGATCCAATTGGTAGAGCAAAGAGGAAGATTGAGGGTGTGAGCGGGTGATTGATGGTCTGACTGGACTCGGTGGGCTGAAGGGCCTGATTCCATGCTGTAACATTCAATCAAATCAGAGCGGCACAGTGTCGCAGCGGTACAGTGTCGGAGACCCGGGTTTGTTCCTGACCACACTGCTGTCTGTATGTTTGTAGGTTCTACCTGTGACCACGTGGGTTTTCTCCGGGTGATCCAGTTTCCTCCCACACTGCAAAGATTTATGTGTTTGTAGGTTAATTGGCTTCTGCAAATTGTAAGTTGTCCCTAGTGTGTAGCATAGTATTGGTGTACAGGCAGATTGTCAGTCAGTATGGACTTGGGAAATTGACGGGCCTGTTTCCACGCTGCATCTCTAACCAAAATGTGTAAAAGTCTAAAATTTGAACAATCCAGGAAAGGAAGGTTTGTGCTTAGTTTATTGTCACGTGTACCAAGGTACAGTGAAAAGCTTTTGTTGCATGCTAACCAGGTTAGCACGATGTTGGAGGACTCCAGAACCAGGGGCCACTGCCTATGAATAAGGGGCAAGCCATTTAGAATGGAGATGAGGACACACTTTTTCACCCAGAGAGTTGTGAGTCTGTGGAATTCTCTGCCTCAGAGGGCAGTGGAGGCCGGTTCTCTGGATACTTTCAAGAGAGAGCTAGATAGGGCTCTTAAAGATAGTGGAGTCAGGCAATATGGGGAGAAGGCAGGAACAGGCCACTGATTGTGGATGATCAGCCATGATCACACTGAATGGCGGTGCTGGCTCAAAGGGCCAAATGGTTTACTACTGCACCTATTGTCAGTGGAAAGACAATACATGATTACAATTGAGCCATCCACAATGTACAGATACATGATAAAGGGAATAACATGAAAAACGTTTAGTGATTCAGTGAATTATATGCATTGCAGAGATTAGTGCTCATTTTCACACTTGGGCTAAAACAACCACTTTTCCTCCTACTTTCAATGGTGATCCTTACCTGCAAGCCAACATTGTCTGCTTGTCCCCCATTCACCAACTGGGAGATGAAGAGGCCACAGCTAAACTCCAGTCCACCGCGTACGCTTAGCCCTAGTCCTTCAGGATGTGTCCGGTCCAAACGCACCTCTTTTAGTTTCCTACAGGGGTCAAAAATAAATTTATGGTATCACTTGAAAGGCAGGCCAAAGAAAATAACTCCAACATTCCAAAGCATTTCACTTATAAAATCATAGTCCTATAGTCATACAGCATAGAAACAGGCCTTTCAGCCCAACTCATCCATGCTAACCAAATGCCCCATCTAAATAAGTCTATTTGCCCATGTTTGGCACATATCCCTATACACTTTCCTATCTATATACCTGTCAACGTGTCTCTTAAATGTTATTATAATACCTGCCTCAACTACTTCCTCTGGCAGCTCAATCTATATACCCATTAATAGTTGCTCTTGGGTTCCCATTATATCTTGCCCCTTTCATCTTAAACCTCTGTCCCCTTGCTTTTGATTCCCCGACCAGGATCTTGATCAATTGTGGATGTGGACTGAGGAATGGTTGGTGCAATTTAATGCAGAAAAATGTGAGGTGTTACATTTTGGGAAGTCCAACATGGGCAGGACCTACACAGCAAATGGTAGGGCACTAAGCAGTGTTGTAGAGCAGAGTGCAGGTGCATAGTTCTCTGAAGGTGGAGTCGCAGGTAGATCGAGTGGTCAAAAAGGCTTTGGACACCTTGGCCTTCATCAGCCAGAATATTGAGTATAGAAGTTGTAAGGTCATGTTGCAGTTGGATAAGACTTTGGTGAGGACTCATTTAGAGTATTGTGTTCAGTTCTGGGCACCATGTTATAGGAAAGATGTTGTCATATTGGAAAGGGCACTGAGAAGATTTACGAGGATGTTGCCAGGACTAGAGGGTGTGAGCTATAGCAGAGGTTGAGTAGGCTGGGACTCTATTCCTTGGCGCAGGAGGAACAGGGATCTTACAGAGGTATATAAGATCATGAGAGAAATAGATCAAACAGATGCACAGAGTCTTTTGCCCAGAGTAGGTGAATCGAGGACCAGAGGACATAGATTTAAGGTGAAGGGGAAAAGATTCAATAGGAATTTGAGGGGTAACTTTTTTACACAAAGGTTGGTGGATGCATGGAACAAGCTGCCAGAGGAGGTAGTTAAGGCTGAGACTATCCCAACATTTAAGAAGCAGTTAGACAGGCACATGGATGGGACAGGTTTGGAGGGATATGGAAGAAATGCTGGCAGGTGGGACTAGTGTAGCTGGGACATGTTGCCCAGTGTGGGCAAGTTGGGCCAAAGGTCCCGTTTTCACACTGTATGATTACCCTCGACAAAATATTGTACATTCAACCGATCTATACCCCTCATAATCTTAAACACTTCTATAAGATAACCCCTCAGCTTTCTACGTATTCTTACGCCTCTTCATTATTGCAATTAATATTCAATCCCTTGAATTTTCTTGAATATCAGTTGGAAGAAGCGCCCCAACCCAAAACGTCACCTATCCATTTGTTCCAGAGATCTTGTCTGACCTACTGTATTACTCCAGCACTTTGTTTCTTTTTTTGCAAACCAGCATCTGCAGTTTCTCATGTCTACAGAGAAACAATTGTTTAATTAGGGCCTGTCCCACCTGGGCATCATTTGCACGTAACGCAGGTGGCGTGCGAAGATTTTGTGAATCCCAAAATCCTGGGGCGCCACGCGCGACCCTGCCTAATTCACCACGCACCATGCGCGAGTAATGCGTCGTCGTGCGTTATGACGCGTAAATGATGCGCAAATGACGCCCAATTGGGACAGGCCCTTTACTTTAGTTGAGTTTATTGTCACGTGTACCGAGGTACAGTGAAAAACTTTGCGTGCGTGCTTGCCAGTCAGCAAAAAGACTATGCATGGTTACAATCAAGCCGTCCACGGTGTACAAATACAGGGTTAAGGGAATAACGTTTGGTGCAAGATAAAGTCCAATTAAAGATAACACAAGTGTCTCCAGTGAGATAGATGGTAGCTCAGGACTGTTCTCTAGTGTTGCCTATATTTTCCCTTTTTAAATGCCATCCTTATCTGTAACTGAACCATAATCGTGGGTTGCAGGTTAAGTTTACCGGATGGAATATTTCACCACACGGGGATGTTGTTTTAGTTAATTTCTGCTTTCATGAATGTTTCATTTCTCTTTCAAAGCCCGAGAAGGAAATTAAAGCCATGATCTACACAAGTTCCCGTTACATAATTAAAATGTTTCCGAATTCCAAGTGTGGTGTGGCCCGCAGCACAAGAAAGTACAAACCATTCATCAATTTGACCTTGACTCCCTTCATATAAAGCATCTTATCGCCTGATCAAGCTAATCCTGGGTGACCACATTATTGCATAAAACACAAAGTGCTGGAGGAACTCGGCGGGCCAGGCAGCATCTGTGGAGGGAATGGACTGGCAGGGTTTCAGGACCGGACCTTTCTTCAGACTGATAATAATTATTTACTGATTTCCAATACGAGGGAAACTTTGACTTTCTAATATAAATATCATCTTTCCTTTAGAAAGTGCACAAAACTATACTAGATTAGTCCTTCTGGTGAATTTGTGAAACACATTGCCACAGATGGTTGTGGAGGCCAAGTCAATGGATATTGTTAAGGCAGAGATTGACAGATAGATTGTTGATTAGTAAGATCAGCCCTAGATAGATAGATCAGCCATGATTAAATGGCAGAGTAGACTTGATGGGCCGAATGGCCTAATTCTGCTCCTAGAACGTATGAACTTTTTATCGTACTTCCTCTAATCTAAATACTGAGGAATAAATTTAATTTAAAAATAAATCTAAATTCCCTGCAAATATGAAAATCAATGGACTTCCGAGCAAGCAATAGACTGCCGTCCTTTTATTAAATATGTTGTGATTTTCTATTTACAATCGGCACCTTACCGAGATCGTTTTGGTGTCAGGCTGTCGTATTCTACTTGGTGCTTCAAGGGAATAAGTGGCCGGATTGCTTCAAACATTGGCAGACGACTTGGCTCATTTATCACCAGCTTTAGATCTCCCACCAGAACAGGGAGATCCATCGACCTGAAAGAGAGGTATAAATATTAATTACAGAGACACCGGAGCATTTTTCTTGAAGTTTGGAGTTAGTTCGTTCTCCCTGTGACCGCGTGGGTCTTCTCCAGGTGCTCCGGTTTCCCCCCACATTTCAAATACGTGCGGGTGTGTTGGTTAATTGGCCCTCTGTAAATTGACCCCAGTGTGCAGGGAGTGGATGAGAACGTGGGATAACATCCAGGGAGTATGAACAGGTAATCGATGGCCAACGTGGACTCGGTGGGCCGAACGGCCTGTCTCCATGCTGTTTCTTTCAATCATTTTTAAAAACATTTACTGGAAAGTTCCCAGACCACGTGTTGGGTGACAGATCAGGTGCATACACAGGTAGAACTTTTAAGTACACCTGAGCTCACTTTCACCCAAGCAGGAAATGAATGGAGATGGCATTCTAGATGATGAAGGATTTCGATTAGCGTAGGGTTACAGGAAAGAGAGTGGCACAGAGACCATATCGCTATTGCCTAATGTACGAGGTGATCACAGAGGACAGTTCTCATTGGAAACTAGGTCAACTGGAAGTTCAAAATAAGCAGCTGTAACAGTGGCACTGCTGTTAGAGCCACTGCCTCACTACGTCAGAGACCCCGGTTCGATCCTGACCTCGGGTATTGTTTATGTTGTGTTTGCATATTCTCGCTGTGACCAGGTGGGGTTTCTCCGGGTGCTCCACATCCCAAAGACGCCCGGGTTTGTAGGTTAATTGGCCTCAGTAAATTACCCCCTAGTGTGGATGAGAAAGTGGGATAAGATAGAACTAGTGCGAATGGGTGATTGATGGATGGCGTGGACTCGGTGAGCCGAAGGGCCTGTTTCTTTTGTTGCTGTATCTTTCAATCTATCAATCAATCAATCAAAATATGGTGACGCGAGAAACTGCAGATGCCGGTTTACAAAAAAAATGCACAAAGTGCTGGAGTAACTGACTGGATCAGTTAGCATCTCTGAAGAACATGGATTGGTGGCGTTTCGTATCCGAACCCTTCTTCAGACCTATTATAGTGGGGGGGAGGGGGAGAAGTGTATTTTCGTAGATATTTGAAAGAACGCCTCATGTCTTGTTACAAACTAGGTGATGCGGAAACATAATAAATAAATCAGCTGTTATGGTGCTATTGCAGTGAATTTCATTTAACCAGCGCAGGCAATAAATTATTGAGAACTGTCGATTCACAGATGACCCAAACATTGAAGGGGTTTGCTTTATGAATGGCAAAAGCAATTAGGCAAACCTCAATGAAACTGAACAGGAAAAGCCCGCTGGGAAACAAAACCAGCCCTCTTTACAAAGATCACATGGAAACTTTGCCAACATCTACATTTCAGCTTTCTTTTGTGCTCCGTTTATTCAAGTGATGAATGGAAAACAATATCTCCCACACAACACCGCTGCAGCAATTGCAAAATAAGAATCAAATAATGATTGTTTCCAGATTAAAATCCCACTATTCTTTCTACAATTTTATCATAGTGTAGTTTAAACATAGAATTACTAACACATGGGTTTTATAATATTTTAATTTACTTTTCAAATATGGTAATTTGTCATAGTTTATAATCATTAAAGTCACTGGCAAATAGTTGCAATGTATTTTTCATGAAATAACTCCTCAGCAAAATAGAAACATAGAGAATAGGTGCAGGAGTAGGCCATTCGGCCCTTCGAGCCTGCACCGCCATTCAATTAGATCATGGCTGGACATCCAGAATCAGTTCCTGCTTTCTCCCCATATCCCTTGATTCCGTTAGCCCTAAGAGCTTTAATCAACTCTCTCTTGAATACATCAAGTGAATTGGTCTGTGTGAATTCTCGGTGGCAGAGAATTCTACAAATTCACAATTCTCAGGGTGAATACGTTTCTCCTCATCTCAGTCCTGAATGGTCTACCCCTTATTCTTAAACTGCGATCCCTGGTTCTGGACTCCCCCAACATCAGGAACATGGTTTCCTGCATCTAGCCTCTCCAATCCCTTAATAATTCTTTCTGTTTCTTTACGATACCCCCTCATCCTTCTAAATATGGGCAAGTCAAGAGTTGGGTTGACAGGAAAAGATAGATCAGCCATCATAGAATGATTGAGCAGATCCAATGGGCTGAATGGTGTATTCCTGCTCCTATTTCTTATAATTTAAACTGAATTCAAACCCTCAAAATGCCACAGGATTTGACCTTTGAAATTTTAAGCCAAAGATCTATATTATAATTACACTAACAACACCATTGCATTATCAAGACCCCACAAATGCAAATTAATTCTCTGAAAATACTAAAATACACCCTGTGACAACTATAATCAAATGTTTAAACCACTTTTATTATTGTTTAGTGGATTTCCATTGTAAGTAGCTACTGCTAACTCTAATTCTTCAATGCAACAATGTAACTTCTGTTTATAAAATAACATGCAGAACAAAGAATTGTGATAGTTGTATATAATACCCACACTTGTACCATTGAGGCAGGGACTATAACAACATTGAAAGAGATTTTGGCAGGTACATGGATAGGAAAGGTTTAGAGGGATATGGGTCAAATGCAGGCGGGTGGGACTAGCGTAGTCGCATCAGCAAGTTGGGCTGAAGGGCCTGTGTCCGTGCTGTAGGACTGTTAAAATATAACTAGGTTTGCGCTATTTATTTTAAAGCATAATTTTCAGCATGAGTAAAGGGATGAAAAGATTAATCTGATGAATCAGAGCACGTACCAATAATTAGACAGTACTTGTACAAATTCTGACAATCAACATTGGGCCAGTTTCTGCACTGTATCCCTAAAGTATAAAATTGGTTACATAGAACTTAAACAGAAGTTAATCAGATTTAAACCAAAAACTGTAAATAAACCCTAAACATTAAGCCATACATACTTGTTAAGGTAAAAGGAAATAAGTCACCATTATAGTACTCACTCAAAATAAGTGCTGAATTCTCAACGTATCAAAAGCTTTTGAGTCATATTAATATTTACTACATCAGTAGTGATGATAATATTTAGCTCAATCTGGGAAGTTCATTCACATTACATTTTAAACAAACTAAAAAGAAAATCAATAATTTTCCGTTCAATTATGATTTACTTTAGTTTATGATACTCATATGTACTGAAGTACAGTGTAAAGCTTTTGTTGTGTGCTATCCAGTCAGAGAACTGAATACAATCAAGCCGTCCACAGTTTACAGATAAAGGGTACAACATTCAATGCAACATTGATGTCCAATAAAGTCACCTTAAAGATTAAGGATAGTTCAAAGGTCTCTAATAGGATGGGAGGTCAGGAACGAACTCTAGCTGATGAGAGGACCATTCAGTTGCCTGATCACAGCTGGGAAGAAACTGTCCCTGAATTTGGAGGTATGTATTTTCAAACTTCTGTACCTCTCGCCTGATGGGAGAGGGGAGAAGAGGGAGTGACCGGGGTTAGACTGGTCCCCGATTAAGCTGGTGGCCTTGCCGAGGCAACGTTTAAACCTCTATCCTCGCACTTTTGGATAAGTTTATTATTAATTTTTCTTTATTAGTTCCTGGGTTCTCAAAATTTACATTCAACTACATTTTCAAATCAAATATTAAATTGTCTCCTTAAATCAAAATCTGTCTCACAAAACTTTAGCAAGTTAAATAACTCTGGTTTTGCTCGCTTATACACAAGGTTTTCCGCTTGGGGCAATATAATACAACTGGAAAGAAGACATGTAATTTATAAAAATAAATACCTCAAAACGTGGAAGTATATTGGTAACAAAACTACTTACTGGTGGTACATGCGTAGAACATCATACAGGTAGTCTTTCTCTGCATCACTGTCAATTAATATGTCCACCTGAGGAAAAAATAATAATTTAGATGATACATTTACCACAAAATATATGTTTACATTTACCACAAAATACATGTTAACTACCAATCAGGATAGGCACAATAACAGAATCTTTAATACAATTACACAACAAATATTATCACTTCAATTAAACTGTCGTGCTTGCAGCAATTCAATTGAAAGTCCAGGAGTCAAAGTTGAGTAGCACGTTAGATACAAGTTGACAATCTTTCCCTAGAGGCAGCTTAAATCTTGTATCTTGATTAATTTTGATTTTATTCATGGCCAGAACAATACAAAGAAAATAATGTGAGAAACATTTCTCAATAAAAATCTCTTGTACCTTATGATCACTCAGCTGCTCAATAAATATGTTTAAGAACCTCTTGGGCCATTCATTAATGGAACACATTCTTGCCCAGCAGAATTGACACAAAAATGCTAACATGTAAAGAGATCGTTGCCTCAAAGAACATAATATCAGCCTCCAAACGGCAAGCAATGATGGATCACAGATGTATCAGATTCCCAATAAAGCTGCCTTCAAATTGTCACTATCCCCACTCGCCAACAAAACATTCTCTTTAAGCTGGTGTCATTTTACAATGAATCCACAATCACTTAAAATTATTACTTTTCTTTTACAAAATAAATGTCATTTTTATAATTGAATTCCTTAATTTGTCTTCTGCAGAGGATATGAACCAGAACAAGGGATTCTTGTTTGCTGCATCTTTCTGGGCTCATTAAACGTAACAAAAATAAATATCCGGTAGAAACAAGGAACTGCAAGTACTAGCTTGCAGAAAAGGACAAAGTGTCGGAGTAACTGAGTGGGTTAAGCTGCATCTCTGAAGAACGTGGATAGGTGACCGGAACTTCAATTTGAAGAAAAGTACCAAACCGAAACGTCATATATCCATATTATATCCATATCATATCCATATCTCCCCCATATCTGCCTTCCGCAAAGACCGCTCCATCCATAACTCCCTTATCAATTCTTCCCTTCCCTCCCGTACCACCTCCTCCCCGGGCACTTTACCTTGCAACCGCAAGAGAAGCAACACTTGTCCCTTTACCTCCCCCCTCGACTCCATTCAAGGACCCAAGCAGTCGTTCCAGGTGCGACAGAGGTTTACCTGCATCTCCTCCAACCTCATCTATTGCATCCGCTGCTCTAGATGACAGTAGATCTATATCGGTGAGACCAAGCGGAGGTTGGGCGATTGTTTCGCCGAACACCTCCGCTCGGTCCGCAATAACAAACCTGACCTCCCGGTGGCTCAGCACTTCAACTCCCCCTCCCACTCCGTATCCGACCTCTCTGTCCTGGGTCTCGTCCATGGCCAGAGCGAGCAACACCGGAAATTGGAGGAACAGCACCTCATATTCCGCTTGTGGAGTCCTGGGGGCATGAACATCGAATTCTCCCAATTTTGTTAGTCCTTGCTGTCTCCTCCCCTTCCTCACCCCTCCTGCTGTCTCCTCCCATCCTCCAGCCTTTGAGCTCCTCCTTTTTCCTTTCTTCTCCCTGCCCCCCACCCCCCGAATAGTCTGAAGAAGAGTTTCGGCCCGAAACGTTGCCCATTTCCTTCGCTCTATAGATGCTGCTGCACCCGCAGAGTTTCTCCAGCTTTTTTGTGTACTGTCATATATCCCTGTTCTCTAAAGATGCTGTCTGACCTGTTGAGTTACTCCAGCACTTTTATGTCCTTTAAAAAAAATTCAGTTAATTAACAATTTAAATTAAACCATGAAAATGCAAAAATCAAAGCATATTGGGTTAATGACAGCACTGCAAAGTTCATAGAACAGTACAGCATGGGAACAGCCCATTCAACCCACAATGTCCATGCCGAACATGATGCCAACTTGAATTAATCTCCTCCTCTGCCTACACGTGATCCATATCCCTCCAACTACAGCATATCCACTTGCATATCAAAAAGCCTCTTAAACACCACTTTTGTATCTGCCTCCACTACTGCCCCTGGCAGCGTATTCCAGGCACCCACCACCCTCTGTGTAAAAAAACATACCCCCACGTCTCCTTTAAACTTTGACCCTTTCCACTTAAAGCTATGCTCTCTGGACTGTGACATTCCACCTTGGGGAAAAGGTTCTGACTGTATACCCTATCTGTGTCTCTCATCATTTTATATACTTTTTTTAGACCTCCCATCAACTTCCGGCATTCCAAAGAAAATCATCCAAGTCTGTCCAACCTCTCCTTATAGTTAATACCCTTTAATCCAGGCAGTATCCTGGTGATTAGTAATGGTGTAATTGATTAGTAAGCATGTCAGCAGTTATGGGGAGAAGGCAGGTGAATGGGGTTGAGAGGGAAAGATATATCAGCCGTGATTGAATGGCTGAGTAGACTTAATGAGCTGAATGGCCTGGCTAATTCTGCTCTTTCAACTTATGACTTGAACTAAACCTCTTTAGGAATACCTTCTTCCCACAAACATTATGCTCTTGAACACTGCACAACACTAACCTCATCAACCGTAAACTTCTATGGACTGTCTTTGGTTGTGTTAAAACAAGTTTGGTTTTTACGCAAAGATTGCACATATTAGTTTAGTTTAGAGATGCAGTGTGGAAACAGGCCCTTCAACCTTCTGAGACCGTGCCGACCTACAATCCCCGCACACAAGCACTATCCCACACACACTAGGGACAATTTACAATTACCGAGGCCAATTAAGCTACAAACCTGTACGTCTTTGGAATGTAGGAGGAAACCGGAGTACCCAGATAAAACCCGCGCGGTCACACGGAGAACATACAAACTCCGTGCAGACAGCACCCATTGTCAGGATCGAACCTGGGCCTCTGGCTGTATAGCAGCAACTCTACCACTGTGCTGCAATATTAGTTTATAAAATTAAAACAAAATTATTATATGTAGCTTGCAGTTTGTGGACCTACTTAGGGGCAAGTAAGAATTTAATTGATCCATTGATGGTACATAGGACAATTACACACTCTTTCCTCTGCACAACAGTGACCTGTCACTGAGTTCAATAGTGAGTCAGAGTCTTTGGAATTCAACCACAATTTGTCTTGGTCTTTCAAGCTTGCTCAAGCATACTGCCCATCTGCCAGCTAAATTTGCCCTTTATACAGATCAGGAAGAACTTCTACATTATGAATTTCTAAAACAAATTACTAAGATCACTGTTGAACCGCTTAGCTGAAGACATTGGTTAAAGGGCATTTGTGATTACTGGCTACAAGAAAGACAGATCATGCTCATAGAGTCATGGAGTCGTGCAGCGTGGAAACAAGTCCTTCGGCCCAACTTGCCCACACTGACCAACACGCCCCATTTGCACTAGTCCCACCTGCCTGCGTTTTGTCATATCTCATATCCCTCTCAACCTATCCTATCCATGTACTTGAAGAAAGCGAATGGTATGTTAGCATTCATAGCAAAAGGATTTGAGTATAAGAGCAGGGAGGTTCTACTGCAGTTGTACAGGGTCTTGGTGAGACCACACCTGGAGTATTGTGTACAGTTTTGGTCTCCTAATCTGAGGAAAGACACTCTTGCCATAGAGGGAGTACAGAGAAGGTTCACCAGACTGATTCCTGGGATGGTAGGACTTTCATATGAAGAAAGACTGGATAGACTCGGCTTGTACACACTAGAATTTAGAAGATTGAGGGGGATCTTATAGAAATATAGAAAATAGGTGCAGGAGTAGGCCATTCGGCCCTTCGAGTCTGCACCGCCATTCAATATGATCATGGCTGATCATCCAACTCAGTATCCTGTACCTGCCTTCTCTCCATACTCCATACCAAACGTACAAAATTATTATGGGGTTGGACAGGCTAGATGCAGGAAGATTATTCCCGATGTTGGGGAAGTCCAGAACAAGGGGTCACAGTTTAAGGATAAGAGGGAAGTTTTTTAGGACTGAGATGAGAAAATCATTTTTTACAAAGAGAGTGGTGAATCTGTAGAATTCTCTGCCACAGAACGTAGTTGAGGCCAGTTCACTGGCTATATTTAAGAGGGAGTTAGATGTGGCCCTTGTGGCTAAAGGGTTCAGGGGGTATGGAGAGAAGGCAGGGATGGGATACCGCATTGGATGATCAGCCATGATCGTATCGAATGGCGGTGCAGGCTCGAAGTGCCGAATGGCCTACTCCTGCACCTATTTTCTATGCTTCTATGTTTCTATGTCTAAATGCTTTCAAACATTGCGATAGTATCTGCCTCAACTACCTCCTCCAGCAGCTCGT
Source organism: Leucoraja erinaceus (assembly GCF_028641065.1). NCBI lineage: Eukaryota > Metazoa > Chordata > Chondrichthyes > Rajiformes > Rajidae > Leucoraja > Leucoraja erinaceus. The sequence goes on from NC_073394.1 coordinate 20,406,346, forward strand.
TCCATAAATCCACCACCCTCTGTGCAAAAAACGATACACCTCAGGTTCCTATTAAATCTTTCCCCCCTCACCTTGAACCTACAGTGTGTCTTCTGGTTCTCAGTTCCCCTACTCTGTGCTTTTATGTGAACTATTCTTCACATGACCTTGAACACTGTTCTTTATTTCAAAACATTGCAATGCCAACACTTGACAAATGATGCGTCACTATAATTAATGTTGTTACATTATCACTTTCTTATACAGTATAAGGGGGGGGGAGGGGGGGGGGGGGGGAAGAGGGGGGGGAGGGGGGGAGAAAGCTGGAAGAGAGGAGGAGGGGCAGGACAAAGCCTGGCAAGTAATAGACAGATATAGGTGAGAAGGTAGAGGCATTAAGATGCCGATGATTGGACAAAGGCCAGAGATGAAAAGACAGAAGGTGTGAGATAAAAGGATTGAGGAGTTGCAAATTGCAAAGCTAGAGGAAGTAATGCAAGTGGAAAGAGAGGGTTCAATGTTTGAATTCAACAATTTTAGGTAACTAATCCCTTCCCCTGTTCCGCTACCTGCCTTTCTTCGCCACCCCCTTTCCCCTGTGCCCCACCTGGACTCATATATATTTCTCCCCTCCCCCCCTTCCGCTTACATTCCTTCCTCTTGCTTCACAATTTTCCACTTCGGTCCCTTTGTCTTACACCTCCTGCCTTTGTCCAGCCATCAGCCTATCAAACCCCACCTCACCTGTATCCACCTATTACTTGCCCGGCTTTACCCTGCCCTTTCCCTCTTCCAGCTTTGTTACACCCCACCCCCTACATCAGTCTGAAGATGGTTTCTGACCTGAAACATCGCCTTTCCGTGTTCTCCAGGGATGCTGCCTGACCCGCTGAGCTAAGGGCCTGTCCCACTTTCACAACCTTTTTTTACTCGTGGACATTTTTCATCAGGCTAGAAAAACGCCCCGACCTACTTGATGCCACGAGTGCCGACGACTAGCATCACGACCTACCTACGACCACCTACGACCTTGTGACGACCATGCTGGGAGTATGTCAAGGGCAAACTCAGCAGAGGTCGTGAATTAGGTCGTGAAAGTGGGACAGGCCCTTTACGACTTTCCTCACAACTATTTAAATCAACAATGCTCACAATCAGAAAATAAACTAGAAAATTATTAGCATCAATAGCAATGGTACCAATTCTTCCCTCAACTTCCAAATGTGGCTGTTTTGAATGAATAACAACAAACAATGAAGCAATATCATGCAGAACCAGAACCTAAATATTATAAATATTAATCGAAAATGCAGCAGGTACAACTCAAGGACGAGTGGACCAAATTGTTTTGGCTACAATATAAAATCAATGAGGGTTTGCAAAAGCCATAAAACTCAGTGTCTGAAACCTATAGTGAATTTATGCTTCCAAATGAGATTTGGTGAATTTATGGCATTCTAGAGCTTCTCAGTGGGACATAACAGCAAAGTATTGCAACTAACTGTGGCGAGAAAAATAATTTCGAAACATACTGGTCAAAATGCAGAAATCACAGCAAGTGAATCTCTCAAATGGAAGCTGTTCCTCAAATGACCTGTTCGCTGTAAATAGCTATAAACATCCATCTTTCTTTCACCTCCCTTCCATAAACATAAACTAAATTGACACTGGAATCATAAAAATCCTTTTAATTTACACTCCAGTCAAAAAAAAACCCTTTAGGTATGTTTAGCTTTTGCTACCATTATGTGACAGTCCATGGAAAATAACACACACTGACACACCCTGACAGTTTGGTCTAATATGTTCTCTCTCATACATGAGAATATTTGTTTTGCTAAAACACTGAGCTGATATAAAGCTTTACATATGTATTTTAAAGAAGGAATGTTTTTTACCAATGCAGTTTGTGTTTGTGAGAGATGGGGGGAGGGGTGGGGAGTGGTGTACGCAGTAAAACCCCTGAGTGATTCTCGTGTCACGAAAGTAACAAAGGTCAATCATAAAGCAATAAAACTGATCAATAAAATTGTAATTCTTGCTGTGTGTTGGTACCAGCTGTTATCAGGCAACTGAACCATCCTGTCAACAGCTAGAACGTGGCCCTGATCTCCCATCCAACTCATTGGAGACCTCAGACTATCCTTAATCAGACTTTACTGAACTTTGTCTCGCACAATACGTTATTTCCTTTACCCACATCAGTATAGTGTGGACGGCTTGATTGTAACGATGCGTGGTCTCTTCACTGACTGATTAGCAGGCAACAAAAAAGCTTTTCGCTGCACCTCGGTGCACATGACAATAATAAACTAAGCTGAACTAAACAGATGATAAAACAGGTGTGAGCTGAAAACCTTTTAATACAACCACGTTAAAATGATGTTAAAATTAAATGTTTTGCTTCATTTTTAAATACATCCTAATGCTGCACTGAATGAGGCTGCACAGTAAGCTAATGGGGGGGGCACAGTGGTAGAGGTGTTGCCTTACAGTCCCAGGTTCAATCCTGACTACGGGCGCTGTCTGTACGGGGTTTGTGCATTCTCCTTGTGACCGCGTGTGTTTTCACGGGTGCGCCGGGTTTCGCCCCACATTCCAAAGACAAGCAGGTGTGTAGGTTAATTGGTCTCTGTAAATTGTCCCTAGTGTGTAGGATGGAACTAGTGATAGTTACAAAATGTTGGATTAGATTAGATTAGATTAGATCAGATCCTTTAATTGTTATTCAGACCTTTCGGTCGGAACGAAATGTCGTTGCCTGCAGCCATACATGTAATAATAAACAACATGACACACAATAAACACAAATTAACATCCACCACAGTGAGTTCACCAGGCACTCCTCACTGTGATGGAGGCAAAAATATTAGGGCTACTGTCCCTTCCCTCCTCTTCTCCCTCTGCGCTGAGGCGATACCCCACCGGGCGATGGTAAATCAGTCCCGCGGCTCACCGAGCTCCGCGAAAGGGCCGGTTCAAGCTCCGCGGCCCAGGGTGGTTGTAGCTGCCGCCCTCCAGTCCAGCGGACGCTGCTGTTGCTGCGGGAGCTCCGGAAAACACGCACCAGCCTGTGACCTGCGAGCTCCCAACGATGTCGTCCCCTGGCCCGCGGCCGAGCCCCGGATTCAGGTCGCCGCCGCCAGAACGCCGCCCCATCAACCGGAGTACCGTCTCAGCCCCGCGCCGGGCCGCCCCCACGGGAGCGCCGTCCCAGCCTCGAGTCGTGCTGCTGCCACCGGAGCATCTCAGCCAGCACCGTCCCAGCCCCGTCACCCATTCCTTTTCTCCAGAGTTGCTGCCTGGCCCGCTGAGTTACTCCAGCATTTTGTGTCTACCTTCGATTTAAACCATCATCTGCAGTTCTTTCCTACACGGATACAACTAGTGTATGGGCGGGGATTCAGGGAGCCAAAGGGCTTGTTTGCGGCACATTGTACCTCTAAACTAAACTAAATTAAGTCTGAGAATGATAACCGCAACAGTAAGTCTATCAGATACAAATATTTTACAAAATCAACAAAGTTATTGAAGTGGAACAAAATGAACAATGAGCAGCACAAAATATATTTTTATAATGACATTACAAAGATATATATTTTCTTATTAAAATTATCATGACCCCTAATGCAATTTACAATAATTTACCATTGAGAGAATTGATTCAAGCCACTGGTTGCAGAATCAATATATAATTACATTTATTGTCATGAATACTAGTTTTCATGAAATATTAACAGAATCATATTGTTATTCAGTATGGAAAACAACATTTCCCATCTAAGCTAGTCCCATTTGCCAGCGTTTGGCCCATATCTCTCGAATCCTTTCTTCTCCATGTTCCTATACAAGTTACTTTTTTAATGCAGATTAACAAATAACTGCAAATCTTAGCCCCTATGCAAATTGGTTTATATCTTTGCACTCTGGACGGCTCAACTGTATTCATGAGTAGTCCTTTTATTTTACTGGATAAAAACATAGAAAATAGGTGCAGGAGTAGGTCACTGCAATATGATCATGGCTGGTCTCTCTGTTACTGCGTGGGTTATCTTCGGGTGCTCCGGTTTGAATGATGAATAAATAAGTCCTCCCACATTCCAAAGATGTACAGATTTGTAGGTTAATTGGCTTCTGTGAATTGTTCCTAGTGTGTATGTTAAAACTAGGGTACCGAGGATTGCTGGTCGGCGCAGACTCAGTGGAACAATGGGCCTGTTTCCATGTTGTATCTCTAAACTAAAACTAAATGATTTTGCACTCTGGAAGGCTACAACTGTATTCAAATGTGTAGTTCTTTTATTTTACTGGATAAAATCCACAGAAAATAGGAAAGCAGATTATTATCTAAATGGTCATTGGGAAAGGGGGAGCCTGCACCGCCTGGGTGTCATGACACCATGGCTGGTAGGCATGCCTGTGGCAGGCAGTAAAGAAAGCGAATGGCATGTTGGCTTTCATAGCAAGAGGATTTGGTATGCTCAGGGAGGTTTTGAATGATATGAGACCAAATAAGTGCAGTTTTGGTCTCCCCCACATTGCCAAACTGATTCCTGGACTGATGTACTGATTTGTAGGTGGATAGACTTGGTTTATACTCTCTGAGTTTAGGAGTTCCTAGTGTGTATAGATACAAAATTCTAGGGGGTGGACCGAGGATTGTTTCCGCTGGGGAAGTCCAGGACAAGGGGTGACGCTTAAGGATAAGACTCTTTAAAACGAATGAGGGCCTGTTTCACAGAGAGTGGTGAATCTCTGGAACTCTCTGCCACAGAGGGTAAGCGAGGCCAGTTCATTGGCTATATTTAAGAGGGAGTTAGATGTGGCCCTTGTGGCTAAGGGGATCAGAGGGTATGGAGAAAAGGCAGGTACGGGATACTGAGTTGGATGATCAGCCATGATCATATTGAATGGCGGTGCAGGCTCGAAGGGCCGAATGGCCTACTCCTGCACCTAATTTCTATGTTTCTATGTTTCTAAACTTCCAAGCAGGACAATTGTCCACAATCAACTAGCTCAAGATATTTATCATTTCCTTCCAATCCCAGGAAAGCAAGAATTAGTTCCTGAAAAACAAAAGTTGGTACTATCCAATTTATAGAACTTTGGGTCAGAAATGTCAATTTCTTGCAACATAATATATTTAATCCATTTAGTCCTTGCTAAGTTTCCTGTACTCTACACCTTCTCACTGCAAATACCCCAGTACTTCTCAGGGGAAACTATTGCGAGTTGTACCAATTCAATGGGCATAAGTGGTCTGAGTAAGAAACATGATCTACAAAAATGTAATGTTGAGTTTAGATGTGCACTAAAGACCAACCTAGCAACAGTTAGGTGGCACTTTAAAGACATATTACATAGTGTAAACATGTCATGGACACCAGAGAGATTAAATATATCTTGTGCAGGAAACAGATAAAAATCAGTAATCTACTAACTCAGTAAAAGCTTTGACCCAAATGTCTAGAAACCCAATGACTCTAACCCCATTTTCCAGATACAGAACAGCTGTTTAAACGGCAGGTTGCACGATACACCTGTCATATGTAAAAAATGAGTTTATTGACACGTTAGTAAAGGGAGCAAAAGAAAGGAAAACCAATACTCATGCCCACTAATGTCTCTATTTCCTTAGAAGATTGATGAGATTCAATATGTACACAGCCATTGTCTATTTGGTTCATTTAAGAACTTTAGCCAGCTGCCACCACAGTACGTTTGGTTGGTTAATTGAATTTGGAACCTTGTACCTTGTACTCAGCTTAAAGCAGTGGCCCCATAGCAGACATGTCCACGTCACGGGGCTGGAAACTGGAAGTGTCTTGAGCTACCACCATCATCTATTATAACAAGGGATGGCTCCCACTGATTGTCGCCAGAAGCTTGCGTCCTTTTCAGGACAGACGATAACAGCGATGTCAACATTTGAAACATGGAAGATGGACACGAAAGAAGAAGAAGCTTAAAGCAGTACCCAAGACCATAAAATCATGTCTGTGTGTGGAGTTTGCACGTTCTCCCTGTGACTGCGTGGGTTTCCTCCGGGTGCTCCGGTTTCCTTCCGCATCCCGAAGGGTTTGTAGGTCAATTGGCCCTCTAAATTGTTCCTAGTGTGTTGGGGGGGGGGGGGGGGGGGGGGGATGAGAAAGTGGGAAAACATAGAACTAGTGTGAACGGGTGATCAGCAGCTAGCATGGACTCGATGGGCCGAATGGCCTGTTTCCATGCTGTATCTCTAAAAAAACTGAGATGACACATAAGAGAGGAACAGTATATTGTGTTTGCAGGCCTGTTTAGCTGCAAGTAGAAATGTAATTGTTCTCTTGTCTGTAATAATGACAATTAACATTTGATTTTCCATTTTTCTGTGCAATTTAAAGTGCTTGATCGCCCTACATCACCAAACGAGGTTCCAAATTAACAGTTATAATTTCCATTAAAAGAGAGCCATTAGTCACTATTTCTGCGCCACCTCAACCAGGGCGTGTCCCTTTAAGATTCCAGTCCAGGATAATGTTACCAATTTAAGTTAGAGCTCAGAAACCTGCGTTTTCATGCCACTTGCCCGACCCCTAGTTCTCACGCGTTAGTGGAAACCCCACATCCCATGGAGTGGCGGCTTTAACTGGGAGTTTAGGAAACCGCATCCTTCTCTCTCCGCTGCCGTGCAGCTCTACTATAAGGGGCGAGTGAGTTTCTTGCTGGACGGAACAACCGCCCATGTACAAGCTAAACATTTCTGAAACTCTACCATAAACTGGCAGCTTTAAAGGCGTTTCACTTGAAGCCCAAAAATCCCCGACGCTGCGCTGAGAACGCTTAATGGAAATTGAAGACTGTCCTAAATACTCAATGCCCTTCCCCCATCAGTCAACGATACTGTTGGGTTCATAGTCTGAGAACAAGCACTTTCCCTAACTCAAGCTTGCGTGAAAATAACAAACGCTTGATTAAAGCTAGTGTAGACAAACAATACTGGTAATCTAAAAGTTGAAATGCCTACAGCGAGTTATCTCTGCCCTTACCTTGTGCCTGAATTCTCTGGCTACCTTTTTCTCCATTGTAGCAGTCTGGATACGTTGTTAACAAGAACCGACCGCCCCCTATTCCTCTGAACGCATTGACAAGGGAAAGGACTCCCGGATACCAGTTCACAGCGTTCAGCACTTCATCAACCAAAAATTATTGGTGCCTTAGAACAATATCTTTTGTGGGATTTTATGTTTAAAGGCAATAAATTAATATATATTTGTCACATTTTATTTTTTGTACTATAAACATTTACTTTTAAAGGTTCAAAGGTCTTTTATTGTCACATGTACCAATTAAGGTACAATGATATGCAAATTACCATATAGCCATGCATTAAAAAAAGCAATAAGCCACACCACTACATAAAAGTTAAAATAAACATCCACCACAGTGGATTCCCCACATTCCTCACTGTGATGGAAGGCAAAAAAGTCCAATATTCTTCCTCTTTATTCTCCTGCAGTCGGGGCAGTTGAACTATCTGTCAGGGTGATGGAAGTTCCTGCAGCCGTTGGTCAAAGCCCCCGCGTCGGGGCGATCGAAACTCCCACGTCAGGACAATCGAAACTCCCACGTCAGGACGATCGAAACTCCTGCGGCTTGGAGTTTCCGAAGTCGGTCTCTGACCAGAGGCCACAGGCTTTGTGATGTTAAGTCCGCAAACAATCATGGTTGAAGCTCCGAGGTCGACCCCTGGCAAAGGGCAGCCATTGAGGCAGCCATTGCTAGCGCCACCCGGTGATAGCGATGGCTATTTTTTAAGGGGGATATTCACAGATTCTTGATTAATAAGTGTGTCAGGAGTTATGGAGAGAAGGCAGGAGAATGGTGTTGAGAGGGAAAGATAGATCAGCCGTGATTGAATGGCAGAGTTTTAATTTAGTTTATAGTCACATGTACTGAGGTACAGAGAAAAGCTTTTGTTGTGTGCTAACCAGTCAGCGGAAAGACAATACATGATTCGGAGTAGACATTATGGGCAAAATGGCCTAATTCTGCTCCCATAACATGAACTTATTATGATCAATTATTAAAAGACATAAATGCTTGGCTAATTCCGAAACACTGAGAAATATAATTCAATTATGTGGCAGGAGTGGGGGGGGGGGGGGGGGGGGGGGGGGGGGGGGGGGGGGGGATCCACTCTCTACACAATAGGGGCAATTATACAGAGGCCAATTCACTTACAAATCCACCCGTTTTAAAAATGCAACCTACCCGCTCAGGGAGAACGTGCATACTCCTCACTGACAAGACCCGAGGTCAGGATCGAACTCAAGTTTCTGGTGATGCGAGGCAGCAACTCCACCACTATGGATATTCCTTATCCTGTTTTGCCTTGTTCAAAAATAATATTTGTGCTTTGAATAGAAATATTGCACAAGATTTAACTTGTGTAATAATATCTTTTTTTCAGGTAAAAATAACAGAATATTACATTGCTAAGAATGGTATCGTGCAATGTAATCAGTTAATACGCACTTTACTTATGCATTGTGTGCATGAAGAAACAAAATGCTTTATTTATTAATATTGTATTATGGACAATTGTTATGAACTGCATATTGCCATCTAGTGGAAGGACAATGTAATGGCTTGTAGAGTGATTACTTAAAGCACTAGGAGATAAGGTCATAAACTAAATGTCTGAAATTTCCTCTGGGTGCTCAGGTTTCCTCCCAAACTCCATAGATATATGGGTTTGTAGGTTCATTGGCTTCGGTAAGTTGTAAAATAGTTCCTAGTGTGTAGGATGGTGCTAGTGTATGGGGTGATTGCTGGCCAGCATGGACTTGCTGTGCTGAAGGGCCTATTTTTACACCCTATCTCTAAATCAAAATCTAAACAAAACACAACCCTGTTCTATTTCAATTCTTAAGCTCTTACTTTTCAATAGGATAAGTGTAGATACATTGCGCTCTAATATAATTCAGCACCACATTTAGAAAAAGGAAGAGTGAGTGGGTTTAAAAGCACAGTGGTTATAAATTGTCATGGAATGGAGACAAAGGGAACTGCAGTAATATTGAGCACAACAAAAAGTGTTGGAGGAATTCATTGGGTCAGGCAAAAACGGTGGAGTCAATGGATAGATGACGTTTCAAGTCGGGACGTTTCTTCAGACTTAAGAAGGGTCCCGCCCCAAACGTTGCCTATCCACAGATGCTGGCTGACCCGTTGAGTTCCTCCACTACTTTGTGTTTTGGTGAGGAGCTAGTTTGAAGAAAAATCTTTTGATCGGCAGTTGTTTGTAACTTTGGGCAGAGCTGTTGGCAAATCAAGCTGTGGTGCATCCTGATGGGATACTTACTATGGCGCATCTGTAGAAGTTGGTAAGAGTCATTGGAGACAAGCTGAATTTCCTTAAACTTCTGAAGTAAAGGCATTAATGTGCTTTCTTGGCCTGGGGGTTGAGATGAATCAAGTCTAATTGTTCGCGATTTCACACCTAGAAACATGAAACTCATGACCATTTCCACCGTTGACGCGGACTGATGCATGTACTCCACCCCACATTTTTAGAGATACAGCATGGAAACTGGCCCGTCGGGTCCACACCAAGTATCGATCAACTGTTCACACTAGTTCTATGTTATCCCACTTTCCCATCCACTCTCTACATAATAGGAGGAAATTTACAGAAGCCAATTAATCTACAAACCCGCACATCCTTGGAATGTGGGAGGAAACCGGAACACCTGAAGTCGATGACCAGTTCCTTTGCCTTACTGACATTGAGGGAGAGATTGGTGTCATGACACCACGTTATTAAGCTCTTGATCTCTTCCCTGTACTCTATTTAAAAAAAAAAAATTAATTCTTTATTTCGAACAGAATAAAAGAATAAAAAGCAAGTGTGAAACAGCATACAAAAAACAAAACAAGAATATTTATAAAGTGTCTATAAAAAAATGAAATCATATGTGTCCGAAAAGGAGCCGGAAGAAGCCAAAGCTTATTAATTCCCGCCCCTTATTCAACTGCTTATAATTGTCATACAAATTTAGCAGCTATATGTACACCATATGTACATCAACAGCTATATGTACACCAAATTATTTACATTTATACACTAATCAAATATTTACAAAGCCATACAAAAAAGAGAGAAAAAAATAAAAAATAAAAGAAAAAAACTCGTCATTGTTCGAGATCTGGCCCACTACTGTGGTGTAATCTGCAAACTTGTAGATGGACAGTCTGAAGAAGGGGTTTTGACCCGTTACGTCACTCATACCTTCTCTCCAGAGATACTGCCTGTCCCACTGAGTTACTCCAGCATTTTGTGTCTATCTTTGATTTAAACCAGCATCTGCAGTTCTTTCCTACACACCTTGTAGATGGCGTTCGACCAGAATTTGGCAGCAGTGTTGTGACTGTAAAGTAAGGATAGCAAAGGTCAGAGGACATAACCTAGTGTGCCACTGGTGTTGGGGATTATCGTGGAGAATGTTTTGTTGTCTCTCCTGACAGATTGCAGTCTGTGTTCTTCAGGCAACAGCTCAGCGGTTGGGAGTTCACAAAGGCTAGATTACACGCAATTTCATGTATTTTGTTCAAGAATTAGAGCGGCACACTGGCGCAGTGGTAGAATTGATGCCTGACAGCACCAGAGACCCGGGTTTGATCCTGACTACAGCTGCTGTCTTTGTGGAGTTTGCACTTTCTCCCTGTGACCGCATGGGTTTTCTCCGGGTTCTCCGGTTTCCTCCCACATCCCTAAAACGTGCAGATTTGTAGGTTAATTGGCTTCTGTAAATTGTCCCCGGTATGTCGGATAAAACTAGTGTATGGATGATCGATGGTCGTCGTGGACTCGGTGGGCCGAAGGACCTACTTCCATGCTGTATCTCTAGACTAGACTCAACTAAAAATTAATTCTCGTAAAAATTGTCCGAATATAGAAAGGCAAGTTAAGTTTTATATTTCTCTGAAATATAAAAGTAGATGAAGCTTTTATTATTAGGACATAAGGATTCTCCTTAGTGAAAGCTTAAACTTAATCTTATAATTGTATTTAATGACATGAATGTTATTTGAAACATTCTTGGATGTTACATTAATATACTTGCCACAGGCATGCAAGGAAGATATTCCTCCAGTTTAAATCAATTCTGTTAAACGTACAAGATTTTGTGAATTAAAAATCAGTCACCTACTGGCAGATACACGTTCATATTAACAATCTGTTAACTAAAGTAAAATGTAATGTGCTTTACTTTAGACTTTAGAGGGCAGAAACAGGCCCTTCGGTCCATCAAGTCCACGTTGACCAGCGATCACCCTGTACTCTAGCACAGTCCTACAACACACACTAGGGACAATTTACAATGTTACAAATGTCAATTAACCTACAAACCTGTAAGTTTTTGGAATGTGCGAGGAAACCAGAACACCCAGAGAAAACCCACGTGGTCACAGGGTGAATGTACAAACACAGACAGCACCTCTACTGCTGCGACACTGTGCCCTTTCGATATTATTATCTTTTCATTAATTCAATCGGATTTAATCTTGCATAGTTTGTCAGTTTAAAGTGGAATTTTCTAAGTGTATCTTCTGAGCCAGTGATCATCTCGGGTTTCTTTTAATAACAATCTCTTAGTTGCATGTTATACACACCACTAGTGCCCTTTCTACATATGCTGATCACAGTTACACTTAACCGCATGTTTAAAAGGATCTCGTAAGGAAGTTGGTATTAAAAAAACGGGGATTTTTTTTGTTTGTTAGAACCATAACAATGGTAGTTTGTTTTCCTTCACAAAGAATACCATATTGTACTGCTCAAATCTGTTAAGTGTAACCTTTATTTTCCACACAAAGTTACTTATTATGTCCCCTTGACCTGCACAAAAGACAGGACCTAATCGTGTTGATACAGATCCAGGATAATTGGAAATTTGTTGGATGATTCTGGAATAGGTTTTATTTTATGAAGTAGATAATTTAATATGACCAAGTACATTTAAAGTTACTTCTAAAGTTGTTTACATATTGTGGATATCTTCAGTTTGGTTTGGTTTAGAGATACAGCATGGAAACAAACACGTCGGCCCACCAGGTCCATACTGACCATCGAACACCCTATCACACTAGTTCTAAGGAAAGACACAAAATGCTGGAGTAAATCAGCGGGTCAGCTATGCATTCCTGTTTCTACACTAGTTCTATGCAATCCCACTTTCGCATCCTCCCCCAACATACCAGGGGCACCTTTTATTACAGATGCAAATTAAACTATAAACACGAAGATAGACAAGAAATGCTGGAGTAACTCAGTGGGACAGGTAGCATCTCTGGAGAGAAGGAATGGGTGACGTTTCGGGTTGAGACACTTCCTCAGACTGATGTCAGGGGAATCGGCAGGACAGAGATAGAATGTAGTCGGGGACAGTAAGACTGGTGGGAGAACTGGGAAGAGGGAAGGGATCGCAAAACGATCGGCGAGACCAAGCGCAGGCTCGGCGAACATTTCGCTGAACACCTCTGCTCAGTCTGCCTTAACCTACCTGATCTCCCGGTTGCTCAGCATTTTAACTCCCCCTCCCATTCCCAATCTGACCTTTTTGTCCTGGGCCTCCTCCATTGTCAGAGTGAGGCCCAGCACAAATTGGAGGAACAGCACCTCATATTTCGCTTGGGTAGCTTACACCCCAGTGGTATGAACATTAACAACTTCAAATAGCCCTTTTTTCCCCTCTCTCTCCATCCCCTCCCCTTTCCCAGTTCTCCCACCAGTCTTACTGTCTCCAACTACATCCTATCTCTGTCCTTATTACAAACATGTTATATGAAAATAAGAGTGTATCAAAGACTAATTAGAGATACATCATGATGTAGTAGGAAATATAACATAACAATATAATATTTACAAATTAAAGCATCACAGTGGTGCAAGTGGTAGAGCTGCTGCATCAAAGCACCAGAGACCTGGGTTCGATCCTGACCTTGGGTGCTATCTCTGTGGAGTTTGCATGTTCTCCCTGTGACCACGTGGGTTTCCTCCCACATCCCAAATATCTTAGAAGGGTGTAAACAGGTGATCAATGGTGAGCATGGACTCAGTGGGCTGAAGGGTCAGTTTCTATGTGGTATCTCTGAGCTAAACTAAATTTAATTCCCGGCATTGATTTTAACGTTGTGTATTCAGATCAGATCAGATCAGATTCAATTCTGATTCAGATCAGATCAGATCAGATTCAGATTCACATTATAGCATTCAAAATGTGCATGTTAAGAAAAGGGCAGACATAATCACTTTAATGACAAAATAAAAACAGGTGTGAAAGTTTTGCCAATAAGGCACACCTGTTTGAGTGTTTGATTTGAGTGCAATATTGAACTCTAATTGCTGGTTACCAACTTGCTTGAAGGTTCTAATTCACCTGTCCAGTATTTGCTCAATATCCTCGTCACTCTCCTCTTCATCTTCCTCACCGATGCTGCTGTTAATATAGAGTAATATAGATAATATTATCTCAAACCCTCCTCTAGCCTCGAAGAAATCAGAAGTGGAACACTTTTTCCAAGTAGATGATCATCAACTACTGTCTCCTGGTGACTCCCACCACTCCCAGGAAGGTAAATCACAGTGACATTTTTTCATTGTGGATCAATAATGAATTAAGGTGAGAGAGGCAAGACTTAGTTGGAACCTGAGGGGCAATGTTTTCACATAGAGGGAGGTGGGTGTGTGGAATGAACTGCCAGAGGAGATAGGTGAGATAAGTCCAGTAACAGCATTTAATAGACATTTGGACCGGTACATGGATAGGAAAGGTGTAGGGAGGAGAGGGGAAGAGGAGGAGAGGGGAAGGAGGGGAGGCGTACTGTGATGCAACGGTAGAGTTGCTGCTTTACAGCACCAGAGACCCAGGTTCAATCCTGACTACGGGTGCTGTCTGCATGGAGCTTGCACGTTCTCCCACTGACTGCGTGGGTTTACGAGCCCCTACGTACCCGCTACGTACATTACACAAGCTTGAATCTGGGGAGAACTCGGGAGAACTCTTGAATTACCTCGTACAATGGGACAGGCCCTTAAGTTTAGTTTATGTCACATGTACCGAGGTACAATGAAAAGCTTTTGTTGTGTGCCAACAGGTTAGCGGAAGGACGATACATGATTACAATTGAGCTGACCACAGTGTACAGATACAAGATAAAGGGAATAAAGTTCAGTGCGATATTATGTCAGATTAAAGATAGTTTGAGGGGCTTCAATGAGGTAGATGGGAAGTTAAGACCATTCTCTAGTTGGTGATCGGATTGTTCAGTTGCCTGATAACATCTGGAAGAAACTGTTCCCGAATTTTTTAATAATCCTTTGAACGTCATTCCTGGTGGGAAGATGCAAGATGCAGCATGGAAACGGGCCCTTTGGTCCTGCGAGTCCACGCCGGCCATCGATCACCCGTTGACACTAGTTCTATGTTATCCCAGTTTTTTTACGTTCACCCTCTACACACTTGGGCCAATTAACCTGCAAACCTGCACAAATTTGGGAAGTGTGAAGAAACCAGAGCACCTAGAGGAAATTCACGGTCACAGGGAGAACATGCAAACTCCACACAGAGAACACCAGATGCATTCCAATAACATAGTTCTTTATGGCAATTATTTATACACCTTTTAATGTGAGATTTAGCAAACGTTTGTCATAACGCGAGAGGAAATATAACGGGTGGCACAGGGATAGAGTTGCTGCCTGACAGCACCAGAGATCTTGACCTTGGGTGCTGTCTGCACAGAGTTTGTTCATTCTCCCTGTGATCGCCTAAGTTTTATCCAGGTGCTCTGGTTTCCTCGCACACACCAAAGAGGTTTGCAGATTAATTAGCTTCAGTAAGTTGTAAAATTGTCCCCAGTGCATGTAGGTTAGTATACGGGGTGATCGCTGTTCAGCGTGGACTTGGTTGGCGGAAGGGCCTGGTCCTATGCTGTAGTGTTTTATGTTCGATGTCAAGGTCCTGCTATGATTTTCTATTTAAGACAATGAGATCTGATTTTGAGCTTGGATATGACTTTGAAGAGCTGCATAAAACATATGGTCTACAAATCAAGAAAGGTTCCAACCAGAAACACTGCCTATCCATGTTCTCCAGAGATGCTGCCTGACCCACTGAGTTACTGTAGTACTTTGTGTCTTTTTTTTGGTAAGCCAGCATCTGCAGTTCATTGTATCTACTGTATTAACACTGATATCTACAGTATTAACACTGATCTATTTAATTTGTCTGTCCATTGAGCATGATGAGTTGGTTATTGAACCAAATTGAAGTCTGCCATCTCAATGCAATATGAAATGTGATGGATTCTGGAATTGGCTGTGCTACAGGTGGGAGGATTTGATTGGTGATCAAGACGTCCCCTTGGGTTATTGACTCGTAATTTGTGCTATTCTAAAGGTTGCAAGGAGTCACAGGCAATTTGTTTGACCCACAGGCAGAAGAAATTTTGTTTTTGTAAAACCAAGGAAAGTTTGGTTGCATTCAGCCACTGAAGAAAGAGCAAAACGCTTGCTCCCACAGCCATAGATTTAGATTCAGTAGCACTTTATTGTCCTTCTTACACCAGGATAGCTGATTTTCATTTGGCCCATATCCTTCAGGGAACGTAATGCCATCCTGGACACAAGGAACTACACAACCCTCCCCTCTCTTCTCTATTTCATCCCTGACCTTTGCTCAACTATCTGAGGTAAGTACAAAATCCTACATGTCTCTCACCGTCTCTCCCTGCCTTGTCTAACCATATTCCTATCAAAAACCTCCCCCCCCCCCCCCCCCCCCCCCCCCCCCCCCCCCCTCACCTGTATCCAACTATTACCTGCCAGGTTTTGTCCTGCCCCCCCTCCCCTTCCAGATTTCTTCCCTTCCCTCCTCCTACAATCAGTCTGAAGATGGGTCCTGATCCAAAACATTACCTATCCATGTTCTCCAGGAATGCTGCCTGACCCACTTTCTCCAATATTGTGTGCCTTTTTTTAATGATATCCTCCCTGTAGCTGGGTGACCAGAACAGCATACAGCACTCCAAGTGTGGTCTCGCCCACGATTTGTACAGCTGCATCACAATGTCCCAACTTTAGTACAAGAACTTTATTTGATGTTCTTTACTTCGAGTAAAATCCACAAAGGGTTTCCAACTGAGTAAATATAAAGACACAAGAAACTGCAGATGCAGGTTTACAAAAAAAAACCACACACACAAACCAAAAACCCAAGTACCAGAGGAGAGACAAAAATGCTGGAGAAACTCAGCGGGTGAGGCAGCATCCATGGAGCGAAGGAATAGGTGACGTTTGGGGTCGAGACCCTTCTTCAGAGAAACAGAGGGCATCGCTTTAAGGTGAAAGGGGACAGATTTAACAGGAACCTGAGGTGTACTTTAACAACATTTATTAGACATTTGGACAGGTAACTGGATAGGAAATGTTTAGAGGGTTATGGCTAAATGCAGGTGTATGAAACTAGTGTAGATGGGGCATCTTGATCGTGTGAGCAAGTTGGGCCAAAGGGCAAGTGACAAAGTGCTGGAGGAACTGAGTTGTCAGGCGGCATCTGTGGAGGGAATGAATAGGTGATGTTTCCAGTCGGGACCCTTCTTCACACAACAGTTGCATCTAGCCCCCGCCTCCCCTAATAATAATCCAATATGATCATTCCAGCTGTTCTTCTCTGATCTTTAATTGGACTTCATTCTGCACTAAACATTATTCCCTTTATCCTGTATCAGTACACAGTGGACGGCTTGATTGTAATCATGTATAGATTTTCTGCTGACTGGACGTAACAAAAATGTTTTTCGCTGTACCTCAGTACATGTAGCAATAAACTAAACTAAACGGAACAATTTTTTTTTTCTGCAGTTTCCTTGTCTGTAGCATGGAGATGTTTAATTTGGAG
This sequence comes from Leucoraja erinaceus, assembly GCF_028641065.1. Classification (NCBI taxonomy): domain Eukaryota; kingdom Metazoa; phylum Chordata; class Chondrichthyes; order Rajiformes; family Rajidae; genus Leucoraja; species Leucoraja erinaceus. The sequence continues at coordinate 20,423,271 of NC_073394.1, forward strand.
ATCACCCGTACACTAGCATTTTCCCCACACAAGGAATAATTCACAATTTTTTTCAATGATGCTAATTAACCTACAAACCTGTACATTCAAATGTGGGAGGAAACCAGAACACCTGGAAAAAACTTGTGCAGACACAGGGAGAACTCCATGCAGACAGCACTCCTAGTCAGGATCAAACCTGGGTCTCTGGCGCTATAAGGCAGCAACTCTACTGCTGGGCCACTGTGCCGCCCTATTTACCATCCGGTTACATAGAAACATAGAAATTAGGTGCAGGAGTAGGCCATTCGGCCCTTCGAGCCTGCACCGCCATTCAATATGATCATGGCTGATCATCCAACTCAGTATCCCGTACCTGCCTTCTCTCCATACCCTCTGATCCCCTTAGCCACAAGGGCCACATCTAACTCCCTCTAAATATAGCCAATGAACTGCCCTCGACTACCCTCTGTGGCAGAGAGTTCCAGAGATTCACCACTCTCTGTATGAAAAAAGTTCTTCTCATCTCGGTTTTAAAGGATTTCCCCCTTATCCTTAAGCTGTGACCCCTTGTCCTGGACTTCCCCAACATCGGGAACAATCTTCCTGCATCTAGCCTGTCCAACCCCTTAAGAATTTTGTAAGTTTCTCTAAGATCCCCTCTCAATCTCCTAAATTCTAGAGAGTATAAACTAAGTCTATCCAGTCTTTCTTCATAAGACAGTCCTGACATCCCAGGAATCAGTCTGGTGAACCTTCTCTGCACTCCCTCTATGGCAATAATATCCTTCCTCAGATTTGGAGACCAAAACTGTACGCAATACTCCAGGTGTGGTCTCACCAAGACCCTGTACAACTGCAGTAGAACCTCCCTGCTCCTATACTCAAATCATTTGGGAATATGAGAACATATTTATGGTGCAATAGAACTAACAAGAAAGGAATGCTTGATCAGTGGTGTTTTATCAGTACAAAATCATTATGATGTACATAGTATCAAATAATATCAAAGTATTAGACGGATCCAAATGATAAAGTATTACAAGGGTCACAACCCAAAATGTCACCTGTGTATTCCCTCAATAGATGCTGCACGACTTGCTGAGTTCCTCCAGCACTTTGTTTTTCACGCAAAATTCCTGCTTCTGCAGTCTCGTATCTCCATCATCACGTTTGGAATGGCTTCTGGAGGCTTTCTGATCCAACTATCATAAGGTGCATTGAACTGGTAGAGGGATCATCACTCTGAGTATTGAGTGTAGACGCTGATAGGTCATGTTGCTGTTGTAAAGACATTGGTGAGGCCTCATTTGGAATATTGTGTTCAGTTCTGGGTGCCAAGTTATAGGAAATATGTTGTCAAGTTGGACAAGGTTACAGAGAAGCTTTAAGAGAATTTTGCCAGGACTAGAGGGTCTGATCTAAAGGGAGAGGTTGAGCAGGCTTGGACTCTATTCCTTGGAGTGCAGGAGGATGAGGGGCGATTTTAAAGAGGTATCATGACGAATACATCTGGTAGATGCCCTGAAATAGGAATCGAGAACCAGAGGACTGGGGATTAAGGTGAAGGGGGAAAGATTTAATAGGAATCTGAGGGGTAACTTTTTCACACAAAGGGTGGTGGGTGTATGGAATTGAATTGCCAGAGGAGGTAGTTGAGGCAGGTACTATTGCGGCGTTTAAGAAACAATTAGACGGCTACATGGATAGGACAGGTTTAGAGGGATATGGGCCAAATGCAGGCAGGTGGGACTAGTTTACCCGGGGCATGTTGGTTGGTATGTGCAAGTTGAGCCAGTGGGCCTGTTTCCACGCTGTAGGATTCCATGACTCTAGGAGGTTACCTACCTATCAGAATGATTGCCCAGTCTCTGCCAAAAAACAGTTTGACACATGTGCACATGGAGATTTGGCCAACTGGGCCAATGGTCCCAATCCCTTTACTACCTCCACAGATGTTGTCTGACCTGCTGAGTTCCTTCAGCACTTTGTGTTCCACCTAAGACTCGAGCATTAATCCAAAACTAAACGCGGTTGTCTTTTGCACAATTGAGCAATTGGAATTTAAACGTACTGACGAACTTGCAAAGTCACATTGCTCTCGTTTCTGCAAATGAAGGTTGAAATAACAGGGTGTAGATCTATTTTAAGATTGCACGGGTAATGAAATCATTCCTTGCAACTACTGTATTTCTTTGTGCCACGGAATGACTGTGATTTGCATACGCACCACCTCTTAACGAGTTGGCAGATAGAGGCACGGCTCAGATACTGAGAAGCCATGAACTACTAACACACCCAGCATCTTGCACTGGGAATCTTACCTGAATATTGAAGTAACTTTGCGTTGGAATTTGCACATATGGAGCTCGCATCCCAGAGCAGATTAAAGAAGAACTTTTATTCGAATTTATACTATCTGGTGATATTAGCGTCCCAAGGTAAGATTTAAAATACAATTCCAACCATCTTGCAAAAGACAGTGATACAGGTATTGAAACAAGGTGCCTTGTCGCTGATTATTCGTTAACGTCTTAAATACCTGAGTTAACGAATTGTTTTAGTGATTGAGTAGGGATTATTTTTTTTTGCTCTGGAGTTGATGTTGTAAAACAAACATTATTGGTGCATTCGTCTTTTCTTTCTCAGTGTGGGTTTCGTGGAATGCAGACAACGTTCGACCATCCACCGAGGAGTCTTCAGGGAAGTAAGTGGAATGTTGTCAACCCGAGGAAGAATTAATAATGAATTAGTTCATGTTTTTCCTCTAAAATAAAACTGAGCTCGGTGGGGGATGGGGAAATCGATGGAAATATTTGAGTGGACGATGCAATGGAAATATTTTATAAAATATTACTGATAATTACTGTACGTGCATAGTGTCCACTATTTTGTATTAATCGTCCAGGTCTCTCTCTATTCGCGCATTCCTGTGCAGTAACGCAGCAGTGAAGGTGCAGTTTACCTGCAAAGAACAAACCTATCCTTGTTCTCTCTCTCCCTCTCCAGGAACGGCAGCCATACAACACAGAAAGGCGGTATCGTTTCCCAGTCAGACCAGGTAGCGTCTCATTCACCCCTGCAACCCTCCCAATCGCCTGAAACATGAGTTACAGTGGAACGCAACCGGTAACGGGCGGCCTAACAAATGAGGGCAGCAAGTGCGCTTGGAAATGAAGTGGCGACTTTTGATTTCCAAATGTGCACTGGGGCACGTTTTATCGTTCACAAATTTAAAAACAGAAACATAACTTTTTTAAGAGTTTGGAGGAAAGTAGTCCAAAATTGTAGGGTTGAAATAGCTACACCGCTTCTGCAACCACTACAGTCGTTGGCATGTAATTAACAAAAAGGAACTGCAGATGCTGATTTATACGAACAATAGACACAGAATGCTGGAGTAACTCAGCGGGGCAGGCAACATCTATGGAGAACATCGATAGGTGACGTTTCGGGTCGGGACCATTCTTGCATTTACTTTACTCAACTTCCCCTACATAATAAATAATAAAGGAATACAAATAGATTGTACCCTTTATAGCGTTTTACTCCCCCAATGTATATAAAAACAAAGGTTTAAAAATAAACTGGATTGCATCATTTTATAATAAACTAAACTCGTGGGAAAGAAACGTTTTTTTCCCTATGTAAAACAACAAAGGATAAAACAACGATATTGTATCCTTTATAGTGCTTCACTTTCCTCTTGTATATTAAATGAAACGAACGAATTAAAAATACTAAATTATGGTTCTCGGAAGCGTATTGTTCAAAGTAGATTAGCTGATAAATACAAAGACGCAGTAGGATGATGGGGTACATTTTTTTTTACACAGAATATTGATAAGCTCGCTAAATAACATTTTAAATGGAGTCTGAAGAAGGGTCGCGGCCCGAATGGACCCGTGGGCGTGCATTCCCTCCACATACGCTGCCTGACCCGCTGAGATCCTCACATCAGACTAAAGAAGGGTCTCGACCCCAAACGTCACCCATTCACTACCATCCAGAGATGCTGCCTATCCCGCTGAGTTACTCCAGCATTTTTGTGTCCTACCTTCCTCCAACACTTTGTGCTTTGCTCAAGATTCCAGTCTTATGTGTCTTGGAAAAAAAAACTAACAGGTGCCCGCACCATCAGCCAACTACAAATTGTTGCCCGTCTTTCAGAGCAATAGAAATAATTTACTCTTTTTTTACAATAAGTAATAATTGAACCAACACTTGTCGCTAACGCAGAGTTTTTAATGAAAGGGATTGTGAGTTTAATGCCAGTTTGCAGGGATTTGCCCGACATCATGTCGCGAAATCAATCCCGGCACCGGGAATTAAGAAGAACCGTCGAGACTCCATGAAAACGTGTGAGGCGTCACACACTTGAGAATATTACCAATGCTTCCGTTTTCCTCTCTCTTTTCATTTGACCAGCAGTCGATTTAGTTCCCCCTAAAACAACGAGACCAACAGTTTCCAGTGGAATTAAAAACTTCCAAGTCCCACCGATTTTACTTGGTGTTTTGGTCTTCGGAAACGAATTGAATTATTTCATTTATGCTTGAAGCCCAAAATATCCCCAATGAATAACGCCCCCGTGTCTGAAAAACCACTAAAACCCGCAAATTCCCATAGTATGTGCGCGGGGGTAGCACTGAATGTGAAACTTCTGATGCATTTTTTGGTGTTAATTTTAAACTTGCGTATGATCCATAAACCAAAATCAAGTATATCTCCATAATTCTTGAAGATACATTCAGAATCAGATGCTCAGATTCAGACTAATACAGCAATTGCACAGAGGCACTTTCTATCAACAATGTTTAAAAAAGGGTTTCGGCCCGAAACGTTGCCTATTTCCGCTGAGTTTCTCCAGCTTTTTTGTGTAACCTTCGATTCTCCAGCATCTGCAGTTCCTTCTTAAACAATGTTTAAAAAACATTTGGACAAGTACATGAATAGGACGGGTTTGGAGGGATTTGGGCCAAACGCAAGCAGGTGGGACTAGTGTAGATAGGGCATGTTGGTCGGCATGGGCAAGTTCCAAAGGGCCTGTTTCCCTACTGTATGACTCTGTGACTGAGTTGAAGCGTAGTTGCGTACTTTCTTAAATTTGTGAATGAAGTATAAACCAAATTGTTTTTCCTTTAATTAATTTTACAGTATGTGCACATGTCGGTAGCAGAATTTACAAGTGTGCATCATAGATAAACTTAACAGTTTTATACAACACCTCAGTCTTAATTCACGGAATGCTGATCAAATGTAACACTTGAAGCTTCTTTTGAAATTTATATTTCAGATATTCCACACACCTGATGTTTCTTTGTCGCTTCTTGAAGCCACATCTCTGGCATGGAAATCAGAACCATTATTAGATGGACCAAAAGGTAAGTGAAGATAGTGAAACTTATTTATTTTGCCAGAATGCTGCCTGGATTAGGGAGTAATAGGTGCAGGGAGGGGTTGAACAGACTTGGATTATTTTCTCTAGAACACTTGTGCTTGTGTGGAGATCTTTTGGGCGGCAAGGTGGCGTAGCAATAGAGTTGCTGCCTGACAGGACTGGGGTCCCGGTTTCAAACTTGACTACGGGTGATGCCTGTACGGAGTTTGTATATTCTCTCTGCGTGCGACTGCGTGGGTTTTCTCCGGGTGCTCTGGTTTCCTCCCACTTCCCAAAGACGTGTAGGTTTGTAGGCTAATTGACTTCTCTAAATTGTCCCTAGTGTGTATAAGATAGAGCTAGTGTACGGGGCGATTGGTGGCCGGGCAAGGACTCGGTGGGCCGAAGGGCCTGTTTCCATACTATCTCTGAAGTAAGCCAAGTTAAACCCTATGGAAGTATGTAAAGCTATGTGAGGCATAGATAGGCTAGACAGTCAGAACCTTTTTCTCAGGATGAGAGATCAAATACTAAAGGGCATGGTTTTAAAGTGAGCAGGAGCAAAGTTTAAAAGAGATGTGCGAGACAAATTGTTTTACACAGAGGGTGGTGGGTGCCTGGAACGCGCTGCTGGGGGTGGTTGTTGAGGCAGATACCATCGTGGCTTTAAGAGGCTTTTGGATAAGCACATGATACTGAGGGAATGGAGCAATATGGATTGTGCGTAAGAGATGGTCTTGGCATCATGTGCAGCACAGATATAGTGGGCCGAAGGGCCTGTTCTTGTGCTGTACTGTTCTATGTTTAAATCTCCTCATTGACCAATTAAAATAAACTCTTGGGATGATCGGTTCACGGACAGATCTAGATTTAATTGAACTGATCCAAATCACAGTGTGAAGAAGGATCCGTACCCGAAATGTCACCTATCCATGTTCTCCAGAGATGCTGCCTGGCCCGCTGAGTTACTCCAGCACTTTGATCCAACTCGCAAATGTATAAATTCCCAGACATCTTGATCAGTTGCTAGTAGTTGTTGGTCAAGATAATCTTGGATGGGTGGATGAATTAAAGAAAATGTTTTGGTGACAATATAAATGGGGCAGCATATGTGATTGCAACTTGTGCTTTGCTAGTTGAGCAAATGCTAGTGTGAACTGATTGGACTGAACAACCTTGTTGCTGTTATGTAAACTTATGTCCTTTCATACTCATTAATCAGCATAAATTGGAGCTTTTAATGTTTAATGTTTCTAGATGTCCAACATGCTACTAATCATTATTAGAAGGCATTTTGTGTTTATTATGGGTTTTCCATCTGTTGTGCTGCTTCAAGTAAGAATTTCTTTGTTCTATTTCAGAACATATGACAATAAAACACTCTTCACTTGACTATTGAATGTTACAATCAATGCATTTAATACTTTAGTAATTACTTTATGATGGTGTAACTCCATCAAAATAATTGGTCATCCGGATAGCAATAATTTACATTTATCTAGTGTCTTTAACGCAGTAAAAACACTTTAATGTGTCATTATTGGTCCAGAGAAGATTAAGAGAGGTAAAGAATAGTCGGCTCAAGGAAATAGGCTTCAATGAATGTTATTAACACAGGGATTTAGGGATTTGTGGAGAAAGATCCTAGTGTGGACCCAAGACTCTTAAAGGACGGTCGCCAATGAAGATATAAATTATGTGTGACTGAGAGGAAGGGAGCAGTGATATAGTAAGGTTTGTAGTACGTGTAAGTAAGTTTAATTGGTGAGGGTGTCTAGGGTTAAGGGGCGGAGGCAGGAGAATGGGGTTGAGAGGGAAAGATAGATCAGCCATGATTGAATGGTGGCGTAGACTTGATGGGCCGAATGGCCCGATTCTGCTCCGAGAACATATGAACATGTTGTAATGCTATAGAATATTGCACAGGTAGACCATGAAGATATTTAAGCATTAGGAATAAAAATTAGAATGATGGAGGGTGATATGACTGTGTATGTAATCAAGATGTGATATTGTTGTCCTTGCGATCAGGCACCAAATAACCATAAATGGAGAACTTGTCAAAAATAGTCAAAAAATGAAACTGGAGGTATCCGTTTTCAAACTTCAGATTCATGGACAGTTTCTTCCCAGCTACTATCAGGCAACTGAATCATCCTCTCTTCGGCAAGAGAGCGGTGCTGACCTCCCGTCTACCTCATTGTGATCTTTTATTAATAATGTATTCCATGACTGCAGATATCTGAATAATTGCCATTAATATTGAACTGTTATTTGTTTCCTTTAGATCTATGTTCACTCCCATGTCTAAATACAGGTCTTTGTGCGAATGCCGAGCAGTGTGATTGTAGTGAGTTTGGGGCACATGACACTCGGTGTCAAGCAGGTAACTAGATCATCAGATGAGTGATCTGTAAAAATTTCCAAATTTTCCAAATTTCCAAATTTTTATGGGATATAATCAAGATGAAATCACCCACTTTTGTTCTTAAGAAATAATTGTTTGGCTTTTTAGAATATGATACATTAATTTGATGCAGAAAAAGCATTTTAATATTGACTATCAGCATTAACCATAATTAATTTATTTTGTGTCAAAAACCAAGTTGATAATAATATGTCTGGACTTTTTTAGTTCTCAGTCGAGGCAATAATCGTGATTTAATCTGTCGAACCTGGGGCCAGTACAACTATGAAACCTTTGACGGTCTTTACTATTATTACCCGGGAAATTGCACATACACACTGGTGAGAGAATGTGAACAGAGTCAACAAAGTTTATTGATTCAGGTAATTATTTATTTGGCTACCATCTTCAATGACGACTTCTTCTGCACCTTCAGTCCCATTCTCTCTACCTGAGCAAAAGGTTTTTACACAGAGGGTGGTGGGTGCCTGGAACGTGCTGCTGGGGGTGGTGATAGATATGATAGTGGCATTTAACAGACTTTGGATAGACACATGGATATGCAGGGAATAGAAGGATATGGGTTGTGTGCAGGTAGATAAGTGATGGTCTTGAAATCATGTTCAGCATAGACATTGTGGGCCATAGAAGCTGTTCTTGCACTGTACTGTTCTAAGTTAATAGTATTTGGCTCCCAAAGCTCATTTTTCTTTTTATGAATTGGCTTCTCAGTACATGGATTTTAATTAATTGATATCCTCTGACAGTCTACAGTTCAGTTTCATCTATTTCTGTTCAAAGTTTCCCTCATCTGTGAAGTCAGCTGACTGTCTGTGTATATAGCTAAGTGTTTATTGTTCGTTGCTTTTTGACATGTCGTAGATCATCTTACTTTGTGCTAACTTGTATTTTCTTCCAACAATATGTCTGTTGCTCAATATGGCAAGATTGATTTTGACTTCTGGTACACTCATTGGATGACACAGTGGCACAGTGGTAGTGCTGCTGCCTCACAGTGCCAGAAACCCCCGGGTTCGATCCTGACCTTGGGTGTTGTCTGTGTGGAGTTTGCACGTTCTCCCTGTGACTATGTGGGTTTCCTTAAGTCTTTATTTCTGTTTTACAACTCCCAAAATAACATTTTGAAATGATTCTGAAAGGTTGATTAAAATTATTGTCATTTGGAGGTTTTGAGACGTCTGTGCTGTGGACTAGTGTCGGAAGGAACTGCTGACGCTGGTTTACAATGAAGATCGACACAAAATTGTGGAGTAACTCAGCGGATCAAGCGGCATCTCTGAGGAAAAGGGGGTCTCGACCCAAAACATCCACCTATTGCCACCTATTCCTTGTCTCCAGAGATGCTGCCTGACCCGCTGAGTTACTCCAGCATTTAGGACTTTGACTTGTTGAGAATGAAACGTGATGTAATATAATTAAATTTTGGATAAAAAGAAATGAACGCCTCCTACTCCAGGATTGAATCTCTAAAGCTGTTGTTGCATATATGTTGTTGCATATATGTTCACCAAAATCTTGCATTTATTTACTCTTGCCTGCTTCACAAATGCATCCTTGTTCATAAAGACAACTGTCCACCAACATGACATGCGTATTTAATACACTTTTGTGATGTGCTCCTCAGAGTTAAGACTTGGAGACTGAATAGAAGGTAGTTTTGTGTTCTAGAAAGATCTTCATTATGCCTGCGACTGATATAACAAGTTATTTGTGATATTTAATCCTTTGATGATAAAAATGGGATAAAAAATCTTCTTTCGCCAAATTGGATTTGGTTTTCCAGTTTCCAGAGGTAATGGAGAGGGAGCTGTTTTATTTGCTTTCCCCTGGTGTACTGCTAAACCAAAATTATTTCCAAATTAAAGTCTTTTGATCTGATCCCATTCTATTTCTTGTTCTGCAGATCCACAATGATCCCGCCTGCAATTCCTCTCCATATTCTTGCCAACGGTCGGTCAGTTTATTCTTTGCGTATGAAGGAGAAATCATTCTGCAAAATCATGAAGTCATCCATCATGGGAAAAGGTTGTTATTATTACTGATTAAGTCTCAGATTCCTAAGGTGCCAAAATAATGTTTTAATTGGATCAAACTTTATTTCCACCCATTGCAATTTTTTGCCTTTCTTTGTGCTTACATCAAAGACGTACAGGTTTGTAGGTTAATTGGCTTGGTAAATGTAAAAAATGTCCCCAGTGTTTGTAAGATAGTGTTAATGTGCAGGGATTGCTGATCGGCATGGACCTGGTGGGCCGAAGGGCCTGTTTCTGCACTGTATGTCTAAACTAAAATATCATTTGAAATCGAACATTTTGAATGCCACAACTTGTAAATAATTCTGCATCCTATAACTGCACACTGGTAGGAAGATTTCAATGCTACATTTAGAAATGGGAGTTGTATTTATGAGGACAAGGAACATTCTAGATTCTCTCTACATTCAATATCAGACCCAGTACAGAGAAGATTTACAAGGATGATGTCCGGACCAAAGGGTCTGAGCTACAGGGAGATGTTGGGCATGCTGGGAGTTTATTCCTTGGAGTGCAGAAGGCTATGGGGTGATCTTATAGAGGGAATCATGAGGGGAATAGATAGGGTAATTGCAGAGTCCTTAACCCCGAGTGGGGGAGCCAAGAACCAGAGGATATAGGTTTAAGATGAGAAAAGAAAAGATTTAATAGGAACCGGAGGGGTAACTTTTCACACAAAGTAGTGAGTATATGGAACGAGCTGTCAGAAGTGGTAGTGTGTACACCAAGTGCTGGAGTAACTCAGTGGGCCAGGTAGCATATCCAGAGATCGCGGAAGGGTGGCATTTCGAGTTGAGACTCTCTTCGGTAAACATTGCATGCTATATTTCAAGATCAACAAAGGAATTGGAAAGATCTACCAGCCCTTTGCACAGATTTCACCTTTGCATTTACGTATACACAGCCACTTCCCCCGAATGCAAGTGGCTGTTATTAGAGAATTTAAAGCCCTCCATTCCACATCATGTTACCAAATCAAAATTGACTCCGAAACTACTTGTCCTTTAATTGGTGGTGTAAGGAACTGCACATGAGGAAGCACATAGTGTTGGACGAACTCAGTGGGTCAGACAGCATCTGTGGAGGGAATGGACAGATAGCATTTTGGTTCTTGACCCGTCATTAGACGGATGGACCCTAACCCTACTCCAATTAGTCGGATTTGGGGTCTAGTCCCAAAACCTCGGCTGTCTGTTCCATCCCTCAACAGATGCTGTCTGACCCGTTGAGTTCCTCCAGCACCGTATGGTCACCCATTTGAACTGGAGAAATGTAGGGATAGATTGACTACCAATCACATGTAATATGGACCTTGACAGCCATTAGATTGGTGAACAAAGTCAAGCTATCTAATTAGCAATTGTAATTTTGCTGTTTTCATTTTGTTATTTTTAATGGAGTAAATATTTGTTTCAATCTATAAAATTTCAGCACCCATTGCAACAGATATGTTGCTTCGCATAATGCTTTTTAGTTCATGAGGACCATAAAATAAACTGGACCAGGTTGAATTTATTATTGATGTTGACTTTCAGAATGGCAGGCAGTGACTAGTGGGGTGCCACAAGGCTCGGTGCTGGGACCGCAGCTATTTACAATATATATTAATGATTTAGATCAGGGTGTCAAACCTGATGATTTCCCCGATGCCGGAGCGGGCTGCAGCTATGCCAGATTGGACTGCGTTCGCGAGTGCGCGGAGTCACGCATTTTTCCCTTGACCTAAAATGCGTTTGACACCCCTGATTTAGATGAAGGAATAAAAAGTAACAGTAAGTGGGACACATTGAGTTCCATTCCCCCAACGCAAAATTCCATCACTTACCCATAGCCTCCAACTGCGCAGGTGCGTCTGACGGGTACCCGGTGTGATGTCACTGATTTCCCCCCCCCCCTCGCCCGCCCCCCCCCCCTCACCCCTTCCTCTCCCCTCCTTCCCCCTCACCCTTCCCCCTCACCTCCTCCTCTCGCCCTCCTTCCCCCATCTCCCTTCCTTCCCGCCCTCTCCCTTCCTTCCCCCCCCTCTCCACCTCTCCTTCCTTCTCCCCCCCCCCTCCTCCATCCCTCCCTCCCTCCCCCCAATCCCTCCCTCACCTCTCCGCTCCCACCCTCTCCTGTCCCTACCCTCAGTCACTCCCTCCCTTCCTCCATAAAAAGCAGCATCTGCATTTCCTGCCTCCACAGGTCATTCATTGTCAGCTCTGGTTTAGATCCTGTTGACTTGATGATTGGACTAGTTTGCATCGTGTATGTGTGTTACTCAAACTCCATGCAATCCGCCCGGCCACCCTGAAACCCTATACGGTAGACAGGTTACTGTGAGGAGGGGAGAGAGGAGTTTGCTAGTGAGGCAGGAGAGGGCCCAGTGCAGGAAGGGGCGTCGCCACTCCGGTTGAGTGACAGGAGCAGAGACCAATCTGAGTGGCACTCAGCACATGCGCGGTTTTTATGATTTCTAAGCCTTATAGCTTTTGTATTATACCACCGACCAGAACAGAACGTGTTGCACTTGCAGCACAGGAGAATGGCGAGTAAGGTGGCGAAAAAGCGTAGCGCTATCGGCTGCCGTTTTTGCGCAAATGTAAAAATAACGCAAACCGGAAGAGCACAAGATCAGAGTTTTAGTTATGGATAGACAGATAGATAAATAATGCGATTGGGTCAGCAACGCTGGAGAACATGGATAGATGATATTTCGGATCGGGATCCGATATTTGAAGAACCTTTTGAAAATGAGGTCCCGACCCGAAATGTCACCTATCCATGTTCTCCAGAGATGCTGCCTAATCCGCTGAGTTACTCCAGCACTTTGTGTATGTGATTGAACTAATTACTTAGCCATTGCTATGATGGTATATGATGAATACTTTATGTGAATTTACACATACCTTATTAAGTGAACGAATGGCTGAATTTAATGAATCGCAAAAGTTTTTTTTAATTCATCTTTATATTTATCCACTTGTCTCCTAGTGTTCAGCTACCTCACACTATTGGCAACTTGAAGTTTGAACAAGTTGCTGGATACATTCTGGTCCGGCATCACCATGGCTTTTCCTTGGCCTGGGATGGTAGTTCTGGAGTCTACATAAAGATGAGCGTTGTGTATGTTGGGAAACTGTGCGGTCTATGTGGCAACTTCAATGGAAATCTGCATGATGATTTATACACCAGCTATGGTAATTATATTGAAGCAATGGTTTTGATAAATGCAGGGCACAGCTGATAGAGCTGCTACCTCACAGCGCCAAAGACCCGGGTTCAATCCTAACCTTCGGTGTTCATACAGCATTGAAACAGATCCTTCGGATGAATTTGCCCACACCGACCAACATGCCCCATCAACACTAGTCCCGCCTGCCTGCATTGGGCCCATATCCCTCGAAACCTATTCTATCCATGTACTTGTCCAAATGCCTTTTCCAGGGTGTTGAGTGTGTAGAGTTTGCACATTCTACCTGTCACCGCTTGATTTTCATCCGGTGCACCAGTTTCCTTCCACATCCTAAAGATGTGCAGGTTTGTAGCTTAATTGGCCTCTGTGAATTGCCCGAGTGTGCAGCGAATGGATGGGATAACATAGAACTTGTGTGTACGGGTGATCAATGGTCAACATGGACTTGGTGGGCTGAAGAGCCTGTTTCCATGCTGTATCTCTAAACTAAACTCAAAAAATAATAATAATCTGATTTAGTTGTGTAAAATATAATTCTGACCAAACACAAGTATAGAAAATGTTTTTGCAACATAATAGCCATTTTTTTGGAACACACTGCCAGAGGCAGATCCAATGGTAGCATTTATGCAGAGAATGGAGAGATATGAATCTTGCACAGGATGTGCAGGCACATAAGATTGTTTTACCTTGGGCATGATGTTGGGCTGAAGGACCAGTTTCCACATTGTATGACCATGACTCTCTGTGACTCTGACTTTCTGTGGCAACTCACACTTCAAGAATTTGTTTCCTCCAATTCCCGATTTTAAACCTCCATATCCTTTTGTTTTCTCAGGCGTCTTAACAGAGGAATTAGCCATTTTCGGTAACAGCTGGACAGAGGATATCCCAGATGTGGAGCCTTGCCACGTGACTCCGATCAACTACCCACCACCTTGTTCTGGAGTAGACCAAAGTGTAAATGCGGTCAGTGATAAACTACATTCATTTTTAGCACTGAGCAATTAGAAAAAAAATACTGTTCACATGATATAAAAATAAACTGGTCACAGGTCCGATCACCATGACAACGTTCCTGGATCCCTGCAATTCTGCCATCTTACCCCCACTTTTCTCCCCCTTACCAAAATAATAATAATAATGATAATAATAAACTTTATTCTGGACTCGAGGTCCAGACACGGGGCAACATTACATAAAAAATGCATTGCATATTAAAAAAAATATCATGAAGTACATATAAAATCTTAGTATATCACTTATAAAAGCATCATAAATTATATTTAAAAAAACACAATACATGAGTTAAAAATCCAAATTAAAAGAATGATCAATGTCCTACAACGATACAAAAGCTTAGTTTATTGTCACGTGTACCGAGGTTCAATGAAACACTTTTTGTTGCGTGCTATCCAGTCAGTGGAGGGACTATACATGATTACACTCAAGCTGTCCACAGTGTACAGATACGTTTTAAAGGGATAACGTTTAGTGTAAGTTAGTCCGGCTGTTTCCAATGAGGTAGATGTGAGGTCAGGATTGTTCTCTATTTCATTCAGTTGCCTGATAATGACTGAGAGTAGAGGGGAAGGGGTGGGGGGAGAGCTGGAGATAGGAAAAGGCCGGAACAAAGCAGGGCTGGCAATAGATGATCAAGGAGTTCATTTCACTGCACTTTATTGTGTACGTGACGAATAAACTGACTATTGACTATTGATAAGAAAGGGTGGAGTCCATAATGGCCCATCAGTGGCTGGGGAAGAGGTAATAATGCAAGGATACAATGATGAAAAAAGTGGAACTGGCAGGACAACATGTGGGGGGGGGGGGTTAAATGAGATGGAATGCAGGGTTTACAAAATCAGAGGAACCGATGTTCATAGCGCTGGGTTATATGTTGTCCAAGCAAAATATGAGATACTTTTCCACCAATTCGCACATATGGACACACTGATCTGTTTTCTAGTAAATGCCTACTATGTTCTGTTGTGCTGAAGCAAAGCAAGAATTTCATTGTCCTATCAGGGACACATGACAATAAACTTACTTGAACTTGAACAATAATATTCTCTCTAGGTCTCGGAGACGGAGATCTCAGCCAGTCTTGATGCAGGGGTAGGATACATGCCTGCACGGTCCTCCTTTTTCACCTTTTCCCTTTTAGCAGAACAGAAAGATGTTTCAAGGATTCAAACTTGGATATTGCAGGCTGGGGTTTGGTAGTGGTCAGGCATCTAAAAGGCAGAGGTCTAGCAGTAATGGCCAGTGGAAGTCAGAGTGAAACGTGTTAATGAGGGTGTTGTTTATCCATTAGCGTGCATGATAATACAATAATAATCAGTCTGAAGGGTCCTGACCCAAAACGTCACCTATCCATTTTCTCCAGAGATGCTGCATGACCCACTGAGTTACTTCAGCACCTTGTGTCTGTCATTAGCACGCATGTTAAACATGTTTCTGTGAAATTATTGAGCCTAGTAAAGATTTATTTCATAATTTGCTATTGTAAGGATACTGCTAGTTTGTGTTTCCAACAAAATGTATGGTGTAAGTTTAAGTTATGGTTTACTGATGATGGAAGTACTAATGTTGTCATGTATTTTGCAGAAAATAAGAAGTTTGTGCTCTGTACTCCTGGGTTATCCATTTACCCTCTGCCATCATGATGTATCACCCTACCCATTTGTGGCCAGTTGTATGAATGACCTCTGCACGTGAGTATACGCCAAATAATAATTAGCTTATCTTTTAAATTTTAGTTTAGAGATGCAGCATGGAAACAACTCTTTGGCCCACTGAGTCCTTCGATCATCTGTTCACAGTAGTTCTATGTTATCCCACATTTGTTACACATTGGCAGCAATCTACATTAGTCAATTACCCTCCAAAGAAGGACAAAGAGTGCTGGTGTAACTCAGCAGTTCAGGCAGCATCCCTGGAGTTCAAAGTAGAACCATCTTGAGGGGATATCACAGTGGAGCAGTCAAAATGTAGATACAAGGAACTGCAGATACTGGGAGTACAAAGAATGCCACAAAGTTCTGGAGTAATTCAGGCAGCATCTCTGCAGACAAATTAATCTATAAACCCACACATCTTTAGGATGTGGGAGGAAACCGGAGCACCTGGAGGAAACCCAAACACGAGGACAAGATCGAAGCTGGATCGATCTTTGGCGCTGTGAGGCAGCAGCTCTACCAGCTGTGCTTCTGTGCCACCCCATACTGTGCAGTTTGTGTCTATATTGCACCTGGTTAGTTCAGTTTAATGTCACGTGAACAGGTACAGTGAAAAACGTTTTTGTCGTGTGCTGTCTAGTCAACGAAAAGACTCGGGGATCTCTGGAATTCTCTGCCACAATCTCTGGAATTCTCTGCCACAGAAGGTAGTTGAGGCCAGTTCATTGGCTATATTTAAGAGGGAGTTAGATGTGGCCCTTGTGGCTAAAGGGATCAGGGGGTATGGAGAGAAGGCAGGTACAGGATACTGAGTTGGATGATCAGCCATGATCATTTTGAATGGCGGTGCAGGCTCGAAGGGCCGAATGGTCTACTCCTGCACCTATTTTCTATGTTTTTATGTTTCCACTATATATGATTACAATCAAGCACAATAATGCAGTGCATTGAATCATTTCTAGTCTTAAAATGTCTTTTTATTTACAAGTGTACTGCAGTTTATGATACTTTGTATTCTGCATAAGATATAGATGCTATTGGCCCATCGAGTCATCACCGCCATTCAATCATGATTGATCTACTTTTCCCTCTCAACCCTATTCTCCACACCTCTCCCTGTAACCTGTGACTCCCTTACTAATCAAGATAAGGCCATATTTTATTTCAGTTGTGGAGCTATTAATAATAAATTGGACTGATATTAAAATCTGATTCATTTGTGATTGCCAGACCTCGGGGATCATAGAAGATTATTGATTAAGTAAAGTAGATGGATCTTGATGTTTGATTATTGGTTTGTATTGTACTTTTCTTTATTCTATCAGGTACGGACCTGATGATAATGCAACACTGTGTGGGGTTTTGACTGAGTACGCAAGATCCTGCGCTCACGCAAATAGACCACTCAATGAATGGAGGCAGCTGTTCAACCAGTGTGGTACAGTATAATGAAAACAGACACTGGTCCACCACTGATTTTCCGGCAATCTTAAGACAAAATTATAAGAGTGCATTTAAACCCTCACCCCCCCGTCCCCCTCCCCAGAGGTTCCCACCAAAAACGTAGTGCCCATGGCTGGGTGAGGCTGCAATTTCAGCTTCATTGGGACTTCTGTAGTCGATCGAGGGGTCAAATTTGGTGCCTGCGGCCAGTGCTCTGGAACCAGGGGTGATCCATTCCCATAGCCTACTTCTGAGGCTGAATTTGTGGGTCGGTATCTCTCCTCCCTGAAGGCCTAGGTGGAACGTTCTGGTAATGTTGGACTCCTCTTGGAGGCCGTGACCTTGGATTGTCCAAAATGGACAATCCAAGGGTTCCAGAAAATTGGTGATGGACCTGTACCCAGAATACATAAAAGTGAAATGATTTTGACATCGCGGATCATGAATTTGGGAAACAAACCCATGCATACAATGCAGAAACAATGAAGTGCAGATACTTTTTTACACCAAAGTGCTGGAGCAGCTTAGCGGGTCAGGCGGCATCTATTGGGAACACCTTTTGGTGACGTTTCGGGTTGGCATCCTTCAGACTGATTTGGGGATGGAAGAAAGCTGGGAGTGAGGAGGGGCAGGACAAAGCGTGAATATTTTGTGAACTCGCATCTGTTGTCCTTTGTGTCTCATTGACAAAATCTATCTTGTATATAAACTAATAGAGTCATACTGCATTGAAACAGGCCCTTCGGTCCAACGACCCCACACTGACCACATGTCCCATCTACACTAGTCCCACCTACCTGCATTTGCCCTACATCCCACTAAACCTATCCTATCCATTTACCTGTCTAAATAATTCTTAAACATCGTGATGGTACCTGCCTAAATTACCTCTTCGGGCAGCTTGTTCCATACACACCCAACCCTTTGCGTAAAAACAAAATGCCCCTCTGGCGGCTCCCATTAAATCTCCTCCCCCCCCTCCCCCCCCCCCCACACACACCTAAAACCAGTGTCCTCTGGTTCTTGATTCTACTCCGGGCAAGAGACTCTCTGCGTTAACCCGATCTAGTCCTCTCATGATTTTGTGATGTTAGTTAATCATGGCTTGGAATCTTAATCTGTAATGTTGCTGACTTTTTCTCCACAGCATCAGTTTGTGATGGTGAATTTGTGCATCGTGAATGTGTAGAATGCTGTCCTGTATCGTGTCGTGTTCAGCAAGAATGCATCGACACTGATTTTCAGTGTCTGGACGGATGCTACTGCCCTGAAGGTAGGTGCATTACTTGGAATATTTAACCTTCGATGACATTGTCTGGGGTCTATCACCCTTTCCCGTTTTGACATCTCGGAAACTGTCTCTGGTGGAGCAGCAACACAAATACAGGGACAGAAGGAACTGCAGATGCTGGAATCATGAGTGATGAACCTCAGTGGGTTGTTGTGGGTTGTACCACAGACCCACAGCACCAGAGACCCGGGTTCGATCCTGACCTCGGGTGCTGTCTGTGTGGAGTTTGCACGTTCTCTCTGTGACCACGTGGGTTTCCTCCGGATGCTTCCATTTCGCCCCACATCCAAAAGATGTATGGGATTATAAATTAATTAGTCCTCTGTAAATTGTTCCTAGTGTATAGGGAGTGGATGCGAAAGTGGGATAACATGGATCTAGTGTGAACGGGTGATCGATGGTCAGCGTGGGCACAGGCAGAACCGAAGGAATAATTCCACAAGGCATTTTATGATCTGATAATTCCACAGTACTGGACTTATTTTTGTTAAATGCATAAATGGTGGTGGCTCTGTTCAGAAATATTGGCACAAAGGAAGAATGCCGTTGTGTAGGAAGGAACAGCAGCTGCTGGTTTAAACCGGAAATAGACACAAAATTCTGGAGTAACTCAGCGGGGCAAGCAGCATCTCTGGAGAGAAGGAATGGGTGACATTTCGTGTCGAGACCCTTCTTCAGACTCGGTCATTGTTCCGGTTTTGGTAAACACTCCTGACGTCTTGACATTTGATAGCAAGTTCCGGATCATTTTCTTGGACCCGCCTGTAATTTTAAGACTTAAGCAGCTTTCTGATACAATTATCTGCATGGTATTCTTGAATAAAATCATATTATTTAATGAAGTGTAACATCCTCCAACAGGTTTGATTCATGAAAATGGGACCTGTCTGAAATCTGCAGAGTGTCCGTGTGTTTTTCAAGGTACTCCCCACATGCCTGGCTCTGTAATTCAGAAACACTGCAGCACTTGGTAAGTGACTTTACATAAATGTGACTTCACAATTTCCTTATCAACTTAGCCAATGTAATAAGAATCATTGCTTTGGAAATTTACCCCATAGTCGCCACAGCAAGTTGTACTCCTTTTCTCTCTAATTCATTCCTTTGCACTAACTCTAGACCACGATACGATGCACGTGATATCGTGTGGCCCAAAGGAAATTTCAATTTCTTGTGCACATCTTTATTAAATGTGCAATTGCTATGGAGAGAGAAATTTCTCTTTGGCCAGCCGCAGCAAACGTACTTGAGTTTCAGTCGCCGTCTGTACTTCCACATATTTAGTTCCTTTATCTTGTGTGTGATTGTATCTCCCATCTCCATTCCCAGGTCAACTCGGGTTCATGAGAACCGTCTCACTCCATGGATAAGAACCTTTACTATGCTTTGACCCCTGGTCTAGATCCAAGCTCATAAGGCAGAGTAGAATTAGGCCATTCGGCCCGTAAACTCTGCCCAGCCATTCAAACATGGCTGATTTTTCCCTTTTAACCACATTCTCATGCTTTCTCCCAAAACTTTGACACCCTTACTAATCAAGAACCTATCAATCTTGAAAATGCCCAATGACTTGGCCTCCACAGTCATCCATAGCAATCCGTTCATCATCTTCTGACTAAAGAAATTCCTCCACAACTCCATTTTAAAGGTACGTCCTTTTATTCTGAGGCGGTGTCCACTGGTCCTAGACTCTCCCACTAGTGGAAATATCTTCTCCATATCCACACTATCTACGCCTTTCATTATTCAGTGGTTTTCCAATGATTTTATGTTGTTCGTTAGCCTCAATTTTCTTTTTATGTGAAATTGCAATCTACCTCCACAAATTAAATATTTACAATTTTAGCTACTTTATATTTTATTCTTGAATACTTTATTCTAATTTCAGTACTTGTGCAGGAGGTATCTGGAACTGTACAGAACACAAGTGTCCAGGTAATGTTTGTTTCTGATTTTGTTTGTAACTTTAAGTTTCGAATTGTGGGGATAAGGAGGCATAATATTGCAATAGCCACTCAACATAGCAGTCTAGAGGCATGTTTGCCTTTCCATTTATTAGCATTTTTAAGGACGGGTGGAGGCCAAGTCATTGGGTATATTTAAAGTGGAGATCGATAGGTTCTCGATTACTAAGGGCATCAAAGATTATGGGGAGAAGGCTGGAGAATGGGGTGGAGAGGGAAAAAATAGATCAGCCATGATCGAATGGTGAAGCAGCCTCAATGGGCCGAATGGCCCAATTCTGCAACTATGTTTGATTATGGAACAAAAAAATTGTTCTTGTGTTGTACTGTTCTATGTTCTAAATTGCCTTGAGAGTCTTAATTAGTTTTCTTAAGGTAGCTACAGTTGAATTCAGTAGTGACCAAGACTTTTCATGGTGTGGTCATATGTTTTCACACAATTAAACAATTTCTCCTTGATGAAAAGCTATTTGAATTTTGAATTCGTAGTCTATTGAACTTTTACTTGCTTGTTCGTGAATGACCAGAGGTGAATAATGAATGTGTAAGAGAACAGGTACGACAGTGGAATTAAAGAGACTTTTAGATAGACATACGATGGATATGGGCCAAACATGGGCAGGTGGAACTAGCTTAGACGGGCAAGATATGGCTCGGGTTGTTCCTGAGCAGGCACAATTACGTATCCTGATAAAGATTTTGTTTTATTTTTCAATTTTTTAGCGGAGTGCTCTGTAACTGGAGATATTCACTTCAAGACGTTTGACGAACAGCAGTATTCTTTCCGTGCTATATGTCAGTACATCTTGGCAAAGAGTCGCCATTCTGGAAAGTTTACCATCAGCCTCCAGAACACTCAGTGTGGCACAGTAAGAAAAAACGTTTGTTTACACAGATTAAACTGAGATTAAGGTATAATTAATGGTTTGAACAAAGGTGATTTTTTGAACAAAATGGATAATAATTAAAATGCATTTGGATGGGTGCATGGACAGGAAAGGTTTGGAGATGAGCAGTATGGGTTACATGCAGGAAGATAAGTGGCGGGCTTGGAATCATGTTTGGCGCAGAAATTTTGTGCCTATTTCTATGCTGCTTAACTATTTACATCAACAACAAAAAACAATGGGGAATGGTTGGTAACTTCAGTGACTGAAATTTTGTCCACATCCGTTCTTAGAGAAAATACTCAGTTTGTCTTTACCTAACAGGAGACAGTCAAGGGCCATCACATTTTACCTGAAAGAAACACTATAAGGTCTCTAATCCGTTAACCACAAAGCCAGCAATCCTCTGGTGCCAGTGAGTTAATGAAAGCGATATTCAGCAGGGCCATGCCGATTTAAGAATCATGTGAAACTTGCAGACACATTTATGACAATAAATTGGACAAGCATTTAACTTGAAGGAACCTTATCTGTGTTCCCGTTGAAATATCAAAGTCTTTGATGGTGTTGAGGATAAGACTGAGCCAAGATGAAAGAAGTCTGTAAAGTGGCCGGTGAAAGAGACAGCAGTTGATATAAGAACACCTGCTGAATGTGGATTGATGTAAAGTTATCAAAGAGACAATTCACTCAGAACAGAGAATTATTGTTAGCTTGAATTTCTTTCCATTTTCAGGTCTCCGTCTTTGTATTTTGCACTTACTTAAAATATCCTTTCTAAATAGTGGATATTTTGGGAGTAATAAGAATTCTAATTCTTATTTGCCTTTTGGTGGCATTTGCATGTGGCACGCCTTATTCAAGGAAAAATAGTTGAAACACAATAAAAAAAACAAAAAAAAACGTTACATGCTGGAAAGTAACTAAAAGTCAACCTGTCACAATATTTGTCCCAAGGGATATTGGCGACACAATTAAGTCAATAGAGCTCTTTATCAGTTTAGTTTATTGTCACATGTACCGAGGTACAGTGAAAAACTTGTTTTGTTACACGCTATCCAGTCAGCAAAAAGACTATAGAGGATTACAATTAAGCCATCCACAGTGTACAGATACAGGACAAAGGCATAACGTATAGTGCAAGATAAAGTCCAGTAGTTTTAGTTTAGAAATACAGCACAGAAATGGGCCCTTCGGCCCACCGAGTCCGCACCTACCAACGATCCCCGTACATTAACGCTATCGTATACACACACTAGGGACAATTTACATTTTTATACTCGGCCAATTAACCTACAAACCTGTACGTCTTTGGAGTGAGGGAGGAGACCGAAGATCTTGGAGAAAACCCACATGGTCACGGGAAGAACATACAATCACCATACAGACAGCACCCATAGTTGGGATCGAACCCGCGTCTCTGGTGCTGAAAACGCTGTAAGGTGGCAACTCTACCACTGTGCCAGCGTGCCGCCCAGCAGTCCGAGGTATCCAATTAAACATAGTCCAAGGACCTCCAATGAGGTAGCTAGTAGCTCAGAACGACCCCTCTCTAGTAGGTGATAGGACGGTTCAGTTGCCTGATAACATCTGGGATGAAACTGTCCCCACATCTGGACATATGCATTTTCACCTTTCTGTACCTCTTGCCTGATGGGAGAGGGGAGAAGAGGGAGTGACCGGGGTGAGACTGGTCCTTGATCATGCTGGTCACCTTGCCGAAGCAGTGTGAGGTGTAATCCTAATGCATCCTTAAAAGTATAGCGTACATTCATTCTGAACTAATTTAAGGATTAAACTTTGGCTCTCCTTTCCATAGAATCTGAATGGTGCTTGTATTCAGTCGGTGAGTATTGTTGTTGATGAAGATGCGAAGAAGCAAGTGACACTGACTCACTCAGGAGAGGTGTACCATTGCAATCAGTACAGGATTAGTCTGCCGTACAAAGACGGTACGGAACATTACTTGCTGCATTACAGTTTACTAAGCTTTGAACTTGCTCTTTAGTATGCTTTAAGTAAATGCTTGCTGCATCATTTTCAACTCCATTGCATTGCTGGCTTATTGCACCTGATAATTGCAATAAGGAGGTGATTTACGTAAACTCGCACTTATGTAAACAATAAAACCCATTGACACCCATTTGGCCCCTACCTGAAGCTCCTCCCCCACCCCTCCCCCCCCCACTCGCGGTCACGAGGAGAATGTTCAAACTCTGTACAGACAGCACCCATTGTTCAGCATCGAACCGGGTCTTTGGCGCTGTGAGGCAGCAACTCTACCGCTGTGACATCCTTGCTTAGATGTGTTAGATTGTTATGTAGTATGTGTTTTGATATAGTGGAAGAAGGAGATTGACGGATGTAGGGATGGATGATCAGATCCTTTGTAACTAGTGACTGTGCAGACGGGTCCCCATAGACACACCTTCCCAACCCAGGTATCTATGGTAGACAGAGTCAAATGTGCATGGGGGTACAGGTCACATTTTCCAGTCTCCTTCATCAAACTACATTATTTGAAAAAAGGACACAAGGTGCTGGAGTAACTTAGCAGCATCTCTGGAGAGCATGGATATGTGACATTTCGGGTTGGGACCCTTCTCATGAAGACCCGAAACGTCACCTATCCATGTTCTCCAGAAATGCTGCTTGACCCACTGAGTTACTCCAGCACTCTGTGTCCTTTTGTGTAAACCAGCATCTGCAGTTCCTTTATTTCAGATGATAAGAAATTTCAAACTATATGGTCACTGGTACTTTTTCTTATCGTTTGACAGAATTGTTTGAAGTTACTGAACTGACGTCCATGTTTGTACAAATTAAAACCAACTTTGGAGTGCGTCTGCAGTATGACAGGGAAGGGAGGAGGCTGTACCTGCAAGTGGATGCAAGATGGAAGGAGGACACCGTTGGACTTTGTGGAACATTCAACAACAACGTTCAGGATGATTTCTTGTAAGTATTTGTTACGGATGGTAACTAATTGGCTTTGATTCGGACATTCTCCCTATGAGCATGCGGGTTTCCTCCGGGTGCACCTTTTTCCTCCTATATCCCAAAGACGTGTGGGGTTTGTAGGTTAATTGGCCCTCGGTAATTTGACCCTAGTGTGTAGGGAGTGGGTGAGGAAGCGGGATAGTATAGAACTAGTGTGAATGGGTCAATGGTGGACATGGTGGGCCAAACAGCCTGTTTCCATGCTGTGTCACTGAACTGAACTAAACTAAATGAGTCGCATCACAAAATCACTTATCCATCTTACTATCTTTCCACCCACTCTGACCTGCTGAGTTACATTGAAACATAGAAACTTCAGCATTTTGTGTCTAACTTCAATACAAACCAGCATCTGCAGTTCCTTTTTATTAAACCAAATGAGTGTTTCTCTTACTAGTCTCACAGTTGCACTTACCTTGAGGATGTTTGGAGCTACAAAGCCATAAGTCTTGCTGCTATACTCTCCCATGAAGGAGAGGGTTCCATAAGCAAGCCTCAGGCTGAGGCCTTGCTTCCAGATAACATTGAGGGCATTTTAACAGCTCTTTCTTTCAAACATCTTCCAGATTCTGGAACAGTTCCTTCCCAGCTGTTCTCAGGCAACTGAACCATCCTATCACCAACTAGAGAGCGGTCCTGACCTCACAACTCCCTCATTGAAGACCCTCGGACTATTCGCTCTCTACACCTTGGGGGCAATTTACAGAAGCCGATTAACCTACATCTTTGGGATGTGGGAGGAAACCGGAGCACCCAGAGGAAAAACATGCGGTCTTCTCCTGTGGTGAGGAGGTAGTTGAGGCAGATACTATCACAACGTTTAAAAAACATTTGGACAGGTGCATGAATAGGATAAGTTTAGAAGGATATGGGCCAAACTCGGGCAGTTTGAACTAGATGGGGCATGTTGTTCGGCATGGGTACGTTGGGCCGAAGGGCCTGTTTCCACTACATGACTCTATATGACTTTATAGAATCTGAAACAAGACAATTGTTGTGGGTTGTAAATGTACCTGTGGAGGATCGGAGAACGGGTCTGTTTTGGTCTCCATCTGAAACTTGTTTCCATTGATGTTGAGTACAGACTTCTCAATTTCTCCTTGTTATTTGCCCAGGTCCCCGGGGGGGATGATTGAAAGCACACCGCAGGTCTTTGCCAATTCCTGGAGAGTCTCCACAGCGTGTAACCGTGGTGCCAACATTCCGGAGGTGGATCCATGTGACACACACCAGCAATACGGTGAGTTGCTCAGTTCAATGATCCAGTCAGAACGTAGTACAGTACAGCACAGGAATGGGCCCTTCAGCCCACAGTGTGTGTGTGCCGAACCCGATACCAAGTTAAACTGATCTCCTCTGCCTGCACGTGATCCATTGTGTGTGGTCAGGATGTCGAAGGACGAAAAGCCGAAGCCAAGAAGTGGAAGGCAAGATGCCGAATGGACATCACGCCGAAAAGCCAAGATACCGATTGGGCCCCACACCAAAATGATACGAAGTTGAACGGACACCACATCAAAAGGACAAGATGCAGTACGGACATGACGTCCAAAAGCTGCCAAACAGAATGTATCCAACACCTTGTCAGCAATTGATCCAGACCCCCGCGTCCATCACTGACCAGGGGGGGAGTTGGGAGGGTGGGTGAGTGGGGGGGGGGGGGAGCTTGAGCTTGGGGGCTGGATTGAGGCTTTTTCGATGTCATGTTCGTAAATAGTTAAATTGTTGTACCTTGTTACATTGTTTGTGTATTTTGCAGCAAAAAATAAAGGTGGCATTTATCTGGCTTCAAGCATCTGCTGCGATTGCCGCTGTGGAAATCGCAGCAGCTTGGAGGCATTTTTCGAGCTGTCACCTTCCCGTCTTCTTGCCGTGAAATGACAAGGTTGGATAAATCCCGTCCCCGGAGACGTCATGTCTGTTCGGCGGCTTTTCAATGTCTTGTCCGTTCTGCGTCTTGTCCGTTCGGCTTCGTACCCTTTCGGCGCCATGCCCGTTTGTATTTGTGTAACCATATCTATAACCATAGCAATTATAGCCATCTTTTGCCGAACAAATTTTGTTTTTAGTCCCACCTGCCTGCACTCGTACCATAACCCTCCATTCCCTTCTCATCCATATGCCTATCCAATTTATTTTTAAATGATACCAATGAACCTGCCTCCACCACTTCCACAGCTCATTTTGGCTTCTAAACTTCTGTCCCTTAATTCTGAAGTCATGTCCTCTTGTTTGAATCTTCCCTATTCTCAAAGGGAAAAGCTTGTCCACATCAACTCTGTCTTAAAGACCTCTATCAGGTCCCCCCTTAACCTTCTGCGCTCCAGAAAATAAACTTAACTTATTCAACCTTTCCCTGTAACTTAGTTGTTGAAACCCAGGCAACATTCTAGTAAATCTCCTCTGTACTCTCTCTATTTTGTTGACATCCTTCCTATAATTAGGCGACCAAAATTGTACACCAATCCAGATTTGGTCTCACCAATGCCTTGAAAGTATCTTGGCCTTCTGTGGCATGATCGCAGCATCTGCGTTGGAGTACAGGGAATAATCCTAGTTGATCCAACTGATTGTTTCTCATATCTAATATTAAATTAAATAATTTGGGCAGCAGAGTTGTGCAGCTGTAGAGTTGCTGCCTCAGAGACCTGGGTTTGGTCCTAGTTGCAGATGCTGTCTGAAACATAGAAAAAAGGTGTAGGAGTAGGCCATTCAGCCCTTCGAGCCAGCACTGCCATTCAATATGATCATGGCTGATTATCCAAAATCAGTATCCCATTCCTGCTTTTTCTTCATATCCCTTGATTCTGTTAGCCCTAAGAGCTAAATCTAACACCTCTTGAAAACATCCAGTGAATTGGCATCCACTGCCTTATGTGGCAGAGAATTCCACAGATTCACAACTCTCTGGGTGAAAAAAAATGTCCTAATCTCAGTCCTAAATGACCTACCCCTTATTCTTAAACTGTTACCTCAGGCTCTGGACTCTCCCAACATCGGGAACCTTTTTTTCAGCATCAAGCCTGTCCAATCCCTTGACAATTTTATATTGTAAATTGTAACTTGACCCTAGTGTGTAGGATGGTGCTGTTGTACAGGATGGTCAGTGTGGACACGGTGGGTCGCAGGGCCTGATTCTGAGCTGTATCTCTGAAGTGAAGTCTAAAGGTAATCTAAGGTAAAGGAGAAAGTGACCAGTGCAGTTTGCAGCAGAATAATGTAAATAATAAAAATATGTCCTAAATGCAGTTTTTAATTTTTTTCATTTTCAGCCTCGTATGCTACTGAGAAGTGTAGCGTTATCAGCGGCTATCTTTTTGCATCGTGCCATCAGTATCTGAGCCCAGAACTGTATCAAGAACAATGCAGAACTGACACCTGCAAATGCGGCGAGGCTTGCATGTGCTCTGCAGTTGCACATTATGCACGGTTGTGTGGAAACTTTGACATTTTGGTCGACTTCCGGGCCAATGTCTCAGAGTGTGGTGAGTGACACATTGACGAATGCACATTTACTTTCTCAACAAACAGGACAATTCCAACACTTTCAATATTCAGTAGAGATAGTTTATCTTGTAGCTACAGGGAACTGTCTACCCTAGACTGTCTATGCCGCTCATCATTTTATATACGTCTATCAGAATAGGTGGGGTGGGTAATGTTTTGGGTCGAGACCCTTCTTCAGACCATACTTTGTGTCCTTTTGTGTATTTGTATTTAACAGCATCAACAGTGTTTTGTTTCAACATGGAGTCATCCTAGTTTATCCAACTGATTTGTCCTCATATCGAAGGTAAAGGTGCTAGTTTACATTTTAAAAAAAGATACAAAGTACTGGAGTAACTCAGCAGGTCAGACAGCTTTATTGGAGAACAAGGATTGGTGACATTTTGGGTTGGGACCCTTCTTCAGGCTTCATCAGAGTTCACACCCAAAACATCTCATCGTTTTCCCTTTCCCCTAACTCTCGGTCTGAAGAAGGGTCTAGATTCAAAACATCACCTATTCCTTTTCACCAGTGATGCTGTGTGACCTGCTGAGTTACTCCAGCTATTTTTGTGTCTCATTGGTTTAAACAAGCATCTGCAGTTCTTTCCTACAAACATGTATCTGTACCTGTTGCTGTACACTGTGGACAGCTTGATTATAATCATTTATTGTCTTTCTGCTGACTGGTTAGCACGAAACAAAAGTTTTTCATTGTAGCTCGGTACATGTGACAATAAACTTAACTAAGCTAGTTTAGTTTATTATTGTCATATATACCGTGATACAGTGAAGACCTTTTTTGTTGCGAGCTATCTAGTGAGTGGAAAGACTATACATGATTACAAGCCGCCCACGGTGTACAGATACAGGATAATGACAATGACATTTAGTGTAAGGTAAAGTCCGATTAAAGATAGTCCGAGTCTCCAATGAGGTAGCTGGGAGCTCAGGACCGCTTTTGAATTGGTGATAGGGTGGGTCAGTTTCCTGATAACAGCTGGGAAGAAACTGTCCCATAATCTGGAGGTTTAAGAAGGAACTGCAGATGCTGGAAAATCAAAAGTAGACATAAAAAAGCTGGAGAATCTCAGTGGAGCGAAGGAAATAGGCAACGTTTTGGGTCGAGACTCTTCTTCAGGCTGATATGAGGGTGGAGTGGGGGGGGGGGCGGGAAGAAGAAAGGAAGAGGCAGAGACTGTGGGGTGAGGGAGAGCTGAGAAGGAGGAGAAAGCAGGAATTTCAGGTAGTCCCTGCTTTCTCCTCCCCTTCTCAGAATCTGGAGGTGTGCATTTTCACACTTCTGTACCTCTTGCCTGATGGGGGAGGGGAGAAGCTCATCCTTGATTATGCCGGTGAGGCAGCATGAAATGTAGATGGGGCGCATGGACGGGAGGTTGATTTGCGTGATGGTCTGGGCTGAATCCACAAAAGTGGGAGGAGTAAAGTTTAAAAGAGATGTGTGGGGCAAATTACTTTTTGTACAGAGGCTGGTGGGTGCCCAATATCGATCTCAATGTCACAACACTCATTTACACCTTGCCAATCGGGATATTGTCGAGATATCGAACAAGTGAATTAAAGATATGCAAAAAGTTAACGATGATAAAAGGAACATGCCTTTGTTACCTGTGAGCTAGGTGTAAACTAGTTACAGACAATGAGACTCAACAAGACGACTTTGAAGCTAGTACGGCTTGGGGGAGGAGGGATGGAGAGAGGGGGGGATGCAGTGGAAATTAGAGAAATCAATATTCATACAGATACATGATGAAGGGAATAACGTTTAGTGCAAGATGAAGTCCCGTCTAACCTCTGACATTCCAGAATATTGAGTATGCTTCACTGAACAGCAACTTCCATGTGTCATGAAGTAACTATTGCTTTACAGACAGGAATGTTAATTCTCTGATGATGAATTGTATTCTCACTGCCTGTTCTTAATCTTTGTAGCTATTCAGTGCCCCCACACGATGATATATGGTCCCTGTATGTCATTCTGCAATCGGAAGTGCCAGTCACTGTCTGTGCCAGAGGTTTGTTCCAAAGACTGCACTGAAGGATGTGCTTGCCCTGTCGGCACCTATTACAACACCAAAACACACCTGTGTGTGAAAAAGTAAGTGCCAATGATGAAATAAAAATTCTTTCGAAATGCTCTCCTCTCAAAGTTTATCTCCGTCGTATACATAGATACATAGACAATAGGTGCAGGATTCGGCCCTTCGAGGCAGCACCGCCATGCAATGTGATCATGGCTGATCATCCACAATCAGTATCCCGTTCCTGCCTTCTCCCCATATCCCTTATATGACCTAAGCAATGTCCAATGCTGCAATTATTTTCTTCTTAACGTAGATCAGTACACACAGGAACAGGCCATTCAGCCCACAGTGTCCGTGTTGTACATGATGCCAAGCTAAACTGATCTCCTCTGCCTCTACTTCAGGTTCAGGGACTGTTTCTTCTCAGCTGTTATCAGGCAATTGTGCCATCCTATTGCCAACTAGAGAGTGGTTCTGACCTCGCATCTAACTCATTGGAGACCCATTGACTATCTTTAATCGGACTTTATCTTGTACTAAACATTGCACCCTCATTCTACATCTGGAGGGCTTGATTGTAATCATGTATAGTCTGTTTGCTAACTGAATAGCACGCATCAAAAAAGCACTTCACTGTACCTCAGTACATGCGACATGAATAAAAGTAAACTAAACATCGAACAGCACAGGAACAGGCCCTTCAGACCACAAAGTCTCTGCCAAACGTGATGCCAAGACCAGCTCTCATCTGCCTGTGCATAATCGATATCCTTCCATTCCCTGCATATCCATGTGCCTGTCCAAAAAACCTCTTAAACACCTGTCTCCAGCACCCCCAGCAGCGTGAACCAGGCACCCACCACCCTCGAGTTGTTCTGCACATCCCCTTGAAACTTTGCCCCTCGCACCTTATAGCTCTCATACCTTTATGTTTCTATTAATCTTATCTTATGAAATAATACCGGTTTAAAAGATACAACTTTCCCATTCCTTGCACCAAAACCAAGGTTGAACAGAATGGGGCGACACGGTGGTGCCAATGGTGGAGCAGCTGCCTCACGGCACCAGAGACTCAGGTTCTTTCCAGACCTTGGATGTTGGCCGTATGGAGTTTGTACATTCTCCTTGTGATCGCATAGGTTTCCTATTCTCTGGTTTCCTCCCACATCCTAAAGACGTGCGGGGTTTGTAGGTTAACTTGTTTTTGCAAATTGTCCTTAGTGTGTGGGGAGTGGATGTGTAACTGGAATAACACAACTCGTGTGAACAGGTGATCGATGGTCGGAAACTGTAATTTCATAGAGTCTTACACCATAGTGCAGGTTCTCTGGCCAAACTTGCCCATGCTGACCCAGATGCCCTCTCTACACTGGTCCCATTTGTAGATGCCCCCTCTACACCTGCCCATTTGGCCCATAGCCCTTTAAACTTTT
The DNA here is from genome assembly GCF_028641065.1 of Leucoraja erinaceus. Lineage (NCBI taxonomy): Eukaryota > Metazoa > Chordata > Chondrichthyes > Rajiformes > Rajidae > Leucoraja > Leucoraja erinaceus. The sequence continues at coordinate 20,454,496 of NC_073394.1, forward strand.
CCTATCTACGTAAATGTTGTCATTGCACCTTCTTCAACTTTCTACTCTGGAAGGTTGTTCCAGATACCTACTGCCCTGTCTCTATGGAAAAGGTTGCCCCTCAGGTTCCTATCAAATCTTTACTCTCTTACCTGAAACCTATGTCCTCTGGTTCTTGATTCCCCACTCTGGGTAAAAGACACTATGCATTCAAACCATATTTAGATTAGCCACAACCTATCTTTGGATTAGATATTATAATGGCTTCAATTGTTTGCTCTATATTTGCATTAACGAGGTACTCCCGATGCTTGCAACCCTATGGACGTAGGTGCTAAAGATATCATTTTAGCCAGTGGGCTAATTAGTTATTAACAGTGTTATGTTACCGTAACTTTAATACTTCTGTGCTGGTTAATCAAGGTGGTATTTGCACTCCTACACAGGTTAACATTGTTTCAGATGCTTTGGTGCAGTTAATTGAGCTAATAAACTCTTGGTTTTTAGAAGCATTGTCAGGTGTAATGTAATATCGTTCTGATTGTGGTATGCAAGAAATTGTATTCAGTCTGAAGAAGGGTCCCTACCCGAAACGTCACCTATCCATGTTTTCCAGAGATGCTGCCTGCCATGCTCCAGCACTTTGTGTCCCTTTATATGTTAACCAGCATCTGCAGTTCCTGGTTTCTACAAGAAATTACTGTAGGGTGTAGCATTAATTCTACAACATCAATTCCTTTATTTAAAAAATACTTGCCTCATGTTGCCAGTTTAACATTCAACTACTGTTTTCTTTAACAAAACATTTTTATTTATACGATGATAAACAAAATGTGGTTAAAGTCAATATGTTGTGGAACTAAATGCATTTTGCCACCGTAAAGTATCTTCTAGCCCTGCTTACATAGGAATCTAAACGGTATTTGTAATTCATAAATTGTAGGAATAGAATTAGGCCAATCAGTTCATTTCCATCATGGCTGACTTATCTTTCCCACTCAACCCCATTCTCCTGCCTTCTCCCCATAACCCCTGATACCCTTACTAATCAAGCATATGTCAATCTACACTTAAAAATACGAATTGACTTGGCCTCCACAACCATCTGTGGCAATGAATTCCACAGATTCACCACCCTCTGACTAAAGACATTCCTTCGCACCTTAGTTGTTGAGAGATTTAATCTGTAACTGTTTAACTGTGATAACTAAGAATGATCCTTGCTCTAACTTTCAATTTCTTGCAAAATAAATTGGAAATGAGCTTGTGGATAGATTATACTGCATAGCTTAATGGTGACATTATTTAAATCCGATAAAATGTCATTACAGTCAATTCAATAAGAACTTCCATGATCTAAAAGATATATTTCTGCATCGTACAACCCCTTTTGGAATTGTATTGGATATGTCCCACCATATAATTTTATTTCATTGACTGATAGGCCAAATAATTACCAAAATGTTGACTTTAAATATAGAGCTGCTGCCTCACAGCACTACAGACCCATGTTTGATCCTGATTATGGGATCTCCCTGTGACAGTGTGGGTTTTCTCCTGGTGTTCTATTTTCCTCCCACATCCCAAAGATGTATGGTTTTATTGGTTAAATAACTCTCTGTAAATTGTTCCTATTGTGTAGGATAGAATGTGTACAAGTGTTAATTGGTCGGTGTGGACTCGGTGGGCCAAAGGGCATGTTTCCATACAGTATCTCCAATCCTACCAACCTAAAACTAGTTGATACCTAACTTTGTAAATAAGATGTATATTAATGTTTTCAAATGTTTTTATTTTTTTCGATCTTGTGTTTTAACTAGGCTATAACTTTAGGTAAAAACAAAGTTTGAAATTTTGTAATTGACTTTTACAGAAGTGAATGTCCTTGTTATTTTTTGTGGGTACAGAGTATTCACCTGGAGAAGTGGCAATTAGTTCCACGGGAATGTGGTGAGTAGTAACCGCAGTTTTCTATTCATCTTACACCAGTGGGTTGTAGGGTAGCACAGTGGTGCTACGGGTAGAGCTGCTACCTCGCTGTGCCAGAGACTCGGCGGCGACCCTGACCTCTGGTGCTGTCTGTGTGGAGTTTGCACATTCTCCCCGTGATGCGTGGGGGTTTCCTCCGGGTGCTCCAGTTTCCTCTCACATCCCAAATACATGCAGGGTTGTAGGTTAATTGGCCTCTGTAAATTGCCCCTTGTGTGTTGGGAGTGGATGTGAAAGTGGGATAATGTGGAACTAGTGTGAACGGGTGATCGCTGGTCGTTGCAGACTCGGTGGGCTAAAGGGGCGGTCTCCATGCTGTATCTCTAAATGAAACTAAATAGTGAAACAGGTTTTTTGAAATTGAATGCTACTTAAAGTACTTGCCTTCACAAACACTTTGTTTTCATACAACAAATTAAAGAATAATATCTCCCTCCTCTAAATTGTTTTTAATTTTCTTCACCTTGGCAAACCTTTTGCTTTAAGTAACATTCAGTTTTGGAAAATTTGTTTCACTGTTTAGTTTAGTTTAGAGATACAGTGTGGAAAACAGGCCCCCCCCCCCCCCCCCCCCCCCCCCCCCCCCACCCCCCCCCACTTCCCCCCGAGTCCATGCTGACCATCTGCTCCCTATAGCTGATGTGGGTTATTCAAGTCTTTAGGGATGGCTGTTTGACAACTTTCAGCTCGTTTTAGTTTTTTTAGAAGCCTCTTACCCTTTTCAGAGTGCTGTTAATAGTTGCTGCCATTTTTCAGGCAGAAAGCCCCATAAAAGTTGTCGTTAACCCAATAAATTATGTGGTTAAGATAAATAATTTGTGTATCCAATTTTGCTAAATCCATTACATACTTGCCCCACTGAGATATGTTTAACAGTTTACACACAAGGGACACTAATCCTGCAGAGAAAAGTCGATGGTTACTTATACTCTGCGACACATCATAATGCCGATTTTAAAAGTCCAAAGAAAAATTGGGAAATGTGTAATGAACTGAAAATGTTTATAACAATATTGAGCATCAGAAGTACTGGTTTTGTTCTCATTGTCAGGATCTGTTCTGAGGGCACCATGCAGTTCCAGAGGCAAGAAACCGGTAAGTCGATGATGTTTCGACATGTAACATACATAAAACGTAGAATTGTGCAGCACAGGAACTGGCCCTTCAGCCCACAAGGTCTGTGCTCCACATAATACCATGATAAACTAATCTCACCTGTTTGCACATGATCAATATCCATCCATTCCCTACATATCCATGTGCCTGACTCAAAGCTTTTTAAACACCACTATCGTATTTGCCTCCACCACCACCTCTGGCAGCACGTTCCAGGCACCCACCACTCTGTGTTTAAAAAAAAAAGCCCCACATATTTCCTTTAAACTTTGGCTCTCTCACCATAAAGTTATGCCTTCGAATCTTTAACATTTCCAATTTGAGAAAGGTTCTGGCTGGCTATCCTATCTCTGTCTCCAGTAATTTTGTATACTTCTATTGGGTCTCCGTTTACTCTAATGCTTCAGAGAAAGCAATCCATTTGTCCAATTTCTCCATATAGCTAGTACCCTCTAATCCTGGCAGCATCCTGGTAAATCTCCTCTGCACCCTCTCCAAAGCCTCCTCATCCTTCCTGAAATGGGGTGATCAGAACTGTGCACAATAACCTAAATGCAGCCTAACAGAGCACCAAAGAAGTACGGTGGCACAGTCGCTGCATCAGAGCACCAGGGACCTGAGTTTGATCCTGACCTCGGGTATTGTCTGTGCGTGGACTTTGCACGTTCTCCCTGTGACCACGTGGGTTTCCTTCGGGTGCTGTGGTTTCCTCCCACATCCCAAAGACTTGCAATTTTGTAGACTAATTGGCCTCTGTGAGTTGCCCCTAGTGTGTAGGGAGTGGATGTGAAAGGTATAACAAGGAACTAGTGTGAACAGGCGATCAATGGTCAGCATTTATTCATTCATTTCAGCATCCGGCATTTATTCATTCAAAATTTGTTATTTCAATTAAACTGCAGAAGACAATGTTTAACCATGTTCCTAATTCAACAGATACCCAATGTGGACCTGGTCAAACATACTTTAACTGCAGTAATCCTGTGAGTGGCCTTGAGACAAATCTCGGCGTAGGCTGCAGAAAGACTTGTGAAAATCTACTCTTAAATGTGGCCTGCCCTGAAACAATGCCGTGTCTCTCAGGATGTGTTTGCCCGGATGGGTAAGTGTCAAGTTGCATTAAGTAGTGCAGCATGATAATGTTATAAGGCAAAAGATTGCACTAATACTGTGGTCTCTGACTCTACGACTCTGCGATATTGCCTAAAGACAGATGTCAGTAAATGTGAAGTTTAGCCAACATTCCTGAATCTATGGAGACGCAAGGAGATGCAGGTTTACCAATAAAAAATACACGCTATAGTAACACAGCGAGTCTGACTGCACCTCTGGAGAACATGTAGAAGGTGATGTTTTGGGTTGGGATCCTTCAGATTTGACCTGCAACATCGTCTGTCCAATGCATACCCTCTTCAGATGCTGCCCGACCTGCTGAGGAATGGTCCTGATCCAAAACGTCACCTATCCAAGTCAAGTCAAGTTTATTTGTCACATACGCATACGAGATGTGCAGTGAAATAAAAAGTGGCAATGCCTGTGGAATGTGCAAAAATCCATGTTCTCTAGAGATGCTGCCTGACCCGCTGAGTTACTCCAGCACTTTGTGTCCTATTTGTGTATTAACCAGCATCAGTTCTACATTCTGGCATTCTGTGTTTTGATCAAAATTTCCAGCACCTGCAGTTCCTTGTGTCTCCATATCTCTGGTGCTTTGGGTTTATGAACTGCTGGAGCTGAGTTGATGTGTCTAATGGTCTATCTTGTTAGACACAGACAATCAAGTTACACTTATGGCTTTGAAATTACACATAATTATCAGAGAAAATTTCTGCTCATCGGCTTTGTTGTGTCTTGCAGTTTAGTCATGTTACACCTGTACACTACTGCCGAGAGGAATAACTCATGCAATGCAGCACAATAATTTGCTTGTATTCAAGTTTACCAGGGATAAGAAGCAGGGCCATTGTGGGCTGAAGGGCCTGTTCATGTGCTGTACTGTTCTATGTTGTCTAGTTTAGTGTAGTTTAGAGGTACAGTGTGGAAATAGGCCCTCCGGCCCACCGAGTCCACACTGTCCAGTAATCTCTGCACACCAACCGTGCCCCGCACTGTAAGGACAATTTATAATTTTACTGAAGCCAATTAACTTACAAACTTGCACGTCTTTGGACAGTGGGAGGAAACCGGAGCACCCGGAGAACACCAATGCAGGTCACAGAGAGAACGTACAAACTCCATACTGAAAGCCGTGGCCTGGATTGAACCCTGGTCCCAGCGCTGTAAGGCAGCAACTCTATCGCTGCGGCACCTTGCTGCCGCACATGCACTTGACATGCACCAGTGATTGCCCAAGAATCGTGAAGTTGTCAGTCACTACTTTTTAATTAAAGTAACAAAATCCACATTGTAAAATGCTGGTTCCAAGGCGAGGGATTAGGGTGATGTAAGAATGGATCTAGACTTGATATACAGTAAGGACATTAGTGTTTCCATTCGATGCATGAACGTCAGTTCTGGAGTTTGCGGGAGTGGTCTCGTGAATACAATACTCGCGGGTCAACAGTGAAGTATTCAAGGCTAGTGATACAAACTGACCTTGGCCTTGTACCAAACCCCTGCCTGCAATGTATCTGTTTGAAAACTAGCCTGATGTACGGTGAAACAATATAACAATCGCACCATGTTTTACTTTCTCACTGCGGTCAGTGTAATATTTTCAAATTCTACCTATTTTCAACCTGTTGGTTCACTTTTGTCACATAGAACAAACCACATAGAATATTTAAAATATGACATAAGTTTTTTTCACAACAGCCAATCTGTTTTCTTGACAATTTAAATTGAGAAGAAATATTCAGATGATGTTTTGCAGAGTTATCACTGATGTATTTAAGGCGGAGATTGACGGATTCTTGATTAGTACGTGGGCTATGGGGAGAAGGCAGGAGAATGGGGATGAAAGGGAAAGATAGATCAGCCATGTTTGAATGGCGGAGTAGACTTGATGGGCCGAATTGCCTAATTCTGCTCCTATAACTTGTGAATTTATGCTATTGTGGAAGTTGATGCTGAGTTTGCATGAGAGCGTACAATAGTATAGCACAGGAACAGGCTCACAATGTCTATGCTAAACATGATGCCAAGTTAAACTAACCTCCTCTGTCTGCATATGATCCATTCCCTACATATTCACACGCTAATCTAAAAACCACTATTTTATCTGCTTCCAAAAATATCCTTTGCCGCACACATCTTTAAATATTCCCCTTTAACGGTATGCCCTCTAGTATTTGCCATTTTCATCCTGGGGAAAAAATATTCTGATTGTCTACTCTATCAAAGCCACAACATTTTATACACATGGGTTAATCACGGCTCTCCTCTACCTCCAGCGCTCCAGAGAAAACAATTCAAGTTTGTCCAACCTCTTCGAGTAGCTAATACCCTCCAATCCAGGGTGGTAAACCTCTTCTGCACCTTCTCCAAAGCCGCCATATCCTTCCTGTGATGGGCGACCTGAAATGCACAAATTACTCCAAATGCAGTCTAACCCCAATGTTTTATCAAGGCCTAATATGATTTCCTGCCCCAAACACTCAATGCCATGACCAATGAAGGTAAGCATTCCATACGCCTTCTTTTATTCTATATGTGTGATTACTTTTGAGGAGTTATAGACTTGGACATAAAATTCCTTTGTACACCAATGCTGTGGCCTTAAGCAACCCTTCCATTAACTGTATCCTTCCCCAAATGCCCTCTCCCTCCCTTGTATTTAGCCTCCCAAAGCACAACATCTCACACTTAAACTTTGTCTGCCATTTCCTCACCCATGTCTATAATTTATCCTTCTCCGGCTGTACCTTTTGACAGCCATCTTTCCTGTCTACAACTCCATAAATGTTGCCGTTGTCTGCAAACTTACTAACTGACTTATCTCCATTTGCTTTACTGAAATTCATGTGGACACCACCCACTGCCCTACCCTCATCAATCATTTTTGTCCCTTCATTTAAAAAAAACTCATTCCCTATACAAAGCCATGCGCCTGTTGCTAATAAGCTAATTTTCTTCCAAAAGTGATTGAATCGTTCCATAGCTTCCTGTGAGGATTACCATTACATAGTTCCTGGGATTATCGTTATTTCTCTTAACCAGAGGAACAACAATGGCTACTCGCCAGTCCTCTGGGACCTTGACTATAGCTGGTGAAGAAGCAAAGATCTGCAGCAAGGCCTTTGCGATCTCCTCTCTTGCCTCTCTTGATAACCTGGGGTAGATCCCAGCAAGTCCTGGGGACTTATCTACCATAATGTTCTTCAAGAAACTCGACATCATCTCTTTGTTGAACTCAAAATGCCCATGTGTACAAGTATACCCCACACTGATCTCACTGTCCTCCATGTACTTCTCCTGGGTAAGTACCAATTCAAAGTACTCATTTTGTATCTCACCTACATCCTCTCACTCCAACCATAAATGTCTGTATTTATCCTTGAGTGGTCCTACACTCCCCTTAGTTATGCTCTTGTTTTTAATGTATGCAATTAAAAAGCCTTTGAAATCTCCTTGATCTGACTTGCCAATGAAATGTCATGGCCCCCTCTATCCCTCCTATTTCCCTGGTTGCGTTCTTTACTGCTTTCTTTATATTCTAGTGCTTTTAATTGATTAATCAATTTAATTAATCAATAATGTTACTAATAATGTTGCACTCATTTGAAGCACAATTTGATTAGTGATAGGGACATACAGCACGAAACGGGCCCTTTGGACCAACTTACCCATGCCGACAAAGATGCCCCATCAACATTCGTCCCACCAACCTTCATTGTGCCCCATATCCATCTAAACCTCCCTGATCCACATATCCTGTCCAAATGCCTTTAGTGAGTTGACGTCATTCTACAAGGTCTGCCATTTTCTATCACTTTTAGTAATGTTTCTTGCACGGTAATTCCATATTCCCAGACTTCATGAATATGCGTTAAAATACATGGTGTTAAAATTGTCATAGTTAGTTATCAATCCCTGTATTGACTGTTGTTTATTATAAACTAGAACTGAGAGATCGCCGACTGTGGCGAACAAACCGTAAAGCTAAATTACAACAGTGTGCCACAGGAACCAGTGCTGGGAATTTTGTTTGTGATATTTATTAATATGTTGGGTGTGATTTTATGAGCAATGATTAAGTTTACAAATTACACAAAACGTTGCGTTTGGGAAAGTGGAGGATTGCTTAAGGCTACAGCAGGATATAGCTCGGGCAGAATGTTGGGCGGGCCAGTGGCAGATGCAACTTAACACCGACAAGTATGAGGTGACGTATTTTGGAAAACCAAAGAGGGGGTAGGGCAAACATGCTGCAAGAGATGGGGCTTTAAAGAGTGTTGGTGAATAAAGGCACCCCTAGGGTTCACATCCATAATCCCCTGAAAGTGACAACACAGTTGGATAGGGTGGTGAAGAAGGCACATAGAAACATAGAAAATAGGTGCAGGAGTAGGTCGGCCCTTCGAGCCTGCACCGCCATTCAATATGATCATGGCTGATCATCCAACTCAGTATCCTGTACCTGCTTTCTCTCCATACCCCCTGATCCCTTTAGCCACAAGGTGTGCTTGCCTTCAAAGACTGGAGTGTAGATGTTGGTATGTCACGTTGCAACTTTACCAAGCATTTGGAGCATTGTGTGCAGTTCTGGTCATCACAGTAAGGGGCAGCACAGTTGGTGCCTTGCAGCGCCAGAGACCTGGGTTGGAGACTGACTTAGGGTGCAGTCCGTACGGAGTTTGTACGTTCTCTCTGCGACAGCATGGCTTTTCTCTGGGTGCTCCGGTTTTCTCCCACACTCCAAAGACGTACAGGTTTGTAAGTTAATTGGCTTTAATAAAATTGTAAAATGTCTCTTATGTGTGGGTAGCATTAATGTAAGCAGGTCAGCGTGGACTTGGTGGGATGCAGGGCACGTTTCCATGTTATTTCTCTAAAGTCTAAAGTAAAAGGCATTGCAGGAAGGATGTAGTTGTGCTCCAGAGTGCAGAGGATGCACCAGGATGTAGTTTAAATTTCATGTCCTTAATTATGGGGAGAGATTGGATAGGCTAGGTTTGTTATTTCGTTCAAAGGTATCCAATGAGGTAGATAGTAACTTAGGATCGCACTCTAACTGATGAGAAGACCATTCAGTTGCCTGATAACAGCTGGAAGGATCATTCAGTTGCCTGATAACAGCTGGAAGAGACTGTCCCTGAATCTGGAGGTATGTGTTTTCAAACTTCTGTGCCTCTTGCCTGATGGGAGAGGGGAGAAGAGGGAGTGATTGGGTGAGACTCGATTTTGATTATGCTGGTGGCCTTGCCAAGGCAGCGTGAGGTGTAGATGGCGTCAATGGAAGTGTTTGCGTGATGGTTTGGTCTACGTCCACAACACTCTGCAATTTCTTGCGGTCTTGGATGGAGTTGTTCCCAAAGCATGCCATGATGCATCCCAATAAAATACTTTCTACGGCATGTCTGTAGAAGTTGGAGAGGGTTGTTGGGGACATACTGAACTTCCTAGGCCTTCTAAGGAAGGAGAGGCACTAGTATTCCTTCTAGGAACATGGATAGGAAACGGAGTGGCACAGGGGTGCAACGGTAGGTTTGCTGCCTTACAACGCCAGAGACCCGGGTTCCATCTTGATTACGGGTGTTGTCTATACAGATTTTGTACATTTTCCCTGTGACCACGTGGGTTTTCTATGGGTGCTCCGGTTTCCTCCCACACTCTCAAGAAGTGCAGATTTGTAGGTTAATTGTCTTCAGTAAAATTGTAAATTGTCTATATTGTGTAGGATATTGGTAGTGTGATTGCTGGTCGGCGCAGACTTAATGTACCCAACAGGCCTGTTTCAACGCTGTATCTCTAAGGCCAAAAAGGAAATGTTTAGAGGGGTGTGGGCCAATTGTGGGCAGGTTGGAATAGTGTAGATGGGGCATATTGCATGGACAAGTTGGGCTGAAGGGCCTGTTTCTGTGCTGTATGATCCTGTGATTCAGCAGCTGGCAATTCTTAATCATGATATCACAAACTTGCCAACGCAAATGATTTACGTGCTTAACAGAGACATAAATTGTGGTGATGAAATGCAAAGGGCCGGGATGGAATTATTTTTTTATCAAACTGCAATCACCAATTAATTAAGTAAAGGCTGGAAGTTGCTGCAATTATTCAGGTTCATTAAAGAACTTTTATTTAATTTTGTTCCAGAACACAATCTGTCCTTTGTGAAGGACAGTGGTTGCTTGTGAGAAAGTATTTCACATATCTGCCAACTCATCTATTCATTTTGAAAAAAATCTATTCATTTTTGAGTGGTTTTGAGTAACAGAATTGAAAAAAACTGATATTTCATATTGGTTTCATGAGAACCAAATCAGATTTCAGCCTCCGGAGAGTATAGATTCTCATCCAAAAACAATGATAACTTTTAATATGTTCTTTAGTACCACGTATATAACATCTTCGCACCAGCTATCTGTGATGTAGCAGTCAGTGAGCCCCAGATTTAGTATGTGAAACGTGTAGAGGGACAGAGGGACTTTGAAATATTTGTGCAAAGATCTCCAAAAGTAAATCCTTAAATGTTGACAAAGTGATTGAAAAGGGATACAGGATACTATCCTTTATATACCTCTATCAGATCTCCGATGCTCCAGAGACAGCAATCCAAGTGTATATAACTCCTCCTTATAGCTAATATCCTCTAAATGGTGTGGCACAGTAGTGCAACGGTACAGTTGTTGCCTTGCAGTGCCAGAGACCCAGGTTCGATCCTGACTATGGGTGCTGTTTGTACAGAGTTTGTACATCCTCCCAGAGACCGCATGGGTTTTCTCCGGGTGCTCTGGTTTTCTCTGGTTTCGAAAGACATGCAGGTTTGTAGGTTAATTGGCCTCTATAATTTGTCCCTAGTGTGTAGGTTAGAACGAGTGTGTGCGGATCGCTGGTTGGCATGGACTCCGTGGGCCGAAGGGCTGTTTCCTTGCTTCATCCATAAGACTACACAGATTCAAGCATCATTTTGGTAATCCTCTGCTGCATCCTCTCTAAAGCCTCCATATGCTTCCTGTAATGGGGCGACCGGAACTGCACACATTACTCTAAATGCGGCCTGACCAAAGTCCAGCAAAGCTTCAACATGACTCCCTGACACTTACACTCAATTCTCAGTCCGATGAAGGCAAGTATACCATGCACATTAGAGATAAGAAAGGACATAAGCAAAATTCTTGCCCAAAGGGTAAAGTTATCGAGCTCACTGCCTCCCAGGGTGCAGAGGCTGAAACTCATCACAGTACAAGAACAGGCCATTTGGCCCACAATGTCTGTGCCGACCATGATGCCAAGACCATCACTTATCTACCTGCACATAATCCATATCCCTCCATTCCCTGCATATCCTTGTGCCTATCCAAAATGGCAACAACCGTATTTGCCTCCACCACCATCCCTGGCAGCACATTCCAGGCACCCACCACCCTCGGTAGGGACAAAAAAAATCTTGATTCGCACATCTCCTTTAACCTTTGCCCCTCGCACCTTGAAGCTGTACCCTTTAGTATTTGATTTATCCACCCTGGGGAAAAAAACTTCTGACTGTGTCTATGTATGCCTTCAGTGAGTGGATTATAGTTGATTCATTGTTCTTACAATGGTGCATATGATCCCAGCTACAAAATGTCTCTTGCAGAGGTAGAGTCTTTAATGCCGTCAGCATTGTACAACATTTGGGGATGCCTTAGAACGTGCCAAATACGCCCAAGATCCAATTTTTAATTAAAAAAATCTAATTAAACACCAGTTCTTGTGCCAGAGTTGATGAGCACATTTCGGTGTGGAATTTTAAATGACAGTCAGCATATAATCCCAGAGTATGTAAAAACTATGAATAGGCAGCAGGTTCATTCAAATAACAATCTTGTTTCTTCTTCAAATAACAATCACTGCTCATCAGAATGTTCACAGTAAATCACATTTATTGCTTTAAATTCAAGAGAGTTGAGTGTTTCATTGTCAAATGTACCAAAACGGGACAATGGCATCTTCACTTGAGGCAGCACAGCAGTTTTGTGCTGCCTCGAGTATCAATGGATAATATAATAAAGCTAAAAAGATCAGCAAATAAAAAAACCCAATATAAAAGCAAAAAAGAGATCAAAGGCCAAACTTGTTTGTGCACCAGGCAGTTAAATAACAGCAGAGTATAGCATGGGGCGGCACAGTGGCAGAGTTGCTGCCTTACAGTGCCAGAGACCCTGTTTTCACGCTGTATCTCCAAAGTCTAAAGTAATGCCTGAAGTCTAAAATTCCATAACAGATCTCACGGTGAACTGTTTCCCTAGTTGTATCATGTGCAGATACAGTGCAGAAATAAGCCCTTCTGCCCACCGAGTCCGCGCCGACCAGCGATCACCCCGTACACCAGCACTATCCTACACTAGACACAATTTTTATAATTTTACCAAAGATAATGAACCTACAAACCTGTACATCTTTGGAGTGTGGGATGAAACCCACACAGTCACAAGGAGAATGTATAAACTCCGTATTGACAGCACCCGTAGTCAGGATCGAACTCTACTGCTGCGCCACTGTGCTTGACTTTATTAAATATTCATAAATGCTCTATGCACTTATTTAACCCTCTGCTACGCTGTTCATTTCTTTATGAATGGGGCAATTTGTGCATGCCTTCTGTGGTGTGGATGATGAAGCCCGATGATTCATGGAAGGACTTTAATTTACCCGGACAGTTGATGAAACATTTTGTGTTTACATCTTTGTTGTTCAATTTAACTTCTCTGGAATGATGAAGGTTGCGGGGAGAGCTGATACAAGTGTATTAAATTATGAGAGGCATAGACAGGGTAGACAATCAGAACCTTTTTCCACAGATTGGTAAAATCAAATACTAGAGCAGATGATGGAGGCAAAGTTTAAAGGAGATGTACGGGACAAGTTTTTACACAGAGGATTGTGGGTGCCTGGAATGTACTGCCAGTGGTTGGTGGGGGAAGCAGATACATTAGTGGCGTTTAAAAGACATTTGGCTAGGCACATGGATATGCAGGGAATGGGGGGATATATGGGTTATATGCAGGCAGATAAATGTTGGTCTTGGAATTATGGTTGGCACAGACATTGTGGGCAGAAAGGCCTGTTCTTGTGTTGTACTATATGTTAACTACTGCCAATTTAAAAATAGATGTGTGTTAACCCTATGAAATTGGGTTAGTACACAATTGCACTGGTTATTAGATTTCCAAAGGATACCTGTAAAGAATGTATTTTTAAAGGGGGAATATGAGCTGAACTATCCAAGGACCATGAGAGCTTCACATTGATTTGAAAGATTGCAGGTCTGTATCCTGAAACCCCCTATTTTGACACAAAAAGTTGTACTTGAGTTAGGTTTGATTGTATTTACGTGTAGTGTTTGGTTGGATCGCATGCAAAACAAAGCTTGTTGCTGCATCTCGTTACACGTGACATTAATAAACGCACACCTAACAAACAGTAGGATACATAATTCACATGATGTTTCCACTAGAGCGAGAGTCTACGACCATAGTCTCAGAATTAAAGGGCACTCTTTTAGAACGGATGTGAGGAGGAACTTCTTTAGTCGGAGGGTAGTTAATCTGTGGAACTCATTGCTAGAGAGGCCTGTGGAGGCCAAATCAGTGGATATTTTTAATGCAGAGTTAGACAAATTCTTGATTAGAACGGGTGTCAAGGGTTATGGGGAGGCAGAAAAATGGGATTAGGAGGCAGAGATCAGCCGTGAATGGCAGAGTAGACTCAATGGGCCGAATGGCCTAATTCTACTCCTATAATGTGTGAACATTAACAATAACAATGACATGATCAATAAGTAAATGCAATTCTACATTTTAATGAAATTTCAATAAAAATAGATAACATTTGTATTATCATTGTAATAAGTGGTCTGTAGATATCTGAAATATGACTCACACAGCATCCTTATTCAAAACAATAATGGAATGATTCCCTTTTCTGAAGAAGGGTCTCGACCCGAAATGTCACCTATTCTTTTTCTGCAATGATGCTGCCTGATCCGCAGGGTAATTCCATCATTTTGTGTTTACTTTCAGTGTAAACCTGCATCTACAGTTCCTTCCTACACATTTCATTACTGTAGATAGTAGATATAGCATGGAAACAGGCCCTTCTGCCACCTAGTCCACGGCAACCATCGATCACCCGTTCACACTAGTTCTATGTTATTCCACATTCTCGCCCACACTAGGGGCAATTCACAGAAGCCAATTAACTTACAAACCTGCAAGTCTTTGGGATGTGGGAGGAAACCAGAGCACCGAGAGGAAACCCACACGGTCACAGGGAGAACATGCAAACTCCACACAGGCAGCCCCCGAGGTCAGGATCAAACCCTGGATTATGGCTCTACAAGGCAGCAGCTCTACCCGCTGCACCACTGTGCCTTCAGTAGAACAATAAAGATAAGCATTGGACAAATTTAAGGAATTGTTGGAATGAGTGCTTATATTTATGTGTTTGGCAAATGGTTGGTCAATATGATACCGTTAAGGAGGCCTCCGTTTGCTGTGGATTCATTTTGCAGTTAGTCCTTGCTCTCTCTTCACCGGTTAACAAACAGACGGACTTTTGTTTTAAGACTGTTGCTGAAATCCAACCCAGATTAATTCACTTTTTTTCCTCGACCCTCCAACAAATTTATTTGGCAAAGAGAGAAATTCTTTTTTTTTAATTTTTTTTTTTACAAACTTTGACTTCTGAAAGTAAAATACTTTGATCTTCCAAAAGCACATGGAACAAGTAATCAATTTACACTGAGAAATGGAACCTTAGTTTTTTTCTTTTAATTCCTTTTTAATGACTCAGCAATTTGTTTGACACGTAGCATGAAGCACATTACTAAATACCCTGTACTGGTTTCAACAGTATAACAGAGATTATGTTGGTAATGTCACAACCATCTAGCTGTGTGAGGGTTTTTGTTTCTGTGTAATCTTCCAGATTTTTTGTTACAGCAATTTAAAAGCACCTTTGACCTATGTAATGTAACTTGGTGTAGGTAGTGGTGTCATATCATATGCTTCAGTTTTCCAAAAGACCTCTTCGTGCATTGGTTCAGCACTTGCTTTCTGAAAGTTAAAATTGCATTTTTTCCTGAAGATTTTGTTGGTAGCTCTTCTTATTACACTGTGCAGTTGGCAGCAAAATAGAATTCTATCTTCTGAATGATTCGGAGAACAACAATGGACCTCTTATTTTAGAAATTGACTTTTGAAACGTTCTGAATTTTTGCTTTGGATTAATTAGGCTTAGGCTTATTATTGTCACATACTGGGGTACAGTGAAAAGCTTTGTTTTGCATGCTATTCAATCGGATCAGATAATACCATACATAGGCACAGTCAAGTACATAGGCACAATAGGTACTGCAAAGGGAAAATACAGAGTGCAGAATATAGTTCTTAGCATTGTAGTGCCTTAGTGCCATAGACAAAGTCCAATGTCTGCAATGGGGTAGAGGTGAATCGCACAGTACCCTAGCTTATGAAAGTACTGTTTAGAAGCCTGAAAACGAAGGGGAAGAGGCTGTTTCTGAGACTGGTGCTATGCACTTTCAAGCTTCTGTATCTTCTTCTGGACGGGCGAATGGATGGGGTGGCACAATGGCGTATCGGTAGAGTTGCTGTCTTACGGCACTGTGGACCCGGGTTCGATCCTGACTATGGGTGCTGTCTGTATGGACTTGTTCGTTCTCCCTGTGACCAGTGTGGGTTTTCTCCAGGTGCTCCACTGTCCTTCCACATACCAAAGTCGTACATCAGTAGGTCAATTGGCTTCATTAAAAAATAATTGTAAATTGTTCCTAGTGTGTAGGATAGCGTTAGTGTATGGAATGATCAAAGGTTTAGTTTAGTTTAGAGATACAGCATGTAAACAGGCCCTTTGGTTCACTGAGTGTGCACCGAACAGTGATCCCCGCACATTAACGCAAGCCTACACGCACTAGGGATTTACACTTATACCAAGTATACAAACTCAAGCCAATTCATCTACAAACCTGTATGTCTTTGGACTGCAGGAGGAAACCGAAGATCTTGGAGAAAACCCACGCGGAGAATGTACAAACTCTGTACAGACAGCACCCATAGTCGGGATGGAACCCGGGTCTCTGGTGCTGTAAGCGGTCTAAGGCAGCAACTCTACCACTGTGCCACCATGTCACCCCAGTTGGCGCAGACTAAGTGGGCTGAAGGGCCTGTTTGCTCGCTGTATCTCTAAAGTTTAAAGTACTTTAGTCTAAAGTCTAAAGACGAATGTTTCCACACAAATGTAAATAAGTGGCTGATAATCTAGTTTTATAAAATTACACCGTCACATGCACCTGATCTGCTAATTCGTACTTTATCTATTTTAGTGTAGTGCACTGAGGTACAGGGGAAAGCTTTTCGTTGCGTGCTATCCAGTCGGCGGAAAGACAATACATGAGACAATCGAGCCATCCACAGTGAACATCTACAGGATAAAGGGAATAATGTTTCATGCAAGAGAAAGTCCGATTAAAGCTAGTCTGAAGGACTCCATTGAGGTAGATGGCAGGTCAGGATCGCTCTCTAGTTGGTGATAGGATGGTTCAGTTGTCTGATGACAGCTTTGCATTAAAATTATAACCTTGCTTATAAATTTTAATTGTCTTTTGGAAGTTGAGGTAAATTAAATTTAAAGGCTGGAATGTTTTGAAACCAAAGGGGGAAGATAATGATGTTGAAAAAATCAATATGACTGATCAGTGGAGACAGAATGAACTGCAAATTGTGGAATCATGAATAAAACACAAAATGCTGGGGTAACTCAGAAGGTCAGGCAGCATCTTTAGGCTTGAGTGTGGAAACAGGTCCTTTGGCCCACCGAGTCTGCACTGACCAGTGATCACCAGCACTATCCTACACACCAGAGTCTATTTATAGTTTTACCAAAGTCAATTAAACCTACAAACCTATATGTCTTTGGAGTGTGGGAGAAAACCGGAGCACCCGGCGAAAATGTTGGCTAAATTATCCAATGATCATGAACAAAACCTAGCTTATTAATATAAAATGTAACATATTATTTTGAAATACTGTAGGTCTGTATCCTGAAACCACTTATTTTAACAGTTGCCTATTTCCTTTGCTCCATAGATGCTGCCTCACCCGCCGAGTTTCTCCAGCATTTTTGTCTACCTTCGATTTTCCAGCATCTGCAGTTCCCTCTGTAAAGTAGGCATACTTTGAGGATATTTTGCAGTGGATCACTAAAAGGAACTGCGGATGCTGGAATCTTGAGTAAAACACAAAGTGCTGGAGGAACTCAGCGGGTCAGGCAGCATCAGTGGAGGGGTTGGCCTAGATGATTGGAAGAGGGGGAATGACTATCTCTCCGGCAGGTCCATGGGGAAACCAAAAACAAAGTGAATCTAATAAAATAGAAGTTTTATTTAGTATTCAAATACAAATAAATTCTTTAGTAGAAATTCAAGCGAAATTACTTCCAATCACTCAAAATATTACAAAATAAAAGCAACTTTCTTCTCCTAAGTCTCCCTCTATAGCCAGAACTAGAATTCATTAATAATATAGGCCATTCCACTTTTAGTATAGATTTTTTTGTGTGAAGCATAAACATTAATATGAACCATTTGGGCTGAATCGGCTGTATCTCTGCATTGCATTCTATTGAAGTAAATATTTGATTTAGGCTTTAAAACTCAGCCAAAATCAAATGATGCCTTTACAGTACATGATATAAAGACACAAAGTGCTGGAGAAACTCAGTGGGTCAGGCAGCATCTCTGGGGAATATGGATAGGTGCGGTTTTGGGTCGAGATCCTTCTTTGGAAACCAGAATTTGCAGTTCTTCGTCCTCGGAGTACACGGTTCACGCGCACATGGATGCACGCGCTGGCGCAATGTGTGTGCGTGAGAGAGAGTGCGAGAGTGTGCATGCAAACTCTGGTATTTCAGCAGCAATGAACGCACAACCCATCCCTGTCTACCAATGTCATTTTCCCTGATTAAAGATTTTTACGTATTATTTAAATGCAAAAGAATGTGCCAAGCAGATCAGATACCCTCTAAGAAGCTTAACAGAATGTTAGAACAGACAAGATCTCAGCACTATTTCATTAAGCCAGACTAGAATCTTAATATAACATAAGGTTGCAACTTTGCCAATAATTGTTTTTTTTTTGGTCTACGTGCATAATGCAGAAATGCAATTGCAATAAACGACACACTTTTTAAGGTTATTTTAAATGTTAAATTAAAAATTGCTTTGCTATAAACAAGGTTTATTAGTTTGAAATTTTGATTTTATTTGCATACAGAGCATCTCTGCTCCATTTAGAATGTATTGCTAGGGCACTGTCCAATTCATGTTTATCCCATTGGACTTTATCTATGGAACTGATGCACCACAATGCTGAGAACTATATTCTATATTCTGTGTCTTCCCCTTTGCTCTCCCTACTGTACTTGAGTTTGACGATTGTATTTGTGTATAAACAAGCAACACAAAGCTTTTCACAGTGGCTAACAGCTAAATGTATTAGCATGATCATGCTTCAATGCAGTTACTTTGAACTGATGTTTATGGTATTTAATCACGTGGCAATTGTTTTTAATCAAATAATAAAGCAAAAAGATAAGTAAACCTGTGGTAGAAGCAAAATATTGAACCTTGTAATGCAGCTTGTTCTTGTCAATCTGTGTGAACATTTCTTAAAATTGATTTATCAAAGATTTTAACCTTTTCAATAATGATTACAGTCTAATGATAAATGTATTCTATATTGAAGGGACATGATTATTTAGACCTAACACTGATAAGAATGTATTTAAAATAGTTTCTGAAATGGCTTTAGTCACTTTTCAGTACTTAGTTAAAAGTTGTTTTTCTATTTAAATTAGAGAAACTGCATGGAAATAGGTTCTTCGGCTCATTGGGTCCATGCAGACCATCGATCACCCATTCACACTAGGTCTATGTTATCCCACTTTAGCATCCACTCCCCACACACTAGGGAACATTTACAGAGGCCGATTAACCTACAGACCCTTACGGCCACAAAAAGAGTTATTGACCTTTAGACGACCCCATCAGAAATATTCAGTAATACTTCAGTCATTGCTTTTGTTCTGTGGGACATCATTCTTGTCCAGGCTTGGATGGAGTGGATGTGGAGAGGATGTTTCCACAAGTGGGAGAGTCTAGGACCAGATGCCATAGACTCAGAATAAAAGGACTAGCCTTTTGAATTAAGATGATGAGGAATTTCTTAAGTTAGAGGATGGTGAATCTGTAGAATTCATTGCCACAGTGGAGGCCAAATCAATGGATATATTTTAAGGCGGGGAAATTGAAAGGCTCTTGATTAGTATGGGCACCAGGGATTATGGGGAGAAGGCAGGAGAATGGGGTTGAGAGGGAAAGACAGATCAGCCATGATTGAATGGCAGAGTATACTTGAGCTGAATGGCCTAATTATTCTCCAATAATTTATGAACATATGAACTATCATGGGAGTTAGATTGGCATTAACAATAAATTATAATGGAAAGCAACTGGCAAAGATGTCTGACTGTAACTAATGTTAATTTTTGTCAAAATAAATAATTTTAGGAAATCATAGATTTTGTTTTTGATTGACAAATCAGTTCTGTTTTGATAGGAATCTGCAATTTAATGTTCACTGCTTTCTAGAAAGTGTTTAATCTGCTCCTCTAAGAGAGGATGAATGGTGGATTGTTTAAAATCCTTTTATCACAGAAATTAATATCTTCTTGGCTCAATGTTAAAAGAATCTGTTAACATCTGCACTATCTGTAATGTAATGCAACACAGATGAAACACTCGGTTTCTACAGCTCACAGATTGTGTTGTATTTTATTTTCAACACAGTGGGAATGAAGCACTGTTATTTTATTCTACTTCATTCATCCATCAATCAATCAATGACAAATTCACCAGCTAAATGCTGGATAAATTATTCATGTCATAGGGGCAGAAGTAGGCCATTCAGTCCAAGGAGTCTATTCTGCCATTCAATCATGGCTGATCGATCTTTCTCTCTCAACCCCATTCTCCTGCCTTCTCCCCATAAACCCTAGACACCCTTACTAATCAAGCATCTGTCAATGTACATCTGTCAATCCACCTCAAAAATACCCAATGACTTGACCCCCACCACCGTCTGTGGCAATGAATTCCACAGATTCGCTACCACGTCCTTTTATTGTACGGCTGCCCTCTGATTCTAGACTTTCTCACTAGTGGAAACATCCTCCCCACATCCACTCTATCCAGGCCATTCACTATTTGGTAAGTTTCAATGAGGTCCCCCCTTATCCTAAACTCCAGCGAGTAGAGGCCAAGTGCCATTAAACTCTGTCAAATTAATTATTATGTTCAGCATTCTCGGTGAAGCTATGAAGACATATAGACGGTAGACACAAGAAACTGCACGTGCAGGAATCTCGAGCACACAGCGCAAAGTGTTGGAGTAACTGAGTGGGTCAGGCAGCATCTCTTGAGAACATTGGTCAGTGACGTTTCAGGTCGGGACCCTTTTTAAGACTGATGTTTAGGCAGTTTGCAAAGAGTTCAGAAGCTACGCAGTCGGGCTTCTCAATATCAGCAGTGTGTCCTTTTATAGAATCATCAAACATGGAAACAGGCCATTTGGCCCAACTTGTCCATGCTGATCAAGATGCCCCCTCGAAGCTAGTCCCATTTGTCTATGTTTGTCCAATATACCTCTAAACCATTCGTATCCATATACCTGTCCAAGTGTTTTTTAAATGTTGTTCTCATATCTGCCTCAACTACCTCCTCTGGCAGCTCATACTATATATCCACCACCCTCCCCTGATATGGAAAAGGGTACCCCTCAGGTTCCTATTAAATCATTCCCATCTCACCTTTAACCTGTCCTCTGGTTCTTGATTCTCCCGCCCTGGGTAAAAGATTCTGTACATTCACCCTATTTATTTCCCTCACGATTTTTTAAGATCATTCAAACTGTGCAGAATAAAGCATTAAATAGATGCTTCTGAATTAATCCACATCCAATGAATGAATGGAACTAAATTTAACATCTTCAGTTCTTGGTGTACAGTCCTATTTGTGTTCTCATTTGCTCTAGAATATCTTTTAAATGTTTGCATTTGTAATTATATAAAATTATAAGTTTGATAGATAGGATGAAAACATAGTATTTTACCCAGGATTGGGGAATCAAGAACCAGAGGACATAGATTTCAGGTGAGAAGAGCGAGTTTTAATAGGAACCTGAGGGGCAACCTTTTCACCCATAGGCTGGTGGGTATATGGAATGAGGTGCCGGAGGAGGTAGCACTATAACAATATTTAAACATTTGAGGCAGGTACTATAACAACATTTAAAAGACACTTAGACAGGTACATGAATAAGAAAGGTTTAGAGGGACATGGGCCAAATGTGGGCAAATGGGACTCGCTTAGGTAGTGCATCTTGGTCGGCTTGGATGAGTTGGGCCGAAGAGTCTGTCTCCATGTGTAGGAGAGAACTGCAGATGCTGTTTTAAACCGTAGATAGACACAAAATGCTGGAGTAACTCAGCAGGACAGGCAGCATATCTGGAGAGAAAGAATGGTTTCGAGTCGAGACCCTTCTTCAGACTGATGTCAGGGGAGTGGGCAGTACAGATGTAAAATGCAGTCGAAGACAGTAAGACTGGTCGGAGAACTGGGGGGTAGAGGGATGGAGAGTGATGGAAAGCAAGGGCTATTTGAAGTTAGATTAGTCAATGTTCATGCCGCTGGGGTGTAAGCTACCCAAGTGAAAAATGAGGTGCTGTTCCTCCAATTTGTGCTGGGCTTCACTCTGACACAGAAAGGTCAGTGTGGGAATGGGAGGGGAGTTAAAGTGTGTAAGCCTGTCCCTGTGCTGTATGATTCTGTCTGCTGGAATTAAAGAATAATGAACGGTGCACGCTGCACTATGGCGCACGGTGGAGTTGTTACCTTACAGAGTCAGAGAGCCGAGTTTGGTGCTGTTTGTACGGAGTTAGTACATTCTCTCCGTGACTGCGTGGATTTTCTCTGGGACTGAATTCTTGCCACACTACAAAGACATACAGGTTTGCAGGTTAATTGCTTTTGGTAAAAAATGTAATTGTCCCCAGAGTGTAGGATAGTGCTGGTGCACAGGGATTGCTGGTCGGTGTGGACTTGGTGGGCCAAAGGGCCTGTTTCTGTGCTGTATCTCTAAACTGAACTGAACTAAATTGAGTAAATACATTAAATAAAAGGGAAATATGCTGTATGCAGGTTGGGGGTCAGACCATAAATTAGTTTTGGTAGAAGTTCATTCATCAGTAAATAACATCTGTGCTTTTTACTAGCCTTGTGAAGCATGAAGATGAATGCTTTAAGCCTGAAGAATGTCCCTGTCTTTGGAAAGGAAAGGAGTATTTTCCGGGTGATCGAGTAAAATCCCCGTGTTACATCTGGTGAGTGAGCCATCTTCTGGTGTTCATGTGAACAGTCTCTGTTCTTTCAATTGGAAAGTCTTTCTGCTTATTTCCCCACGTCACTACAAATCCTCTTCCTTTCCTGAGCCCTAGAGGTTTTTAGTGTGTTGCATTTGTAACTGTGCTTTTCTGTATTACAAATAGTGATAGATTTTAGATGTAATAAAAGGGATTTCAAAAAGGCAGCCAGCATCATCAGAGACCCACACCACCCTTGCCACACTCTCAGTTCACTCCTGCCATCGGGAAAAAGGTAGAGTCTGAAAACTGTAATGTCCACGTTCAGGAGCAGCTTCTTCCCTACAATCTTCAGTCTATTTAAAAACTATAACCTCCAAATAGGCTCTGAGCCACGTAGACTTGGGACATAATTTTTGACTTTGCACTATTATTGTCTATTTATTTATTTGTTTTTTTATTATATATACTGAACATTTGTTGTTTGTTATGATGTTTACAGAGTAATATGTTTACATATCAGTTGTGCTATTGTAATATAATTGATCTGATTCGGAACTTATGACGATAAAACACTCTGGACTCTTCACTTTCCCCATCAAAGACAATCCAATCTTTCTGCCATGCATGATTTTAAAAAGCCCAAAGAATATTGTGAAATAGAACATTTGTTTAAAAAAAAAAAGTCGATTTGGCCAATTTCATTCATTTGCAAGTTTCAAATTTTGAGAAGAGGGGTTTTGGAAGGTCATGCAAAACTCTTATAAATGTAAAGCTGTTGTGATCTGGAGAGATGGGTAGCTGACAGCAGCAAGAATGGTAATTTCGATTCAACATGGATATTTCCAAATATAAAAACTCCTGATAAAAATGTTCCTTGATATGCAGAATTCACAGATATTATACATGACCCTTAAGTCTCAGCATCATAGCATTCAGTCTGAAGAAGGACTTCGACCCGAAACGTTGCCCATTTCCTTCGCTCCATAGATGCTGCTTCACCCGCTGAGTATCTCCAGCATTTTTGTCTACCATAGCATTTAGCAGCCTGGTGCACATTGTTTTTTAATAAACCCAATGTTAAAGAGTGTTTATTGTTGGATAAAAAGGAATTTTAGTTCTTTAGAACTTTAGTGAAAGTAATTTGCTTAATAACTGACGTTTGTGTATCTTTATTGGTAAAATGTCCTGCAGTGTTTGCCAGCATGGGGCATTCCAGTGCACATTCCAACCCTGCCCTTCCGTGTGCACCGCCTATGGGGACCGCCATTTCAAAACTTTTGATGGAGTCCATTATGACTTTATGAGTAATTGCAAGGTTTACCTTGTCAAGGTAAGAGCTTTCTTTCATTGCAATCTCATTGGTTTAGGAAAACATAGACAAGTACAGATAACCGTATATTCAGCGTGGTACAGCGGTAGAGTTGCTGCCTCACAATGGCAAGGACCCGGGTTCGATCCTGACCTCGGGTGCTGTCTGTACCGAGTTTGTACATTCTCCCTGTGACCGTGTGGGTTTCCGCTGGGTGCTCCGGTTACCTCCCACATCCCAGAGACGTGCAGGTTTGTAGGTTAATTGGCTCCTGTAAATTGTCCCTAGTATATAGAGAATGCATGAGGAAGTGGGATAACATAGAACTAGTGTGAACGAGTGGTCAATGGTCAGTGTGAATTTGGTGAGCTGAAAGGCCTGTTTCCATACTGTATCTCAAAACTAAAAACAAAACTAACTGGCCCAAAACATCACCTACATTCAAACATTATTATCCTGTCCATGGAGTTGCTCATTGCATGTGCCGAATCTGAAACCAGCAAGCAAGAACATTTTACTTGATTGCTAAGAAATTAATGATAAATCTCTAACAACAATTTTTTTCTTCTTCTTCCTGGCAGAGTCATGGGAGTTTAAACCTGTCCATTACTGCTGAGAATGTTGATTGTTACGGGAGTGGTGCTATTTGTAGGAAAGCCCTGAGCATCTTGGTTGGAAATAGTTCCTTGGTCTTTGATGATGATAGCGGAAAGCTGGTAAGCTGATCACAGTTAACCAAACCATTTTCCATCACTGCATTTAATAATTAGCAAATACATGCTTACTTCCAAGTTATTCAGCTTGGCTATTTGCTTTGTAATTCACAGTAATGTCGCCATAAATAACATTATCTGTTTATTTTATATAGTTATTTAATATGAGGGCGGCACCTTTGTTAAAGTCGCTGCCTCACAGCACCGGAGACCCAGCTTCGATTATGACCTCGGGTGCTGTCTGTGTGTGGAGTTTGCACCTTGTCCCTGTGACTGTGTGGGTTTCCTCCAGGTGCTCAAGTTTCTTCCCACATCCCAAAGACATAGAAACATAGAAATTAGGTGCAGGAGTAGGCCATTCGGCCCTTCGAGCCTGCACCGCCATTCAATATGATCATGGCTGATCATCCAACTCAGTATCCCGTACCTGCCTTCTCTCCATACCCCCTGATCCCCTTAGCCACAAGGGCCACATCTAACTCCCTCTTAAATACATACGGGTTTGTAGGTTAATTGGCTCTCTGTATATTGCCCTAGTGTGTAGGGAGTGGATGGGAAAGTGGGATAGAAACATCGAACTAGTGTGAATGGATGATCGATGATTGGCGTAGTTTAGAGATACAGCACGGAAACAGGCCCTTCGACCCACCGAGTCTGTGCTGGCCAGTGGTCCCCATACACTAGCACTATCCTACATGCTAGAGACAATGTACAATCTTTACTGGTCAATTAACCTACAAACCTGTACGTCTTTGGAGTGTGGGAGGAAACCAGAGCACCTGGAGAAAACCACACGGTCACAGAAAGTACAAACTATGCACAGACAGCACCCATAGTCAGGATCGAACCTTGGTCTCTGGCACAGTGAGGCAGCAACTCCAACTGCCCATGCCGGACAGAAATCCACATTTAGTTCTATGCTCTCAATAATATTAGCTGTAAGTACCGATTGTTGCTTTAAGGCCGTTACTTCTTTAAGGATGTTGTAACGTGATAACTGCCTCTCTTGCGGCAACAAATTTTGTAACGCAGTCTATGAGGAGCCCTTGCATTAAGGGGACATTCCATGTTCAAGAAAACACAAAGTGCTGGAGGATCTCAACGGGTCAGGCTGCATCTTTGGAGAGGATGGATAGGTGACGTTCTGGGTCAGGACCCTTCTTCAGGCTAATTATAGGCGAGGCAGAAAGCTGGAAAAGAGAGGTGGCAGTGGGACAAAGCCGAGCAAGAGATGGGTGGATGCAGATGAGGGCGGAGGGGTTGATTCACAGAAGGATGGATGAAGGCAAGGGTGTCAAAATGGGAGAAGGAGAAAAAAAGGGAGTTGGGTTAGGAGAGAAGAGTAAAATGTAAAGTCAGAAGGAGAGATGGGGGCAGAAGGGGACAAGATAGTGGGAGTTCATAAGATAGGTGCAGAATTAGGCCATACGGCCCAACAGGTCTACACCATTCAATCATGGCTGATCTATCTTTCCCTCTCTAACCCCATTCTCCTGCCTTCTCCCCAGAACACCTGACACTTGGGAAGAAACTGTACTCACTGGAATGGGGCTGCAGGGGGGGAATGAGGTGGGGAAACGAGGGTTGCTACCTAAAAGTGGAGAATTTATTGTTCAGTTGGAGTTCAAATAGGTTTTTGAGGATGCAAGAGCTGGAAGTTGTGAAAAAGTCATTTTGAAAAGCAGAAAGGGGAAGGAAAGACGAGTCTGGCAGTGGAATCTCATTGACTGTGGCAGATCTTTAGAACTATCTCCAGAATTGATGGAATGACTGTGGCTGGCGCTAAGTTTCAAATGTGTTGAAGGACACAAATTACATTGCTCAAGTGACTGTTTCTGTATTGGAGACCAATCACATCTAGACTAAGACGCAAGGAACTGCAGATGCTGGGTAAAAGAAAGAAAAAGACGACTGATGAAGGGTCCCAGTGAGAGTCTGGGACCAGAGGACACAGCCTCCGATTGAAAGGACAGACCTTTAGAAAGGAGATAAGGAGTGATTTCTTTAGCCAGACGGTGGTGAATCTGTGGAATTCATTGCCAATGATGGCGGTGGAGGCCAAGTCATTGGGTATGTGTATAGCAGAGATGACCAGATTCCTGATTAGTAGGGGTGTCAAAGGTTACGGGGAGAAGGCAGGAGAATAGGGTTGAGAGCGTAAGCCCTGATTACGTGGCAGAGTGGACTCGATGGGCTGAATGGCCCGAGTCTGCTCCTATGTCTTATGGAAACGTCGTTTAACCATGTGCTCCAGAGATGCAGCTTAACCCGATGAGTTACCCGAGCACTTTGTGTCACATCTAGATTAAATGTGGCAATCTTTTATACCATTCAGCAAATAATGATCATGAATCTTCTCAGAGTCCTTCCAGCTTCATGGACACAAAACAGACGATACAGATATGGAAAGCGGGAATATTTACCATGATACATTTCCCTGATGAGGATATTTCCATACTATGGGATGAAAGGACAACAATACACATCCAGGTTGGGCCCAGGTGGCAGGTAGGTACACACCATTAAATGCAGCATCTAACCTCTTGCTGTGAAAATCTTCAATTCATGTTTAGCTTAAAGAGGTTCCACGCAACGTGGCCTTTCCTCATCAGAATAAAAGGACGTACCTTTAGAAAGGAGATGAGGAGGAATTTCTGTAGACAGAAGGTGGTGAATCTGTGGAATTCATTGCCACAGATAGCAGTGGAGACCAAGTCAGTGGGTATTATTAAAGTGAGGACGGACAGGTAATTGAGTTAGAGTCTCAAAGGCTAATGGAGAATGCAGGATGATGGGGTTAGGAGGGAGAGATAGATCAGCTATGATTGAATGGCGGAGTAGACTCAATGGCCAAATTCTGCTCCTTTGACATGAATCTATCACAGTAATCAGCTGCATATTTATATACTGCAGAAAATGGAGCAACAGCACAGAGACAGGCCCTTCGGCCCGCAATGCTAGTGCTGAACATGATGCCGAGTTAGACACAAGGAAGTGCAGAAGCTGGAATCTTGTGCAAAAGAGACAAAGCACTGGAGGAACTCAACGGGTCAGGTACCATCTGTGGAAGATTCCCCAAAGATGCTGCCTGACCTGTCGAGTTATTTCAGTGCTTTGTGATTTTTTTTATACATGATGCCAGGTTAATCACATCTGCCAGGTTAATCACATCTGCCTGCATGTGATCCATATCCCTCCATATCCCTCCATCCCCATGCATATCCACAAGCATTTCTCAAAGTCTATTAAATGCCACTATTGTATCTTGGTCCACGCCACAGCTGGGAGTGCGTTCTATGCATCCACCACCCTCTGAGTACAAAAAAATATCTTGTCCCATATATCTCCTTTAAACTTTGCCCCACTCACCTTAAAGCTATGCCCTCTAGTCCTTGACATTTCCACCCTGGGGGTAAAAAGTTCTGACTGTCTACCCTATCCATGTCTCTCGTAATTTTATCTACTTCTGGGTCTCTCTCTATATATATATATAGAGTATATATGTAGAGTATAAGTATATGTATATATATATACTTATATATATATATATATGTATATATATATACTTAAGGTGTCCTCTCAATCTCCAATGTTCCCGAGCAGTTATTAGAACTGTAACGTATTTTTTACTATAGATTAAGTAACTTTTTCCCCTGCTCTCCTACTCGCTTCCTTGCAGGGTAAACTCTCTGGGTTGTGTGGAAATTTTGACTTGAAAACTGTCAATGAAATGAGGACACCAGACCAGATGGAAGCACCCAATCCACAAGAGTTTGGGACCAGCTGGACAGCCGTGGAGGTATCTAAACATTCAAGACATTAAAGACTTAGCTTGATTGTGGGAATGGGAAGGTCTCTGGCTGTTGAGTGCGATCCAGAGATAGGTCTGGCTGAATGTATAGACACAAAATGCTGGAGTAACTCAGCGGCTCTGGCGGTATCCCGGGAGAAAGGGAGTAGGTGACATTTCCAGACGGTGTGGGCAAGTTGGGCGGATGGGCCTATTTCCATGCTTTATGACTATGACTCTAACCCTTCTTCAGACTGAAAGGTAGAGAAGGCCGGAGCAAAATAGGGCCGGCAACAGATGACCTCAGGAAGGGTGGAGTGCATAATGGCCCATTGTTGGGTGGGGAAGATGAGCTAACGACAGGGTTAGTTCGATGCGAACCGTGGAACTAGTAAGACAACTATGGTGGGGGTGGCTT
Source organism: Leucoraja erinaceus (assembly GCF_028641065.1). Lineage (NCBI taxonomy): Eukaryota > Metazoa > Chordata > Chondrichthyes > Rajiformes > Rajidae > Leucoraja > Leucoraja erinaceus. The sequence continues at coordinate 20,483,388 of NC_073394.1, forward strand.
AGCTAGTGGTGTGAAAAGAAATGTAGGAATTAATTGAAATTAGAGACATCAGTGTTCATACACTGTAAGTTGCCCAAGCGAAATATGAGCTATTGTTCCTCCAATTTGTGTATGGCCTCGCTCTGACAGTGGAGGAAGCCCAGGACAGAAAGGTCAGACTGGGAAGGGGAGTTGAAATGTTTGGCAACCAGGAGATCATGTAGGGCAAGGTGGACTGAGCGTAGGTGTTCAGTGAAACGATCGCCAAGTCTGCCCTTGGTCTGGCTGATCTATAGCAGCCCACACCAGGGGCACTGGATACAGGAGAAGAGGTTGGAGGAGGTGCACCTCTGCCTCGCCTGCAAACGCTGTCGGGGTCCCTGGATGAAGTCAAGGGAGGAGGTATAAGGACAGGCGTAAGGTTGATATCCATGGAGCTTGCAAGTGGGTCCATTGTTCTGCTTATAAATTAGAGTGCCATCCACTCCTTATGCCATTTAAGTGTAGGATTATATTCTCAAATTGGGCATAGGGAATGGGGTGTGGTGATGGTCGGAGGATGAGTATGGAACATGGAATTGTAATTTTAACAATGGGGATAAATCACAGCTGCATATTAGAGACCCTTTCGCCCTGATTTAAACTGACTAGGGGAACGTCACGGTGGCACAGTGGTGCACTGCCTTACAGCCATAGTGACCCGGGTTAAATTCTGACTACGGGTGCTGTCTGTACGGAGTTTGGACATTCCCCCTGTGACCCTTGTGGGTTTGTAGGTTAATTTACGTTTGTAAAATTTAAAAATGTCCCTAGTATGTAGGTTAGTGCTAGTGTAACGGGGTGATCACTGGTTGGCACAGACACGGTGGGCCGAAAGGCCTGTTTCCGTGCTGTAGCTCTGTGCTGTATCTCTGAAGGGCCTGTTTCTGTGCTGTATCTAGTGTGGGCTCATACAGATCGGCCAGCCCAAAATTAAAAGTATTACCGTATTTACATGCATATCACTGACATAATCTTTCGCAGTGTGCAAGCAGCCCTGATGTCCGTAATCCATGCCACCTGAACCCACTGAGGGAGCCGTTTGCAAAGAAGGAATGTGGGATATTGTTGTGCGATGTGTTCGAGCCCTGCCATGCGGTGGTGAGTGCCGATCTTAACACTGGCCGTTTCTCCTCTGCTTTGATTCATAGTACCTGGTCTCACCTCAAACCACAGGCCTTTGAATGGGGTGGTTACAGTTCTTGGTCCACTGATGCTCTCCCCACATGTCTGATGTTCTTCCCCACTGACCATACAGCATGGAAACAGGCCCTTTGGCCCAACTTTCCCACACTGACCAACCTGCCTGTCTACACTAGTCCCACCTGCCGATGTTTGGCCCATATCCCTCTAACCCTTTCCTATTCATGTACTTGTCCAAATGTTTTTTTTTAAACATTGTGGAAATATCTGCCTCAACCACCTCCTCTGGCACCCTCCGAGTAAAAAAAAAACTTACCCCTCAGGGTCCTATTAAATCTATCACCCCTCACCTTAAAACCTATGTCCGCTAGTTTGTACAGCTTGCCCCAGACCGCAGGAAATTGCAGAGAGTTGTGGATGTAGCCCAGTCTGTCACACAGACCAGACTCCCCTCAATTGACTCCATCTACAATTCAGGTTGCCTTGGAAACTGGCATAATCGAACAACATAATCAGCAACCTGTGTCACAACAGTCATTCCTCCTTCTCCCCGCTCCCATCGGGCAGAAGGTACAGAAGCTAAAAAGTGCGCACCACCAGACTCTGGAACAGCTTCTTCCACTTGGTCAGGCTTCCAATGATCTTTCCAGGCTACTGTCTGATTCATCTCCACCCCATTGAGGACATTGGACTTTATCTCTGGAACTGACGTTCTACTATGCTGGAGAACTATATTCTACACTCTATCTTCCCCTTTGCTCTACATACTGTACTTGAGTTTGGCTTGATTGTATTTATGTATAGTATTATCTGATGTGATCGGAGAGCATGCAAAGCAAAGCTTTACACTGTACCTCAGTACACTTGACAATAAGCATTCACAAAGCAGGGGAAAGAGGCACGCTTTCACATGCTTGCTCAAACATTAGACATTTGCATTTCATTTGTTATGTCAAACAACTCAAATTCCCTTCTAAGTTTCTTTTAATTGATTTACTTCTTCGGAGAAAATTGCACTTTACAAAGTAGTTGTAGATTTTGGAGAGGAGGTTTCAGGATCTATGGAAAGTTGCTAGTTAAATGCTCGCCAATTGAAAAAACAAGAAAGGGAAAATACTATAACCAAATTTAAATCAGAGAAAGGCGAATTACTAATATTACCTAAAGATATTAATAATAGATTTGCCCAATTTTACCAAAACTTATATACATCTAAAATTAAAATAGAAGATAGTAAAATAAAAACATTTCTAGATAACTGTAATCTTCCAATACTGGACCCTTTGGAACAAGAGGAACTAGGAGCTCAAATTACAATCAAAGAAATAAGTGAAACAATAAAATCGCTGAAAAATGGTAAGACACCGGGACCAGATGGTTTTAATAATGAATTTTATAAAAAATTTCAGGAGATAACGGCCCCTTATTTATTTAATTTATACTCCCATTCTTTTAAAGAAAACAAACTACCTGAAACACTAACAGAATCAACTATTACGCTTATTCCAAAAAATGATAAAGATTTAGAAGATCCGGGCTCGTAAAGAGCTATATCACTTTTAAATACAGATAAGAAAATTTTAGCAAAGATTTTAGCAAGTAGATTAAGCAAATATATTAGTAAACTGATAAACCCTGATCAAACGGGGTTTATACCTAAAAGATACTCATTTAATAATCTGAGACGTCTGTTTAATATAATGTACTCGCATAAAGTAGAGGAAGAAGATATATCAATTATTTTCTTTGGATGCAGAGAAAGCATTTGATCAGGTAGAGTGGCAATATTTTATATAAAGTACTGACAAAAATTTAACATGGGAGAGAATTTTATAACATGGGTAAAATTATTATATGATAAACCGATGGCAAGAATTTTAACTAATAACATGTTATCTCAAAAATTTCAACTATCAAGGGGTAATAGGCAGGGATGTGCACTATCACCCCTGCTATTTGCCCTTATGATAGAACCTCTGGCTGAAAGTATAAGAATTCATCCGAATATTCAGGGCTATAATACCAGGGACTCAAAGAATAAAATCTCATTATATGCAGACGATATACTTTTATATATTACAAAGTCACAAACGAGCATACCAAATTTATTAAACTTAATAGAGGAATTTGGGTCTTTTTCTGGATATAGAATAAACTGGAACAAAAGCGAAATCATGACATTAAAACCTCAAGAACCTACACACTTACTGAAGTTCCCCTTTAAAATCGCAACAGAAAAATTTAAATATTTGGGTATTCAGATTACTAGAAAATATAAAGCATTATTCAATGCTAATTTCATACCTTTATTAAATAAACTTAATACACAGATTAAATTTTGGAAAACACTTCCCTTATCATTATTAGGTAGAATAAATGCAATAAAAATGATCTTCCTACCACAATTACTATACCTATTTCAGTCTATACCAGTATATATACCAAAATATTTTTTAAAAAAATTAGACTCTAACATTACAAATTATATTTGGGACTATAAATCACATAGAATCACAAAAAAACACTTATGTAAACCAAAAGAGGTCGGGGGACTTTCACTTCCGAATTTTATGTATTATTACTGGGCAGTGCATATTAAGAATATGATTTATTGGTTGGATAGTTCTACACAACAGACAGAATGGATAAAAATGGAGAAGGAGGATTGTCATCCTTGTAATATAGGAACGATCCTCTTTTCCCCAAAAAAACTGAATATGTGGGGAGGAAATATATAAGAAGAACCCAATTATATATGGTACAATAAGAATTTGAAAACAACAAAAATTATCTTTAAAATTAAGAAATCTATCACTGTTAATGCCAATTGCGAATAACCCTTTATTTAAACCATCTCTTATTGATAAGACATATAACCAATGGGAAAGTCTCGGAATTAGAAGGATCAGGGATATGTACGAAACAGGAAACCTACTATCATTCCAACAACTACAATTAAAATTTAAATTGAAAAACAATCAATATTTTAAATATCTTCAGATTTGCGACTTTGTGAAAAAATATATACAAGGATATCAAAAAGTAACTCCTGACTTATTGGAAGAAGCAATGAATATTGAAGCTGACTCACAAAAATTAATATCCTATTTATATAATAGTATTCTAAATATAGACCTACCATCGACAGAGGTACTTAGAGAAGAGTGGGAACGGGAATTAATGATAAAAATTACGAAGGTTAAATGGGAAAAATACCTGATATATATTCATAAATGTTCAATTAATGTAAGACATAATCTAATACAATTTAAAATTGTACATAGATTATATTATTCAAAAACAAGATTGAACAAATTTTATCCAAATATATCCGCCACTTGTGATAAATGTCTAGCCCAAAAGGCAACTATAACACACTCCTTAGTTTCCTGCATAAAACTTTATAGATTTTGGAATGATATTTTTGAAATACTTACAAAATTATTCAAGACAAGAATGGAACCTAATACTGAAATGATTATATTTGGTGTAATGGAAGATGGGAATAAATTGAACACATCTCAAAATCTATTCCTTAATTATGGTTTAATAATAGCAAAAAAATTAATACTTAAATTTTGGAAGGGTACATCAATACCAACGCTTAAAATGTGGATTGCAAGTATGTTGGACACCGCTCATCTTGAGGAAATGCGATTCCTCCTAATGGATAAATCAGACCAATTCATAACGAGTTGGTCTCCATTCGTCGTTTTTTTGGAATCATATGGTGTAACACAATTGTAAAAAATAACTGTTTCAGGACTGGACGAGGGTTGGTCAAGACTATAAATAATGATCTCCTTTTCTTTTCACTATTTTCTCTCTCAACTTTCTTCATTTACTCGTTTTCTTTCTTCACACACTATATATTTCACATTTTTCTATCCTTTACTATCTAACCTCTTTTTCTTATTCTCATCTTTTTTCAATGTAACAAAAAAAAAAAAGAAGTTGTACATAAAATGTATTATGAAAATATATATTAGGCACTTTGGTGCCATATGACTGTGCTTACTTCTAATAAAATAAAATATAAAAAAAAAAAAAAAAATAAATAAATAAATGCAGCACAACATTTAAAAGACATTTGGACAGGTACGTGTATAAGAAAGATATAGAGGGATATGGACCAAATACGGGCAAATGGGACAAGCTTAGAAGGGGTTAGTCAGGATGAGTTTGGTTGAAAGGCCTGTTTTCGTGCAGTGTTGCACTATAACCAAAAGTGAGCAGATCTGAATTAATTTATGTTGTTTTATTAATTGACTATCCATATTGACTATACTTGTTTTGAGGCATATTTTGTAAAACAAAACTGACGAGAGGGAATCTAATTGAAACCTACCAGGTAATGAAAGGCCTGGATAGAATGGATGTGGAAAGGATGTTTCCAGTAGTGGGAGAGTCTAGGACCAGAGGGCACAGCCTCGGAATAAAAGAACGTACCTTTAGAATGGAGATTTGTAGGAATTTCTTCAGCCAGAGGGTGATAAATCTGTGGAATTCATTGCCGCACTTGGTGGTGGAGACCAAGTCATTCAGTATTTTTAAAGCGGAGAATGACAGGTTTTTGATTAGTAAGGGTGTCAAAGGTTTAGGGATGAAGGCAGGAGAATGGGGTTGAGAGGGAAGAATAGATCGAATGGTGAAATAGATGTGATGGGCCGAATGGCCTACTTGTGTTCCTATGGTCACTGTGTTCTCTTCTCGTTGTTGTTCAGGTTGACGTCACCTGGTTTTATTCCAACTGTTTGACTGACACATGTGCATGTAACAGAGGTGGGGACTGTGAGTGCTTCTGCACCAGCGTGCTGGCATATGCTCAGACATGCTGCCAACATGGGGTTGCAATTGACTGGAGATCTCCGACCATCTGCCGTAAGTATAGAAACTTCAGAAAGAAACGTTGGATTGCTCACGGCTAGAGAATGGTTCTTAAGCAGTGACCCAAGCCCTCCAGTCTTTTTCAGACTGAAGAAGGATCCCGACCTAAAATGTCACCTATTCTGCCTGACGCACAGAGTCTAGCACTTTGTGTCTGTCGTCGGTATAGACCAGTACCTGCAGTTCCTTCCCACACCTCCAGTCTTATTATTGTGTTTAAGAAGGAACTGCAGATGCTGGAAAATCGAAGGTACACAAAAATGCTGGAGAAACTCAGCGGGTGCCTGCAGAAGGATTTCGGCCTGAAACGTTGCCTATTTCCTTTGCTCCATAGATGCTGCTGCACCCGCTGAGTTTCTACAGCATTTTTGTCTACCTTCCAGTCTTAATATCCCTTTAGCACAGGGGACATGAAATTTTAGTTTAGAGTTTTAGTTTATAGTTTTAGAGATACAGCATGGATACAGGCCCTTCGGCCCATTGAGTCTGTGCCAACCAATGGTCACCCATACACTAGTTCTATATTATCCCACTTTCACATCCACTTCCTACACACCAGGGGCAATTTTGCAGAAAACAATGATCCTACTCACCGGCATGTGTTTGGGATGTGGGAGGAAACTGGAGCACGTGGGGGAAACCCACGCAGACACAGGAAGAACGTGCAAACTCCACACATTCATTTGTTTGAATTTATATTTGAATGTGCATTGACATTGTATTCATTTATTTGAATTTTGAATTCTCTAAATGGCAAAAAACATAATTTTAATGACTTTTCTTCTTCATTTCAGCTTATGACTGTGAATATTACAACAAAGGTAAGATTTATAATATCTGTAAAACAGAACATTGTGTGGTTTGCATTTATAAGACTTGCTGGGATGAAAAAGAGGACCAATGGTTTGGACAAGCAATTATTGTGCTTAATCACACAAGCTTTTATGGGTTATAAAATGTCTACCGTGCATGACCTTTCCGTTAAAAATTGGAATAAATTATACAGCATTTTCTGGAGGCTTCAGTTGAACAGAGAAATTCTTTAACTAAGTTAAAGTACAGAGCAAAAAAATAGTTCTGCACATACAGACCAAAACATACCTATTTCTTAAAATACCTCAGCTGCTTATCATGTAAGATTTTAGCGATATAGGCCTTTTAGCCCAACGAGTCCGCATCGACCAGTGATCACCCCGTATTCTACCATTATACAAAGGGCAATTTACAATCTTTACCGAAGCCAATTAACCTACAAACCTGCAGTTGTGAGGAGAACATACAAACTCAGTACAGACAGCACTCGTAGTCAGGATTGAACCCGGGTCTCTACCGCTGCACCGCTGTGCCACCCGGTGGTATGACTGTCAAATGTGAAAACAAGGGAACATTGTTTGAAGAACAGGGTGGAACAACTCAATCTGGAATCCCCATGTAGTGAAGCTACTGAATCATCAACGTCTTCCCCCCTAGAGGGGGCTAAGAGTTTACTCTATCTGGAAAGTTGTGGAATAGAATATCTCGTCATGTAGATCTTTTCTATTTTTAAGTCAACAAATGATTCTTAAGGTGACTGAAAAAATAGTTTTCAAAAATTGATTCAACAGGGTACATAGTCAGTACAGACAGACAGACAGACTAGATAGTCAGCACCTTTTCCCAGGGTGGAAATGTCAAAGATGAGAGGACATAGCATAAAGGTGAGAGGGGCAAAGTTTAAAGGAGAGGTGCAGAGCAAGTTTTTTTTTTTTGACACAGATTATCAGGGGTGGTGGTGGAGGCAGGTACAATAGTGGCTTTTAGGTAGTGGATCAGCGGCTTTTAGACAGGCACATGAATATGCAGGGCTGAAGGGCCTGTTCCTGCACTATACCTTTCTGGTATGTGTTGAGCTACTTGCAGTTTTATGAAAACAGTACCGCCCTTTTATACAACTTTTTTAAACAAAATCGTTCCATCATCCTCCCAATTCAAGCAGATGCTCACTTGTACAAGATGCCTGGAGCACTGGGAAGGAAGAGCTTTAAAAGGCAGAGCCACAGATGATTTTTAAAAAATCAACAATTTATTTGAGTAACACAGAGGTGCAGCTGGTAGAGCTGCTGCCTCAGGGCACCAGAGACCCAGGTTTGACCCTGAGCACTGGTGCTGTCAGTGTGTGGTGTTTGTACGTTCTCCCTGTGACAGCGTGGGTTTTCTCTGGGTGCTCTGGTTCCTTCCAACACTCCAAAGCCGCACAGGCTTGTGCGTTAATTGCTGGTCAGCATGGACTCGGTGGGCCACACTGTATCTCTGAAGCCTAAAGGCAACCCGATGCAGTTGATGTTTGTATGCATATGTGAATTTTCTAAAAGTAACAAAGTGAATCTCTCTTCTGCTCTACAGTGCTGGGGAAGGGGCCCTACTCGCTGGTCACTTACTTGCACGCAGGTACAGTGGTGGCCGCGGATTTGTTGAGCGGGACTGTTTTCCCAGCTACAAGAGAAATTTCCATTCCAGGAGTGGTGACACTTTTTATGCTGACTCCAGGTCTTCACTTGCCCAAGCCACATGGTAAGCTGGTCCAAGTCTGACACACTTGACAGTTTGTACGCATCCATCTCTGTACATTTGCCAAAACGCAACGTTATAACTAGCTGTTTGCACCCTAGAAATATATCGTCATTGTTTTCACGTTCAAAAGCCACAAACATCAAGAGGTGAATGTAAAAAAAAAACCAAGCAATTAAAACATTCTCTACATACAAACCAGGAAGATAGAAAATAGTATAAATTATTAATATCTATAGTTTTAGAGATACAGTGTGGAAACAGGAACTTCGACCCACCGAGTTCGCACCGACCAGCGATCACCCGTACACTTGTTCTATCCCACACACTAGGGGCTATTTGTAGAAGCCAATTAACCTACAAACCTGCAAGTCTTTGGAATGTAAGAGGAAACCGGAGCACCCGGAGAAAACCCACACCATCACAGGGAGAACATGCAAATTCCATACAGACTGCACCCGTACTCAGGATCAAATCCATGTCTCTGGTGCTGTAAGGCAGCAGCTTTACGGCTGCACCACCGTGACACCCTCAACTCTGTTCTTTTATCATGTCTGTTGTTACTCCTGTCATTGGCTGCTTTCATTTACATACAGCGTCTTCACATCTTCACATTTTATTGAAAAGAATATTGTAGTCAGGATCGAACCTGGGTCTCTGGTGCTGTAAGGTAGCAACTTTCCCACTACGACATTGTGCCACCCCTAATCGTTTAATTGTTTTTCATTTAAAGCAAACCTCTCCACTATTCAGTCACGATACTTCACTTATGACATTTATGTAGAAGTAATTTTCTCCAGCAATAAAGTGATGTTCCATTCTCCTCATATTTAGTTTTTTTCTTAATCTTCTATTTGTTTACAACAGATGTGTCACTAGTCTCCCTGGAAGTAGCTGACAAACCAAACTATTTTCTTCGGACTCGATTTGATGGCAGTCTGCACATAAGTAAATGGGAATTCAACGCAACGTTTCGAAAAGAGGCAACGTTTAAATTCCACAAGGATGCATGGGTCTGGGGATATAACGCCTTTGAATCTTACTCAAGACATGGATTTTTCATTCATCTTGCAAGTTCTACTCTCCATCTGTTGAAATACAATCACTCCCAGGGTTTCAGACATGCTACACTCTTCCAGCTTCAAGGTGAGCAAATGATTTCTTTGCTTTATGAAAGTTAAATAGGTTGGTTGTTAATGAAAAAATCTTTTAAGTAGGAACCAATTGTCATAATCCATTGAATACATTCTGAAAACCCATGGTACTGCAGATGCTGGAGTCTTCCATAGAACTTAAAGTGCTGGAGCAACTCAACGGGTCAGGCAGCATCTCTGGAGCTCATGGATGGGTGACGTTTTGGGTTGGGGCTCTTCTTCAGATTGATTAGGGTGGGGGAAGATGGCTGGAAGAGAGGAGGGGCAAGACAAAGCCTGATAAGCCATAGGTGGATACAGACGAGGTGGGTTTATGATAAAAGGTCACCAAGTGCTAGAGGAACTCGGAGAATCAGGCAGCACCTCTGGAGAACATGGACAGGCGGGGTTTCTGGCCAGGACCCTTCAGACTGATTGTAGTGGAGGTGGTTGGGTGGGTGGGTGGAAGGGGGAACTGGAAAATGGAGTTGGGAGCGGGACAAAGCCTGGCAAGTGATGGGTGGATACAGGAGAGAGGGTATCACTGGCAGATGGGTGGACAAAGATGAGAGAGATGAGGAGCAGTAAGAAAAGGAGATACAAGTCGGGGAGGAACTTGGGTGTAAGACTAGAGAGAGAAATGGAGTGAGTGGGAGAAATATAAAGTCGGGGAGGAACTTGGGAATTGGAAGTATAATGGGAGACTGAGAGATTCCGAAAAGTGGGGGGGTATTATTTTCACAGTGGGAGAAATGGGTGTTTATTTTATTAGGGGGTGGGGTGCACAAAACAGGAACCTAATTTTAGGTGAAATGGGGTAATCCAATAAACCTCTAGTTTTATGGGGTGGGGGTGGTGAAAACAATTCTGTGGAAAGAATGGTGAGAGTAGAAAAAATTCAATGTTCATAGTGGGAAATAGAAATAGGGAGGCCCCTTAGCTGCCAAGTATTCGGAGATGTGTATTCCGAAGATGTTGATGATCATCACTGATTCTCACTTAGGAACCTTGTAATCTAATGGGAAAATAACAACAAATGTCATGTTCTGATTCTAGGCAGCTCATTTTCATAATTAAAAAAACATTTTGATCTTTATTTAAGGGAACCTTGTAATCTAATGGGAAAATAACAAAAGAGAATGATTATCAAGGAAGAATAAAGACACACTGTCCAATTTTAAGAGATAGTTAGATATGGCTGATTTTACTGATTTTAGATGGTCAGCCATGATCATATTGAATGGCTGTGTTGACTCGAAGGGCCAACTGCCCTACCGCTGCATCTATTTTCATCAGGTTAAATATATTTGCTGCACCTATTTTAAAGTACGTTTAAAATATTGAAACAATTTTAAACATTTTAAAATATGCTTGCTGCAATAATAATCCAGGTTTACCTCGCCTTTACTATTGCTTGCACCTTGGTGATTAAGTTATCGGACTGTTCAAAGTCGCCCAGAATATGGGAATCGAGAATCAGAGGACACAGGTTTGAGGTGAGGGGAGGAACAATTAAATAGGAACCCGACGGGTAACTTTTTCACACAGAAGGTGATGGGTGTGTGGAACAAGCTGCCACAGGAGGTAATTGAGGCTGGTAGTATCGCAACATTTAAGAAACATTTGGATAGATACGTGGATGGGAAAGGTTTAGAGGGATGTGGACCAAACTTGGGACTAGCTTAGATGGTGGACACAAAATACTGGAGTAACTCAGCGGGTCAGACAGAATCTCTGGAGAGAAGGAATGGGTGACATTTTGGGTCGAGGCCCTGCTTCGGACTCGATTCTACCTTCAGTTTAAACTAGCATCTGCAGTTCTTTCCTACTAGCTTGGATGGAGCACCTTGGTCAGCATGGACGTGTTGGGCCGAAGAGCCTGTTTCCCTACAGTATGACTCTATGACTGATATTCAAAGTCCTGGACTAATTTGCAGACATGGATTTGAATCTGGTTGTAACAACTGAGGAATTTGAATTCAATTAATGAAACTAAATGCTGGAGTAAAAATCCAACATCAGAAGTGGTAATCATGAGGCAACTGGATAGTTGGCAAAAAATAACTGGATCGTAATGTTCTTCAATAAAAGATAAGAAACAAAAGCAGTGGTCGGCTAATTTGCTATTTATGGCAGCACAGCGGCGAAGCAGTAGAGTTACTGCCTTATAGTGCCAGAGACCCAGGTTCGATCCTGACCACGGGTGCTATAGGGCGACGTTTGTACGTTCTCTCTGTGACCATGTGGGTTTTCTCTGGGTGCTCCGGTTTCCTCACACACTCCAAAGACATGCAGGTTTTAGGTTAATTGGCTTTGGTAAAATTATAAATTATAAATAGTCCCCAGTAAGATAGTGCTAGCGTACGGGGTGATCGCTGGTCAGCACAGCCTCGGCGGGCCGAAGGACCTGTTTCCACGCTGTTATCTTAAAAAAAAGAAGTTTGTTGAAAGACAGGATTTGGTGGAGCTCTGTTTTGCTCAAAAGTACGGTGAGGAATGTCATGTTTATGCAAAGAGCCAATGTTTAGAGGAACATGGGCCAAATGCAGGCAGGTGAGACTAGGGTAGATGGGGCATGTTGGCCAGTTTGGGCAAGTTGGGCTGAAGGGTTAGTTTCCAAGCTGTGTGACTATGATTCTCTATGACTCCAAGAGAAAAGAGCATGTTCCATCTCTACAAATATGCTAGAAGTACCATTTGTCTTTATTTGCATTACTTTTTTTAAATGCAAGAATCTTGCTCTCTAAGCTGCTGACATATCCTATGCCGGTGGAAAACTGAAACAGTTTACCTCAGCGATGGGATCAGATCGAATGATTTCATAAATCACTGCATTCACGGAATCGGGTATCAGCATTTATATAAGCAAAGCACTGTTGCAGTTGGTTCATTTGCCCAGCGCATTTCTTCGGCACAGTCTCGGTCTAACATGCTGAGGCAGTACAAGTGCACGCTCTATAAATACAGCACCATTTGTTTAGGTTAATGGAAAAGTTACAGCAGCTACAGAGTGGAGAGGCAAAGGCGGATTCAGTTTCATGCTGACTATTTTACATGCCTGGCATATTAGATCAGAGATCATGTCCAACTGGGGGAATCAAAATTCAGATGAAACCAAAATGAAAGGAAAAGAATACTAAGAATATTTTTAATGGGCTAAAACCTTATTTTGTAGAGAATTAAAAATTACATTTTGTTGAATTGATGAGATTATGAATTTAATTTTAATTAATTTACTTTACTTTAGATTTAAGGGAGACGGGCCCCGAGGCCCACTGAGTCCGCACCAACCAGTGATCACTAACACTACCCTACACACTAGGGGCAATTTGCAATTTTGCCAAAGCCAATTGATTTTCAAACCTTAGTTTAGTTTATTGCCACATGTACCGAGGTACAGTGAAAAGCTTTTCTTGCGTGCTAACCAGTCATCCGAAAGACAATACATGATTGACCTGTACGTAAACCGTTACATCTTTGGAGTCGGGAAGGAAACCAGAGAACCCAGAGAAAACCCACACGGGTCACGGGGACAATGTACAAACTTCATGCAGACAGCATCCATAGTCAGGATGGAACCTGGGTCTCTAGGCAGCAACTCTACCATTGCATCACTGTGCCGCCTCTCATCATTTGACAGTTCATTTGTTGTTTAAATAAATGAACTTGTACTTGCATAAAATCATTCCCACCCTGACCTTTCTGTCCTGGGACTCCTACATTGCCAAAGTGAGACCACACACAAACTGGAGGAACAGCACCTCATATTCCGCTTGGTAGCTTACATCAGAATGATATGAACGTCGAAATTTTGGGTAACTGCATAACTCTCTCCCTTCCAAAGTAAGCATATATATAATCAAACCTTTCCTATCCAAACCATAATTAATTTCTTGCTTGATGATATATAAGCTTACCTTGGAAATATCATTATTTTATGGTGGTGGGTAAATGGAACGAGCTGCCAGAGGAGGTAGTTGATGCAGGTGCTATGACAACACTTAATAGGAAAGGTTTGAATAGGAGTCCCAGGACAGAAAGGTCAGGGAGGGAATGATTTTCTGCAAGTACAAGTTCGTTTATTTAAACAACCAATGAATTGTCAAATGATGAGAGGCGGCACAGTGATGCAATGGTAGAGTTGCTGCCTATAGACCCAGGTTCCATCCTGAATATGGTGCCCAGCTGAACTGATGTCATGCACGTCCATGTGTCCATCTAAAAGCTTCTTAAACCATCTGCCTTCACCACCACCCCTGACAATGCGTTCCAGGACCCCACCACTCTCTGTGGAAAAGAAAAGTTGCCTCGCACATCTTCATCGGACTTTCCCCCTCTCACCTTATAACTATGCCCACTAGTGATGGACATTTCCACCCCGAGAGAGGTTCTGACTGTCTACCCTATCTATGCCTCTCATAATTTTATATACTTGTATCTTCTCCCCTCCACCTTAGGTTTTCCAGAGAAAACCAATCTGTCCATTCAACCTCTTGCTGTAGCTGAAACCCTTTAATCCAGGCATTTAACAGTTTATTTTATTATATTATAGGATATTTGTTAAAGAGGCCTATAAAATGGCCACTCATTTCCCCCCACACTCGTGGTTCCAATTTGTCTTTTTGCACCATTGCTTTTCATAGTTTCTGTCGCGTTTTCAAGTACTGACTGGTGGAACTGAAACACAATCAGATTGAATGAATGGCAAAGTATATCCAAATCGGAATAATGTGCAGATACAAGGAAAGGCAGAGGCTAGAATCTTGAGCAAAACACAAAGTGTTAGAGGAACTAGATGGTGGCCATGGTGGTGCAGTGGTAGAGTTGCTGCCTCACAGTGCAAGAGACCTAGTTTCTACCCTGACTATGGGTGCTGTCGGTACAGAGTTTGTATGTTCTTCTTGTGACTGCATGGGTTTTCCCCGGGAGCTCCGGTTTCCTCCCACACTTCAAAGACGTGCAGGTTTGTAGGTTAATTGGCTTCGGTAAAATTGTAAATTGTCCCTAATGTGTAGGATAGTGCTAGTGTACGGAGTGATTGCTGGACGGCACGGCTCAGTGGGCCGAAGGGCCTGTTTCCACACTGCATCAGGATCAGTTCCTGTGGATTGGAGGGTAGCTAGGTTTATCCCACTTTTTAAGAAAGGCGGGAGAGAGAAAACAGGGAATTATAGACCAGTTAGCCTGACATCGGTGGTGCTGGAGTCAATTATAAAAGATGAAATAGCGACACGTTTGAATAGCAGTAGCAGGATTGGTCCGAGTCAGCATGGATTTACGAAGGGGGAATTATGCTTAACTAATCTTCTGGAATTTTTTGAGGGTGTAACTTGGAAAATGGACAAGGAAGAGCCAATGGATGTAGTGTATCTGGATATTCAGAAAGCAGATTAAGGTTAAAACATAGGAGATTAGTGGGCAAAATTAGAGCACATGGTATTGGGGGTAGGGTACTGACATGTATAGAAAATTGGTTGGCAGACAGGAAACAAAGAGTAGGGATAAACGGGTCCCTTTCAGAATGGCATGCAGTGACTGGTGGGGTGCCGCAAATCTCGGTGCTGAGACAGCAGCTATTTACCATATACATCAATGATTTAGATGAAGGGATTAAAAGTAACATTAGCAAAATTGTAGATGACACAAAGTTGGGTGGCAGTGTGAACTTTGAGGAGATTACTATGATGATGCAAGGTGACTTGGACAGGTTGGGTGAGTGGGCAGATGCATGGCAGATGCAGTTTAATGTGGATTGCAGAAATTAGTGCTCATTTTCACAAGAGCTAAAATGACCACTTTTCCTCTTACTTTCAATGGTAATCCTCTCTAAAGTCTAAAGTCTAAAAACACAAAGTGCTGGAGTAAGTCAGCGGGCCACGCAGCATCTCTGGAGAACATCGATAAGCGATGATTGAGGTTGGAACTCTTCTTCAGACTTATTGTAGTGGGGGGGAAGAAGTTAGAAGAGAGCTGGGGGATGGGGCGGGACAAAGCCTGGTGAGTGATAGGTGGATACAGGTGAAGGGTGTGTTTTATTTTGGCAGATGATCAGACAACGTTCAAAAAGCCAGTTCTATAAATGGATTTGTACTTGATACCTTCAATTGAACATTGTTTGAAGAAGGGCCCTGACCCGAAACATCATGGATCCATGTTCTGCAGAGATGCTGCCAGTCCCGTTGTGTTTCCCCAGCACGTTGTGCCTCTTTTTCCAGAAGTTTAGAGATGAGCTCTGTTGTCTATTTGGCTTGGTAACATTGTAACTTGTCCGTGGTGCGGTGTCTGTAGGATAGTGTTAGTGTTTGAATTCTTTGAAGAAATAAATAGCAGGACAGCTTTACAGAAAGCCTCTGATAAGGTGCCACACATGAGGCTGCTGAGTGAGGTGAGAGCCCACGGAATCTACTCTTCACGCTGTAGATTAATGATTTGGATGAAGGGATTGAAGGCTTTGTGGTCAAGTTTGCGGATGATGCGAAAATACGTGGAGGGGCAGGTCGTGTAGAGAAAGCACAAGCTCTGCAGAATTACTTGGACAGGTTGGGAGAGTGGGCAGAGAAGTGGTAGATGGAATATAGTGCAGCAAAGTGTGGAGTTGTGCATTTTGTTAGTAGGAATAAAGGCATAGACTATTTTCTAAATGGGGAGAGAAACCAGAAATCGGAGGTGCAAAGGGACTTGGGATTCCCAACACCTGCATGTTGAATCGGTGGTAAAGAAAGCAATCGCAATCCCAGCATTTATTTCAAGACGTCTAGAATGCAAAAACAGGGTTATAATGCTGAGGCTCTATAAGGTGCTTATCAGGCTGCATTTGAAGTATTTAGAACAATTTTGGGCACCATATCTAAGGAAGGATGTGCTGGCTCTGCAGAGGGTCCTGAGGAGTTTAGAAGAATTATCGCAGGAATGAGTACATTAGCCAATGATGAGCATTTGATGGTACTGGGCCTGAACTCACTGGAGTTAGAAGAATGAGGGGGGACCTCATTGAAACATACAGAATAGTGAAAGGCTTGGATAGAGTGGATGTGGAGGGAATATTTCCACTAGTGCGAAAGTCTAAGACTAGAGGTCATAGCCTCATAATTAAAGGAGATGAGGCAGAATTTCTTTAGTCAGAGGGTGGTGAATCTTTGGAATTAATTGCCACAGAAGGCTGTGAAAGCTCATTGGATATTTTAAAGGTGGAGATTGACAGATTCTGGATTAGTACGGGTGTCAGGGGTTATGAGGAGAAGGCAGGCGAATGGTGTTAGGAGGGAGAGATAGATCAGGCATGATTGAATGGCGGAGTAGACTTGATGGGCCGAATGGCCTAATTCTGCTCCTATTACTTATGAGTTATGACCTTACGACCCTAGAACTCAGTGGCCGAAGTGCCAGTTTCCGCATTGTATCTCTAAATTAAATGAAACTGTTCCTTTTCTCCAGAGATGCTGCCTGACCTACTGAGTTACTCCAGCATTTTGTGTCTCTGTTCGGTATAAACCAACTTTTCAGTTCCATCCAACTAATTTACCAGCTTCTGATGTTAAATCTGTATCAAAAGTAAAATATGTTTTAAAACCCATAATCTGTTGCATTGGATTTTTGCCAATTTTGGGACAGCTACACTGAGGGGATAATACCCAGCACAATTAAGCAAAAAGATCAGACTCCTAATTTGTGCAAGACAAGGATTGTACGAGCTCTTAGCAATAATTTGTGTGATGGTTTTATTTAGTTTCAATTCACTTTGACGGTCTTTCCATTTGCGTAAAAATGGTTCGCGATAGTTCTACGATTTTTCACCAGTTCACATCAGTTCCTACGCTGCGATTGCACCAAGTTTCGTTCCGATCGGTTGAATGTGGTATAAGTTAACGAGGTTTAACAATCTTAAAAACCGCGAGTGTACAGTATATTTAATGTTATCGTACTATCTCCATCATGCAGCTAATAGTCTTACACGTTAATATATTTTATCAGTGTATCGGGGGTATAGCATTGCCGGCAGTAGGTGGCAGCATTTGTGTTGTAGTAGATACAATGCTCATGTTTGGTCATCTGTCAAAGCCAAGAGTTAAGAGTGTTTTGTTGCCATACGTCCCAAAACGGAACAATGAAGCAGCAGGTATATAAACATAGTATTCAGTACGCGGTAGACACCCTACTAAACCACAAAAAGAAGTTTAATAAAACACAAACACCCAATATAGTGCAAAACCAAACACAAAGCTCCCAAGTCCCTTATGCAACCCAGGTAGTTTGTAGTTCAGATTCTGGCCAGAGTTTGTAAAGTTCAATAGTCTGATGGTTTTAGGGAAGAAGCTGCTCCTGAACCTGGACATTCCAGTTTTCAGGCTCCTATACCATCTTCCTGATGGCAGGAGTGAAATGAGAGTGTGGCCAGGGTGGTGTGGGACTCTGATGATGCTGGCTGCTTTTCTGAGGCAGCAACACCTGTAGATCCCTTCGATGGTGGGGAGGTCAGTACCCGTGAATGACCGGGCTGTGTGTGGTGGGAAGGCTGTGTGTGGTGGGAAGGTCCCAGTGTCCTCCTTGATTGACCAGGAACCGATATCCTCTCTGTGTAAACTCCTTACCACTCCCTGTGTCTAATAAAAAACTTGCTCCGCACACATCTCCTTGAAACTTTGCCACTCTCGCTTTAAAGCTATGCCCTCTAGTCTCTGACATTTACATCCTGGGCAAATGTTTCTGACAGTCTATCCTGTCTTTGCCCCTCATAATTTTATATACTTCAATCAGATCTCCACTCGTCTTGATCTGGTACTCGTGGATTGAGCATCTGGTGTAGAAAATTACAAAGATGCACAAATGATAAGTGCTTTACTTTATCTCAGTCCTAACTACTTGATTGTTTATACTGCGATAATGTCTCAAAGGTAACGAATCTTCAGCTAAGGCATCCGAGGATCAATTCGGTAATTATTTTTCAGAACCTAACGTGTTTTATTGAGATCACCTCTCATCCTTCCAGTGAATACAATGCAATCTTATTCAAAGCTTCCTCATGGAGTGACTCATACATCTCACGATTCAATCTGGAAATTTTCCTTGACACATTTGAGTTCAGGAATTTTGCCAGCTAAATATTATAGTGGGCCAAATTGAACTCGTTGGCCCCATCTATACATAACTAAAACTCTGAACTTGTTATCTTCGGGTTTGACGGTCTTTCTATTTGCGTAAAAATGGTTTGCGATAGTTCTACGATTTTTCGCCAGTTAACTCATCAGTTCCTGCGCTGCGATTGCACCAAGTTTCGTTCCAATCGGTTGAATGTCGTATAAGTTAATAAGTTAACGAGGTTTAACAATCTTAAAAACCGCGCGTGTGCAGATTGATCTCTTCTCCTGCCAGTCAGCGCCGCGCAGATTAGTCTCTTCCCCTGTCACTCCCCGGGATAGTCTGCCCCTTCCTGCGCCAGCGTGTCTTTACTGGAGCTGAGGGTGGCCGGTGGAGGTTTTCAACCGGACTTTCGGAGGGACCTGAAGCAGCTCAGCCGCGCCCAGCCTAGCCGAGACCAGCCCTGCCCAGCCCAGCCCCATCTTGCCCCAAGCAGCAGCCCCACCCCAAGCAGCTGAGGAAAGCGGAGACTCGGATCCCGGCGGAGGAGAATGACCAGCGACCAGCGCCCGCTGTGAGTCCCCATCAGACTGACAATTCCAGCCACTACTCCTCTGGTCCCCCTTCGCTGGCTCCTCCCCCCCTCTCCCGTGATGCCCCCCTCTCCCCCATAGCCCTTCCCCCGTCTTTTCTCCGAGCTCACTCCCCCCTCCTCCACAACCCCGCCCCCACAACACTCCTCCACAACACTTCTCCACAACCCTGCCCCCACACCCCCAGATTCTGCAACCTTGGGTAAAATAATCTGTCCATTCACCCCCATCTACTTCCCTCATGATTTTGTACACTTCTGTAAGATAGCCCCACATTCAGGGAGTAAAGTGCTAGCCTGGCCAATCATGTATCTGTACACTGTCGACGGATTGATTATAATCATGTATGTGCAGGAAGGAACTGTAGATGCTGCTTTACACCGGATAGGCACAAAATTTGGGGGTAACTCAGCAAGTCAGGCAGCATCTCTGGAGCACAAGTAGTTAGGTACGTTTGCTGACCAAATAGCATGCAAAAAAAAAGATTCTCACTGTATCCTGATACACATGACAATAAATTAAACTAAGATCCAGCATTATAACATTTCTATGCGTCAAATAATGATCGACCAGTATTTGATAATAAACCTGGATTTAAATTGAATAATTTCAGTATTCAAGGTTTTCATTTATGTCTGAAAATGGTTGATACCATAATGTTCTGTGGTATGTTATATTGTAATGCCTCTTCTGAATTAAGAATTGAAGTGCATAAAACAGGCTTAATTATTTTCATAATCTGTAATAAGAGCCTTTTTCCAACAGGTGCTGCTCTTTTTCACCAGTGCGATTTCAGATAAATATCTCGACACTCCAGCTGTGGAGTCGGCTGGCCAACATTAATCCCAAGTTACTGAGTAACAAAAATTTTAATCTCATCCGAGTTCTTTGAACAAAACCAGAA
Source organism: Leucoraja erinaceus (assembly GCF_028641065.1). Lineage (NCBI taxonomy): Eukaryota > Metazoa > Chordata > Chondrichthyes > Rajiformes > Rajidae > Leucoraja > Leucoraja erinaceus. The sequence continues at coordinate 20,503,688 of NC_073394.1, forward strand.
TATTGCCCAACTGGAGCTAGTTGAGGGCAGACACATCAGAAATTCCTCAAGAAATTGTACATGCACTCCCCGACTTACGTAAACGTTTATTCAGCTTATTATTTTTATTGTCACGTGTACCGAGGTACAGTGAAAAGCTATCCAGTCAAAGAAAAGACTATACTTGATTACAATTAAGCCATCCACAATGTACAGACACAGGATAAAGGGAATACTGTTTAGTACAAGATAAAGTCCAGTAAAGTCCAATGAAAGGTAGTCCGAGGGTCTCACATGAGGTAGATAGAAGGACGGGCCTGCTCTCTAGTTGTTGATAGGATGGTTCAGTTGCCTGATAACAGCTAGGAAGAAACTGTCCCTAAATCTGAAGGTACATGGGAAGAAACTCACATACCGTAGTCACAGCAAGAAACTCACATACCGTAGTCACAACAAGAACGTGCAAACTCCACACAGACAGCACCTGAAGTCAGGATTGAACTCGGATTGCTGGAGCTGTCAAGTGGCAGGTCCACAAGTTGCAAAATGTTGTGTCCCACTGCCCGACCCGAAACATCACCCATTCTTTTTCTCCAAAGATGCTGCCTGACCCGCTGAGTTACTCCGGCACTTTGTGTCTATCTTTGGTGTAAACCAGCATCTGCAGTTCTTTGTTTCTACACTTTGTGACCTTTTGTGAATTAACCAACATCTGCAATTCCTTGTTTCTACTGGATGTGATTCCAGATGTTTCACGCTGTTGTATGTAGGGACTCCCAAATGAAACGTTTCTTTGTGTATTTATACAGATGCTGAGGTCTTGTCTCCGGTTTATTCTACCTGTGAGTGGCGGTACGAGACTTGTGCCAATCCTTGTATCAGAACCTGCAGAGATCCTACAGGCAACGTCTGTCAAGATTTACCAAGGTAAATGTGGACACATCCAGAAACATTAAATCTCCTGCCCTTTCTTCTGCACAGCCTGATGAATGAACATGCAATATTTCTCTAACAATTATCAGAACCTTTTTACCCCAGGTTGGAAATGTTAAGGGTTAGAGGGCATAGCTTTAAGATGAAAGGGGCAAAGTTAGAAGGAGATATATAGGCATTTATTTATTTATTTTTTTACACAGAGGGTGGCGAGTGCACTGCCAGGAGTGGTGGTGGAGGCAGAATAGAATAGATAGTGGCATTTAAAGAGACATTTAGTTGGATATGGATCATATGCAGACAGAGGAGGTTAGTTCACTTTGGCATCATCATGTTTGGCTTTGTGGGCTGCAAGATCTGTTCCTATGTTGTACTGTTCTATGGAGACATGGGTATTTGCAGATGCTGTAATGTTGAGCAAGACACAAGGTGCTCATTGGTTCAGGCAGCATCTTTGGAAGGAATGGACAGATGACATTGCTGAAGGATTGTCCCGACCCGAAAGGTCATCAGTCCACTCCCTCCTCAGATGCTACCTGTCCCGCTGAATTACTCCAGCACTTTTTTGCACTGTTCTCCATTCCATGAAGCAGTTTATGAATGAAAGATTGATTTTATTTTTTAACAACTTTTCTTCAAAATAGCTTGAGGTTTACGGCTAGGTTTATAAAAGGGGTTGCCAGCATGTGATGAAGTGTGATGTGAGAGGGAGGGTTAGATGCAAGTAGACCGTAAACTTAAATGATCTGTGTGCTGCTGTTGTCCACTGATTTAGAGGGAGCAGCATCAATAATTGTCAACACTTTGATCTCCAGGCTGTAAACACGGGCTTAACGTTCTGACCAAGTGCTAATTATACATTGAGTTCTCCTGCAAGAGATTGAAAACACACCTGCTAGTACTTTGACTATTCTGCCGTGCTATTAGCTGATGATATTAGTTAACTCTTCATTCCTTTTGCCTCACACTTTCTCATCGTCTAGTTTAGTTTCATTCATTATTGTCTCGTGTACCGAGGTTCAGTGAAAAGCTTTTGTTTACGTGCTATCTGATCAGCGTAAAGTCTATGCATGATTACAATCAAGCCGTCCACAGGCCCTTTGGCCCACGGAATCCGCGCCGACCAGTGATCACCCCGTACACTAGCACTATAACCATATAACCATATAACAATTACAGCACGGAAACAGGCCATCTTGGCCCTACAAGTCCATGCCGAACAAATTTTTTCCCCTTAGTCCCACCTGCCTGCATTCGTACCATAACCCTCCATTCCCTTCTCATCCATATGCCTATCCAATTTATTTTTAAATGATACTAATGAACCTGCCTCCACCACTTCCACTGGGAGCTCATTCCACACCGCCACCACTCTCTGCGTAAAGAAGTTCCCCCTCATATTACCCCTAAACTTCTGTCCCTTAATTCTGAAGTCAAGTCAAACTATCCCACATGGACAATTTACAATTTTTGCAAAGCAAATTATTGTACAAACACAGTGGGAGGAAATGTGAGGAAACCCACATGGTCACAGGGAGAACATGCAAACTCCACACACAGACAGAGCATCAGAGGTCAGGATCGAACCTTGGTCTCTGTGCCACTGTGCCGCCCTTAGTGAACAAAATGATATTCCTGCTTTCTCTATTCTTTCAAAAATGGTGGAATAACTGAGCAGGTCGATCACAATATCCATGCTGAACACGATGCCAGGTTAAGCTAATCAACTCTGCCTAAATAATGTTTGGACTTTAGAGATCCAGTGCGAAAACAGACCCTTCGGCCCACCGAGTCTGTATCTAGCAGCGATCCCCGCTCTCTAGCACCATCCTACACAGGAACAATTTACAAATTTACTGAAGCCAATTAACCTACAAATCTATACATCTTTTGATTAATGACGATCTTTAGAGTGTGGGAGGAAACCAGAGCACCCGGAGAAAACCCATGTGGTCACAGGGAGAAAATGCAATCTCCATACAGACCGCACCCATAGTCAGAATTGAACCCTGGTGTCTGGCACAGTAAGGCAGCAGCTCTACCACTACGCCCCTGTGTAGACTCTCACTTATGTAAACAATTCTGTACTCAGTCCCTACAGCAATCAAGGCTGTTTATAATTTCAACAACACTGTACATTCACTTAAGTTTACACCGGAAACAAGCCGGCAATGGTGGTAGTGATTACCCAGAAGGCCTTGCGCTGCAGAAAGTGCCCTGGACACAGACGGACACCATTGAGACAGCTAATACTCTCAGTGACAGACACAGTTGATGATTCTAACTTACGTAAAATACGACTAACATAAGGGTTCACAGAATGTTACCTTTATTTAAGTCAGGAGGTGCCTGTATTGGGTAGAGCTACAGATGCAAAGCCACTGTCCTGTAAGCTTTCTGAATTTTGCTTCACTGTTAATGTCACTCAACGGCTGCTCAATAAACAAAATAATATTCCTGCTTTCTCCATTCTATCGCAAAATAATCTATCCACATTAATCTCTGTGTGAGGTCTGATTTTCAACATATCAAAAAATGATACACAAATCCGCAGGCATGCAATGCATGCATCTGCTATGTCTAAGAATTTAAGGATAAGTTTGCTTTCAGAGGCAGAGCCGTGATCTAAATACATCTGTGCACGTTCACAGGATTTCATTTTCGTATCACTATTTATTTGGCTATTCTGGGCTCACACTAAGTAATGTAAGCTTTTGACAACTGACTGATCATTTTAGCTTTTAATATCCTCCGCATGTGTTCCTTGTATTTCATGTCAAAAGTCACTCAATTTTTATTCTGAAAATTAAGATGTTGCTTTATAAAATGTATGTGATTTATATAAAGTTTTGTACGAATCGCAAACAGATAACTATTTTCATCATGTGAATTTCTTCCTGGTTTCACCCACTGAGTGGACTTTGCAGATGCATTGGTCCGGGCTGGTGTTCAATTTCCAGAGAGTAAGCAGCCTCCACTGTGAATCCACAACTGTTCATCAATTTGCATTGCTTGTACATGAGTCTGGAGAGTGTCTTTCAGTTAGTTAGACAGACACAGACGCAGAGGGGCAAACGCAGAGGGACAGATGCAGACGGAGAGAGGGACGGAAGCAGACAGAGAGGGGCAGACACAGACGGAGAGAGGGACGGACACAGGCGAAGAGAGAGACCGACATGGACGGAGAGGGGCAGATCCAGACGGAGAGAGAGACAGATGCAGAGAGAGGGGCAGACGGAGAGAGACGGATGCAGAAGGAGAGAGAGACACAGACGGAGAAGGACAGATGCAGATGGAGAGGGAGACACACAGACGGAGAGAGACAGATGCAGGCAGAGTGAGAGACACACTGTCAGAGAGAGACGGACACAGACGGAGAGGGCAGACGGAGAAGGATGGACAGTGGGAGGGAGGGACGGAGCCGGACAGAGACAGACAGACAGCCAGCTTGGCCCATACTGTCTACAGCCTAAATTACAAACACCCTGTTCATAAACTAATTCAGCAACCCTTTCTTCTCTCCCCTGCCCCCCCCACCCCCTACTCTCTCCCCCTCTCTTGCCTGTGCTCCACCTTGATCTGCACTCTATCATTTCAACTTTATGTTTTTTTCCCTCTGCTTCAGAGTTACAGAGGTAGACTTTCCATCAAGGATGCTGGATTTTATCCAGTCATTTTACTGAAAGCTTTGTTATAAATGGTCCTATTTGCTTTTACTACTACTTTAGGGTGACACTGTGGCACAGCGAGTAGAGCCGCTGCCTCACAGCACCAGAGATCCAGGTTCGATCCTGACCTCGGGTGCTGTCTGTCTGTGGAGTTTCCTCTGGTGCTCCGGTTTCCTCCCACATCACAAAGACATGTTTTTTTTTGCGGGTTAATTGGCCCTCCCTAGCGTGTAGGGTGTGGATGATAAAGTGGGATAACATGGAACTAGTGTGAACAGATGATCGATGGTCAGCGTGGAATTGGTGGGCCGAAGGGCCTGTTTCCATGCTGTATCACTAAATTAAACTAAACTAGCTAAACTACCAGAAGGAAGTAATGCAATCATGGAACTGATCCACATTGTTGATTAATAGTTTTGACTAGTTCAAAGCTAATATTTATAGGTAACTTAGTTTGGTATTGTTGAAGAATGCCACATTTAATACCTCATTGCTGGACTTGTTGCTAAATTTACGGATAAAGTTCAGTGGCTGAATCCAGCAGATTAGCCGACTGTAGTTTTCTGCCTCGCTGTGACTTATTTGTAAAGTAAATCTCTATCTAAATCTGAAAATGCAACATAGTTGACATGCCACTGTGATGCCTCCTGAAAATGCAGTGCTCACTTCCGTGAAGACCTTAAGCTAGAGTGCTGGCCGATTCACCATTGCAGACATTGGGATTGTCTGTGGAACGGATGCACTACTGAGACCTATAATCTGCACTCCGTATCTCTCTGTATCCCTTTGCTCTACCCATTGTCTGACCTGCTGAGTAACTTCAGCACTTTGTGTCCTTCTCTGCATTGCAACCACTTGTGCAGTATTCAAACTCCCAATGGTAGAATTTCCAATGATCTTCAGAAAATATAAATAAATCATATACAAATAGTAATTTTATACAACTTCGTAAATCCATCACTACAAAATTTAAGATTGACACAAAATGCTGGAGTAACTCAGCAGGACGGGCAGCTTCTCTGGATAGAACAAATGGGTGATGGTTCTGGTCAAGACCCTCTAGACTGAAGAAGGGTTGAGACCCGAAACATTACCCTTTCCTTTTATCCAGAGATACTGCCTGTCCTGCTGAGTTGTTCCAGCATTTTGTGTCTATCCTCAGTTTAAACTAGCATCTGCACTTCCTTCCTACACACCACTACAAGGTTTAAATTTCTGTTGCACTTTTTATCATATTTTTTATATAGCTACATTTAGGGCATGTTGGGGACGGCTACAACTTATCATTACATGAACTTTCATAAGTTTAGTTCAGAGATACAGCACGGAAACAGGCCCTTCGTCCCTCCGGTTCTGCGCCGACCAGCGATTCCCCACACATTAACACTATTCTACACCCACTGGGAACATTTTTATACATTTACCAATTAACCTACAAACCCGTACGTCTTTGGAGTGTGGGAGGAAATCGATGATCTCGAAAAAAAACCCACGCAGGTCACAGGGAAAACGTACAAACTCCGTACAGACAGCACCCGTAGCCAGGATCGAACCCGGGTCTCTGGTGCTGCATTCGCTGTAAGGTAGCAACTCCACCGCTGCACCACCAAGCCGCCCGGTACTGTACTAGTAAGCTACGATACTGTTTGATTCACCTTTACCCCATTGTGGGCATTGGACTTTGTCTATGGAACTGATGCGCTACAATGTTGAGAACTATATTCTGCAGTCTGTATCTCCCCCTTTACTATACCTCTTACACTTGAGTTTTGCTTGATTGCATGATGTATATTATCTGATTTGATTGGATGGCATGCAAGACAAGGCTTTGACTGTACCTCGGTACACGTGACAATAATAAACCTCAACCTAAGTAAGAGAAAAAAATTTGAGACAATAGAATTATATAAGTGGAAATGAATACATTTGTACACAAATCTACAACCAAAATAAGTTTCAGGAAATTGAAAATATGTTGCAAAAATAATGCCTCGTACCCACAGTAGGGGTTTACCAGAGAACATAGGTTAAAGGTGAGAGGAGAAAGATTTCAGCGGCAAACCTGAGTGGCAACGTTTTCACTCAGAGGGTGGTTGGGGTACGATACGAGCTGCCAGAGGATATGGGCCAAATGCAGGCAGGTAGGACTAGCTTAGATGGGGCCTTCTGTTGGGCATGGATGGGTGATGGCCTGAAGGTTTCCGTGCCGTATGACTATGACAAAGACCATAAGTGAGGGTACTGTTCGATTCACCTCTTCCCCATTGCAGACATTGGACTTTGTCTCTCCAACTGGTGTAATACAATACTGAGAATTATGTTCTGCATCTTCCCATTTGCTGTATTTGAGTTTGCCTTGATTTTATTCTGTATGGTAAAACAAAGCTCGTCACTGTACCTCTGCACATGCGGCAATAATGAACCGTACCAAGGGAGGGAAATTTGTCAATAGAGTTATACGAGTGGAAATGAATACACGTGTAAACCAAAGATAAATGTAGCAATATTGAAATTATTTTGCCAAATCACAGAAACAGGAATATATTGATTGAAAAAGGCCATTGGACAGTTAGTAAATACTTCGATCTGAGTATTTATTCTCACTATCTAAGCAGAGAAGGTTTTAGTACAAGATTATTGGACAAAAGATTTATCATCATCTGCAAGCTTTGTCTACGTATGGCCATCGTTTGCCCCTTGTCCCAATTGCTGTTGCACGGGGAAAATTAACACCGAGAGCCTGCACCATGATGAGCTCATTCTGACCTTGTTCAATTACCGTAGTTCAGCAAAATGTACTTAAATAGGGAAGGAACAAAGGAGAAAGCGTGGGGGGGAAATTGAACAATGGGGACCCGGCATTGGGACCCGGCGTCGGGGGAGGGGGGCAGAACACTGGACAATGGTGTTCCGGCATGGGGAGACTGCTGTGAGGGTGGGGGAATCATTGTGAGTGCATGGCGAGGTATGCAAGCAAAGAATGACTGTGACTTGTCACATGTGACAATAAACTATTCTATTCAGCATTGGGGAATATTGACCAATATATTTACCTTCGCTGGGTGCAAACCAGTATGGCATTCACTCAAAAAGACCTATATTTGACCTAAAACACAGTAACTTGAATCTTCCAACGATTCAATGTTTGTGAAGTGGGGATGAATCTCTACCTATGACAAACGTGAAGATCATTAAAAGGCAGAGATCTAGAGGTGCCCATTACCAATCAAAAGTAACATGCTCCAAAAGATCTTTACACCCAGGGTGGAAATGTCAAATACAAGAGGGCATGCATTAAGGTGAGAGGGCCAAAAGGTATGTACGGGGCAAGTATTTATTTATTTATTTTTTTTTTTTTTACACAGTGGGTGTCTGGAATGCACTGCGGGGCGCGATTGTGGAGGCAGATACGATAATGGTGTTTAAGAAACTTTTAGATGGGCAAATGGATATATCAGGAATGGCGGGATATGGATCATGTTCAGGCAGAGGAGATTAGTTTAGCTTGGTTTGGCTCAGACATCGTGGACCAAAGGGCCAGTTACTGTGCTGTACTGTTCTATGTTCTAACACATTCCAAGAGTAATGATTTTTATAGTTTCAAGTAATCGCAATAATTGTTAGGGTCTTTTATCGAGAAGTCCGTGCCTGATTAGCCAGGTAAAGTTGCCATTTTATGAATCGACTATGAGCACAGGTTAAACCAACAATTTTGGTAAGAGGCAAAGTATGGAATGAGCTGCCTGTGGAGTTTTTGGAGGAGGAGGTAGTTGAGGTGCGGACAAAGGATGGTAGGCGTATGGAATGAGCTGCCGGAGGAGGTAGTTGAGGTGCGGACTATTACAACGTTTAAGAAACATTTAGGCAGGTACATGGATAGGATAGGTTTTAGAGGGATATGGGTCAAATGCAGGCAAGTGGGACTAATGTAGATGGGGCGTGTTGGTCGGCATGGGCTAGTTGGGCCGAAGGGCATGTTCCCACGTTGTATGACTCTATATCACAAGTCTGTCCTGGGGCATCAATGGAAATTCCAGATGAATCGCAGATTTAACGTTTTATTTTATTCCTCAGTGTGGAAGGTTGTATGCCTCGTTGTCCGATGGATATGCTGTTTGATGAAGATACGCAGAGATGCGTGTATCCGCAGGACTGTAAGTGATCACCTGATTATTTACTTTCCTGTACAGACGTGAAGTTAAATATAGCCAAGTGAGCTCACCCTTGGCGAATGGAAATCAATGCTTTGAAAATCAATCTCAGAGTTAAACACAAAGAACAAGCAATTCTGTAAACAGTATTCAGAAGCGGACGAAGTTTAACTGAAAAAGAGAGATAAAGTGTTGGCAGTACCACGTGTGATTCCAAAGACATGCGATTTTATTTGGTTAAAGGTCCCTCTGTTAATTACCTCCTAGTGCGTAGGGCATGGATGTGAAGATGTTCGTCCACATGGAACAAGTGTGCGGGCGATCAGTGGTTGGCATGGACTTAGTGGGCTGTAGGGCCTGTTTACACGGGAAACTTCACCTTTTTATGTTCTCCAGGGACATTGTATCACTAAACGAAACTAAACTAAACGGTCCAGGCAGCAACCCTGGAGGACATGGATAGGCAACATTTCGGGTTGGAACCCTTCTTCAGACTGATCAGAGATTACTTCTCTTCCAGTTATCTCCCCACCCAACCACAACCATTGTGAAACGTCACACCATGTTCTCCAGCAATGCTGCCAGACCCTCTGAGTTACTCCAGCACTTTGTGTCTCCGCACAGACTCGGTGACCATTTCATTGAACACTTGCGCTTGATCCCGCTAAGTCGGGATCTCCCGACTGCTAACTATTTTCACTCTCTTTCCCCATTCCTATACTGACCATTCTGCCCTGGACCTCCTCCATTGCCAGAGCGAGGCCAAATGCAAATAGGAGGAACAATAGCTCACATTCCACTTGCGTAGCTTACAACCCCAACGGTATGAATATTGAATTCTCCAGTTTTAGGTAACCTCTAACAACCTCCCCTCACCCCATCTACACCAGTCCCACCTGCCTGCGTTTGGCCCATATCCCTCTAAACCTTTCCTATCCACCTATGTCTTTAGAATGAAACACTAAAAGGTGGGGAGGATAAAGATGAACGTCTGATAGCAAGACATAATGTATTGATATTATAAAATTTGCTTTGCCTATCCAAAATTATTGTTTTTAGTTTTGCATACAACTGTGTTTTGCATGCACTGTGAATGGCTCGATTGTAATCATGTCTTTCTGCTGACTGGTTTGCATGCGACAAAGCTTTTCACTGTACCTCGGTACACGTGACAATAAAATAAACTACTGTAACTAAAGTGAACAATTGAAGAAGTAGGTCAAGTCTTAATGTCTATTTATTTCTCATTTCTTCAACTAGGCATCAGGCCAGCCCTTTATATTCAACCTTCCAAATCCACATCAGCAGTGCCTGGGGTGTCCACGACTCCAGCCTTTAATGCGTCAGTCCAGCCTCTGACTTCCATTACAGTGGCTGAATTAGGCCAAGCCGCCAGCTCTCCGACAACTTCAAGCACCACAAAGGTGTCTGTTCCCACGTCAACAGTAAAGACTCCCCTGGTAACCCAGCTGACAACAAGTGCCTCGGTTTTGACCGCAGGCACGTCTCCGGCCCCATCCTCGATGGAGGCAGAGACGTCTGCTCCAGAGACCACGTCACGGACAACACTCACCACAGAACATGCTTTAGTTCCATCCACAACATCGTATATGTCGCCCACTTCCATGCTAGGCGTTTCGGCGAGGATAATAACCACCAAAGCAACAACTGTGCTTGAAATGTCGACGGCAATAGAAGCCACAAAACCAACCCAGTTACACACCGAGTCACATTTGCCGTCCACAACCATTGAAACCCGACGTACTGTCACCACGAGGGAGCCTTCAACAACCAGCACAGGGGTAACATTGCCAACAGCATTGCGCCCCACCACCACAACCAAGACAATTCCTTCGCAGACAGAACCGTTGCCAGAGAAGACTTCCCACTCCACGCCTGTAGCACATCCCCCCACAGAGACAACGTCAACCACTCAAACTACCTCACCTCCTCAAACTCCAGAAATAACATCGACATATCCAACCTCCAAAGAATTGCAGCCAACCGTTCCTCCCACGCTCAGTGCGACGACCACAAAGTCCACTAGTCCACATTATCCCCACTTCACTGTGTACCCTTGGTCCACTGGAACAGTGTCCTTGACGACAGAAAAGACAAAATCATCATCGACTCTCGGACCCTTTAAATTGTCAGCAACGACAGTAGAGACCTTCCATCCATCGACTAAAGAATTAACAACATCTTCACCAATTTTGATAACAGAAACATATAAAACCACCACACCAAGTGCGAGTGAACGGACTATAACTTTCCCTCTGAGCACAAGAATACACCCAACAACAACTCCACCTGCGACTGATCTAGGTTTAACGACATTGCGTACAACTTCAAAAGAGGTTTCCCCCACATCAACTACCACGTTGCATTCAACAGCCTCCACTACAGTGTCCTCAAAAATCACAGCTCTCGAAACATCGATGCCCGTGGCATTTCCAAATATGACAACCACGTGGTATCTGGAGCAATCCTATCCATCGCCGTCTACGAAACGTCCAGAAAGTGGTCCAACTGTGGAAAGTTTCCAGACGACTTCAACTCTACAGAGCACAGAAATGACGGCCAGTTCGACAGCAGAACCATTCTCGAGCGGTACCTCGCTCTCACCGCAACCAACCACCACAATGAGATTCACAACTACTCACACAACCACCCAGTTCGAAACTTCATCCTTGCAGCCATTAATAACATCCACCACCGCGATCCCAACATCCACACGACGTGTGTCTCTTCCAACGTCAACACTGAAAACAACCACTGCAACTGTAACCACCCAACTTGGAACAACCACAGTCTCGCCTACGTTGCTTACAAGTACCTCAGCTGAATCCTCCACTGTTGCTGCAGAGGTCACGTCTGAAACAACACAAACTGCGCATGCAATAAATGCGACCGTAACTGTCTTTTCACTTTCCACAGCGACGACACCAACCTCAGCCCCCAGAACCACCACTGCAAGCGTAACCACTCTGCCGTTAGATATAGGTGGAACTAAGCCTACGACGGTCTTGTTTAAAACACCATTAGTGACGGAGACATCAGCAGTTTCAGTGCATGAAGCGTCTGCTACATCTGCGGGAGTTAACAAGACAACTGCATCGCCTGTTACATCTACCAGACTTGCTACTGAAACTGGTAAAGATGTTGGAAAAACAGCACCATCTCCACGACTGATGAGTACTGTGGAAACGGTGTCTGTGGGTTTGAATGGAACTCTTCCCACTACCTCGAAAGTAACTTCAGTTAAATATGAATCTTCAACTACACAGTCATCAACTGCCTCGGAATCACTACCATCTACCTTATCCAATGTCACCTCATTGACAATTACTTCTGCTGGGGTATTGCAAACAGTCGCTGGCCCAACAGTGTTCACAACAACTGCCTACTCCACAGGTCTGACCGTCGCACCAACGAGCCAATGCACTGTAAGTAAAATATCAGTGGACCTCTAATCTTCACTAAAGACGCAAGGAACTGCAGATGCTGGAATCCTGAGTGAAAAACTTCAGCCAAAGTTTTTTCAGTGGAAGAACTTGGGGTAACACAGTGGCGCGGTGGGTAGAGCCGCTGCCTCACAGCGCCAGAGACCTGGTTTTGATCATGACCTTGGGTGCCGTCTGTGTGTGTGGAGTTTGCACGTTCTCCCTGTGACCACATGGGTTTTCTTCTGCATCCCAAAGACATACAGGTTTATAGGTTAATTAGCATCTGTGAACGCTGGTCACATCCTTGTATCTCTCTTGTTATTACACCTTCCCCAGCCAACAATGGGCCATTATGGGTAACACCCTACCTTAGGTCATCTGTTGCTGGCCCTGATTTGTTCTGGCCCTTACGCGCTTCCAGTTTATTTCCCCCACCTCCACCTCTACATGCAGTCTGAAGATGGGTTCTGACCTGCTGAGTCACTCCAGTACTGTGTGTCTGTCTTCGATTGAACCAGCATCTGCAGTTCACAATCACAATCCCAATAATACTTTATTAGCCAAGTATGTTTCGCAATATACGAAGAATTTAATTTGCCAAGTCAGTCATACAAATAAAAAGCAACAGAACACACAACACATTTTAACATAAACATCCACCACAGAGACTCCACATTCCTCACTGTGATGGAAGGTGAAAAAAAGTTCAATCTCTTCCTTCCCGTACCTAATGTGCAGAGAAAGTGGGATCACATAGAAATAGCATCAATGGGTGATTGATAGTTGGCATTGACTAGCTGGGCCGTAGGGCTCATATCTGGAGTATTGTGAGAAGTTGTGGTCCCCATATGAGGAAGGATGTACTGGCATTGGAGAGGTTGCAGAGGAGGTTTACGAGAATTATCCCAAGGATGATATCATATGATGAGCATTTGACGGCACTGGGCCTGTCCTCGCTGGGGTTTAAAAGGATGAAGGGACCTCATTGAAACTTACAGAATAGTGAACGGCCTGGATAGAGTGGAGAGGAAGTTTTCACTGGTGGGAAAATCTAGGACCAGAGGTGACAGCCTCAGAATAAAAGGATGTACCTTTCGAAAGGAGATGAGGAGGGATTTTTTTCATCAAGAGGGTGGTGAATCTGTGGAATTCACTGCCACAGACGGCTGTGGAGGTCATGTGGAGTCGATGGGTATTTTTAATGTGGAGATTGACAAATTCTGCATCAGTACGGGTGTCAGGGGTTATGGAAAGAAGGCAGGAGAATGCGGTTGAGAGGTAAAGATAGACCTGCCATGATTGAATGGCGGAGTAGACTTGATGCTGTACTTCTGCTCCTATAACTTATGAACTTATGTTTTGCAGATCCCATTTCCGCAGGATGTAGATGAATGTGTCACACAGATCTGCGTGGAAGGGCAAGTAATGCAAATCAATCGATCTCATCATTGTCCCCAGATCGTCATTCCACCGAGCTGTGAGTTCCGTGGTTTTGCCGTGCAGGTGAACACTGACAAGTGTTGTCCGCAGTGGGAATGTCCATGTAAGATATTTGACTTTGTGCCCGTGTTGTATATTAAAATGATTATGATTTCATATGAACTGACTTTGTTGGTGCCTGGCTGCAGCTCCTCAGAGTCCATAATGATTTGTCCTAGTACCTCTCCTTATCTCACGGCCTTTTGTCTCCTTTTCTTCTCTGGCCATTGTGCACCCATCTATAATCAAATCCCACCTCACCTATATCCATCTATTGCTTAAGGACGCAAAGTGCTGGAGTACCTCAGCGAGTCAGGCAGCATCTCTGGAGAACATGGATAGACAACGTTTTGGCCAGTATACTACCTCATTGACCTAAAATGTCATCTATCCTTGTGCCCCAGAGATGTTGCCTGAACCACTTCATTACTCCAGCACTTTGTGGCCTTTTGCGTAAACCAGCATCTGCAGTTTCTCCACCAATCACTTTCCAGGCTTGGTCCTGCCCTTCCAGCTCTCTTCCTGCTCTCCCCCCCTTACGATAAATCAAACCAGGCCTGACCCATCCATCCGCTCCAGAGGTGCTGCCTGACCTGCAGAACGTGCAAACTCCACACAGACAACATCCAAAGTCAGGATCGGAGGGATACACGTCTCTGGCACAATGAGGCAGCAATTCCACTGCTGTGCCACTGTGCCGCTCTCTATTTATTGCACAAGAACCGAACACAAAATATATTAATCTTTTGAAGCTCACCGCCATGTTAAACATAAATCATTGAAATGGAAAGAAGAACTTACTTTACTTGCACTTCTATGCTTATGATTTCTGAGGAAAAAGTAATTGAACGATAAGATGAAAACAAATTTCCACCTAATTACTTTTATTGTAAACTTCGTAAAATAAATTTCTCTACGCTGCAAACAAAGTAATGAAACAGTAATAAAGTTCTTAGTTAGCTTTTGTAGTAAAAAAAAACTATTTGGAAATGCACCAAATTACTTGGCAAAGTATAAAATAAACAGAAGCTATGAGGAGACTGTAAGAATTGTCTCACACAGACCACCTGGCAGTCAGGGGCCTCCGACATATTAATTTGATGATTGATATTTAAACTTTTGTTGAGCATTGAACAATGAATGTAAATGTCCTCATCTTTTAGTTTAGTTTAGAGATAGAGCGTGGAAACGGGTCCTACGGCCCGCCGAATCCATGCCGACCAACAATCACCTGCACACTAGTTCTATGTTATCCCACTTTCGCATCCTACACACAGGGAGAAATTTACAGAGATCTATTAACCTACAATTTTGCAAGTCTTTGGGATGTGGGAGGACACCGGAGCACTCGAAAGAAACCCACGCAGTCGCAGGGAGAACATGCAAACTCCACACAGACAGCACAGTGGCGAGGCAGTACAGTTGAAGCCTCATGGTGTCTTGTAAACCAATTACTGCAACTCCTTGTGTCCTTTTGTGTAGACAAGCATCTGCAGTTCCTTGATTCTACTATTGATATAGTCATAGAGACATGCAGCATGGAAACAGGCCCATCGGCACAACTTGCCCACACCGACCAACAAGCCACATCTACACTAGTCCCACCTGCTTGCATTTGGCCCATATCCATCTAAACCTATCCTATCCATGTACCTGTCTAAATGTTTCTTAAACATTGTGATAGTTCCTGCCTCAAATACCTCCTCGGGCCGCTGGTTCCATATATCCACCATCCTTTGTGTGTTGCCCTTCAAGTTCCCAGTAAATCTTTCCCCCCTCACCTTAAACCTATGTCCTTTGTTTCTCGATTCTCTAATTCACGGTTCACCCTATCTGTTCCTCTCATGATCTTATTCACTTTTATAAGATCACCCCCTCATCCTCCTGCACTCCAAGGAATAAAATCCCAACCTGCCCAACCTCTCCGGTAAATCTTCTCTGCACCCTTTCCATCTTTCCTAGGGCTCCACCAGCTTTGACCCATAACCCACTAAACCCATCCTATCCATGTACCCATCCAATTGTCTCTGAATGTAAGAGGATGTCGAGTTCCAATGTTCTCCTTTGAAGCTCAGTTTACAGATCTTTGGAGAGCAGTTTCAAGATTCAAGAGAGTTTATTGTCATGTGTCCCTGAGGACAATGAAATTCTTGCTTTGCGTCGGCACAACAGAATATAATAGGCATGAATACAGAACAGATCAATTACATTATATAAATATATACGCACATGAATAAATAAACAGATAAAGTGCAAATAAACAGATAATGGTCTATTAATGTTCAGAGTTTTGTTTGAGTTGAGTTCAATAGCCTGATGGCTGTGGGGAAGGAGCTATTTCTGAACCAGGATGTTGCAGTCTTCAGGTTCTTGTACCTTCTACCTGAAGGCAGCGGGGAGATGAGTGTGTGATCAGGGTGGTGTGGGTCCTTGATGATGCTGCCAGCAACGTTTTGAGGCATCGACTGCGGTAGATCCCCTCGATAGAAGGGAGGTCAGAGCCGATGATGGACTGGGCAGTGTTTACTACTTTTTGTAGTCTTTTCTGCTCCTTGGCGCTCACTTTGCTGAACCAAGCCACGATGCAACCGGTCAGCATTCTCTCTACTGTGCACCTGTAGGAGTTAGAGAGAGTCCTCCTTGACATACAGACTCTCCGTAATCTTCACAGGAAGTAGAGGTGCTGATGTGCTTTCTTTATAATTGCATCAGTGTTCTCGGACCAGGAAAGTTTAAATTACAATGTGAGGCATCTAACTTTTGCAGGTCGATGTTCCATTCTTGCCAATCTGCACATCATTACATCTGATGGATACAGCTTTGGCGTTTCTAGAGCAGCCTCATACATTATTGCTTCAACAGCAAATGAGACTATTACCGTAGGAATCAGCGAATGTCTTAACAACCAGATGGTAAGTGTTCACGATAATATAAACCCTTGAGATTCCATGTCACTTCGCAACGTAGAGTACAAGGTTGTCTGAACTGCTACATCTTTCTAATTATTAATTATCCTGCATCATTCAGCACAATTATCTAACTTTTAATCAAGAGCGTTTGCAAGCCAAGTTCAATTAGATGAATTCTTCAGCATCAATTTTAACATTTCAGGGCTGTGTTACCACAATGGTATTTGTTATAAGAAATAACACGGACGTGAATGTAATCCATTTGCTCTACTAGGAGGTAATTTGCAGCTGGTTCATTTTAAACTTTCTGCAATGTTTATAGTTTGTTTTATGATCTTCATAACTATTGGAGACACTGGCATTCAGTCTTTTTGGCAAATAGTTCCCTATTTCTCCGGGTGATGACACTTGCAGTGAAACATTCCCATGTACACTGGAGACTCAGCTATACCCAACTAATTTAGAGCCATGGAGTCATACATTGTGGAAACAGGCCCCTCGGCCCAACTTGCCCATGCCGACCAACATGCCCCACCTACACTAGTCCCGCCTGCCTGCCTTTGGCCCATATCCCTCTAAACCTATCCTATTCATGTACCTGTCTAAATGTTTCGTAAACATTGTGATAGTACCTTTAGTTTAGTTTAGAGATACAGCACGGAAACAGGCCCTTCGGCCCACCAAGTTTATAGCACTAACACAACTTTGGACAATTGTACAATTTTTACCTAAGCCAATGAACCTACAAACTTGTACGTCTTTGGAATGTGAGAGGAGATCAGAGCACCCGGAGAAAACCCACGCAGTCACAGGTAGAGCGTGTAAACTCCATATAGACGTCATCCATAGTCAGGATAAAATCCGGGTGTCTGACGCTGTAAGGCAGCAACTCCACTGCTGTGCCAACTTAGTGTATACCTGTCTCAATTGCCTCCTCCGGCTGTTCATTCCATTCCATATACCTATTATCTTTTGTGTAAAAAATACAGTTGCTCCTCGGGTTCCCATTAAATCTTTCCCCCCTCACCTTAATCCTATGTCCTCTGGTTCTTGGTTGCCCCTACTCTGGGTGAAAGACTCCGCATTCACTTTATGTATTCCTCTCATGTTCTTATACACCTCTATAAGATCACC
Source organism: Leucoraja erinaceus (assembly GCF_028641065.1). Lineage (NCBI taxonomy): Eukaryota > Metazoa > Chordata > Chondrichthyes > Rajiformes > Rajidae > Leucoraja > Leucoraja erinaceus. The sequence goes on from NC_073394.1 coordinate 20,521,387, forward strand.
CCGCACCCTCCTGCCCTCCAATAAATCCTGCTCAACCTCTCCCCATAGCTCAAAAGTTTGAGTTCTGGTAAAATCCTCGTAAATATTCTCTGCACCCTTTCCAGCTTGATGACATCAATCCTATAACAGGGTGACCATAACTAAACGCAATACTCTAAATGTGGCCTCACCAATGTATTGTACAAATGTTCTTTGAACATTTGAACGTTCTTTGCCCAGTAAACTAGACATTGTGTGCTGGCTGGCTTCATGACTGTGAAAAACATCAGAGCTTATCTGTAATCTTCTCTCAGTCAATATCCTTGCATACTTAAGCACAATATTCACAGCAAGAGTTTAGAGATATAGCATGGAAACAGGCCCTTCAGTCCATGAGGAGGTAGTTGAGGAAGGTACTAGAACAGCATTTAAAAGATATCTACTATGTAGATAGGAAAGGTTTAGAGCGCAGTGGGTCAAACGCAGACATATGGGTCTAGCTAAGAAGAAGCATCTTGGTCAGCATGGCCAAGTTTGGCCAAAGGATCCGTTTCCATGCTTTATAACTCTATGACCAAGTTGAGGAGAAATGTCTTCACTTTTGGAAGGTTGTGAACTCCAGCTGGTGGTGGAGGAATTGACAAATGGTACGTTCAGAGAGAAATTGCTAACGCTTTTGGATATATGAACAGGGGGATGAAGAAAGATAGTTAATAGCAAGAATAGGCTACTTCAACCTTGAAGTGTTGTAATTTAGTCACCACAGCAGACTAGATGGGCCTATAGCACACTTGTTCCTTATTTCGAAAGTCACAGTGGTGCAATGGTAGAGTTGCTGCCTCACAGCGGCAGAGACCCGGGTTTGATCCTGACAATGGGTGCTGTCTGTACGGAGTTTGTACACTCTCCCTGTGACTGTGTTGGTTTTCTCCGGGTGCTCCGGTTTCCTCTCGCACTTCTAAGACGTACAGGTTTATAGGTTAGTGGGTTCTGTAACTTGTTCATTATCCCGTGTATAGTGCTGGTGTACGGGGTGATCATTGGCTGGCGTGGACACGGTGGGCTGAAAGGCTTGTTCCCACGCTGTATCTCTAATGTAAAGTCGAAAGGAATGGGCCAAATGTGGGCATCATGGTCGGTATGGACGAGTTGGGCCGAATGGTCTGCTTCCATGCTGTGTGACTCTAAAATGGCCGAATTTCCAAACAATAACTCTTTAATACATAGTGTCTCGGAGAGTTGAGTTCACTGGATATTTTGAAAGAAGTTCGGGTCCTGATGTGACCAGACCTGAGCCAATCCACACTAATCCAATCATCGTATCATTAATTATGTGTTTACTTATCAAGGACACCTGGTCCACAGAACAAATGCGTCCTTAATTGGCTGTTACTAAATATCTTTGCTACATCGATATAATATATCAAAACTGTTAGAAGGGGTCCTGATTATTAAAATGCATCTATTAAAAATATTTGTGGAAAAAGACAGGATGTTTGATACTCGGTCATGAGAAAAAATGTGAAGCCTGTGAGTGAGTCGTATACATCCACATAGTTTATTATGCATGCTTCGTATTTTGTTTAAACTATCTGCTACTATATCCTCCTCCTTCTATTTTGTCTTGGTACCACATATTTTTACAATTCAAGTGAAATTGTACCATGGAGACACAAGGAACTGCAGATGCCAGAATCTTGCGTGGAACACAAAGTGCTGGAGTAGAGATTTAGAGATCCAGCGCAGAAACAGACTCTTCGGCCCCCCGAGTCCGTGCCGCCCAGCGACCACCCATACATTAGCACTATCATACACACTAGGGACAATTTACAATTTTACCGATGCCAATTAACCGACAAACCTGTGTTTTTGGAGTGTGGGTGGAAACGCGAGCACCTGGAGAAAACCCACGCGGTTACAGGTAGAATGTCCAAACTCCGTACAGACAGCACCTGTAGTCAGGATCAAACCCGGATCATTGCCACTGTAAAGCAGCAACTCTATTGCTGTGCTGCTGTGTCGCCCACAGTCCATAGTCTCAGTGACGGACACAAAGTGCTGGAGTAACTCAGCATCTCTGGAGGACATGGGTAGGTGACGTTTCAGGTCAAAACCCTTCATCAGACTTGGTGAGTTATTTGGGACATGGGTGTGGATGGTGATACCGACATGTAAAATATAACACCTGCAAGCTTTCACAGAACGTAACCCTGGCGTAGGTCGCGGAGTGCCTGTATTTCAAGATTTGGAACTATTCTTAGTTTTGCTCCTTAGACTGAATACATCTATTAACAGAAAACACACCGACTGCTAATTGAAATTGTTTATGTCATCAGTGTACAAGATGGCGGCGGAAATGTGGTGACACTTGTGTACTGCCTCAGTGTAATCTACTAACCTACACTCTTGTAGTTAAGTAAGATTGTGCCAATATCTAGCAAGGTTTTTACTGAAGATTTATAATGAAGATTTTTACTGACCAAGATTTTTGCGCAAAAAAAATGTTTTACTGCCATGTGATAATAAAGTACCATCGGACCATGTGCAATACAGATTGATTTGGAAAAGGATTACAGTTAACCTCCATGTTTCTTTCTAATCAGGTCACAATGATGCAACCACAAGTGAACTCCACCTACATCTGCCTAACGAAGCTTAATATAACTCACGGGTCGAATATTGTCATTATCGATCAGCAAAGGAGAACGGTAAGGTCATTATCTTTACAAATCACCCTCTTGACTCCCATGAATTTCTTCATCTTTTTTTCCAGTTCTTAAGAAATTAATATTCGTTGTATCAATTCAATTTGGTGATAAAACCAATCAAAAATTAATTACAAATATAATCACCCCATACACTAGCACGAGGGACAATTAACAATTTTTAGCAAAGTCAATTCACCTACAAGCCCACATGCCTTTTGAGTGCGGGAGGAAACCAAAGCACCTGGAGAGAATCCATGCAGACACAGGGGAAATGTAGAAGTTCAGTACCGATAGCACCTGTAGTCAGGATCGAACCCGGGTCTCTGACGCTGGAAGGCAGCAACTCTACCGTTGCGCCACTGTGCCACCCAACTAATTACTGTTTTGTTTGCTGTAGTTGAACGTTAATTCAAAGTTGGCCTACACTCCATTCCGAAGATTTGATTTTGAGATCGTTGATACTGGGAGCATGTACACCATTGTGACTCCAGCGGGTATAATCATACAGTGGTTTCACAGCACCAGGATTATGGTCATCAACACTGGAACACCCAGTAAAAAGCTCGCTAATTTGGGACTATGTGGTATGTGAACAAATGTTTCCTTTACATGTTTTAAAGCAGATTCAGACAGATAAAGGCGAACAGAGTAAAGATATTTAATTACATGCAATAATGGTTCAACGGTTTCTTCATTATCACCACGTAATCCAACCCAAGGTACAGTGGGATTCCGTTTTTGCATACAGATCAGTAAGATCATTGCCATACAATCCCCGGTTAAGTAGATAATGCAAAGAAACAGCCCATGGTGTCCATATGCAAGAGTCACCAGGTTTTGGTGCCGTTTCACCATCCCAACAGCAGCTGGCCATAAAGGCCTGTTGCAGCCGTCACCTCTGTCCAATTGTCCCACAAACTGTCGTCCCTCTCCTCGCCGGGCCACCGCCACCTTCAGCCTTCGTGCCCCGGGCTCGCCTACCACAGCAGAACTGGAGGACGTGAATGGTTCTTCCTCCCGTCCCTTGTCCAGCATCTGCCACCAACTCCCCCCCACACATCCTCTCAGGTTCCCAGTCTCCAGCAGGGGTCTGGATCGGCGGTTTCCCTTTCCCAGTTCCTCGGCGGGGGAGTCAGGCCTGCCACCAGAGTATGGCCGCAGCTGGGCTGGGACCCGAAAACTGAAGAGTTTGTAAAGAATAATCGCGGTGTACGCAAAATTTGAACCGGGCATGAAAAATGGTGGCATCTGTCTGAGGGCCTCCAATGAGGAAGATGGGAGGTCAGGACCCTTCTCTAGTTGTTGGTAGGCCGGTTCAGTTGCCTCATAACAGCTGGGCAGAAACTGTCCCTGAATCTAGAGGTCTAGAAGTTTTTCCCACTTCTATACCTCTAGCCTGACGAGAGAAGGCAGAAGAGGGAGTGCCCGGGTGAGACTGGTCCTTAATTATGCTGATGGCCTTGCGGAGGCAGCGTGCAGTGTTGATGGATTCAGTGGAAGGGAGGTCGGTTTGCGTGATGGTCTGGGCTACGTCCACAACTCTTTGCAATTTCTTGTAGTTCAAAAATCTTGTCGTTTAAATCACTGCCCTGAATCTGTATTTTCCAACATATTTGCAGGTTATTGTGACGGAAACCCAACAAATGACTTGACTTTTAAAAATGGCACAGTTCTTGGCAAGGATGTTGATCCAGGCGTCTTTGCGGAGGAATGGGCAGTGGCCAGCACGGAGACTGGAATAAAAATGATTCGGCAACATGAGGTGAATTGTTCGACTGGCAACTGCTCCGAGTGCTTCAAAATGCTCCAGAGCGGAACTTTTGCCCCTTGCCATGCACAAGTAAGTACCTCATAAATTAGTCTTAATTTCTCAAAGATCAACCGTCATTCCCCATTCAATGCCACATATGAATGATACATATAGAGATGCTGCCTGACCCACAGACGTCTAGGTCCAGAGGGCACAGCCTCAATAAAAAATACTTGTCTTTAGAATGAAGATGAGGAGGAGTTTCTTTTGACAGAGGTCAGGACATAGGAGTAACATTCGGCCCATCAAGTCTACTCTGCCATTCAATCACAGCTGATCTACCTCCTAACCCCATTCTCCTGCCTTCTCCCCATAACCACTGACACCCGTACTAATCAAGAATCAAGAGGGTGGCAAATCTGTGGAATTCATTGCCACTGAGTCATTTTTTGTAAACCAGCATCTGCATTTCCTTGGGTCTTCATTCATTTCATGTTGCCTCTCTTGTTTCCAATCTATTATTTCAAACTTCTTTGCCATCAATCATATCTGGCTTGTTTCTTCCCATTCTGCAAGTCATTTATGAAATATGCTTCTTGCTTTGTTTCTTCGAAATGACTGCCGTTTTTAAGCCCAAGGATATCAAATTCATCAGCCTTATAGGGTATCCCATCACTTTCATATTGAGAATCTCTGAGTTCCTGACCATTCGGCCCATTGAGTCTGCTCCACCATTCAATCATGGCTGATCTATCTTTCCCTCTGAACCCCATTCTCCTGCCTTCTCCCTATAACCTTTGAAAAAGCCCTTATTAATCAAGAACCTATCAATTTCTGTTTTAAAAATACCCAATGACTTGGCCTCCTGTGGCAATGAATTCCACAGATTCACCACCCTCTAGCTAAAGAAATTCCTCCTTTTATTATGAGTCTGTGCCCTCTGGTCCTAGACTCTCCCTCTACTGGAAATATCCTCCCCACAGCCAAAATAGTCTAATTTGTTACACCCTATTTTTGTATTTGTATTGGAAATACAATGTATTTTCAAATTGAAGAAAATAGCAAAAATCTGAGGGCATTTATATAACCAATGTGGTGTTTTGTTTATATTTGAAGATCTAGTGTCCATCCTGTGCAGTATTGTTTAGTATCTGCCTGGTTTCGAGGGGTTCGGCCACAGGGAGAGGTTGGATAGACTTGCATTGTTTTCTCTGGAACATCGAAGGCTGAGTGGAGACTTGGTAGAAGTATAGAAAATTATGAGATGGATAGATAGGGTAAACAGTCAGAACCTTTCTGCCAGGATGGAAATGCCCTACACTGGAGGGCATAGCTATAAGGTGAGGAGTTCAGGTTTAATGGAGATGTACGGGAGCGTGCTGGGGACTAGAACGTACTGCCACGGATGGTGGGGGAGGCAGATATGTTAGTGGCATTTAAGGGGCTTTTAGATAGACAAGGAAATGGAGGGATGTGAATCACATGCAGGCAGATGAGATTAGTTTATCTTGGCAACTCACCTCAACACAAGAGGGTATAACTTTAAGGTGAGAAACATTTAATGGAGATGTGTGGGGCAAGTTAATTTCACACAGGGAGTAGTAGCGGCCTGGAATACATAGCCAAGGGTGGTGGAGGAGGCATTTACAATAGTGGCGTTTAAGAGGCTTTTAGCTATGGAGGTGCAGGGAAGAGAGGGACGTGGATCATGTACAGGCAGATGGGATCAGTTCAACTTGGCATCATGTTAGGCATGAACAATGTGGACCGGAGGGCCTGTTCAGAATGGCATCAGTGGACAGGTGCTGTCTGTATCAGTGTGGGCTGAAGGGCCTGTTCCTGTGCTGCACTGTTCTATGTTCTACAATGTTACAGATCTTAATCAGCATTAAGAAAGATTTAATTCCTATTTTGATGGTAGGTTTCTCCAGAGATGTTTTGTGAACTCTGGATCCGAGACTCACTGTTTGTACACAACCATTGCTCGGCGCTGGGGGCGTATGTGGCGCTGTGTAATAAGTTCAGTATTTGCCTTGACTGGAGGAGGCCAGACTATTGCGGTAAGTAGCACTGTTGTATAAGTTGACATGTGGTTGTTGCTTGGCTAAGGCAACAGATTCAATGGCGGGCAAAACCACTGTAATCTGCCTAAATAACAAGCCTGAATCATCTGCTATGCTGCATCTCTGAATCAGACACAAAGTGCTGGAGCAACACAACAGGTCGGGCAGCATCTCTGGAGAACACAGATGGATAACGTCTTGGGTTGGGACCCTTTGTCAGACTGATTGTGGGGGGGGGGGGAAGAGGGAAGAAAGCTGGAAGTGAGGAGGGGCAGGACAAAACTAGCATAAAACCTCTCACTTGCCTGGCTTTGTCCTGCCCCATCTCTCTTTTCCAGCTTTTTCTCCCACATTACAATCAGTCCGAAGAAGGGTCCCGACCTGAAATGTCACCTGTCCATGTTCTGCAAAGATGCTGACCCGCTGAGTTACTCCAGCACTTTGTGCCTTTTTTTTTATGAACCTGCTTCTGCAGTTCCTTGTGTCTACATCTCTGAATGTAAGGAGTCTGAAAACTCCATACATTCAGGTTCAAGAATAGCTTTTCCCCCTCAACAACCATTAGGCTTTTGAATACTGCACAAAACTAATCATAATTAGAATTAGGTAGAATAATGGGGAAGATACAGAGGTGCAGATTATAGTTCTCAGCATTCTAGTGCACCAGTTCCAATGACAAAGTCCAAGGTCCACAATGGGGTGGAGGTGAATTGGATAGTACTCTGGCTTATGGAAGGATCATGCAGAAACCTGGTAACATGCAGAAGCTGGTCCTGAGTTTGGTGGTGTGGGCTTTCTGCCTGACTATGAACTGCTATGGACTGTCTTTGGTTGCACCAAAAACTTTGGGGGGGTTTTCCACTAGTATTGTGGTTATTAATTTATTGAATGTCTTTGTGTATTATATATTATCAATGTGTATTGTGTTTACAGGCTGTTATGCTGCTGCACGTAAGAAATTATTTGTTCCGTTGTTGGTACATCTGACAATGAAACACTCTTCACCTCATGACATGATATGAATTGGATCTCTTCCCATTACATCTTATTTGCTCTGCAAATTGATGAAGGAAGAGAAACAAATAATAGAGATGATGAATAGTTATGTCTTATAGAAACTTACAAAATTCTTAAGGGGTTGGACAGGCTAGATGCAGGAAGATTATTCCCGATGTTGGGGAAGTCCAGAACTAGGGGTCACAGTTTAAGGATAAGAGGGAAGTCTCTTAGGACCGAGATGAGAAAATCATTTTTTACACAGAGAGTGGTGAATCTGCGGAATTCTCTGCCACAGAAGGTAGTTGAGGCCAGTTCAATGGCTATATTTAAGAGGGAGTTAGATGTGGCCCTTGTGGCTAAAGGGATCAGGGGGTATGGAGAGAAGGCAGGTACAGGATACCGAGTTGGATGATCAGCCATGATCATATCGAATGGCGGCGCAGGCTCGAAGGGCCGAATGGCCTACTCCTGCACCTATTTTATATGTTTCTATGTCTGATATAGAATGAGAAACAAACAGGAAATTAGGTTTTGTGAGAGGTTGGGAGAAAAAAAATACCAACTCATTTTTACTTTGTTTAAAAATAATACAGATGGAAATGCATTTAATGCAGTTTGTAAATGTTTAGTTTAGTTTATTGTCGTTTGTACCAGGGAACAGTGTGCAGCTGTTTGTTGCATGCTATCCAGTTAGTAAAAAGACTAGATTACAATTGAGCCGTCTACAGTGTACAGATACAGGATAAAGGGTATGATGTGTAGGGATTGGTAAATGATAGTCCCAAGGTATCCAAATAAGTAGATGAGAGGTAAGGATCATTCTCCAGTTGTTGATAAAATGGTTCAGTTGCCTGATAACAGCTGGGAAGAAACTGTACCTGGATCTGGAGATGTGTGTTTTCACAATTCTGTACCTCTTGCCTGATGGGAGAGGGGAGAAGAGGGAGTGTCAGGGGTGAGACTATTCCTTGATTATGCTGGTGGCCTAGCCGAGGAAGCGTGAAGTGTAGATTGAGTCAATGGAAGGGAGGTTGCTTTATGTGATGGCCTGGGCTGTGTTCACAACCCGGTGGAATTTCCTTGGATGGAGCTGTTCCCAAACCTTGCCGTGTGATTTACATTAGTCTTTGCTAAGTTGAATAAAAAGCAGAGTGAATGTACAAAAGCCACTAATATTCTTGCCACAAGATAGAACTGGGAGCCCTGTTCATAATCATTAGGTTACATGAAGTAACTAAATGAAATTATATTTTGTGTTTTTTTTCTGCTATGTTTATTTCAGCTTTCACGTGTCCTCCGAACATGATATACCAAGCTTGCGTGCTGACCTGTGAAGCAAAGACCTGCCAGAATAGAATTTTCTTCCCATCAGAAGACACTTCATGTCCCACCATCAGTGAAGGATGTGTCTGTCCGGAGGGATCCATTCTCCACCGCCTTGACTCCACCCTGTGCATTCCCGAGGCAAAGTGTGGTACGTGGCAGAGTCCCACACAATATCTTAAAGCCCGTCCCACAATGCGAATTTACCCAAGAGCTCTCCCGAGTTTAAATTAAACAATCAAACTCGTGATACTTCATCACGAGTATTTTTTTACTCTTTGAAATTATTCACAATGTTGAAAAAACTTCACGAGTTACCGGGTTTCCCGAGTACCTGCCGTTAGCATTACGAGCCGCTACGAGACATCCACTCGCTCCAACATACCCGCTACATACATTCTACGTACTTATCACAAGTTTGATTTTTTTTTTAAACTCGGGAGAGCTCTTGGGTAAACTCACATCGTGGGACAGGGCCTTTTAGTCTAGTCCAGAGGCACAGCACAGAAACAGGCCCTTCATCCCACTGAGTCCATGCTGACCATTGATCACCCGTTCACAATAGTTTTATGTTATCCCTCTTTTGCACCTGCTCCCTACACTCTAGGGGCAATTTACAAAGGGCCAATGAACCTACAACCCCACATGTCAATGCGATGCAGGAGGAAATTGGAGCAACCGGATGAAACCCGCGTGATCATTGAAAGAACATGCAAACTCCGCACAGATAGCACCTGAGGTCAGGATCCAACCCAGGATCTCTGGCATGGTGAGGCAACGGCTCAACCATATCCAAATGCGGCCTAACCAAAGTCCTATAGAACTGTAGATAGACACAAAAAGCTGGAGTAACTCAGCGGGACAGGCAACATCTCTGGAGTGAAGGAATGGGTGATATTTTGGGTTGAGACCCTCACCTGTAACATGACTTCCTGACTCTTGCATTCAATGCCCTGACCGGTGAAGGCCTGCATACCATAGGCACACACTGTATACTATAGCATAGTATTGGTAATTCCACATACTTATTGCTTAAGTTCATTGAGTGTATTTTATACTCTTCAGCTTGCACTGATAGCTGGGGGCTTCCGCATGCTGGGGGCGATACATGGAATGCATCAGTGGACGGCTGTTGCATGTATCAGTGTCTGGAGAACGGGACCATTGTTACCATTGACCACGACTGTTCAGCTGTCCCAGAACCAGTTTGTCGTCGCTCTGGGGAAGTAGTGGTCAATCTCGCTGGCGATCGGAGCTGCTGCCCTGAAAAAATATGTGGTAAGTGTTCAATTCTGTTCAACGATCATTAATCCTGATAAAATAATATTTTACCTCTTTGTGGTTTGTATCAAAAATAGAACATTAAAAAATCCAATCTCTGCTTATGAGCATCATCATCATCATCGGCGGTCACTCGAAACCAGTACGAATGTCCTCTCCATAGGGTCGTCTACTTGTGGGTCTGCAGATGTCTGTAGAGGCCGATCCACGATCCACACACATTGGTGCAACGTGGGCAGTGGAGACTGGCGGTGATTGGTAGTTGTCGAGCCCCCTTCTCTCCTTATGGTGCTGTCGTTTTGTCTCTGTGACATGGCGTAGTTCCACTTCGTGACGTGCACAGATATCCTCCAGGAGTGCCTGTCCAGTGCAATGTGCTCCCAGTTGCTCAATGTGAAGTGGAATTTCTTCAGACTTTTCTTGATGTTGTCCTTGAAGCGTTTCTTTGGCCCGCGAGGTGCTCGCCGACCTTCCTTCAATTGAGAGTACAGGATTTGTTTAGGGAGACATGTGTTGGACATGCAGATGACATGGCCAGTCCATTGAAGCTGGTGCTGCTGGTCATGTTGGCTTCCTCCAAAATGCTGATGTTGGTGCGTTTGTCTATAAGCATAGCCTTCCTTCCAAGCAACATCCCGGTGAATCTCTTCCATACTCTTTCCACTACAACCACATCCTTTTGTGTTTAGTTTATCGTCATGTGTACCGAAGGAAAGTGAAAAGCTTTTTGCTTTGTGCTATTCCATCAGTGGGAACACTATACATGATTACAATTGAGCCGTCCACAGTGAACAGATACTGGATAATGGGAATAACGTTTAGTTCAGGATAAAGTCCAGTAAAGTCTGATTAAAAATTGTTCGAGGGTCTCCAATGAGGTAGATGGGAGTTAGGTCCATTCTCTAGTTGGTGATAGAACAGTTCAGTTGCCTGATAACAGCTGGGAAGAAACTGTCCCTGAATCTGGAGGTGTGCGTTTTCACACTTCTGTACCACTTGCCTGATGGGAGAGGGGAGTAGAGGGAGTGACTCTTCCTTGATTATGCTGGGGATTTTGCTAATGCGGTGACACAGTATTCCTAGTGAGTTGAAACAACGAACTGCAGATGCTGGTTGATACCAAAGATGAACACAAAGTGCTGGAATAACTCAGCGGGTCAAGCAACATCTCTGGAGAAAAAAGATAGGTGACGTTTCGGGTTGGGATCCTTCTTCAGACCCTAATTCGGTCCCGATCCAAAACATCACCTATGCATGTTCTCCGGAGAAGCTACCTGACCTGCTGAGTTTTGCCAGCACTTTGTGTCTGTCTTTGGTACTCCAAGTGAAGTCTGACCAATGTTTTGTACAGTGCAACATTTTTACCCGAATAATCCTGGATTAGAGGGCAGTGTGTTTTGCATTCATATTTTATTCTATTTTCAGCTTGCAATCAAACAGTTTGCACAAGTTTTGCCCCCCAGTGTTCATATGGAGAGCGACTTATTACCCATTACAAACCAGACTTCTGCTGTCCTGACTACTTTTGCGGTAAGGATATACATTAATACAGAAAATTCCTCCCGGAGAGAAATCCGGAGGTAATGATCCAATGTGCACTTCTTAAAAAAAAAACAGTGTATATTTCCAGTCTCGATATTATCATGGGTAATGAGCAGCCATTGCCAGGAATATTTAACATTTAATGCCATTGTGGCTTTCATAAATCTACTCCATAAAACACACCTTAGAAAAGTATAGCATAGGAACAGGGCACAGCGGTAGAGCTACTGCCTTACAGCGCCAGAGACATGGGCTTGATCCTGACTACTGGTGCTGTCTGTGCGTGGTTTGTACGTTCTCCTCAAAACTATGTGGGTTTTCTCTGGGTGCCCTGGTTTCCTCCCACACTCCAAAGACGTGCGGGTTTGTTGGTTAATTGGCTTTGGTAACTTGCAAATTTGTCCTTAGTATGTTGAATGGTGTTAGTGTGCAGCATGATCGTGGTCTTGGCGGGTCGAAGGACCTTTTTTTGTGCTGTATCTCTAAAGTCTAAAGGAACAGGCCTTTTGGCCCCTAATGTCTGGGCTAAAGATAATGCAAAGGTAAGCTTATCTCCTCTGCCTGCACATGATGCATATCCTTGGTCGAACATGTGACTATCTAAAGGCATCTTAAACGCAGCTATCACATCTGCCTGCACCAACACCCCCGATAGCACATTCCAGTATAGCACGGACAGTTCTTCATGCATGAATGGCCACAGAATAGGTGCATAACAGGTGGGATAAAATAGAACTAGCATCCTGGTGATTACTGTTTGGTGTGGACTCGGTGAGCCAAAGGGCTTGTTTCCACGCTGTGTCTCTACAGTCTAAAACTAAAACAGAACAGACTTCCATACCTACAAAGATGGAATAATCAATTTGTTGTGCAGCATTTTCAATCTGTTGAGATGCGGTGATGACAAAGTTCAAACTGAATGTGTTTTGGATCAGAGAAAAAGAAAAGAAAATAAGTCTAATTTCATTACATTTTTCATACATGGCATATGCTTTTAGAGTAGTTAAATATTTATGTAGAAATAAAAGATTAATGTTGAAATAGATAGATAGGGGAAGCAGTCAAAATCTTTTTTTCCCAGCGTGGAAATGTCAAGCACAAGAGGGCATAGCTATAAGGTGAGAGGGGAAAAGTTTAAATGAAATGTGTGGGGTAAGATCTTTAAAAGGAGGGTGGTGGATGTCTAGAATTTGCTGCCAGGGATGGTGGTTGAGGCAGATACGATAGTGGCGTTTAACAGGGTTTTAGTTGAGAAACGACACAAAGTGCTGGTGCGAATCAGCGGGTCAGGCAGAGAACATGGATAGATGACATTTTGAATCAGGACTCTTCTTCAGACGTGGATAATGGTGGGATATGGATCAGAGGAGGCAGGCAGATGAGATTTGTTTATCTTGACATTATATTTGACGTGTACATTGGGAGCCAAAGAGCCTGTTCCTGTGGTTTCTATGTGATCTATTAGCTACTTTAATTGATAGACTGTTAATTTTCTACAGAATGCGATCCAGAGAAGTGTGGGTCTGATATCCCGATTTGTCGAGAGGACCAGACATTGATTGCTACTCGAGCTGATGGCAGTTGCTGTTTGGCATACATCTGCAGTAAGTTACACACATAAATATTGATTCAAAATGACTAACTGGTACCTGAACATTCAGCAAAAGTTTATTCCTGAGAGTTCATAAAGTTATACAGTATGGAAACAGGTCCTTCAGCTCAACTTGCCCCATCACACCTGCCTGTGTTTGGCCTATATCCCTCCATTTCACAGCCATATCCCTGTCCAAATATTTCTTAAACACTATGAAAGTAGGGTGAGTTAAGTATTTGATTGTAATACCCTATCCTGAAGGATTATGGCACGATTAATGGAAATGAATGCTGTTTGCTGCAGTCTAATTCCTTTTTTAATATTTTTATTTATTAAATGTACAGTAAATTACAGTAGTACAAGCCACATATATCTTATTACATTTATTGTACCCCTTCATTTTTTAAGCTTTAAGGAAAGATAGAAATAAATAAAGTAGAGAAAGTGAGAGAAAGTTGTGTTAGTGTAAAAGAGTGATAAAAAAAACAAACCCATTAGACAAATAGTTAGGGAAAAAAGTTAAGAAATATAAACCATAGAAAACAAAGAAAGAAAAAGAAACAAAAGCTCTATTATGAAAACCACGCAAAAGGGATATACCAACTTCGTATTCTAATTCAGTGCTTCCAATGCAGTTGAGATATTTCATACAATGGCCATTAACTAAAGAATAGTGAATAATAACATGTTGTAAACAAGCCTCAACTACCTCCTCCGCAGCCCGTTCCATATGGAAATGGATCAAGCAGGGATGGGGCATCTTGTTCGTCGTGGACGAGTTGGGCCCAAGGACATTGTTCCACGCTGTAGGGCTCTGTCTCTCTATGTCCATTGTCCAATATGATACTTTGCTCGTCCTTGTATTCAGTGTGCGGTGCTTGCTCGGACCAGATACCCACCTGCTCGGAAGGAGAGATGATCACAGTGGACAACAACACAACGGAGATGTGTTGTCCAAACTACCAGTGTGGTGAGCATGATGCTTTGTCGTTCAATCCATCGCAATCATTACTAGCTGTATAAAAATAAATGCGGCACACTGCAGTCTGATGCAGGGTCTCGACTCGAAATGTCACCCATTCCTTCTCTCCAGAGATGCTGCCTGTCCCGCTGAGTTACTCCAGCATTTTGTGCCTATTGCAATAGTTTTAGTTCGATTTCTAAAAGAACTATTACCAAGTAATATAGGGTGGCACAGTGGCGCTGCGGTCGAGCTGCTGCCTCACAGCGCCAGAGACCCATGTTCAATCCTGACTGTGGAGTTTGCACGTTCTCCCTGTGACCCCGTGGGTTTTCTACGGATGCTCCGGTTTCCTCCCACATTCCAAATACATGCAAGTTTGTAGGTCAAGAGTGTTTTATTCTCATATGTCCCAAACAGAACATTGAAATTCTCACTTACCGCAGCAAAACTGAATATGTAAACATTGCTGAAAAATTGGAGTGAGATACAGTGAAAAGATTTTGTTTACGAGCTATCCAATTAAATCAGACCATACTATACATGAGTGCAATACACCAGTAGATCACGTAGTGCAAAGAAAAATATACCACAGCGCAGAATACTTTACAGCATAATAGCGTAGCAGTTCCAGAGAAAAAGTCCAAGATTGCAATGAGGTTGGTTGGAAGACCAGGATTAAACCCTAGCTTATGGAAGGACTGTTCAGAAATCAGAGGGGAAGAAGTTGTTCTTGAGTTGGTGGTACATGCTTTCAAGCTTTTGTACCTTCATGTGGTCGAGATATCAGGCTTCAAAACATCTTGAGTTTTGTTATGAGTCTCATGAACACTTTACAAGTATAGTGTACAGATATTGCTTACGATAGGACGCCCTGATTTTGCTGGGTGTGTTTTACCATCTTGAATCAGCACTGTATTGTAATATACCATTAGACATCAAAGTTAGGAGAATCACGCTGATTTTTTGCCACATTTCAATTCGGAGAACCCCATACTTTATCCTCATGAATCATATCTGCTTTATTTCTCCTAGTTTGTGAAATAAATCGATGTCCAAAGTTTCAGTGTCCTACGGGAATGCAGGAACTCCATGCATGGAGTCCGGATCGGTGCTGCCCAGTTCATTCCTGTGGTATGTGGACTTTATTTTGAATTTCTAAAAATTTGAGCAACTTGCATGACTTAAGCAATTAGGCTTCATTTTATATATTTCCTTTTTTTATTTGTAGAATGCTCCTGTGAGACATTTCCTAAACCTCAGTGCAAATTGGTGAGTGGCACGTTGTTACGTTTTGATATACTGTTTTTTTACCTCAGTCTGAAGACTCAACTATTTTGTTATTTGATTATTTTAGGGAGAGATATTGGTAAATGAACAACAATTTGGAAATACTACATCCAATCCATGTGCCTGCCCGGAATACGAATGTGGTAAGCTCATATTCATCACTCTGGTCGTCCAATTTCAAATACGATATGATACGATAGGATAGAACTTTATTTATCCCAGGATGAAATTGGTCTGCCAACTGTCCTAAAACACAACAAGATACATGACATTAAAGTGACGAGTGGAACGTTCAAGATTGGGGAGGGGGGAGGAGGGTCCGCCTACCCAATGATCCAAATGAGAATTAAATGCAAGTCTATAAATGCAACACATTTATTCCATAAATAACACGGGATATTGCAACATTCAAATTGTTGCAGGCAAATTTAATTTAGTTTGGAAAGGGATCAAAATTAAAATATCAGCCTTTTGGGTCGGACTGAAGAAGGGTCCTGACCTAAAACATCACCTATCGATGCTCTCCAGCGATGCTGCCTGACCCACTGAGTAACTCCTGAACTTTGTGCCTCCACTGTTGAATGTGCTTGTTTTATTCTACGTTTTAATGTGTTTTATGAACTCAGATACATTATTTTCATGTGTTTGTTTGGTTGCAGTAAATGACAAAGTGTGCATTGATGGAGAGAGAGGTACATTGCGCCCAGGTCAAGTCATTGTGGAGCACACCACAGATGGGCTGTGTTACACCACACAGTGTACACACAACCTGGACAATCAAACTGGTGTCTACAACCTGCTTGTCAACATGGTTAACTGCTCGGCACAATGTGAAATGGTAATAATTCTTGAGTAGTGAAGCTTCACCATTATTTAATTCTGCATCAATCCTTGCTAAGCCATTTAAGCTGGAAAGAGTGCAGAGAAGCTATATGAGGATGTTGAATGGAATGGAAATATACAGCATGGAAACAGGCCCTTCTGTCCAATGAGTCCATGCCTGCCATCGATCACCCTCTCACACTAGTTCTATGTTATCCCACATTCTCATCTACTCCCTACATACGAGGGGGGATTTTACAGAGGGCCAATTAACCTACAAACCTACACGTCTTTGGGATGGGGAGGAAACCCAAAAAACAGTGAACAAAGGTCTAAGGTAAGATTGGCAAGATTCAATAAGAATCTGAGGGACAACTCTCTGTAGGTTAATCGGCCTTCTGTAAATTGGCCCTTGTGTGTATGGAGTGGATTTGAGTGGGTTAACATAGTACTAGTACAAATGGGTGATTGGTGGTCAGCCTGGGCCTGTTTCCATGCTGTATTTCTAAGTTAAGTGATTTAATGAAGGAAATGGAGATGCCAGCAACCCATCCTAATAAAATCAGTTCCCTGCCCCCCCCCCCCCCCCAAAAAAAAATACAGTGAGTGGAGGATAGTGATGTGCAAAATTTAAAGCTCTCTAGCCACCAGGTGGTGGACAGTGAAGGACCCATGTATTGCCACTATTTGTCACTTTGCAGCCTTTTACAGTGCAACTTAATTTATTTGTTGTCACACGTACCGAGATACAGTGAAGAGATTTTTCTGCGTGCTAACCAGTCAGCGGAAAGACAATAAATGATTACAATCAAGTCATCCCTAGCGTACAGCTACAGGATAAAGGGAATAATGATTAGTGCAAGATACAGTCCAGTAAAGATAGTGTGAGGGGCTCCAATGAAGTAGATTGGAGATAATTGAGATAGATAATAGATGAAAATTGACTTTCAGTAAACCAGAAAAGCCATTACTTTATTTTTAAGCTTATAACAATATACTGTGATTATCATATAATTACTGATCTATTGGTACAAAAAGTAACCAAAAAAGATTGTGGTCATTTTAATGTCATGACATAGCGACGTGCTCTACAGCATGAGAGACACTTTAACGTTTGCCTTCTATTAAACATACAGAACCAGGTTTACATTCCTCCTGATGACCCGACAACGTGTTGTGGTGTTTGCAAGAATGTATCCTGTCTAGATAACTTGGAAAATGAAAATACAACCTTTCACAAGGTGAGAAAGAGAATGCAATAGTCAATGATTTAAATTTTGCATGGCGTGTACTACTTACCAGAGACTGGGATCAGGTCATTGATTTCATGATAACCATTTGAGGTGTTCCATGCATCTGCCTCTTTGTAATATAAAATGCCTTCCAACTCAAATAAACCTGCAGTTGAATGTTAATCTGTACACTCCCACAGTACTGTAACTGTTAAACTGTAAATGTTATTGTTGTATGATACAACTATTGTGTTTGAATGATCCCAGTGGTCTATGTTTATTGGTATTGGTTTAGGATTCTCATATGTATCAAGATACAGGGAAAGGCCAGTCCAATCATACCACACATTAGTACAATCAAGCCTACACAGGTTACTACAGGTAGTGCAAAGTGAGAAAGTACTGAATACAGTTTTGCAACATTGCAGTGTTACAGTTTCAGAGAAAAGGTCCAATGCCCGTAATGAGGTAGGTTGGAAGATCGGGACTGCGTGTGCAGAATACAGATAACCCTTGGCGTAACGGACCATGGGGGAGAAATATAGTGTCTGTTGTTGCCGATTGTCTGCTATAACCAAGTAACGGATTTGTTGCATCCACCTAGCGGTCACTCCATGCAACAACGGGTTGTTTTCAAATACAAAGTTCTTTTTAACAGCTAAAAATTTACTTTTCTTATTAGCAAATAATATTAAAGGCTATTTGTTGAATAGATTACCATTGTACAAATGTTGATCGAAGCAATTGCTTGTCAATGTCTATGGCCTCCCGCTGTGTACTTAAACAGACAGCTCTGCTACAATGAAAATCCGCTATAACGAGGGTCGACTGTATAGGGTTACAACATTATAGCATTATAGAGAATGAGTCCAATGTCCTCTATGACGAAGGTTGGATGTTGTCTAATTTTTAGCTCTGGTTTAACTTGATACTTGCCCAGAGACACCAGTTCAAGCACCTCTTGCTGGTTTAGTGGATTTCCTCTGGAATGATGAGGATATGTACAGAGTTTGTACGTTCTCCCTGTGACGGCGTGAGTTTCTTCCGGGTCCTCCGGTTTCCTCCCACATTCCAAAGAAGTGTAGGTTTGTAGGTTAATTGGCTTCTGTAAATTGTTCCTATTGTGTAGGGTAGAACTGGTGCAAGTGTGATCGATCGCTGGTTGGTGGTGATACTCGCGATAATCGATTTCCACACTGTATCTCTAACTAAACATGACGATTTACCTCAGTAACATAGGCATTAGAAAATTAAATCACCAATTTAACTCGATTGTGAGGAAAATGTAACACAGTGTTTATAAGCTATTCTTGTCCGAAAACGACCTTACTATATTTCATTTTCTTTCAATAGCCTGGAACATCATGGGTGTCCAACTGTGTCAGATACGATTGTACTGACACGGTTTCGGGACCCGTCTTGATCACTTCAAACATCATTTGCCCGCCTTTCAACAAAACCGCGTGCTTGAAGGTCAGTGAGTCACACATCACGTGTTCAATATGGTTTAATTGAGGATTTATTCTCAATCATGTTGTAGACTGAATACTAAGCATTTGGTCAAGGGAATTGCAGATCCAAATCAAATTATTTCAAAGCGGAAGTCAATATCCTTAAAGCAATGTGTATGTCTAGGCCTCTGCGTGTTAAAGGAGCAATATAATTTCTGGATAATTGTATAAATAACTCTGCAAGATACTGTTCTTTAATATTTAAAAAAAAATCACAATGCTGGAGTATCTCAGCAGGTCAGGCAGCATTTTGGAGAATATAGAAATGTTCTTATCAATGTTCCCCATAGATGTTGCTCAACCCACTGACTTACTCGAGCACTTTGTGTCTCTTTTTGTAAACCAGCTTCTGCAGTTCCTTGTGTCTCTCTTCTTTAATATAGACTAGCTACTATTTCTATTGGTGAATTCGAGGCCTTCTATCTGGTAGATTTGTTGTTCACCAAAATGGAAGGGTGGGCTTCTGCCATTGATCTTCATCAAACTAGTTCACAGAGCTCTTGTGATGTTCACCGGTTAATAATAATTCTCTGCCTGGTTCGATGTATTCTTTATGTAGTTCAAGATCACTTGATATCATAGAGTTGTATAGCAAGGAAATAGACCCTTTAGCCCACTGTGTCCATGACAAACACATTGGCATTACTGGGCCATAGACCTCCAAAAAACTCCTATCTATCTGTTCAAATGTCCTTTAAGTCAAATCGTTCCAGATATGGACTACTCCGAGTGGAAAAAGTTGCGCTTGCAGGCTTCTTAAATCACTCCCTCTCATCTTAAGCGTATACCTCTAGTTTTATAATCCTCTACCCTGGGAAAAAGACTGAGCATTTATGCATCCCCTCGTGATCCTGTACACCTCAATAAGGTCACCTTTCAGTTTCACACGCTCCAAAGAATACAGTATAAAGTCATAAGGGATGGGAGTAAAATTCGGCCCATCAAGTCTACTCCGCCATTCAATCGTGGCTGATCTATCTCTCCCTCCTAATCCTATTCTCCTGCCTTCTCCCCATAACCTTTGACACCTATTCCAGTCTATCCTACCTATCCCTCTAACACAAGCCCAGGTAACTACCTGGCGAATCTCTTCTGCACCCATTCCAACCTAACGCATTCTTCGTATAGAACCAGAACCACACACAGTAGACCAAATGTAGTTTGTGCAGACGTATCACAATGTCCCAACTTTTGATGTGCATCGTTCAACTTTGTTGCCACTACAATAATTAAAGCTTTTCTCCCTCAGATTGGAGGATCTGTTATAACATACATGGATGGCTGCTGTCAAAGTTGTGAGTAATCATTTAACGGAGACCATTCTGAATCGAGCAGTGATCAGCTATTGATTAAAATAATCAACAGCACGGAAACAGGCCCTTCACCCCAACTCGTCCATGCAGTCAAAAATGCCCCATCTTCACTAGTCCCACCTGCCCGTGTATGACCCATAGCCCTCTAAACCAGGGGTCGGCAACCTACGGCCCCCGGGCTGAATGTGGCCCGTAACCTGAAATCATCCGGTCCGCCGAGCTCTGGCTGTACCACATCCTGCGCAAAGCCACCGGCACGGCTGCGCATCTTCTGTGAACACGTTTAAGAAAGAACTGCAGATGCTGGAAAAATCAAAAGTAGACAAAAATGCTGGTGAGACATGCAAGGATTGCATGAGGCTGCCTCACTCGATGAATTTCTCCAGCATTTTTGTCTACCTTCTGTGAACACGTGATTTGATGCCAGCCATCCAGGGCAGGATCCATGTGTACACGTGATAGATGTGGCCTGCCATCCGCTCACAGACATGCGTCCTGGCCCCTATGCAGCACAAGGTTGCCGACCCCTGCTCTAAACCTTATATCTGTGTGTTTTAAATTGTGCTATAGTTCCTGCCTCAACTACCTCCTCTGTCAGCTCATTCCATATGTCCACCAACAAAATGGTAACATTCATATAGAAGTCATGATTTCTATAATTCCTTTATAGGCAATAATTATTTCATGTATTGATATATTTATAATTATCACAACACAAAAATATAAAGCTCCTAAAATACCGGCTATTTTATAACATTGAATTGAATGATTCAGTTCAATATAATACAATGAAGGGCAGGGAAACAGTTGCATGCTGACCATTGATCACCAGTTCACAATACTTCTTTGTTATCCCACTGTCCCAAACCAATCCCTATACACTAGAGGCAGTGTACAGAGGGCCAATTAACCTACAAATCCCCACATCTTTGGGATGTGGGGTTAAACCAGAGCACCCAGCGAAAACCTACACAGGGAGAACATACAAACTCCACAGAGTCTGAAGAAGGGTTTCGACCCGAAACGTCACCCATTCCTTCTCTCCAGTGATGCTGCCTACCCTGCTGAGTTACTCCAGCTTTTGTGTCTATCTTCGGTTTAAACCAGCATCTGCAGTTCCTTCTTACATACACTCCACACAAGTAATTGGTATTTTATGACAGTAATTTGTGCTATTTTGCAATGTTTAAAAATATATATATTTTCGCCATCAAAATTATTCCTTTCTATTCAGAAATCAGCTGTGTACCTGTGTGTCAGACACAAGCAGCAAAACTCCTTTAGTAGTGACTAATTAGAGTTACGTCAATAAATCACCAGAGTGGAACGTTGCTTTAAATTAGTTAACATAAAACAAGAAAGTAACGTTGTGAATGAATGAAGTAAACAACTAACCAAGAATATAATTCCAACTGCGAATGAAAGTCGGGGACTTTAAAATCACTTCACAACTTAACAGAAAGATTAATTACATCTTAAGAAATGCACTATTCTTTAAAAAAAAAAACAAATTATGTCCAACTCACATTCAAGAGGTTTGGAAATGCACACTGATATATTTTATTGGTAATGAATGATACAGGTAAAGAGGATGTAAAGTCATGTCAGAAGGTGGTGGTGAGGATGACCATTCGAAAGAACGATTGCCGAAGTAACAGACCTGTGAGTAACAAATGAAATGAACAAGGGGGAGGCCATTTAGGACTAGGATGAGGAAAAATGTTTTCACTCAGAGAATTGTGAATCTGTGGAATTCTCTGCCACAGAAGGCAGTGGAGGCCAATTCACTGGGTGTATTCAAGAGAGGAAGTTAGATTATAGCTCTTAAGGCTAATGGAATCAAGGCATATGGGGAGAAAGCAAGAACAGGGTACTGATTCTGGATGATCAGCCATGATCATATTGAATAGTGGTGCTTGCTCGAAGGACCGAATGGTCTACTCCTGCACCTATGTTTTTTCAATGTTTCTATATGCTTCTTGTACTCATACTCATCGTCAAACTAGCTGTCTTCTTCTTTGGATACATAGAGCATGGAGACAGGTCCTTCGGCTCAATGTACCCATGCTGCCCATCGAAGCACATCTCATTTACCACGTTTGGCCCATATCCCACTAAACCTTTCCTATCCATGAATCTGTCCAAATGTCTTTTAAATGTTTTTGTATCTGGCTCAACTACCTGTTCTGGCAGCTCGTACCATATACTCACCACCTACTTTGTAAAAAAAATTGCCCCTCCTGTTCGTATTAATTTTTTCCCCTCACACCTTAAACCTATGTCCTCTGTTTTTTGATTCCCCTACTCTGGGTAAAAGACACTGTGCATTCATGCTATTAAATTCCCTTAACGATCTTATACACCTCAATAAGATCGCCCCCTCAACCTCCTGCACTCCAACAAATAAATTCCTAGCCTGCCCAACCTCTCTCTGTAGCTTAGGCACTCAAGTCCTGGCAATGTCCCCGTGAATGACTAACATGTCATTATATAAATAGAATACAGAGAAGGTACTGGCCTCCCAGCCTAACAAGCATATTACTTTCAGTCTGAAGAAGGATCCTGCCCCAAAACATCACCTATCCTTTTTCTCCAGAGATGCTGCCGGACAATGCGTTTCCAAGTGTTAACACGTTGCACTGTTTTCCAGGTAAACATAGTGTCATGTGATGGAAAGTGTCCCTCAGCAAGTATATACAACTACAGCATTAACACGCACGCCAGGTTCTGCAAGTGTTGCAGGGAAATTGGGCTGCAGAAACGCATGGTGCAGCTCTACTGCAGCAGCAACTCAACCTGGGTCAACTACCCTATCCAAGAACCGACAGACTGCTCCTGCCAGTGGTCCTAGAGTTTGACGGGCAGAATCGAACAAGAAACAACCACTACCGTCTCACCTGTGAAACAAAAGGTTTTTGACAATCTGTAGTTTGGTGCCACATGCAGTCTGTTCCAATTAATCCCGATCTATATTTAGGAATTTTTATTATTATGCTAGTTTGACATTTTACTGACGATCCTTTATTTCTCACTCCTTCACCATTCTCTAAAATACTGCCTGAAACAGTTCATTAATTTAACTCGCAAAAGAAAACTCTGCCTCCTACCTGCTTAAGGTCGCCAAAGAAATCCAGCAAACTCGAGTCTAACTTGTGCTATTCAGTGAGTTTACCTCAAATTGTTTCACTGCAAGTGAGCTACCGGTTTAGAATACGATGCAGTACAGCACAAGAACAGGCCCTTCGGCCCACAATGTCTGTGTTGAACATGATGCCGACAGCATCATTCGGCCAATCACGGCTTATCCATCTTTCTCTCCCGACCCCATTCTAATGCCTTTTCCCCCATAACCCTTGACACCCTTACTAATCAAGGATCTGCCAATCTCCACCTTAAAAATATCCATTGACTTGGCATCCCAGGGCAATGAATTCCACAGATTCACCACCCTCTGACTGAAGAAACTCCTCCTCATTTATTTTCTAAAAGTACATCCTTTTATACTGAGGCTATGGCCTCGGGTTCCAGACTCTTATCTACCCGCGCATGATCCATATCCCTCCATTCCTTGCTCATCCATGTGTCTATCTAAAAGGCTCTTAAATGCTTCTATCCTAACTGCTTTGTCCACTATTCCAGGCACCCACCATTGTCTGTAAAAAATAAAGTTGCCCGGCGCATCTCCTTTAAACTTTGTCTACTGGCCAGAGATATTCGAATGCCCAAGTAGAAAGAGTTCGATTTCCTGGCCCCCATTCCCTCACTTAAAAGCAAACAGACCTCACACAAAATATATTACCTAAAATTTCTATAAATAATTACACAATTATCTTAATTATCCATTTTTAATTAAACGTTATCTTTTGAAAAAAATTTGTACAGAACTATTGACTGGTATTGCCAATGGATTTAGTAAAACACCTCAATGTTTATTTTTAATTCTGTTACTTTTAAGGGGAGTTTACTCACTGATCTTTTTCTCAAAATATTTCAATGTCTGTTTTTTTTTAATGATTTACATTAAACTTTAATTAGAAATTTTAAGGGTAGGTTATGGCATAGATATGTAGTAGATACATTACAGATAATTGGATTCTGTATATTTCGGTGCACTTTATTTAAACATTAAAACAAATAAAACAGAACCACCTTTTTCCATATTTGTGGTCATCCTATATTTAGTCAAAATTGCTGTGAAATGAGTCATTATTTTTTTATCATACATGTGCGTGTAGTTTTTCTAGTTATGTATTCACAGATTATGCTGATCTCCAATTGATATGGGTTTTTGTGATAATTCTAATTATATAAATAAAGATTCAAAATAAGTGGACCAAGAATTTTAATCGGCATGTCTGTGCTTTTTAAATATGTACCGAGTGCATGTGTAGTCCAGCATGAAAAAAATGCTCTATTGTTATGTTTAGTTTATAGATACAGGAAACAGGCCTTTTGGCCCGCCAACTAGCAATCACCCGTACACTAGTTCTATCCTACATCCTAGGGATAATTTACAGAAGCCTATGGAGGAAACACCCATGGTCACACTCCATACAGACAGCACCCAAGGTCAGGATCGAACCTGGGTCTCTGGCGCTGTAAAGCAGCAACTCTACTGCTGGCCACCGTGCTGCCCAAAAATCTGAAGCAGTGACTTCCATCCTATGATGCCCTGGTTTCCCCCCCACACTCCATAGACGTGCAGATTTATAGGTTAATGGGCTTTGGTAATATTCTTAATATTTCCTAGTGAGTAGGATAGTGTTAGTATGTGGGGATTGCTGGTCAGTGCGGACTCGGTGGGCCAAGGGGCCTCTTTCCACACTGCATCTCTAGAGATTTCATTGAGAGATGTGGATATTTGGATCTTGAAAATAATGAGATAAATTGCTTAAAGAATGCACAAACTTGCACTGAGAGCTGTGAAGGCCAAGACACATGTGACCCAGAGATTGACATCGGAAGCAATTCTTATCCGTTTATCTTAAACAAATCCCTGCTGTCATCTTCTGATCTATCCTTTCCCTGCGAAGATCAAACTGGCTGTTTGGGGGGAAATAATTAATTTAAGGGGAAATGATCTCTGGTCCTTAGTGACCATTTTAGTTTTAAAGCGTTCTTAAGTCAAGAGCGCCTCATTAGTGAACTCTTTCATCCAGTGTCTCGTACGAGAAATAATAACAACAGTTCCAAGAACATGGAAAGTGAAAGGATGCAGACACCTGGGCAAGACCAGTGTTCCACCTCTCCTGAGGAATCTGATAAATGTTTCTTGCATACTTCAGCCAAAGAAATGTCAGGAAGGTGGATAAGTAAACACGAGTCGCAATCAATGAAGTTCAATCGTGGTAGAGTTAAATTGATGGCAAACACAATGCAGGAGGTGGCTTAGATGTCCTGCAGGTGTACAAGAGCTTTCCTGTGTATAACACCACACTCTGCCTCGGAAAAGCGGCCAACATAATCAAAGACTCGCCCCACCCTTTTCCCTGCTCCCCTCAGGTCTTCTTCTTGCATATAGCGTGTACAGCCTAAAGTTGAAGGACAACTTGTTCTATTTGATCTTATTTGATTGTGCGCACCAGGTTGATTGCATTTGTTGAAATGGGGCAGACCACGTGAAGGTTGCAATCTCCCACCCCCTCCCCTCAGGTGAGAGGTGCAGAAGATTGAAAGCACGAGCCATCAGGGTTCTGTCCAATTCCCCTCTACCTCATTGGACTTTGTCTATGGAACTGTTGCGCTGTTTAACTTGGGCATCGATTTTGAGCTGTAAGCTGCTTACCCGTCATTCCGCCGCTTAGAAAAATAGTTTGTTTGACAACCCTTATTGCAGCCTTGCTTCCGAATGGTTCAACTCATTCTAATTGCCTTTGAAGCAACTAATTTGAAACCTAAAACCCTTCCTGTAAACTCTCAAAACATCGGCCAAACTGGATTGTTTTTTCCTGTGATGAGTTCACTGCTTCCAGAAAATAATAACGTATTTATTCTATGGTGGACAAGAGTGTTTACCCACATTTGGCTCGCGTTTCCTTGGCCAATTACTTTAATATTGTGGCCCCTGGTTATTGATGTTTCCACCATGGGACACTACCTTAATTTATCAGTGTTTTTTATGCGACAAAGAAAATAATTTAAAAATGGCTTAGAAATCAGGGGAGTGAAGATATCAGGTAAGCAAGCCTACAAAGGTGAGGGTTTGGAAGACTTGTCAATGGCAATTTTGGCTGCTTAATAGAAGCTTTCCACCTTTTAGTTTAGTTTTAGAGATACAGCGTGGAAACAAGCACTTCGGCCCACCGAGTCTGCGCCGACTAGCGATCCCTGCACACGTTCTATCCTAGACACTCGTGAAAATTTAACAATTAACCTGCACATCTTTGGGATGTGGGAAGCAACCGGGGCAGGCGGTCACAGGGAGAATGTACAAATTCGTACCAACAGCACCCGTAATCAGGATCGAACCCAGGTCTCTGGTGCTGTAAGGCAGCAACTCTACCGCTGCACCACCGCCCTCAACTTCATGCAAAGTCTAAAGAACTTATTAGTACAGCTGCTGTTTGAAAAACTAAATGCTTTGGGGGAGGATTGTGGTATTAACTGCAAAATTAATGATTCTGGGTTAATAAACAAATTCAGATTTGAGATGAGAATTAAATTACTTAAGGATAAAATGCGACCTTAAATTTTAGCATTTCATTGACTGGGTTTTCTGTTTGAAACTGGGCTAAAGCACAGCCTTGGGGAAGGTGAGAGTGAACTCAATGGTGCAAACCTCTACCATAACTGAGGTCACTTTTTAAAGAAAATTTCCTTTTCACACAAACAAAGCCCTTCGGCCAACAATGTCTGTGCCGAACATGATGACAAGACCAGCCTGCACATAATCCATATCCCTCCACTCTCTGCATATCCATGTGCCTATCCAAAAGTCCCTTCAATGTTACGATCGTACCTGCCCCTGCAACCTTCCCCTGCAGCACATATCAGGCACCCAGCACCTTCTGTGTAAAAAAACTTGCCACGCAGATCTACAAACTTTACCCACTCACCTCGAAGCAATGTCCTCCAGTCTTTGACATTTCTATCCTGCAAAAAGGATCAGACTGTCTCATAATTTTATATATTATTATCAACATTCCAGCATTCCAGAGAAAACAATCCAGGTCCAACCTCCCCCTGTCGCTAATATCTCCTGATCCAGGCAGCATTCTGGTAAACATTTTCTGCACCACCTCCAAAGTCTCCACATCCTAATGGGGCGACCAGAACTGCATGCAATATTCCAAAGTCTTATAAAGACGCACTATGACTTCCAGACTGTTATACGCAACACCCCAATCAATGAGGTGAGCAGACCATATGCCTTCTTTGCCACTCAACTGTGTTTCTACTTCGAGTGATTTGTGGACTTGGATCCCAAAATCCTCTGTACATCAATGCTATTAGGGGTCTTGCTATTAACTGTATACTTCCCCCTTATATTCAACCCCCACCCCCACAAAGTGCAACACCACACACTCCATGTACCAGTTCCATGCACATTTCTCCAGGTGATCTATATCTCACGTTATATCTTGACATCCTTCCTCAGAGTCCGTGACCCCAGCAATCTTGGTATCGTCTGCAAACACGTAGCCTTTTTCTAAAATATATGAATGCGGTCAGTATCGTGGGGCAGTGGTAGAATTGCTACCTTACAGTGCCAGAGACCCAGGTTCCATCGTGACTACGGGTACTGTCTGTACGAAGTTTGTACATTCCCCCTGTGACCGCGATGGTTTCCTCTGGGTCCTCTCCTTTTCTCCCGCATCCCAAACACGGACAGATTTGTAGGTTAATTGGCTTCGGTAACAATTGCAAATTGTACCTAGTGTGCAGGAAAGTGTTAGTGTATGGGGGTGATCGATGGTCAGCGTGGACTCGGTGGGCTGAGGGGCTTGTTTCCACTCTGTACCTCTAAAGTCCAAAGTTTAAAGTCAAAAGAAAGCAGGGAGAGGAATTCCAAAGCCAATACAGCAATACCATTGCAAAATTTATCAACTATTTATTCCCAGTGTTCGATGACCTGGGAAAATCCTGACATGCTTGCATTCACACACAATCACCATATCCGACAATTTTTGACTAAATAAATAAATGCGTTGCCTGTTATAATATTGAGCCATGGAGCCAGAAGGTTCTAATTTGCTGTCTGCTCTGTGATGAATTATTTGATCACAGCTGGGCTGGCAGGTGGAATTTAATATTTGGCCCCTGATAGTAAGCTATTGAAACTACTGGGATTATTCACATCATATTTCATGCAGGAACGTATTAACCATTTCTTTTCACTGAACATTCCCTCTGATATTTGTTGTGCAAGATTTAAATGAATTGTATTAAACTATATTATTAATTGGTTCACAGAAACGTGAAGCCAATCAGAATAGAGGATTTATTTTTGCTAAACTCTTCCTCCGGTCTGTGATGTTTATTTTAGTTTCGTTTTTAGTTTTAGATTTTAGTTTTTACTTTTAGTGTTTATTACTTTCAGATCCTGACTAAGGGGTGCTGTCTGTGTGGAGTTTGTACCTTATCCCTGTGACCACGTGGGTTTTCTCCAGGTGCTCCAGTTTCCTCCCACGTCCCAATGACGTGCAGGTTTGTAGGTTAATTGGCTCCTGCAAATGATCCCTAGTGTGTAGGACAGTGCTAGTGTATGGGGTGAACACCGGTCGGTGAGGAATCCATGGGCTCAATGGCCTGTTTCCGTGCTATATCTTTAAAGTTTAAAGATAACACGATCTCTGGAGTACGTTTGTACAAGGCAAATCCTGGCAGCGGCGTTGGCCTGAAACTCTGCAGAACATATGCTGAGGATCTACTGCTGAATCCCATTCACAAAGACACATTGAGAGATTTATTGAGGGGGTTTCAAGCCGAATATTTCACAGATTACAACGTAGGATCAACCAAGTTTCTCCCCAAGGCTCCCCTGCATCTCTGGCTGGGCTGAGGTCACAACACCAAGATGAACTTTACACTAAACTTGGCTCTGGTAATTTACAACCCCACTTAAACCATCTTTTAAAAAATATATTTGCCAGATTTGATCTCAAAGATATGATGTTTAATAATTAGTAACACAGCGGGTCTACATTATAATGATAAACCTGTTCTATCTGAAATGGGCATTCTTTTACAATTATTGTAAAGGATAAACTGCTAAGAACATCGTTATTTCAGAGAGATAGTGTGTCCCATTGTTTCAATGGAGCTGGGCAGACAGCTGTTGCGCTGAAATTAATGATGCAATTGTAACATTCTCGCTTTATATTCAACACAGACACTATTATAACCTAGGACATTCTCAAACCGTAGGACTCAGTTCAGCCTGCCAAATAATATTAACTGGACTGTCACGGTGCTCATTTCCTTATTAATCAAAAGACAAAGTGCTGGATGAACTCAATGGGTCAGGCAATGTCTGTGGAGGGAATGGATAAAAGACATTTCAGGCCGCTAAGACATAGGAGTAGAATTAGGTAATTTGGCCCATCGAGCCAGCTCTGCCATTTGATCATAGCAGATCTATTTCTCCCTCTCAACATTCTCCTGCCTTTTCCCTGTAACCTTTGACGCACTTACTAATCAAAAATCTGTCATTCTCCACCTTAAAAATGTGTGCTTTAAAAAATACCCAATGAGTTACTCCACCCGCAATCTGTGGCAAAGAATTCCAATAAATTCCACAGATTCACCTGACTATGTTATCCCACTTTCTCATCCACTCCCTACATGTTAGGGGCAATTTACAGCTGGCCGACTAACTTGCAAACCCACACGTCTTTGGGGCGTGGGAGGAAACTGGAGTACCCGGAAAACACTCACGAGGTCAAAGGGAGAACGAACAAATTCCTTAAAGGCCTGTCCCACTTGGCCGTCATTTGCGCCTCATTTATGCGTCATATGCAAAATAGGCCGACGCGATGTCGTGCGCAAATCACGCGTCATCATGGCGTCTGGTGCGTGTGACGTCATTAGAATACCCTGTGGCATGCGGCATCGCATGGTTACACACGGTGACGTAACCATGCATCACCACGTGATACACGTGAGATGTCTGGACGCCAGCGTGCGTACCGCGCGCAACTACACACACCTCTGCGCCTCTCCATGTGCCCGTCCCGTGCTACCCACAACTCCAGCCTTGTGTCACAACGCGACGACCACAATTTTGGAAGTTGCGTAAATGGCGCGCAAATGACACCTAAGTGGGACAGGCCTTTTACCGTCAGCACCCATAGTCGGAATCGAACCTGGATCTCTGGTGCTGTAAGGCGGCAGCTCGACTGTGCTAACGATCCACTCACATACTAGATGATAAATCCTGTGGAGGGCGATCTTGTCCAAAGCTTAATTAGACACCATGGTAAATGGTTTAGCTTCGGGATACAGCATGGAAACAGGCCCTTTGGCCCACTGAGTCCACACCAACAATCAATCAACCATTCACAGTAGTCTTATGGTATCACACACTCTCATCCACTCCCTACACACTACGGGAAATTCACAGAGGGCCAATTAGCCTACAAACCTGCTAATGGGGTACGGAAGAAAACCAGAGCACTCGGAAGAAACCCACGTAGTCACAGGGGGAACATGCAAACTCCACACACAGAAAGCACCCTGGGTCAGAATCGAACCTGAGTCTCTGGCTCTACCACTGCGTCACTGTGTTGCCCCTTATCTAAATTATATGGTGTCTAAATTGCCTCCATTTATGAAAGCACATTAATCTTGCAAATACACCTATAATGCCAGCAACTATTTGACAGTGTGGTTACGGTAGATAACCTATTTGCCAAAAATACACAACCCCTCTTCTTTCTTCCCCTCCACCTCTTCTGTTTGATGGGTTCCAATTTTAGGTAACCCCCCCCCCTCCCCCCCTTTTGTCTCCTTTTCATCTCTAGCCCTTGTCCATCCATCTGCCAACCAAACCTCCCTCACCTGTATCCACCTATCACTAGCCAAGCTTTGCCTACCTCTATCTTGCAGCTTCCTCCCCACTACAATCAGCCTGAAGACGAAGTCCGACCTGAAACGTCACCTATCCGTGTTCTCCAGAGATGCTGCCTGACCCACCGAGTTACTGAAGTACTTTGTGTTTTTTTTGTTGAAAATCAGCATCTGCGTTTCCTAGTGTCCACCCATCACTTGCCAGACTTTGTCCCGCTCCCACCTCTGTTATAGCTTTTGTGTTCCTCACAAGATTCCAGCATCTGCACTTCCTTGTGTTACCAATAATTTTTGTGCCTATCTTCAGTTTAAACTAGCATCTGCAGTTCCTTTCTACACACCTAATATTTAGGTATAACACATTTCATTTGGCGCTGTGAATGAACTGGAAGCATAATGGCAGACGCAGAGTGAAAATGGTTCTGTTTCTTGTTCCCATGCATGACCTTGTCTAACCTTCAACGCAGTACATAATTATGCAGCACAGTGCACAAGAGTTGGAGCGCACAACCCACATGTTACAGGCGTGTTAGCCTTAGCCTTCTCGACAGATACACTGGAGAGCTTATAATAAAACCATGTTCCCTGCAGAAGGCGTGACTTCTAATCCTTTTGATTACGAGCTGCGATTTCCTGATTATTTGGGGAAAATACAAATCTTCAATCACACAGCATTTTACTGGCCATAGAAAGCATCTCCAGAATTTGAAAATAGCCCTTTTCCCCCTACCCCAAAAGTAGGTACTTTCAAAATAACAGAGTTGTTGAGGGGATTGTTAATTGTAGTTAGGGAATTCAATGTTCACACCAGAGAGAGACATAAAATGCTGGAGTAACTCGGTGGAACATTTGCAGAACAGTGGCGCAGTAGTAGCATTGCAACCTCACAGCGCCAGAGACCCGGGTTAGATCCTGACTGTGGCCGCTGTCTTTACGGAGTTTGTACTTCCCCTTGTGATCACATGGGTTTTCTCCAGATGCTCTGGTTTCCTCCCACACTCCAGACATACAGGTTTGTAGGTTAATTGGCTTTGGTAAACTTGTAAATTGTGCCTAGTGTGTAGGACAGAGCTAGTGTACGGGGTGATCGCTGGTCGGAGCGGACTCAGTGGGCCCAAGGGTCAGTTTCCGTGCTGTATATCTCTAAAATCTAAAGTTAGACAATATTCCTGAGAAAAATAGATAGGTGATGTTTCGGGTCAGGACCCTTTTTCAGACAAGCATTTGCAGTTCCTTTATAGTCTCTGAACTTAAAGAAAGGTAACTTTGAGGGTATGAGACGTGAATTGGCCAAGATTGACTGGCAATTAATTCTAAAAGGGTTGACGGTGGATATGCAATGGAAGACATTTAAAGACTGCATGGATGAACTACAAAAATTGTTCTTCCCACTTTGGCAAAAGAATAAATCAGGGAAGGTAGTACATCCATGGATAACAAGGGAAATCAGGGATAGTATCAAAGCGAAGGATGATGCGTACAAATTAGCCAGAAAAAGCAGCATACCGGAGGACTGGGAGAAATTCAAAGACCAGCAGAGGAGGACAAAGGGCTTAATTAGGAAAGGGAAAATAGATTATGAAAGAAAACTGACAGGGAACATAAAAACTGACTGCAAAAGTTTTTATAGATATGTGAAAAGAAAGAGACTAGTTAAAACAAATGTAGGTCCCTTGCAGTCAGAAACAGGTGAGTTGATCATGGGGAACAAGGATATGGCGGACCAATTGAATAACTACTTTGGTTCCGTCTTCACTAAGGAAGACATAAATAATTTGCCGGAAATAGCAGGGGACCGCGGGTCAAAGGAGTTGGAGGAATTGAGTGAAATCCAGGTTAGCCGGGAAGTGGTGTTGGGTAAATTGAATGGATTAAAGGCCGATAAATCCCCAGGGCCAGATAGGCTGCATCCCAGAGAACTTAAGGAAGTAGCTCCAGAAATAGTGGATGCATTAGTAATAACCTTTCAAAACTCTTTAGATTCTGGAGTAGTTCCTGAAGATTGGCGGGTAGCAAACGTAACCCCACTTTTTAAGAAGGGAGGGAGAGAGAAAATGGGGAATTACAGACCAGTTAGTCTAACATCGGTAGTGGGGAAACTGCTAGAGTCAGTTATTAAAGATGGGATAGCAGCACATTTGGAAAGTGGTGAAATCATTGGACAAAGTCAGCATGGATTTATGAAAGGTAAATCATGTCTGACGAATCTTATAGAATTTTTCGAGGATGTAACTAGTAGCGTGGATAGGGGAGAACCAGTGGATGTGGTGTATCTGGACTTCCAGAAGGCTTTCGACAAGGTCCCACATAAGAGATTGGTATACAAACTTAAAGCACAAGGCATTGGGGGTTCAGTATTGATGTGGATAGAGAACTGGCTGGCAAACAGGAAGCAAAGAGTAGGAGTAAACGGGTCCTTTTCACAATGGCAGGCAGTGACTAGTGGGGTACCCTAAGGCTCAGTACTGGGACCCCAGCTATTTACAATATATATTAATGATCTGGATGAGGGAATTGAAGGCAATATCTCCAAGTTTGCGGATGACACTAAGCTGGGGGGCAGTGTTAGCTGTGAGGAGGATGCTAGGAGACTGCAGGGTGACTTGGATAGGCTGGGTGAGTGGGCAAATGTTTGGCAGATGCAGTTTAATGTGGATAAATGGGAGGTTATCCATTTTGGTGGCAAAAACAGGAAAGCAGACTATTATCTAAATGGTGGCCGATTGGGAAAGGGGGAGATGCAGCGAGACCTAGGTGTCATGGTACACCAGTCATTGAAGGTAGGCATGCAGGTGCAGCAGGCAGTAAAGAAAGCGAATGGTATGTTAGCTTTCATTGCAAAAGGATTTGAGTATAGGAGCAGAGAGGTTCTACTGCAGTTGTACAGGGTCTTGGTGAGACCACACCTGGAGTATTGCGTACAGTTTTGGTCTCCAAATCTGAGGAAGGACATTATTGCCATAGAGGGAGTGCAGAGACGGTTCACCAGACTGATTCCTGGGATGTCAGGACTGTCTTATGAAGAAAGACTGGATAGACTTGGTTTATACTCTCTAGAATTTAGAAGATTGAGAGGGGATCTTATAGAAACTTACAAAATTCTTAAGGGGTTGGACAGGCTAGATGCAGGAAGATTGTTCCCGATGTTAGGGAAGTCCAGGACAAGGGGTCACAGCTTAAGGATAAAGGGGAAATCCTTTAAAACCGAGATGAGAAGAACTTTTTTCACACAGAGAGTGGTGAATCTCTGGAACTCTCTGCCACAGAGGGTAGTTGAGGCCAGTTCATTGGCTATATTTAAGAGGGAGTTAGATGTGGCCCTTGTGGCTAAGGGGATCAGGGGGTATGGAGAGAAGGCAGGTACGGGATACTGAGTTGGATGATCAGCCATGATCATATTGAATGGCGGTGCAGGCTCGAAGGGCCGAATGGCCTACTCCTGCACCTAATTTCTATGTTTCTATGTTTCTATATGTATCTGCTCATACGGTTGAGTTGTAAACTGCCCGTGTTGCAATTACAACTTTACTGACTGTAGGTCAACACTTCCTCTACAGATTAATTAATAGTCATATAGTCTTACTGCGTGGAAACGTCCTTCAGCCCAACTTGTCCATGCCGTCCAAGATGCCCCATCTAAGCTTGCCCCATCGGCCCACATTTGGCCCATATCCCTCTAAACCTTTCCGATCCATGTACCTGTCCAAGTGTCATTAAATGCTGTTATAATACCTGCCTTAACTACCTCCTCTGGCAGCTCGTTCCATACACCCACCACACTCTGTGAAAGAGTTGCCCCCACAGGTTGCTATTAAATCATGCCCCTCCCACCTTAAACTGATGCCCTCTGGTTCTTGGTTCCCCGACTCTGAGTAAAAGACTCTGCTCATTGATCCTCTTTATTTCCCCACACAGGTAATATTTCTGGTTTGGACCCTCCTTCAGTCCTGACCCAAAATGCCACCTATCCCGAGATGCTGCCTGGCCCTCTGAGACACTCCAGCACTTTGTGTCTTTTATCTATAAACCAGCATGCACTGTCCTTATGTCACTGGAACCTACTACACTCTACCACTGAAGTTGAGACTTTCAGAAGAGACAGAAGGCAAAGAAGATGTAAAGAAAACTGAATCAAACGGCTAAAGCATCGTCAACAAAAATATACGCAAGAATTCTTGTATTTTGTGGCACGATTCTATTTCCTTAGCCAGCGTTTTAGGTTTCAAAAATGATTTTTGTTTCTGCTTAAGCATCTTCTTGTCGAACAGTTATTCAGTCAATATCTGCATTGCCGTGCAACGGTTTGAGTTGGAAGTTTAAGCGTACTGAATTGTGGCCGTCATGGAGCTTTTACTGTCATTGTTGAAAGGCGATACACGGCAGTGCAGCAACGTTGTCTGAGTGCAGCTTGTTGCACTGAGAGTGTGCCTCTGTCCTTGCATGCAGTGGGCAGGGGGCAGTTTTAATCCCTGGAGCAAGGCTGGGGAATAGTTTGCGGTGCAGCTGTCCGTCGATGGAACACAGGCAAATTGTCCCGCGTGGGGTCAGCTGCACCGACAAATGTCCAGAACAAATGAAGAAACAAGATGTTTAAACCGCGGCCTTCAGCCTCGCTCAGTGTGGGACGTGCAGGCTGAAGACAAACTATTTGAAAGGGGCTTAGAGCCAAGTGGAAGCATCATGCCAGTGGTGTTAGAGGAATGTCCCTGAATTAAGCAGGGCTCGCAGCGAGGCGGATTCCCCTCACTTGCTTCAGTGTATGGTTCAACAAACGATTATTCAAACTTGAATGAGGTCATCTATATGCACAGCTTGGCCGCTTCACAGTGACCCACATGATAGTTTACAAGTAAACGTGAAAAGACAAAATGTGCTGGAGTAACAATGGGTCAGGCAATCTCTGGGTCAGGCAGCATCTCTGGAGAAACACAGCGGGTCAGGCAGCATCTCTGGTGAATAGGAATAGGTGATAGGTGACCCTTTTTCACACTGGTCTATGTTTGTGTCTATCTTTGGTATAAACCAGCATCTGCAGTTCCTTCCAACAAATCTCTGGCGCTGTAAGGCATGGATACGTGACGTTCCAGGTCAGGACCAGCGATCACCCATACACTAGTTCTATTCTAGAAACTAGGGGCAATTAACCTACAAACCAGCACGTCTATGGAGTGTGAGAGAAAACCGGAGGACCCGGAGAAAACCCACCTTGTCACAGGGCGAATATACAAACTCCGGTCATTCCCTCTTCTCCCCACCCATCCCTGCAGATGGTACAGCAGCTGGAAAGGGTGAACCACCAGACTCAGGAGCAGCTTCTTCCCCTCTGTTATCCGACTTGTGAATGGTCGTTCCATAAGCTAGGGTACTGTCCGATTCATTTCTACCCCATTGTGAACATCAGGCTTTGTGTGTGTAACTGGTGCGCTACAATGCTGGAGAACTATGTTCTGCACTTTGTATCTTCCCCTTTGCTCTACTTGAGTTTGACTTGATTGTATGGTATTATTTGATCTGTTTGGATAACACACAAAACATAGCTTTTCACTGTACCTCGGTACACATGACAATAATAAACCTAGTCCTAAATCTAAATCAATACCTTAAGATTACTTAAAGAATACTGGTTACATGGAGAGTTTGCAATGCAGGTAAGACTATTCCTTAGCATTAGTCAGTTTCATCAGAATTATACGCATGGCATTGAAAGTAGCAAAGATGTACGTAACATCCTCAGCAGCATAAGAAATTATACACAAAATGGAAGATCTAAATCCAAATATAATGCATAACACAAGGAAACAAATAACAGCGCTGAAAATTAAATTATTAGGTCATACCTTAAATTTCTGGAAGGAAACTACTTAAATTTGTCAAAAGGAAATTTGGGCAAATGGTAAGTTCCAAAATATTTGAACACGTAACACAGCGCAGCACAAGAACAGGCCCTTTGGCCCTCAATGTCTGAGCTAAACATAATGCCAAAACCAACTGTTATCTTCCTGCACCTAAGAAGGTTGTTATCAGGACTTGAGGGCCTGAGCAGGAAGGAGAGTTTGGGCAGATGAGGACTTTATTCCTTGAAGCGCAAGAGGATGAAGGGTGATCTTATAGAGGTGTATAAAATCATGAGAGGAATAGATATGGTGAATGTGCAGAGTTCTTTATCCAGAGTAGGGGAATTGAGAACCAGAGGATATAAGTTTAAGTTAAGAGGGAGAAGATTTAATAGGAATCTGGGAAACTTTTTCCACTCAGTATATGGAACGAGCAGCCAGAGGAGGTAGTCGAGGCAGGTACTGTACAATATTTGAAAGGCATTTTGACAGGTACATGGATAGGAGAGGTTTAGAGGGATATGGGCTAAACACGGATAGTTGGGACTAATGTAAATTGGTCGTCGTGGGCGGGTTCAGCTGAAGAGCCTGTTTCCGTGCTTTATGACTATTGCTCTAACCCTTACCCCTCTATTCCCTGCATATCCATGTGCCTATCCAAAGTCTGCTAAATACTACTATCTGCCTCCACTACCATCCCTGCCATCTGTAACTCAGCACCGCTTGATTGAGGCCGGTTCTCTATTGAGATGAAACATAGTGACTTGCAAATAGAAAACTCTACTGACATGGCCAAAGTGCTGATGATTGTCACATCTATATATCCAACCTCATTTTCCCCTGTGATTAAGGAACATGGACTACTTTTGAGATCAGTACACAAGAAGCCACTTGTTAACACACCTCTTAATTGTAATAGGTGGCAACCACTAGCACAATGGAGTGGCTGCCAGCAATTGACGATGGATCCAACTCAGGATCTCGTGGTAAGTCAGGACCGAAGACGAGTAGGCAATAGTTCACCAGAAGCCACAGAAGAAAGAGCAATACAGGTCCACCACCAATTTTTCGGTAACTAGTTGTCCAGCACCTCATTTAAACCGGAAAACATTATGAGAGCTCCCCCAGAAGTCCCTCCTAAAATGTGCCACCATGGCCGGGTGGGGCAGCCAATCTCAACCTCCTTGGGACTTCCGCTGTTTCGGCGGGTCAAATTTGCCCCCAGTGGCCAGGGCTTTGGAACTCCGGCCTGGCCGGAGCCGACAGACTTTGCATAGCCGACTTTGCAGGTCGGTATCTCGGTCCCCCAAGGCCGTGACCTCTGCTGGTCCGGCAAAACGGATAATCCAGAAAGGTTCTGGTACCAAAGGTGCCGGAAAATTGGTGGTGGACTTGCGTTAGGATTTAACAGAGCTGATGAAGGCAAAACGCCAAATCACAGAAGATGTTGTGACATGAATCAGAGGAGAAGCACAGAGGAAAATCCAGAAGGAAATGGGAAGTGATGTAATCAACCAGTGTGTATTGTACGAACTAGGAAAGTAGGAAGGTAATGAAGACACAAGGATCCGCAGATGCTGGTTTACAAGAAAAAGACACAAAGTGCTGGAGTAACTCAGCAGGTCTGGTTCCATCTCTAGAGAACATGGATAAGTGTTCCTATGTTTTGGGTAAGGAGCCTTACCCAAGCTCCTTTGTTGGGTAAGGCGTGGGTAAGCCTTACCCAACAAGGCTGGGTTGTGGATACATTTTAAGAAAGACATTTGGACAGATGCAAGGATAGAAAAGGTTTAGAATGCAATGGACCAAATGCAGGCAAATGGGACGAGCCCAATATACCAACTTTATTCAGTATGGACAAGGTAGGCTGAAGGGCCTATTTCTGTACTGTACAGCTGTGACTTGATGTGGAAGTAAGACAACATGAAATTCCGATGGCAAGGGA
The DNA here is from genome assembly GCF_028641065.1 of Leucoraja erinaceus. Lineage (NCBI taxonomy): Eukaryota > Metazoa > Chordata > Chondrichthyes > Rajiformes > Rajidae > Leucoraja > Leucoraja erinaceus. Next base: position 20,560,541 of record NC_073394.1, read on the forward strand.
AACAGGATACACCAAATAACCCCAAGGTATTCCACTGATTCTACAACAGAAACTGAATAGACAGCAACAAAAAAACATGTTTCCTTTGGGATTAAATACAAGGATAAATAGGAGAAGGTAGACATTCAAAAACGTTACTTCTTTGATGTTTCTAGAGCAAAACATGTTAACTTACAAAGTCATTAATACACCAAGCCACATCAAAAGGAAAAAAAGACGTAATATTAGAAAGGAGATGCGGCGGAATTTCTTCAGTCAGAAAGTGGTGAATCTGTGGAATGCATTGCTACAGACGTCTGTGGAGGCCAAATCAATGGGTATTTTTAAGGCAGAGATTGACGGATACTTGATTACTGAGGGTGTCAGGGGTTACGGGGAGAAAGCTGAGAATGGGATTCAGAGAGAAAGATAGATCAGTCAAGATTGAATAATGGAGTAGACTCGATGGGCTGAATGGCTTACCTGTGCTCCAATTACCTATGAACTTGCGAATAGTATGGCATCAATGACCAGAACAGAGGCTCGAGTTTGGAAAATAGCAAACAGCAAGAGATGAGGCATTACAAATATTTTTAAGAATCCAATAAAGATAAGGACAGAATAGGTGCTGAACATAACTGCTAATCATGTTTTTTCCCCTTGATTTAGATACATAGATACATAGAAAATAGGTGCAGGAGTAGGCCATTCGGCCCTTCGAGCCTGCACCGCCATTCAATATGATCATGGCTGATCATCCAACTCAGTATCCCGTACCTGCCTTCTCTCAATACCCCCTGATCCCTTTAACCACAAGGGCCACATCTAACTCCCTCTTAAATATAGCCAATGAACTGGCCTCAACTACCCTCTGTGGCAGAGAGTTCCAGAGATTCACCACTCTCTGTGTGAAAAATGTTTTTCTCATCTCGGTCTTAAAGGATTTCCCTCTTATCCTTAAGCTGTGACCCCTTGTCCTGGACTTCCCCAACATCAGGAACAATCTTCCTGCATCTAGCCTGTCCAACCCCTTAAGAATTTTGTAAGTTTCTATAAGATCCCCCCTCAATCTCCCCCTCAATTCTAACTGTGATTTACAACAAACATTCTTCCAGATGTTGGGCGGCATGGTGGCATAGCGGTAGAGTTGCTGCCTTACAGCGGCAGATATCCGGGTTTGATCCTGACTACGGGTGCTGTCTTTACGGAGTTTGTACATTTCTCCCTGTTTCTCAGGGTGCGCTGGTTTCCTCCCACATCCGAAAGGTGTGGACATGGTGGGCTGATAGTCCTGTTGCACACTGTTTCTCCCTAAACTAAATATCAATACCAAATTTGCCCTGTGCAGTTCAACATATTGTCGTTAGATCATAACTTTAGTTAATTATTATTGTCAAGTGTACTGAGGTACAGCAAAAAGCCTCTTTGTTGCGGACAATCCAGTCAGCAAAAAGCCTATGCATGATTACAATCAAGTCGTCCACTATGTGCAGATACAGGATATGAAGTTTAGTGCAAGATAAAGTCCGGTAACGTCCGATTAAAGATAGTCCAAGGATCTCCAAAAAGGTGGATGGAAGGTCAGAACCACTCTCTAGTTGGTGATAGGATGGCTTAGTTGCATGATAACAGCTGGGAAGAAACAGTCCCTGAATCTGGAAATGTGCATTTTCACAATTCTATACCTCTTGCCTGATGGGAGAGGGGAGAAGAGGGAGTGACCAAACTTGTTTAATTTAGGTTCAGGTTTATTAATGTCAAATGTACCCGAGGTACAGGGAAGAGCTTTGTTTTGCTTGCTATCCAGACAGATGAGATATAGGATGTTTAAATAGAAAAAAGTCAAACAAAAGTACAATAGGTACAGCAAAGGGGAAGATACAAAGTGCAGAATATAGTCTCAGCATTGTAGCGTATCAGTTCCATAGACAAAGTCCAAAGTCCACAATGGAGAAGAGGTGAATCGGACAGTACCCTAGCTCATGGAAGGAGCGTTTAGAAGTCTGTTAACAGAAGGGAAGAAGCTGTTCCCGAGTCTGGTGCTGCGCACTTTCAAACTTCTGTACCTTCTGCTGGACGGGAGTGGGGAAAAGGAGGAATGATTGAGGTGGGACAAGTCTTTGATTATGTTGGCTGCTTCTCTGCTGTGGCATGAGGTATAGATAGAGTCAATGGTGGGAAGTCTGGCCTTCCAAGAAACAAACTATCAGTTCTAACTGTCATTTACAATTATTCTTTACAGCTTTCAATAACTAATCAGATTAGCTGCCTTCCCTCTGAGATATGGAAGATCCATAATTTGCCAAGAATAACTGTAGATACAATACAAATCTCACTGACTGGGTCCAATTTACTTCAATGAGAGCAAATCACAAAGTGCTGGAGGAACTCAGCGGGTCAGGCAGCATCTTTGGAGGGAATGGACAGATGACGTTTTGGTTCTGGACCCTTCCATCAGTCTGAACCAAAACATTTGCCCATTCTGTTCACAGATGCTTCCTGACTCACTGAGTTCCTCCAGCACTTTGTGTTTTGTTCAAGATTCCAACATCTGCAGTTCCATGTGACTCAAGGATAGTAAACACCAGATATGGAGTTTACAAATATAATCTGAATAATATCTGAATTAGGATGGCACAGTGGCAGAGTTGCTGCCTTACAGCGCCAGAGGCCCGGGTTCGATCCTGACCACAGGTGGTGTCTGTATGGCGTTTGTACGTTCTCCCTGTAACCGCATGCTCTGGTTTCCTCCCACATTCTAAAGACGTACAGGCTTGTAGGTTGATTGGCTTTGGTAAAATTGTAAATTGGCATAGACAAGTTGGGCCGAAGGGCTTGTTTCCATCCTGTATGACTCTGTGATTCAGCACAGTGGCACCGTGGTAGAGTTGCTGCCGTCTTCTTGCATATGACGTGCACAGCCTAAAGTTGGACAACTTGTTCTATTTAATCTTATTGAATTGAGCACGCCCGGCTGATTGCATTCGTCGAAACAGGGCGGACCACGTGAAGGTTGCAATCTTCCACCCCGAGTTGCTGCCTTACAGCGCCAGAGACCTGGGTTCGATCCTGATTACCGGGTGCTCTGGTTTCCAGTCACACTCCAAAGACCTACAGGTTTGTAGGTTAATTGGCTTCAGTAATATTGTAACTTGTCCTTACTGTGTAGTGCCAGTGTACCGGATGATCGCTGGTCGGCGCGGATTCGATGGGCTGATTTTCATGCTGTATCTCTAAAGTCTAAAGTAGTGTCTATAGTCTAACTCAGTGGGCCAGGTAGCATCTCTGGAGAACATGGATGGTTTCAGGTCGGGACACTTCTTCAGACCAGTTTAAATGGTGTTTTATCTAAAGCTTTTTGGAAATTCTGGTACAATTTTACATTTCTACATTAACATTTTTTAATTTTTACCTACATTTATTTCATATTTTATTGGCATTTAAAGGACATTTGGACAGGTACATGGATAGGAAAGGATAGGGATGGCCAAACTGCGGCAGGTGGGACTGGTGTAAATGGGGCATGTTGATCGGCATAGACAAGTTGGGCCGAAGGGCTTGTTTCCGTCCTATATGACTGTGATTCTAACGTTTAGTTATTCTACTCACACAAGCTTCAGTTTTGTGAAAATATTGTACAGACTATTCTGTTATTAATTGTTACGGCATCATAAATGTAAGTGAGTGAATACTTGTGTTGTACTTAAAAAGTTTGTATTCTTTTGTTCATTCAACATTTATCTTTAAAAAAAAAATATCCAGCAGCTGGTTTGAGCCAGTCAGCTAGGTCAGGTCCTTATCCTGCTATTATCCCGACTCATTAAGTGGACACAATTACTGGCTGTATCAGTTACTAACATCTGTTGTCATGGGCTATGCAGACCATTCTTGCCACTGAAAAGGATTACATGCAGAAAGCAAAGCAACGAAAAAGTGATTCAGTGTTACCCCCAATCTGCATTTACAGTCCTCCCAGTGTTGGCTTCATCAGTTTAAAACTGCACAGCTGCAGAGAATTAAGGGAAAAGATAAACTGTAAAGACTTTTGCAAAGCTGATATACAGCAATTTTTTTTGCTTCTTTAACCAACTATTTCCTCTCTTTCTGCTTCTGTCTCTCTCTCTCTGTCTGTCTGTCTCTCTGTCTGTCTGTCTCTCACTGTCTGTCTCCCTCTCTGTGTTTCTCTCTCTCTCTGTCTGTCTGTCTCTCTCTCTGTCTGTCTCTCTCTGTCTGTCTTTCGCTCTGTCTGTCTTTCTCTCTGTCTCGCTCTCCCTCAGGTTTTATGTTAATGATGTGAGCGTGACTATAGAACAAGAACAGGCCCTTCAGCCCACAATATCTGCACTGAACATGATGCCAAGTCCAACTCTTTTCTGCCTCAACATAATCCATATCCCTCCATTCCCTATATATTCATGTGCCGATCAAAAAGTCTCCTAAACGCCACTGTCATATCTGCCTCCACCACCACCCTGGCAGTGTATTCCAGGCACCCACCAACCTCTGTGTGAAAAACATGTCCCACTCATCTCCTTCAAACTTCTCCCCTCTCACCTTAAAATAATGCCCTTAGTATTTGATTTTTTTCATCCTGGGAAAAAGGTTCTGACTCTCTACCTTATCTATGCCTCTCATAATTGTATATCCTTTTATCAGGTCTCCCAGCAACCACTGGAATTCTAGAGAAGACAATCCAAGCCTGTTCAACCTCTCCCTGTAGCTAATTCACCCTAATCCAAGCATTATTCTGGTAAATCTCCTCTGCACCCTTTCCAAAGCCTCCACATCCTTCCTGTAATGGGGCGACCAGAACTGCACGCAATACTCCAAATGTGGCCTGACCAAAGTCCTATAAAGCTACATCATAATATAAGGAGCGGAACCAAGCTTTTAAAGGATAAAAGTTGAATGACAAAAAAACATTGTCTTTCAATGTTTGAATAACATTCAATTCATGATATTTTTCGAAGGCAATTTATAATCTTAAAAAATTTTCTTTAAAAAAACCTATTATCTGAACATGTTTTAATAGTATTTAGAAAGTAAGAAATTGCACATTACTATGTCACCATTTTGCAAGCAACTCAACTGGCCAGAATCAAATATAACAGTAATCTGGGCAAAATATGATCAACTTGAATACTATTAAAAGTAGTGAAATGCCCAATAGGATGGCAATACAATTTGAACTGTTGCTAAATATTATTTTATAAAGCAAATTTATTAACCAACCACCCAAAACGGCACAGTGGAGCAGCGGTAGAGTTGCTGCCTTTCAGCACCAGAGACCCAGGTTTGATCCCAACAATGGGTGCTGTTTGTATGGAGCTTGTACATTCTACCTGTGACTGTGTGGGTTTTCCCTGGGTGCTCCAGTTTCCTAGTGAAGGGGAATCGGTGGCTGGCGTGTACTTGGTGGGCTGAAGGGCCTGTTTCTGTGCTATATCGCTAAAGTAAAATAAAATAAATCACTAGGAGTGAAGATATTTTAATTTTGATTTTATCTCGAATTGTCTCAAATCTTGGACTTTACTGGACTTTATCTTGAACTAAAGGTTATTCCCATTATCGTGTATCCACATACTGTGGACAGTTCGATTGTAATCATGTACAGTGCCCTCCATAATGTTTGAGACAAAGACCCATCATTTATTTATTTGCCTCTGTGCTCCACAATTTGAGATTTGTAATAGAAAAAAATCAAATGTGGTTAAAGTGCACATTGTCAGATTTTGTTAATGGCCATTTTTATACATTTTGTTTTCACCATGTACATTACAGCTGTGTTTATACATAGTTCCCCCCATTTCAGAGCACCATAATGTTTGGGACATGGCTTCACAGGCGTCTGTAATTGCTCAGGTGCGTTTACTTGCCACCTTAATGCAGGTATAAGAGAGCTCTCAGCATCTAGTCTTTCCTCCAGTCTTTCCATCATCTTTGGAAACTTTTAATGCTGTTTATCAACATGAGGACCAAAGTTGTGCCAATGAAAGAGGAAACCATTATGAGACTGAGAAACAAGAATAAAACTGTTAGGCACATCATCCAATACTTAGGCTCACCAAAATCAACTGTTTGGAACATCATTAAGAAGAAAGAGAGCACTAGTGAGCTTAATAATCTCAAAGGGACTGGCAGGCCAAGGAAGACATGCACAGCAGATGACAGAAGCATTCTCTCTATAATAAAGAAAAGAACCCAAACACCTGTCCGACGAATCAGAAACACTCTTCAGGAGTCAGATGTGGATTTGTCAATGACCACTGTCCGCAGAAGACTTCATGAACAGAGGCTACACTGCAAGATGCAAACCACTGGTTAGCCGCAAAAATAGGATGGCCAGGTTACAGTTTGCCAAAATTACTTAAAAGAGCAACCACTGTTCTGAAAAAAAGGTCTTGTGGACAGATGAGACGACGATTAACATATCAGAATATAGAAGAGAGAAGGAACTGCCCAAAATCCAAAGCATACCACCTCATCTATGAAATACGGTGGAGGGAATGTTATGGCCTGGGCATGTATGGCTGCTGAATGTACGGGCTCACTTGTCTTGATTGATGACACAACTGCTGATGGTAGTAGCATAATGAATTCTGAAGTGCATAGACACATCATATATCTGCTCAAGTTCAAACAAATGCCTCAAAACTCATTGGTCGTCGGTTCATTCTATAGCAAGGCAATGATCCCAAACATACTGCTCAAGCAACAGTTTTTCAAAGCTAAAAAAATGGTAAATTCTTGGTCATTGTCCATCACCCGATCTGAACCCAATTGAGCATGCCTTTTATATGCTGAAGAGAAAACTGAAGGGGACTAGCCCCCAAAACAAGCATAAGATAAAGATGGCTGCAATACAGGCCTGGCAGAGCATCACCAAAGAAGACATCCAGCAACTGGTGATGTCCATGAATTGCAGACTTCAACCAGTCATTGTATGCAAAGGCTATGCAACAAAATGCCAAACATGACTAGAAAGTAATCATGTTTAATATCTTGGAAACCAAAATGTATAAAAATTGCTTTTATTAAAATCTGACAATGTACACTTTAACCACATGTGATTTTTCTATTACAAATCTTAAATTGTTGAGTACAGAGGCAAATACATAAATGATGGGTCTTTGTCCCAAACATTATGGAGGGCACTGTATAGTCTTTCCGCTGACTGGTTAGCATGCAACAAAAGCTTTTCATTGTACCTCGATATACGTGACAATAAATTGAACTAAACAAAGTGATTTCTTTTGTCATTGATCTCATAGCTGTTGTCATCATATGCATACCACAGAAAGAAACTACTCTAGCCAATGTGATGTTAGATAAGTGATACTGCTGTTGCTAACACTACGTTTGGTTTGGTCAGACTTGCAAAGCCTTTACAGCTGCCAAAGACAAAAGAATTTGATTCCATCAATCTCGGTTATATTCGGACTTGAATTCCAGAGGTCACACCACACTGTTACATCCCTATCCTCAGGCATGAAGGGGCGGTGAAGTAGACTTCAAACTGGAACTGTATCCATCTCTTTTTAGAGTCTTCCTACCTAATACCAAATCAGGAGCATCGAAATTATCATCCACATGGATATAGGATTTACATGCCTTTCATCTAAAATGAATATTTTGTATACATCACTTCTTCCTTGCAGCACAGGGGGGTGAGGGGTTGATATTATAAAGGTGTACAAATCAGAGGAATAGGTTGGGTAAACACACAAAGTCTCTTGCCCAGAGAAGGGGAATTGAGAACCAGAGGACATAGGTTTAAGGTGAGGGGGGAAAGATTTAATAGGAGCCCGAGGGATTTTTTTTTTTTACACAAAGGGTGGTGCCTGTATGGAACAAGCTGCCTGAGGAGGTAGTTGAGGCAGGCACTATTGCAACATTTAAGAAACATAGGGACAGGTATGTGGGTTGGATAGGTTTAGGGGATATATGGGGCAACTGCAGGCAGGTGGGACTAATGTAAAGGGGACATGTTGGCTGGTGTGGGCAAGTTGGGCCGAAAGGCCTGTTTCCACATTGTATAACTCTATAACCACAATACTACAGTTGCTACCATCACATTACTTTTAATAATATTTGATGCAAAAAATAGAACTCTATCAAAACCTGCCACAAGACTTTTTTCCTGCAATATCTATAAATCCTAAACTGAAGAAATTATTTAATTCTTATTGAAATTACAGAACAGTCCTTTGGGGTGGATAGTTATCTATGGTCGTTTGTATGCAATGGACAATGAAGTCGTGAATTAGTTTTGGTTTAGTTTAGAGACATGTTTAATTTTAGTTTAGTTTATAGACAGAGGATGGAAACAGGCCCTTTGGCCCATCGAGTCCAGGCCGACCATCGTTCACCCGTTTACACTAGTTCTCTTATCCCTATTTCTCATCCACTCCCTACGCTTGCTAGAATGAGCGAAAGTGAAGAGTGCAAATTCTAAACAGCGGGTATGCGTTAACCTTCTGTTCACAAGTAAGAATTTGATTGTTCTGTTTGGGGCATCTCTTGATATGGATTGAACCAAAGCAACATTATTTGAAAAAAAGACACAAAGTGCTGGGTGTTTTGAGCTGGGACCCATCTTCAGACTGGATCCTGATCTGAAATATCACCAATCCATGTACTTCAGAGATGCTGCTTGACCTGCTGAGCTCCTCCAGCATGTTGTGTCCTTCTGCTGCTGAAGCCACTGAGTTCTTTTGTAATGCCGTTCCTTGTACCATCTTTATTTGATCAAGTATAGACACAAAATGCTGGAGTAACTCAGCTGGTCAGGCAGCATCTCTGGATAGGAATGGGTGATGTTTTGGGTCGAGACCCTTCTTCAGACTGTATGCTGTTTCTCGACTCAAAACACCACCCATTCCTTCTATCCACAGATGCTGCCTCTTCTGCTGAGTTACTCCAACATTTTGTGTCTATCTTCGGTGTAAACCAGCATCTGCAGTTACTTCCTACTTCTTTGATCAAGTCTCGTGTGCACGGTGGACCCAGTGCCACAGAACAGCACAGGCTGTTACTAAAGCCAATGCCATCGCTAGCTGCTGCTTCATTCAATATAACGTCCATATATCGTGACCGAGAAGACTTATCTTGTCAGTGTTCTAAACGCATAGCTCCAGCACAGCACTGCAGATAATCCATTTAAAAATGATGCTTTTAATGCACATGTGGAAACTTGGATTCGGGGATTGATATAATCCATCCTACATCTGTGCAGAATCACGAGCCTGATGCTTCTTAGAGTCAAGAGTCAAGGGTGTTTTATTGTCATATATCCCAAAACGGAAATTCTTACTTATAGCAGCACCGCAGACATGTAAACATAGTATTCTGTAAACCCTGTAATAAACAATTAAAAATATGTATATATACAGTATATATATACAGTATGTGTGTGTGTATGTGTGTTATTATAGTATGTAATATAGTACATATATTGTTAAAACGGGGTTTTTTCCCGACCTGGTCCTGAATTATATTTGTTGGAATGCAAGATGTTGCTAAAGTATCGTTCCTACGGCCGTTCTGTGTGTTTTTTTTAAAAATTCACCCAACAAGTTAATCGCTGGAATGATTTTAAAAGCAGCTTCTGACCAATTCCAATATGGCCGTACAACTGGGGGGCGTTCTGGTGTTCATGGGTGTTGTGGGCTGAAGGGACTGGTTTTTAGTGGGCTATGTATAAAATTGTGGGCCGAATGGCTTTTAATGGCATATTTTCAGTTGCGAAAGCCGGTTGTTTTGGCAGCTCACGAACTCACGGCATTGTTTTTGCTGGTAGTTATGGGGCTATTCCTTGAAATTCAATTTCAATCGGTCTAAAGGCCACCAAATTCCAGAAGTTCCCACTCGCAAGTCTGTATGGCCATTACTTTTCAGCGGCGCTGTAATTCTGCCACTTCCTTCCATTTGGCCTATTGGCCATTTGACAACGAGATTTAAAAATCATGGGGTTCTGAATTCTTGTGTGAATGTTATTTGGACACTTAGGCTATTTAAAAATGTTAATCTATTCTTAAGAAATGGATAGATGTTTAGATCTAGTAATTGAATTTTGTAATTAGCTACAATTAGGTAACTAGCTAATTATGTGCTTTAATTTCAAGTCATCTAAGTAAGATTGTTTCATATTTGTTTCAGAATGTTTCAAGCTATAACTGACAATTTCTTTCAGTTCTCTTAAATTTTAAGAAAGTTATCGGCCTTTAAATGTTCTCGATCACAGCTTTTGTGTTAAAGTCAATGAAAAATCAATAGGGAACAAGATGCCAATTTCAGAGTATGAAAATGGCCATAACTTCTTTAATACTGAAGATATCAAAGTGAATTAGGGTTCAAATTAAACTTATTTTTATGCTTTATCTGATGGGATAAATTAAAGACTTGATTTTTAAAATCTCAAAAGTTTGTAACATTGCTACTTCAAGCAGGGTGCAAGGCCACCAAATTCAAGTGCAGTTTCACACCATTTCAAGCAGGGTGCAAGACCACTAAAGACAGCGAGTCGTGACCTCTCCCTCCTCCATCTTGCAGAGACTGAGCCATGCCCACACATCTGGGTTTTACAGTCCGTCCCAATTGACTTGTGGTGACAAAAGCAACTGGCTCCTCTAATACATTTTAGAAAATAGAATAGCGCAGTTGTCCCAATTCAAAGATTTAAGCAGAGAAATGCAGCACAAAACCTCTGTCCTGTACTGAAGACATACTAAATTTACAGTGGTGTCTGCTTTCAACTGGGCCACTAGTGCTATCCATGTGTATCTGCAGTTAGGCACCAATGATCTCATGGCATGACTTCAATGAAGATCAGAAGATTTATTTTTATCCCGACATCAGCAAAACTAAGGGAGGCACAAAATGTTGGAGTAGCTCGGAGGGACAGGCAGCATCTCTGGAGAGAAGGAATAGGTGGCATTTCGGGTCGTGACCTTTCTTCAGACTGATCCAGCATTTTGTGTCTACCTTCGATACAAACCAGCATGTGCAGTTCTTTCCTACACATCAGCAAAACTGAACCTTCTGATCATCACATAGTTGTTTGTGAGACTTTTGCCATTTGCAAAGTGGCTGTCGTCTTTCCAACTAAATAATATTTCATTGGATCTGAAGCATTTTGGCCTATTATTGAAAAGGACACAAAATGCTGGAGTAACTCAGCGGGTCAGGCAGCATCTCTGGAGAACATGGATAGGTGATGTTTTGGGTCGTGACCCCTCTACAGATTAAATGCTGCAGGAAATATGTAAGAAAATAATTTCACTGTGCATTTGCACATCACACATGTGGCAATAAAAGCACAATTGTGTGCACCAAACAGATGACTACATCTTTGGATATCTTTATCACCATTTTGCTCTGAAAATTGTATCATATAATGTCAATCACAGGATGGTGGATGGCATGGATGTCAAATAAATGTATTTGTATTTTAAACGTATTCATGTTGAAATTATTTTTAAAATCTAACATTGAAAATTCCTAAGCTTCACAAAATGTCATCCTCCAGGTAAAGTCATCAGCCCTTGTCATTGGGTACTGTTTTTTTTCCATTAATATCCAGACTGAAGCTATTTAGACTAACATGGTGAAATTTATCGCATTATATAGTATGTGTGTGTAGCCCATATTGATACCTATTAGACTTCGTAAATTCATAAATTATAGGAGAAGGCCATTCGGCCCATCAAATCATGGCTGATCTATCTTTTCCGCTCAACCCCATTCTCCTACCTTCTACCTATAACTCCTGATACTCTTACTAATCAAGAATCTATCAATCTCCGCCGTAAAAATATCCTTCGGCTTGGCCTCCACTGCCTTGTGTGGCAATGAATTCCACAGATTCATCACCCACTGAATAAATAAATTCCTCCACATCTCCTTTCTTGAGATGTGATTTTATTCTGAGGCTTTGGCTTCTGGTCCTAGACACTCCCACTAGTGGAAACATCTTCTCTACATCCACTCTATCCAGGCCTTCTACTATTCGGTAAGTTTCCCCCCTCATTCTTCTAACCTCCAGCCCAGTGGCCTTCACTCTGGTGCCGAATGCTCAACATACGGTCTGTAATCCCTGGAGGGAGACCCAATCATCCCCCGCCCCTGTGATCATCCTCGCTTAAACCTGCGAGCGCACGCCGGGGGCCTCGGGACGCACCCGGCTGGCCGCCAATCCCTCCTCTTTGAGATATGGGGCCTCCATCAAACTGCTCACAATACTGCAGAAAACGGCATTTCGTTTGGACCTGTCAAATGTTAAATGACCCGTGCTTGTAAAGCGTCAGCATTACATCCCTGTTTTTCTATTGAAGTGCAGAAGAAATGGCTGTTTAGGTCTTGATTTTGATCAAAGCTATTTATTTGTGCCACTCTGTCTGCTGATTTTATTTCAATGATATTCAGTTGTGATCTGCAGGGATTACCATTCAGATCGAACGTTCATATATGGCCACTGAGATTAAGGAGCTCAAGGATATGCATTTCCACTTGGCAAGCCCTTTGGTCTGTTTTGAATATGCTCCTGGAAGTGGTGTGTGTTTGAGATTTCCCCAGACAATACGGGGATCTAAAGGTTTAAAAACAAAATAAACATTTTCAGTGGATATAAGCAAAATAAGTTAGTGATGAAATGGTAATAAGTTGTGGCACAATGGCGCAACAGTAGAGTTGCTGCCTTACTGCACCAGAGACCTGGGTTCGATCCTGACTACGGGTGTTGTTTGTATGGAGTTTGTACGTTCTCCCCGTGACCTGTGTCCTTTTCTCTGCAATCTCCAGTTTCCTCCCGCACTGCAAAGACGTACAGGTTTGTAGGCTAATTGGCTTGGTAAAATAGTAAAATTGTCCCTAGTGAGTGTAGGATAGTGTTAGCTTGCGGGGATCACTGGTCGGCCTGGACTCCGTGGTCCATGCTGTATCTCTAAACTAAACTAAAATGTTATAGGAGCAGAGTGAGGCCATTCGGCCCATTCAATCATGACTGATTTATCTTTCCCTCTTAACCCCATTCTCCTGCCTTCTCCCCATAACCCCGGTCACCATAATGATAATAATGAGTGAAAGACTCGTATAGCATGGAAACAGGCTCTTTGGAAAAACTTGTCCAAGTCTGCCCTTACACCTTCACCCTTGACTCCATCCAGGGACTCCGACAGTCCTTTCAAGTTAGACAGATGTTAGCATGTACCTACTCATCTCATCTACCACATCTACCACATCCGGCCTTCCCAATGTGGGCTTGTGAACATCGGTGAGACCAAACGTAGAGTCGGCAACTATTTTGGTGAACACTTATGGACTTGTGCCACTTAGGCGATATTTCAGCGGGCTGCCGGCAGCCGCTTGAAAAGCTGGGAACTGGAACGGCGACTGTCAGAGCGGGGAACACACAACACACATGAACACACACACAAACACACAAACACACACATGGGGGGGGGGGGGGGGGGGTGGGGGAGGAAGAGGGGGAGGGGGGGGAAGAAGGGGGAGGAGGAAGGGGGGAGGAGGAAGGGGAGGAGGAAGGGGGAGGAGGAAGGGGGGGGGGGTGGGAGAGACAACTTTTGCCAGAGATACATGGCTATGAAGCTCGGCGGACATTTAACATTACCGGTCGGTTCCTTAGTTCTGAAAACGACTGCTTACGTTTTTTGTCCCCCAATGAGCCAATGAAATTCATCGGTCAGCACCTGCTCCAATCTACAAGAACCTCTGAGAACCTTCGACCTCCTGGCAATCCACTAGAACCGCCTTGCGACCCACCTACGTGTCGAGAATTCTCGCTAATCGCCATGGCGACTTCTTTCTAGTCGACGCTAATTTTTCAACATGTTGAAAAATTCTTGGCGACCGTAATGAGGCCGTGACTAGTTCCCAAAATGTGGGAACTCTTCACGACCATGAAGGCGACTCCCCGGCAACCACGTGGCGGCTGCGAAGTCTTCTGCAGTCGGCTAAAAAAGTAGCCAAAGTGGAACAGGCCCATTACCTCGGCCCGCCAAAGCCTGCAGGATTTCCCGGTTGCCAGGTATTTCAACTCCCCTTCCAGTTCCCACACTGACCTTTCTATCCACGGCCTCCTCCATTGCCAGAGTGAGGCCATACGCAGATTGGGGGAACAGCACCTCATACAACCCAGCGGTATGAACAATGAATTCTCCAATTTTAAGGAACTTAATCTCATACTCCCCTCCCCTACACTTCTTTGGCCCCTTCCTCCTCCCACGTCGTATTACTAGGTCCACATTCCACATTTTTTTCTTGAGATCACACCCAAGCGAGTGGGATGTTGCGAGTGTATGGGGTGATCGCTGGTCGGCGCGGACCTGTTTCTGCACTGTGTCTCTAAAGTCTAAAGTGAAGTCTAAAGATTTATAAACTTTCACAAGGAAATCAAATTTATTACTGGGTCACTATGGAGCACTTGTGATGATGACAATTGTGGATCACAAATATTCAAATGCATCGCTATAATCCAAATTAGTACTTTGTTCTCTGTGAACATGTTGTCCTGATTATTTTCAGTGTATCCTGAACCTCAAGCTGCTTGCAGGAATGTTCCTCCAAAAATTTATTTTAGTGAGCTCATTTATCATTTAAAGAAAACAAGTGATTGATATGTGAGGAGATACAGATTCTGGTATCAGGAGGAAGCTAATAACAGTTGCGTAGAAAGGGATAAATTCAATAAATTTATTATGAATATAAAATATTTATATCCATAAAAAATTATGGAGGCATAGATAGGGTGGGCAGAACCTTTATCCCAGGATGGAAATATCCAACACTAGAGGGCATAGCTATAAGGTGAGATGGGGAAAGTTTAATGGAGATGTGCAGGGAAGTTATTTCTACACAGAGATGGGGCCTGCAATGCATTGCCAGGGGTGGTGGTGGTGGAGGCAGATACGATAGTGGCGTTTAAATGGCTTTTAGATAGGCACATGGATATGTAGGGAATGGGGAGATATGGATCATGTGCAGGCAGATGGGATAAGTTAAACTTTGCATCATGTTCGGCACAAGCATTATGGACTGAAGGGTCCGTTCCTGCACTGTCTTATTCTATGTCCTGCATGAAGAAATCATAATATTACAACAGTGACTGAATTTCGAACGTTTTTCAGGCAGCATCAGCAGAGGGAGTGGACAGATAACGTTTCAAGTCGGGATCCTTCCTCAGACTGAAGATGGGTCTCAAACTGAAACTTCATTTGTGCAGTCCTTCCACAGATGCTGCCTGACCCACTGAGTTCCTCCAGCATTTTGTGTTTTGCTCAGGATTCCAGCATCTGCAGTTCCTTGTATCTCCATCTAATGTTCCTCCTCGGTCGGTCCCAGTCCCTTACTCTGTAACACGGCAGATACTGGCTTCTTGCTCAATCTTTTTAAATATTTCATGATTTTGATTGAAATCTCTTCAAGCAAGTGCAAAAAAAAATGTTCTAGTCTTTGTACAACTGTTCCATCAAATTGGAAGTAAACAAAAAGACACAAAGTTCTGGAGTGACTCAATGGGCCAGGCAGCACATGGATAGGTAATATTTTAAGTTGCGCTCGTTCTTCAGACTGAAATATTTAGAGAGACCGAGTCAATCTTTCTCTATGCTCTACCTATTATACTTGAGTATGGCTTGATTGTATTTATGTACAGTATTATCTGTTTTTTTTGGAGATACAGCATGGAAACAAGCCCACCAAGTCTGCACTGACCATCAATCACCCGCTCACACTAGTTCTATGTTATCCCACTTTCTCGTCCACTCCCAACACACTGTGGCCAATTTTACAGAGGGCCAATTAACCTACAAACCCGCACTTCTTTGGGATATGGGAGGAAACCCACAGGGTGACAGAGGGAAACCTGCAAACTCCACACACAGACAGAATCCAAAGTCAGGATCGAACCTGGGTCTCAGGTGCTGTGAACTCTAACCACCGTGCCACTCGGATAGCACTGTGGCCTGTTTGGATAGCATACAAAAACAATGCTATTCACCACATGTTGATACACGTGACAATAATAAACCTAAACCAAATGGTTACAACACAATGAATATGTTCTGCCATGCCAACCAATTGACTCCAAGTTCAGAAACATTTCAGGTAGTTCCCTCATTATCGGCCTTCATCAGGACAAGTTTTTGACCATACAACAGCTTGCACTACAGGGACCACTGGAATGCGATTCTGTTGAAGTTGGCTTTGCAGAGTTCTGATGTCGGCAGTACTACAGGCATTCCACACAGGACAAATTCCTATCTTTTATCAGCAGATCAGATGATTTCAAGTGCAGCTCCCAAGATATTTGAAAAGACATCAATTTTATTCTTGAAACTCGAGATACCTTCCCCCAGACCTCTGCGCCCAACTGTTGTTGTTTTGACAGGGTGCGCAATGATAAATGAGAACCAACATCACAGGGAAGAAAGGAATTCAAATGGCGATGATAAACCCAATTATATTAGGAATAATCCTTATGATGTTCGTCCTTTACAATTAACCATTTTTGGTATGCACAACCACCCTTCAAAATGTAAACTTTCTGGTAAATGTCATCTTCAGCACACTTTATGTAGTTAGACGGCATATTAGGGAAAAGTTGCCTCAAATTACAGAATTTTGAGCAGCTGAATGGTTTGAGGGACCACTGTGCTGGAGCTCTGAGGATAACGCAACAAATACCTTTCCCCATGTAACCAAGCTAAATAAACAGGACATTGACTTTAATGCCAAATCAATTTGTTTTGTACGAGTGCTGTCCTATTTCATAATTCCAAGTGAACACAAGCACATACGTGCATGTGCATTTGCAGGATCATTTGCTTTGTTACATTTGTAAATTGTCCCCAGTGTGTAGGACTACTGCTAGTGTATAAGGGCCGTTCGCTGGTCGGTATGAACCCAGTGGCTGTAGCACATCGTTCCTCAGCCATGGGGTTGAAAACTATTCACAATATTCTCTGCCTCAGAAGGCAATGGAGGCCAATTCTCTGGATGCTTTCAAGAGAGAGTTAGATAGAGCTCATAAATATAGCGGATTCAGGGGATATGGCGAGAAAGCTGGTGCGGGGTACTGATTGTGGATGATCAGCCATGATCATATTGAATGGCGGTGCTGGTTCGAGGGGCCGAATGGCCTATTGCTGCAACTATTGTCTATCTGTGAGGACAAAGTTAAAATATGCACTTTTCTTCGAATGGAGCTTGCACACGCACTACATACACACACACGCAACACATACACTACACATACACACACATACACACACGCATTACACACACACACTACACATACACACACCACACACATACACACACACTACACATACACACACTCTACACATATACACTACACATACACTAAACGTGCGCTTGCCCACCCACACACACTACACACATTGCTCTCATGATCTTATACACCTCTATATGATTACTCCCGGCTCTCCAAGAATAGGGTCCTAGCCTGCTCAACCTCTCCCCATAGCTCAGGCCCTTGACCTGGCAACATCATCATGATAGTCCTGGCAACATCCTTGTGAGCAACGACCTGATCCAAGTATAATAAATTAGGAGAGGCATAGATAGGGTAGACAGGCAGAATCAGAATTTTTTCCATGGTAAGGGGATCAGAAATAAGAGGGCATGGGATTAAGGTGAGAGCTGAGAGGTTTAAAGGGGATCTTGAGGAAAGTTTTGTTTATATGCATGGAGTATTGGGGATATCTGGAATCCACTAGCTGATGAGATAGTGGAATCAGATACCATCACCAAATCTAAGAGACATTCAGACACTCAATTAGTAAACATGCTGCATTGCCAGCTATTTCTCCCCTCCAGCCTCCATCTCCCTCTTCCCGTTCCCCTGCTACTTTTCTCCCCCTGGCTTCACAATTCCAAACTCTTCAAACCCGTCTCATGCCTTTTCTTATCTCTGGCCCTAGTTCTAACCATCTACCTGTCAAAAAATCCCCCCTCACCTGTGTCGACCTATTACCCGCCACGCTTTGTCCCGCCTCTCCCACTTTCCATTTTTCTGCTCCCCGCCCCTCATCATCAGTGAAGAAGGATTTCAACCAGAAACGTCACCTATCCATGTCCTCCGGAGATGCTGCCTGACCTGTTGAGTTACCTCAACACTTTGTGTCCATTTCTGTATTGCAACCACCTCTACAGTATTCAAACTCCCAATGGTAAAATTTCCATTGATCTTCAGAAAATATAAATGTATCATACAAAAATAGTAAATTTGTTCAACAGCAATTTGAAAGTTTCTTAAATCCATCATTACAAAGTATAAATTTGTGCTGCACGTTTTGATACATTTTATATATATAGCTACATTTAGGGAATGTTGGGTCCAGCCGCAACTTATCGGTACATGAACTTCCAATAGCTAGGCTACTGTGCGATTCACCTTTGTGGACATTGGACTTTGTCTATGAAACTGATGCATTACAATGCTGAGAACTATATTCTGCATTCTGCATCTTCCCGTTCACTCTACCTGTTGTACTTGAGTTTGGCTTAGTTGAATTTATGTACAGTATTACCTGATGTGTTTGGATAGCATGCAAAACAAAGCTTTTTCACTGTGCCTTGGTACACGTGACAATAATAAACCTAAACCAAAAGTAATACTATTGAGTCAAGAGTCAAGAGGGTGCATCAAGAGTGTTTTATTGTAATTTGTCTTGAAATAGAACAATGACATTCTTACTTGCATATCAATAGAAATAAAGATTTTAAAAAGATGCAATTAGTAACCAACTTGCTATCAGCCATTTTACAATGAGGTATCTATTATACTTGAATTTGAATTGATTGCATTTAAGTATAGTGTTATCTGTTTGGATAGCGTGCAAAAGCTGTTCACTGTACATTGGTGCAAGTGACAATAATAAATCTAAATCTAAACCACACCCCACTGCTCTGTCAAGTCAAGAGAGTCAAGAGTGTAGGAAGGAACTGCAGATGCTGCTTTAAACCGAAGATAGACACAAAAAGCTGGAGTAACTCAGCGGGGCAGGCAGCATCTCTGGAGAGAAGGAATGGGCGATGTTTCAGGTTGAGACCCTTCTTCAGACTGGCAAACTTCCAAAACGATGAAATTCACAATGAAACTCACTTGCAAAAATTCAATTTGCTACCAACCATTTTACGTGGTATCCATTCTACTTGAGTTTGAACAGATTGCATTCATATAGAGAATTATCTGATGTGTTTAGATAGCATGCAAAACAAGACTTTTCACTGTACCCCACGATACAATACGATACAAACTTTATTTATCCCTGGAGGGAAATTGGTCTGCCCGCAGTCAACATGTGGCAATGATAAACCTAAACTTAAAGTCAATATGTTGCCCCTCTCAGTGCGACCCACCAATTATTGTTGATACCCCTTGCATTGACTATGGATTCTAGCTAGACAAACAAATTGGCAAGGTCCTCCTTATGTCGCCAATGACTAACGTGTTGAAAACTAATTAACATACTTCTGTCATCCAGTCGGCCGTTCTCTGGTTTCTGAGCTATTTGCGTTTCAGACTTCACTCCTCCGGTATCAGGCCCAATCTCCAAAAATAGCATCAGCTCCCCTGCAAGCTTAGCTAACCCAAAGGCTTGTCTTACAGTCGCAGGCAGTGACTACTGGGACAAAAGATGCACAAGACGTTCTTGGGGATTAGGGGCTTCATTCTGGAATTGAATGCTTGAGGCTGCAAATAAACAAACAGATTACGAAGACAATAACCCCGCCAGGTCAAATGAAAAAGGCTCCTTGTCCTACTGCTGGTATAAAATAATTTGTTGGAAGTTAAATGTTGTAGCAACTGATCCATGAAGATCTCGACCCGAAACATCACCCATTCCTTCTATCCAGAGATGCTGCCTGTCCCGCTGAATTACTCCAGCATATAGTGTCGATCTACATTCACATTCGTTTTGTTTAGTTTAGTTTACTGCCATGTGTACTGAGGTACAGTGAAGAGCTTGTGTTGCATACTAATCAGTCAGTGGAAAGACTATAAGTGATTACACTTGAGCCGTCCACAATATACAGACACAGGATAAAGGGAATAATGTTTAGTGCAAGACAAAGTCCAGTAAAGACCGATTAAAGATAGTCCGAGCATCTCCAATGAGGTAGATAATGATTCAGGACTGCTCTCTGGTTGTTTATAGGATGGTTCAGTTGCCTGATAACAACTGGAAGAAGAAACTTGAATCTTAATATATGCATTTTCTGTCTTCGGTACCTCTTGCCTGATGGGAGAGAGTGGTGGGGTGCGACTCATCCTTGATTATGCTGGTGGCCTGGTGGCGTTACCCCTCTGACAGCTCATTCCACATACCCACCACCCTCTGTGAAAAAGCTATCGCTCGGTTCCTATTAAATCACATCTTAAACCTATGTCAGGTTCTTGATTCCTCCACCCTGGGTAAAATACACTTGCCATGAATTACTAAAGCATTCACCCTATCTATTCCCCTGATGATTTTGTACAGCGTTATACTATCTCCCCTCAGCCTCCTGTGCTCCAAGGAATAAAGTCATAGCCTGCTCAACCTCTCCCTGTAGCTCAGGCCCTCGAGACGTGGCAACATCCTGGCGAATGTTCTCTGCACTCTTTGTACCAGCTCTTGTTTATTAAGCTGTCTGGGCTTTACAAGAGATGGTTTAGATGACTGCTCAGAACCATTGCACCAGCAAGAATGCAGAGAGAAACCCGATAATGCCATTGGCAGGTGTCATCATTTGGAGAATTTGCGGGAGTACATTAAAGAGGTCGTTGGGATCTGGAAATGTGCTCTGTGTGCTAACACTGAAACCGGCCAAGGTCAGCCCTTCCCTCGAGTAGAATAACAGGAAGTCAAATCACCATTGCCCTCAAATAAGCTTCATCCTTAGACAAACTCCCTCCTTGGAGTGTAGGAGAATGAGGGGTGATCTCATAGAGGTGTATAAAATCATGAGAGGAATATATCAGGTAAACGCAGTCTCTTGCCCAGAGTAGGGGAAGCGAGAACCTGAGGACAAAGGTTTAAGGTGAGGGGGGAGAAAGATATAATGGGAAGCTGAGGGGTAACTTTTGTTACACTGAGGGTGGTGGATGTATGGAACAAGCTGCTGGAGGAGGTAGTTGAAGCAGGTACTATCGCAACATGTACCTGCATGGGTATGGCAGGTTTAGAGGGATATGGACCAAAAGAAGTAGATGGCCGGCTTAGGCAAGTTGGGCCAGAGGGCCTGTATCCATGCTATATGACTCTCTAACCAAACCTCACAAGGACTTAATCAAGTTATAGAATCATACAACGCGGATCAAGGCCCTTCATTCCAGTTTGCCCACACTGACCAAGATGCCCCTTCTACACTAGTGCCCACATTTAACCCATATCCCGCTAAACCTTTTCAACTCGTATATCTATCTGAATATCTTTAAAAAATTATATTACACCCGTCTCATCTACCTCCTATGGCAGCTTGTTTCATATATTCACTACCCTCAATGTGAAGAGGTTGCCCCTCAGCTTCCTATTAAATCTTTCCCCTCTAACCTTAAACCTAAGCCTTCTGGTTCATTATTCACCTTTTCTGCAAATAAAGTCATATTAAGGGGGTGAAATATTATGGTGTTAAGCTCAGTTTAGGGATACAACATGGAAACAGGCTCTTCAGTCCACTGAGTCCAAACCAACCATCGTTCACCCATTCACACTCGTTCTATTTAATTCCACTTTTGGATCCTGCACACCCAGGGCAATTTACAGAAGCCAATTAACCTACAAACCTTCACGTTTATGGAATGTGGGATGTAACCGGAGCGCCCGGAAGAAACCCATGCGGTCACAGGGAGAGCATACAAACTCCACACAGACAGCACCCGGTTTGGACTCAGTGGACTGAAGAGCCTGTTTCCCTAAGCTGAGTTTAACACCATAATATTTCACCCCCTAGGTATGACTTTTTCGCAGAAAAGGTGAATAATGAAGATTGAAAGGTGAGTATGGAGATTGTACATTCTCCCTGTGACAACACGGGCTTTCTCTGGGTTCTCCTGTTTCCTTCCACACTCCAAAGACATACAGGTTTGGAGGTTAATTGGCTTCGGTAAAATTATAAATGACCCCGAGTGTGCAGGATAGAACTAGTGTATAGGGTGATTGCTGGTCGGCACGGACTCGGTGGACTGAAAGGCCTGTTTTTGCACCGTCTGTATAGTTTGAAGTAACTCAGTGGGTGAAGCAGCATCTCTGAAGAACGTGAGATCTAGGGGGAACTTGTTGTCTCCATAACTGCGTTACAACACAGCTTGTACAAGCCACTGTCGTGATATATTTGGTACAGTCAGAGCTCACCCTCACTGACTCATGTGAGACTGATACACCGGATCGTTTTACTATTTACCTTGCTCAGATTTCAGTTGGACTGCAACTGCTTTAGACTTTAATTTAGAAATACAGCGCAGAAACAGGGCCTTTGGAAACCGAGTCCGTGCCGACCAGCGATCATCCCGTACACTAGCACTATCATACACACTAGGGACAATTTACAATTTTACCAAAGCCAATTAACCTACAAACATGTACGTCTTTGGAAGGTGGGAGGAAACCGGAGCACCCGGAGAAAACCCACAGTCACAGGGAGAATGTACAAACTGTGTACAGACAGCATCCGTAGTCAGGATTGAACCCGGGTCACTGGCACAGTGGCAGCAACTCTACCACTGCGCTACCCTGCTGAGGATTGCCCATACAATCAGAAAATTGTACAACTAGGAAGGCAGTTCTCCCCTCTGTGCGTTAGGAGTTGTACAAGTCACCGTCACCCAGCCACCATTAAGATGTCATGACAGTGACAGTCTACTTCCTACTCTTCAGTCGCTTCGCCCTGTGAGTTGTAGCTCTTCAAACACCTAATCCAGATATATAACTTTTTAACTACAGAGTGTAGTGAGTGCCTGGAACACGTTGCCAGGAGCGGTGGTGGAGCAGATATGATAGTGCTGCTTAACAAACGTATCGTTAAGCACATGGATATGCAGGGAATGGAGGGATATGGATTATGCGCAGGCAGGTAAGTGTTGATCTGGGCATCATGTACAATACAGATTGTGGGCTGACAGGTTCTTTCCTGGGCTGCACTGACCTATGTTCTATGTTCAACAGAAACAAAGTGCTGGAGTAACTCAGCGGGTCAGGCAGCATCTGTGGATAACATTGACAGGTGACGTTTCGGGTCGAGACCCTTCATCAGACTGATAGGTGACGTTTCAGGGACCCATTCATCAGACTGATAGGTGACGTTTCGGGTCAAGACCCTTCATCAGACTGATAGGTGACGTTTCGGATCGGGACACTTCTACACACATCTTCTTGAGCAAGAAATATTATTATTCATGATGGGTGAAGAAGTGTTTACTTGACAAATCAAGCATTATGAGTTTTTCTGGGGTGGCACGATAACTTTATTCAACATATGATTGGATTTTGATACTGCTAAAAGTGATTTTCAAAACATGTAAAGAAAAATAGTAGACTTTCTGATCCAACTTTTATCTACTGCTAAATTCAAGCCCAGAAAGAGAAATTACTGCTGGATAAATGACTGCTCTGGTTTTAAATAGAGCTCGGATTGTGTGCATACTTTGCTGCACACACTAGTTAAGGATGATATATTACACGTTAGCTGCCTCCTCTCATCTGTCCTCCAACTAATCTCAGTCTCACCTTCAACTCTGCCCAAAATAGAGCAGAGTAGCAAAGAGTGCACTGTTTTGGGGACTAATGGTATTGCATTTTTTTTTAAACAATATGGGCTGAAAAGTCAGAGGTCGTAGGTGATCTTTTCTGCAGAAGAGACTGGTGTTTCCTTCATCAGAATCACACTTCAGAACCTTATAACTTCCTAGTGTACAAGATCATGAGAGGAATAGATCGGATAGACACACAGAGTCTCTTGCCCAGAGAACCGGAGGAGATAGGTTTAAGATGAGGTGGGGGGGGGGGGGGGGGAAAGATTTAATAGGAACCTGAGGGATAACTTTCTCACGTAGAGGGTGGTGGGTGTGGAACGAGCTGCTGAAGGAGGAAGTTGAGGCAGATACAATAGAAATGTTTAAGAAACATTTGGACAGGTACATGGATAGGTTTAGAGGGATATGGTCCAAACGCAGGCAGATAAGACTCGTGTAGATGGGATATGTTGGTCAGTGTGGACAAGTTGGGCCGAAAGGTCTGCTTCCACGCTGAACGATTCTATGACTCTACCTGGCGATGTGGCCAAAGGGTCAGCGTGACTCAGTTAACTATCCAAGGAGAGGTTGGACAAACTTGGATTGTTTTCACTGGAACTTCAGATGCTGAGTGGAGATCTGATAGAAGTATATAAAATTATTAGAGGCATAGTTAGGCTAGACAGTCAGAACCTTGTTCCCCCAGGGTGGAAATGTCAAGTTCATAGGTTCGTATGTTATCGGAGCAGAAGTAGGCCATTTGGCCCTTCGAGTCCTATCTGTCCCTCACAACCCCATTCTACTGCTTCTCTCCATAACCCTTGACGCTGTTGCCAATCAAGTATTTGTCAGTCTCCACCTTAAAAATACTCAGTAACAGCCGTCTGTGGCAATGAATTCCAGATTCACCACCCTCTGACGAAATAAATTCCTTTTCATTTCCTTTATAAAGGTACATCCTTTTATTCTGAGGTTGTGCCTTCTGGCTCTAGATTCTCGCACTAGTGGAAACATCCTCTCCACATTCACTCTGTGTGGGCCCTTCAAAGAATCGAGGGAATAGCTTTAAGGTGAGAGGGGCAAACTTTAAAGGTGGTGTGCAGGGAAATTTTTTCTTTGAGTTGTGGGTAGTTGGAATGCACTTCCCAGTGAAGTGGTGGAGGCAGGTACGATGGTGACTATTAAGAGGATAGCCACATGGATACGCAGGGAATGGAGGGATAAGGATAGGGAAGATGAATCCAACTTGGTATCATGATCGGTGCTGACATTGTTGGCCGAAGGGCCTATACCTGTGCTGAACTGGTCAATGTTCCCATCTATTCCTCCGAGATGAGAAATTGGGCGGATGAAGCACTTTGTGCTTTGCTTAAGGTTCTCAACATCTGCAGTTCCTTGTGTCTCCATGTAAATACTGTTTCATAGAAGTTGCAATCACTATTCGTGATAGATGTTATACCTCCTTTCGCTTGTCGTGTCTGTACAAGGCACACGCTACAATTGAAGTCTGAGTCCTCATGCTTTTGGCTGCCATTAAAAGTGTTGGGAGATATTCTCCATTTGATAATAGTGCTCCATCTGGTGGAAAATAAATCACTTTCTGGCTGATGTTTCAATCCCAGGCACGAGGCACCTTTATCAATTCAAGGCAAAATATATTGAAACTTTATCAATAAAAGATCCTTCAAAGTTCCCAAAGTTATTCCAAAGAGGTGTGTGTTTGTAGGTTAATAGTCCTCTGTAAACCCCCCCCTAGTGGATGAGAAAGTGGGATTATGGAACTAGAGTGAACTGGTGATCACTGGTCGGTGTGGACCAGGTAGGCTCAAGGATCTGTTTCCACACTGTATTTATAAACTAAACTAAACCACGATTTTGACCTCGAGTGCTGTCTGTGTGGAGTTTGTACGTTCCCGCTGTGGCCGCATGGGTTTCCTCCCATAGCCCAAATAAATCTTTCCTGGTTTTCCTGGTTTTTCAAATATAGGTTCAGCAATTTTTAAAACAATGGAATTTTCTTTGGGGTATGATCCCAGAGTGCGACATGTGGTACACCAAACAGTAACAATACGATAGCACAAGCAACTGCAGATGTTGGAATCTTGTATAGAACAAAGTGCTGGAGTAACTCAGCAGGTCAGGGAGCATCTCTGGAGGACATGGATAGGTGACGTTCCAGGTCGAGACCTTTCTTAATACTTCTGGAGTCTGAAGAAGCGTCTCAACCCGGAACGTCACATCCCAGTTCTCCAGAGATGCTGCCTGACCCACTGAGTTACTCCAGCACTCTGTGTTCTATCATAGAAGTGTGGACACATTTCAGTATTGATTAGATAGTTTTGTCTGTGTGGATTTTGTACGTATCTTGCCCATTGGCCGACACATTTGGGTATTTGGGTGCTCTGTACCCTAGATATGGATATTTCCTCCTATACATATACAGTGAAATGAAATCTCGTTCAGTGCTACATACAATTTAGTCAAATATAGTTCAGCAATTTGCACAAATTCTGCGGGAACATTTATTGGGGGAAGTCCGTGTCCCAGAGTGTAGTCAGTGCATGTGTGAATTTGTAGATAATTCTTGGAAAGCAACTACAGTCTGTTTGTCCTGGATTTGATAACTATAGCGCCTTCCAGAGGGCAGCAGGTCAACAGTCCAAACGCAGGATGGGAGCTGTTGGAATCTTCTTTGCCCTGCTAAGGCAGCGGGAAGTGCTGGGCAGCCAATGATCCTCTGCGCAGTCCAGGTTACCCTCTGAAGGCCTCTCCCTGTCTGCCATGGTGCATCTCTGGAGTATGGACATGGATAGAAGGTGAGCGTTTCCAGGTTGGCTTCCTGAGGACCCTTTGCTGAGCCTTCTTGATACCGCTGTGAGTCTGAGAGTCAGCAGCGGACGCCAACCCGGAAGGTGTTGACGTCACATCGCCCCTAAGTCGGTGCTGTCTCCAGTCGACAATGCTCTTTTGTTTTCCTGGTGTTCAGACCAGATTGTTTTCTGAGAGTTGTACTTCAGCACTCTGTATGCTGCCTCGTCTCCTTTCGAAATAATCCGAGAAGTGTGGAGCACATTTGCAGTATTGATTAGATAGTGTAGAGACAGTATAAGAGGGGGTCTGCACACAACTTGGGGTTGATCAACCTGCGAGTTGGATGGGGGCCGAGTCTCACAGTCTGGGGCTGGTTGGTGAGGAAATCCTTTATCCAGGCACATGTGACAGTGGGGAGGCCGAGAGTGACCAGTTTACCAATGAGAATGTCCAGAATGATTGTATTAAAGGCTGAACTAAAATCCACAAAGAGCATCCGGACGTAGCTCTGCCCCTGCTCCAGATGGCTCAGCACAGAGCGGAGAGCTACGGAGTATGGTACTAAACAGAAGGATTGAGAAGTCGGGTGATTCAAAGACCTTTCCAAAGTAACGTTTAGATTAAAAAGTAGTGATATAAATTAGTTTGAGTTTGAGGTACCGCATAGAAACAGACCCTTCAGCCCGAATTCACGTCGACCATCGATCACCTGTAAACACTAGGTCTTTGTTAACCCACTTTCTCATCCACTCCCTACACACTTTTGACAGGGCCAATTTACAGAGGTAGAACATGCAAACTCCACACAGACAGCACCCAAGGTCGGGATTGAACCCGGGTAGTGAGTGCTTCTCTACCGGCTGCACTACTGTGCAGTTGGTAGGGTATTATGAAACTTAATAGCTTGTTAAAGACTAAAGGATGTTGTAGAGTTTCAGATCTTTAACCCTTGGGAATGAAGGAAACAATCTATTAGACTGTTGAAGACACAAAGTGCTGGAGTAACTCAACAGGTCAGGCAGCATATCTGGAGAACATGGATAGGCGACTTTTCAGGTTGGAGCCCTGTAATTGCAATAGAGGGAGAGAGGTGGGGACAAGACAAAGTCTGGCAAGTGATACAGATGATGGGGGTTTTGAATGGACAGAGATGAAAAGACAAAAGGTAGTGAGATAAGGTGAGAAGAGAATTGAAATGTGAAGCCAGAGGAAGGAACATAGGTAGAAGGGAATGGAGGGGGGGGGGGGAGAGATGGGGAGAAATGGGTGCAAATCCAGGCGAGGCACAGGGAAGAGAAGGAGGATAAAAGGGAGAGGAGAGGTTGTTTGGAGTTTATAAGATTATAAACTTATAGATTAGATGTGAATTTCAATTGTGGATGTGGAGGTGTAGAGCAAAGAGAACACCGAGTTTGCCGATTTAGAAGAACAAAATAGTTATAGATAAACTCGTAACAAAAATAATCATCCTTAAGCAAAAGACAGAGAACCGTTCTGATCTAAACCAGTCTCGGTCGGGTTTATCCGTGCTTATCCATTCTGTTTTGAAGATTTTTGACAATGCAGACTCAAATGGTGGCTCAAACTAGAAAACCGTAAGTCTTAAATTCCAACCATGCTACTGCCAATTCTTTGAATGCCGAGGGGATTTTTGCACTTTTCCAACAGGCTGATGGATATCGAACCATGGAGGGGATAAAATATTTCACTTCAGGACGGATAGGAAAGGCAGACAGTTTGACCCTGATGTGTAAATCCTGCATCTTACAACTGATCACCCACAACAGGTGTGAGGATGTCGGCAGGCCAGGTCAAAGCAGCAGCTTGAATCACACTTCCTATTTGTTGGCTGTCATCGTTGTTTACAAGCATGGGCGGCACAGTGGCGCAGCGGTAGAGTTGCTGCCTTACAGCGTCTGAGACCCGGGTTCAATCCTGACTACGGGTGCTGGCTGTACAGAGTTTGTATTTTCTTCCCGTGACCACATGGGTTTTCTCTGGGTGCTCCCACATTCCATAGACGTGCCGGTTTGTGGGTTAATTGGTTTCTGTTCCAGAGTGTGCAGATACAGGATAAAGAATATAATGCTTACTGCAAGACAACATTCAGTAAAGTCCGATTAAAGATAGTTCCAAGGTCTCCATTGAGGTAGATGGAAGATCAGGAATGGTCTCTAGTTGATGATTGGATGGTTCCATTGCCTGATAACAGTTGGGAATAACCTCCCTGAATCTGGAACTAAGCAACTATTTAGAATGATAGATAACAGCTCCAGTCTCCTGAACAATCAGAACCCAGAAACTAAAGGTGAAACCTCTTGCCGACTCAATTCTGAACCCTACTGCCTTGGTGGCACAGTGGCACAGTGGGAGAGCTGGAGACTTATTCTGTCCGTGTAGCCTACGACCCAATGTCATGAACGTTGTTCTCCAATTTCCTCTCTTCGATCGCCACACTTCTCTCCGCCACCAGACCCCTCTGCCAATTAATCCCTCCCTATTCCAGGCGGCACAGTGGCGCAGCGATAGAGTTGCTGCCTTACAGCACCAGAGACCCGTGTTCGATCCTGACTATGGGTGCTGTCTGTACGGAGTATGTACGTTCTCCCTGTGTCCACATGGGGTTTCTTCTGGGTGCTCCTGTTTCCACCCACAAATTGACCCTTGTGTGTAGGATGGAACTCGTGTATGCGTGATCGCTGGTCGGCATGGACTCGGTGGGCCGAAGAGCATGTTTCCAAGCTGCAGGTCCTAAAACTAAAACTCCCTCACTGATCCCTTCAAAGACAATTCCCGATGGATTCAGATCGAGTGAAAATTGACACGGTTCTTAACTTAAGAATTTACCTGAATCCATTAAAATAATGTAGGTTAAGAGGAATTAGAACTGTTTATTTTGATTGTATCTGAATTACCAACTTCTGAGTAAATAAAGATTAGGCGCTGAAATAACGCGTTTAGAATCGAGCGGGACAATGTAGTTTTGTAAAAGAATCTGTGGGAAATGTAAGTGATACGTGAAGGCAGATAAAAGAAAAACACATTCTCATGAAATAAAAAGCCGGTTATAACTGATAATTAATTGTAAATATTACCCAATGGGTAATCACAGATGTCTCGGATTAACGTCATGAAAAAAATTATTATTACTCACATCCTTTCCCAAATTTCATTATTACTTTATAATCCCATTGGGAGATCATTTTCAAAATTGCTTCCACTTTGCCAATAGGATTAATATATTCCTTCATAATGCCAAGAAAAGTGCTTCCCTTTTCAAAGATAAAAGAAAGTTCAATATTAAAATAACTTCTTTCTTTTATTCCGCTGAAACCAATTATTGAAAATATTTACTTGAGTATTCTCTGAGGTGCAACATAACTCATATGTCATTCCGTCTTCTCTTTGAAGTTGACCCCGATCAAAATCTAATGTATATGGCTGTGTTAAGAATCAGTGGGTCTTTCATTTGGTTAAGATTATGAATGATCACTCAACAGGCTCGAAGATTAAGGGAAAATGCAGGGTTTTAGGGCAAAGTCAATGGCCCCTTCAATACCACCTATGAAGAGGAGTTGTCAACCTTGTGTACCCTCTCAAAGTCAGTATCAATAACATGGTTCGGTGAATGCAAATGGATTGCACCAGACACATACAGCAAGGAAACAGGCCCTTCAGACCAGCCCAGACCACCACAAAAACCAACCGCCTTTCCACTGACTCCATCTACACCTCACGCTGCCTCGGCAAGGCCACCAACATAATCAAGGACCAGCCTCACGCCGGTCATTCCCACATCTCCCCTTTCCCATCTGCACGAGGTACAGAAGTGTGAAAAAACACACCTCCAGATTCAGGGATAGTTGTTTTCAGAAAACTAAACCATTCTATCAATAACTAGAGAGTGGTCCTGAGCTATTATCCATCTCATTGGAGACCCTCAGACTATCTTTAATTAGACTTTACTGGATCTTGCACTAAACGTTATTCCCTTCATCATGTATCTGTACACTATGGATGGTTAGCTCAATTGTAATCATGTATAGCCTTTCACTGCACAAAAGCATTTCACTGTACCAGTAGCTAATGGAATGATGCCTTCATAAGAGGATTTTGGTATAGGAGTAAAGAGATTCTTCTGCAGTTGTATAGGGCTCTGGTGAGACCACATCTGGAGTATTGTGTACAGTTTTGGTCTCCCAATTTGAGGAAGGACATCCTTGTGATTGAGGCAGTGCAGCGTAGGTTCACGAGATTGATCTCTGGGATGGCGGGACTGTCACATGAGGAAAGATTGAAAAGACTAGGCTTGTATTCTTATAGAAAAATATAAAATTATAAAAGGACTGGACAAGCTAGATGCAGGAAAAATGGTGCCAATGTTGGGCGAGTCCAGAACCAGGGGCCACAGTCTTAGAATAAAGGGGAGGTCATTTAAGACTGAGGTGAGAAAAAACGTTTTCACTCAGAGAGTCGTGAATTTATGGAATTCCCTGCCACAGAGGGCAGTAGAGGCCAAATCACTGGGTGGATTTAAGAGAGAGTTAAATAGAGCTCTAGGGCCAAGTGGAATCAAGGGATATGGGGAGAAGGCAGGCACAGGTTATTGATAGGGCACGATCAGCCATGATAACAATGAATGGCAGTGCTGGCTCGAAGGGCCGAATGGCCTCCTCCTGCACCTATTTTTTATGTTTCTATGTTTCGATTTCCTCCACCTATAACTTGCCAGGCTTTGTCCTGCTCCCGTAGTCGGGATCGAACCCGGGTCTCTGGCGCTACAAATGATGTAAGGCAGCAACTCTACCGCTGTACCACCGTGTGGCCCATGTAAGGCCTTCTGTATCTTCCCCCTTGCTCTACCTATATTGTAATCTTTTGAATGGGTTGCATTATTTGACCGATTGGATAACATTTAAAACAAAGCTTTTGACTACTTCGTACACATGATAATAATAAACCTAAACTAAATGAGCGTGACACATGGAGCACCTCTTACACTTTGTGTTTTGTACCAAGTTTGAGTTTCAGTTTAGTTTATTGACACGTGTACCGAGGTACAGTGAAAAGCTTTTGTTGCGTGCTAACCAGCCAGCGGAAAGACAATGCATGATCTTGCCATGCCAGCAAGATTTACCATCAGAAGGAAGAGATGAAGGAATAGTAACGTGGGGTAGAGTTGCTGCTTTATACCACCAGGCACCCAGGTTCAATCTTGACTGTGTTGCCTATATGGAGTTTGTACGTTCTCCCTGTGACTGCGTGGGTTTTCTCTGGGTGCTCTGGTTTGCTCCCACAATCCAAAGACATTCAGGTTTGTAGGTCAATTGCCCTTTGTAAATTCCTCCTAAGGAGTGGATGAGAAAATGGGATTTCATAGAACAAGTGTGAACAGGTGACCAATAGTCAGCGTGGACTTGGTGGGCTGAAGGGCCTGTTTCCATGCTTCCAATGTATCTCTAAACAAAATTGAAGAGGCTTTCCTCGACAATGTAAGGGTGGCACAGTGGTAAAGCTGCTGCCATATTGCGCCAGAGACCCGGGTTCGATCCTGTACGGAGTCGGTATGTTCTCCCTGTGATTGCATGGATTTTTTCCCACTGCTCCAGTTTCCTCCCACACAGGCGTGTAGATTATTTGGTAGGTAAATTGTAAATTGTCCCTAGTTTGTAGGATAGTGCTAGTGTACGGGGTGATCGCTGGTTTGCGTGGTCTTTGTGGGCTGAAGGGGCCTGTTTCCGCACTGTATCTCTTGTCTAAGGTAAAGTACATTCTCCGACCCCCTGACAGTTATCATCACACCTTCTCTGTTGATTGTTTAAAACAATAACCTATTTTTCAAAAGCACTTTCATATGGCCCACTATCGCCTACTACAAACTGCTGGTATGGTCTGGTTATAAATCCAGCATTACTGAAAATGAACTTAATTGAATTAGTAGTCAGGAAACTCCATGCCTATGCTTTATAGATATTAAGATTACCAGTGAAATGAATGCAAAACAAATTTATAGTTTTATGTTCATGAAAATGAGACCCAAGTAATATCACACAAATTTGCAAGATAATATGGGATGGCATATTAGAAATGTAAAGGAATAAATATATTCTTATTTAGTACGTAGAACTGTACAGCCAAGGCACTTCGGCCCACAATTCCTGTGCCCAACATGATGCCAAGACCAACTATTATCTGCCTGCACATAACACATATCCCTCCATTCCCTGCATATCCATGTGCCTTTCCAAATGTCCCTTAAATGCCACAGTCAGTATGCCCCGGACCATACATGCGCAGACTTTCCTCTACAAAGTAGGGGGTGACACAGTGGCACAGCGGTAAGGTTGCTGCCTCACAGCACCACAGACCCAGTTTTGATCCAGACTACAGATGCCGTCCGGGCGCAGTTTGTGCATTCTACCCATGATCGCGTGGGTTTTCACAGGGTGCTCCGGTATTCATCCCCACTCCAAAGACATACAAGCCAGTAGGTTAATTGGCTTCGGTAAGTTGTATAAATTGTCCCTAGCATGTGTAGGTTAGTGTACAGGGTGATTGCTGGTCGGCGTGGACTCGGTGAGCCAAAGGGGCTGCTTCTACGCAGTATCTCTAAAGTCTTAAACACAATTTTAATACTGGGACAGACATATTTATATATGGTGTTTTCCTGAAAGAACTTGATCCATGGGATGGGAAGCTAAACAGGCAGGAAGAGTTGTTATCCAAGCACAAAGTCACATAAACACCAAAAACTGCATGATATATCATTTGGTAGATAATAATGCTGGAGGAACTCATCGGGTGAGGCAGCATCTATGGACCGAAGGAATAGGTGACGTTTTGGGTCAAGGCCCTTCTTCAGACTGATGTGGGGTTGGTCGCGGCAGGAAGAAGAAAGGAAGAGGCGGAGAGAGCTGGGAAGGGGAGAAAGAAGGAGAAAGCAAGGACTACCTGAAATTGGAGAAGTCAATGTTCACTGCCCAAGCGAAATATGAGGTGCTGCTCCTACAATTTACAGTGAGACTCACTCTGGCAATGGAGGAGGCCCAGGACAGAAAGGTCGGATTCGGAATGGGAAGGGGAGTTGAAGTGCTGAGCCACCGGGAGATCAGGTTGTTTATTGCAAACTGAGCGAAGGTGTTGGGTGAAGCGATCGCCAAGCCTACGCTTGGTCTCACCGATGTAGAGCAGCTGACATCTAGAGCAGCGGATGCAATAGATGAGGTTGAAGAAGGTGCAGGTGAACCTCTGCTGCACCTGGATGGAATTAAGGGGGGAGGTAAAGCGACAATAATAGCATTTCCTGCAGTTGCAAGGGAAAGTACCAGGGGAGGGGGTGGTTTGGGTGGGAAGGAACAAATTGACCAGGGACCATATCATTCGATCATTTATCTGCATTTTATAGAATACCTTTCACACATAGGAAGCCAACAAGTGCTCTTTTGTTGTGATGACCCACATCAACATAAGGTCTACAGTCAGAATAGAGTAGTGTAGACAGTGGGAACCTCCAGTTCAACAAGACCGTCAGGTCAGATAGGTTAGACAGTCAGAACCGTTTTTTCCCCATGGTGGAAAAATCAAATACTAGACAACATAGGTTTAAGGCGAGAGAGCCAACGCTTAAAGGAGATGTGCGGGGCAAGATATTTTTAGAAACTGACGGTGCTGAGTGCCTGAAAATTGTTGCCTGTATTGGGGGTGGAGGCAAATTCAATAGGCAAGAGGCATTGAAGAGGCTCTTAGATAGGCACATGGATATGCAGGGGACGGAGGGATATGGATCACGTGCAGGCAAATAAGAGATGGTTTCGGCATCATGGACCAAAGAACTGCAGATGCTGGTTTACCAAAGAGAGACACAAAATGCTGGAGTAACTTGATGGATCAGGCAGCAACACTGGAGAACAAGGGTAGGTGACGTTTATCAAGACCCTTATTTAAACTGGATCCCGACTTGAAAGGTTACGTATCCATGTTCTCCAGAGATGCTGCCTGACCCGCTGAGTTATTCCAGCACCTTGTGTCTTTGGTTGGTCTCATTGGCCCTGATATTGTGGGTAGAATGGCCTGTTCTAATGCTGTACTGTTTTATGTTCTGTGATATGGCGTGCTGGCATCTTAAAATAAAATAAAGTGCCATACTCCTCCATACTGGCACCTTTCTGGGTCATAGAGTCGTACAGCATGGAAACAGACCCTTCAGCCCATCTTGCCCACACCTGCCAACTTCCCCACACTTCACTACTCCCACATGTCTATGATTGTCTGATATCCCTCTTAAACCTGTCCTATCCATGTACTTGCCCGAATGTAGTACCTGCCTCAACTACCTCCTCCGGTAGCTCGTCCCATATTCCCACCAGCCTGTGTGTAAAGAAAATTTGCCTTTCAGGTTCCTATTAAATCTTTCCCTCCTTACCTTAAACCTATGTCTTCTGGTTCTTGATTCCTCTGCACTGGGTAAAAGAGTCTGTGCGCTTACCCTATATATTCCTCTCTTGATCTTATAAACCTCTGAGATTTTGTTCTGCCTACTGCTTCCAGCCATATGTACATCCTAAGATCATCCATGGAAGGAATGACAGAGCAGGAAGGATTACTGCCGAGAAATGTTTGCTGCCAATGCAATCACCATTGGCTTTGGATTTCAAGCATAGAGTTACAATAGCTAATTGGATCAAGCAAAGCCAGCACAAAGCGTACAATGAGCAACCACAAACGAATGGGAGTTTAATGGGCCTGAACTAAAAGGACAATGGAAAAGTCTTGAAATCCCTCACATAACTGACCTTGAAGGCATCATGTAATATGCGCTTCCCCCATGAGTGTTGACTTGTTTGACTCCATCTGGCCTCCCTTCTCCGCAACAGAAGTAAAATTCAAACTTATCAAAACTTGTTTAAGGCCTTGTTGTTCCAAAGCCTCACTGATGGGGGATTAGCCGTGAAAAAGTCAAGATGCCGTGCCTCAGTAACGGCACAATAAACTAGACTCAAACTCTAACTCAGAAAAAAAAAAAACCCCAGGGCTGACATCTGCTGCGTATCAAACTCGCGACATTTCTTTTTTCTCCCTCTCTCCAGCACATTGATCTCTTCTAGTCAAGCTCGGCTTTTATTTCAAAAGGGCCCAGAATTATATCCCTAAAATTTGTCAGAACCTTCAGAGGCAGCTGGCACGATAGAGCCACCTTTGAAATATGAGTACCCCCGCTAGTTTGTTGGCATGCATACAGCAAGTGCCTCATCGTGTAACAGACAGCACTAATTAATGAAGCAGCAGCTTCACTGGACTAATGGGAGCCACACCAGCAGCATACTTCATCTTCCCCCCTTTTTCCTATTGTAAACATTTTAAGGGGTCCTTTAAAGTGACAAATAATTGGCTGTTAAAGTGTTTTGATCTGCATTGAACCCACACGTGCCAAACACCCTCCTGACCTCAAGCCATTCCGTATACCTCACAAAACTATGAGGTTATCCAGTCGGCAATCTTTTGTTTTGTCTCTGAAAGTGCCACTGTGTGTCGCTGAGTAGAAATATAAGAGGGAGTGAGGGAGAAGGAGGGAAAGCGGGTGTGAATATAAAGGGGAACATATACAATTAATGACAAGACCCTTAATAGCAGTAAAGGACGCAGGCGGCTGTGGCGGGCAACTCAATGGATATTTTTAAGGTGGAGATTGACAGGGTATTCATTAGTATGGGTGTCGGGGTTTATGGGGAGAAGGCAGGAAAATGGGGTTGAGAGGGGAAGATAGATCAGCTTTGATTAAATGGTGGAGTAGATTTGATGGGCTGAATGGCCTCATTCTGCTCCTAGAAATTATGAACTTTTGACACAAAGTGTGTAGGGAGGAAAATATACAATGAATGGCAAGACCCTGAACAGCATTGAAGGCCACAAAGTTCTGAAGAAGGGTCTTGACATGAAACATCACCTATCCATGTTCTCTCAAGATGTTGCCTGGCCTGCTGAGTTATTCCAGAAAGTGGCAAAACCAATAGAGTGGTAAAGAAAGCATATTGTTTATCGTTTAGAGATGCAGCATGGAAACAGGCCCTTCAACCCGAGTCCACACTGACCATCGATCACCTGTTCACACAAGTTCTATGTTATCCCACTTTCTCATCCACTCACAACACACTAGGAACATTTTACTAAAGCCAATTAACCTACAAACCTGCATGTCTCTGGAATGTGGGAAGAAACTGGAGCACCCGGAGGAGACCCATGTGGCCAGAGAGAGAACGTGCAAACTCCACACAGAAAGCACCCGGTGTGGATCAGGACATTTCGGTAACAGTTTGGGTTGGGGCTTTAGTTCAGGCACCTGATCATGGCTTAGTAGAAACAATGGACTGCAAATGCTGGTTATTGCACAAAGGGACAAAGTGCTGGAGTAACTCAGTGGGTCAGGCAGCATCTCTGGAAAACATGGATATGTGACATTTCAGGTCTGGACTTTTACTTCCAGACGCCTGAATAAGATTTCTCAGTCTGATAAAGGGTCACGACTCGAAACATCACGTATCCTTGTTCTGTAGACCTGCTGCCTGACCTTCCTCTGCCTGACCCGCTGAGTTACGCCAGCATTTTGCGTCATTCTTTATCAAGGCAGTAATGGTGGGGGAGCTATTTACATACTTATAAGTAAAGCTATTTGTAGAAGAAGAAATGGAATGCTATCTGATGGAGAAATCACACAAAACAACATAAGATACAATAAGACCCCATTTGCATTCAGAGGTAATGAAATTATCAGTGTTTCCAATGTTCTGTTAAATTCAATTCAATTCAATTTAATTGTCATTTGGACCCCTTGAGGTCCAAACGAAATGCCGTTTCTGCAGCCATACATTACAAACAAATAGACCCAAGACACAACATAATTTACATTTTACATAAAAACATCCATCGCATCGCTGTGATGGAAGGCCAAAAAAACTTATCTCTCCACTGACCCCTCCGCCCCCCCCCCATGTCAGAGTCAAAGTCAAAGCCCCCGGCTGGCGATGGCGATTGTCCCGCGGCCATTAAAGCCACGCCGGGTGGTGCGAGGTCGCACACCGGGCCTTGGTGTTAGAGCCCCCGGCGTGCGCTCGCAGAGTCCCGCGGCCATTCCAAGCCGCGCGGGGCGGTGATGTCAGGCCCCGCTCCAGGAGCTTTTCAACCCCGCAACTCGGGCGGGAGAAGTCGCCGTTGCAGGAGCCCTGAAAAGCGGTCTCCCTCCAGGGACCCGCGGGCTCCCGGTGCCGCCGTCCGCCAGATCCGCAGTTGCAGCCTCCGAATCTCCGGAGGTCGGGCCGCAGCAGCAGCAGCAGCAGCAGCAGCACTCCACCACCGCTCCACCCGCTCCGGACTCAGCCAGCTCCGCGACGAGGTGAGTCAGCACCAGAGTCCCCGGTCTTCTCCTGTTGGAGGCCGCTCCACATTGCAGCCCCGACAAGAAAAGGTCGGGTCTCCCGTGTAGGGAGAGATTTAAAAGTTACCCCCTCCCCCTCCCCCCCCCCCCCCACACACACATCACACACACACCCCAACAAAAAATAACAAAAACTACATAAAAACATAGACAAAAATAATAAAAACGCGGACGGGCTGCAGAGGCCGCTGCTGACGTGAGTCGCGCCTCCTACCGGAGTTAGCAGTCTGATTAGAGAGTTAGGTGTCAGCATTCATATGGGGACATAGGAAACTGCAGATGCTGCAAACCTGAGTAAAGCACAAAGTGCTGGAGTAACTCAACAGGTCAGGCAACATATCTGGAGAACATGGGCAGGTGATTTTTCAGATTTTGCCCCTTCTTCAGACTGAGTAGGGGGAAGAAAACTGGAAAAGAGATATGTCTTTCTTTGGTAAACCAGCATCTGTATTTCCTTGTTACTACATTTTTACTATCATGCTGTTTGCAGAGCATCCCTTGGAAGCAAAGAGGGGAGGCATGGTGAGACACAGACAAACAAAAAGCAAATCTCTTTCACTTAAAATGGAAAATCACGAGGCTTCTGAAGTATCCCTCGTCTAATGAAGACCCCAGGCCAAACGTTGAAATTAATTGCCATCAATGCACTTCTCAATTGATTCAAAGACAGAGCGTGGAAACAGGCTCTTCGGCCCATCGAGTCCACACCGACCATCAATCAGCCGTTCATACTAGTCCTATGTTATCCCACTTAATGCTAACTTAACACAGTGTTCAAGAATACATAACAAACAAAAAAATAATTCAATGAAATGTAAAAACACCATTAGCACAAAGCAAAACAAAAATCCAAAGTCCGAGTGCAACCGAGGCAGTTTGTAGCTCAAAGTTTAGTTGGTGTCTGAAGAAGGATCCCAACCCGAGAACTCGCCTATCCATGTTCTCTATTCTTTAGAGATGCTGCATGATCTACTAAGTTGCTTCAGCACACTGTGTGTTTTTTAGCTGGTGTTTGTAGTGTTTAATAGCCTGATGGTTGTTGCGGAGAAGTCCAGGCAACTTCAAAAGACTGGTTAAGAGTAAAGCAGTTCTGATGCAAGAAATGGCAACACATTATAATGTTGAAGTCTGCCGTTAGGCACGAGAAATCCAACCCTAATTCTTCTGGGAGACCAATTATCTTATTCCTCTGTCGAGGAACCAACAGCCCTACTGATGAAGACTGAGCAAAAATATAAGCTGAATGGTCAAAATATGAAGCCTTGTGCGCGCTGTTGGTGTGACCTTAAGACTCAATGAGTCGAGCAAACACTTCCCAGAGGACCAACTAACGTGCTGTTGCTTCTTCAAACTGTTCTGTCCATCATCAGATGGAATGTATCC
This sequence comes from Leucoraja erinaceus, assembly GCF_028641065.1. NCBI lineage: Eukaryota > Metazoa > Chordata > Chondrichthyes > Rajiformes > Rajidae > Leucoraja > Leucoraja erinaceus. The sequence goes on from NC_073394.1 coordinate 20,599,897, forward strand.
ATTAATTAAAGCTTTCACACACAAAGCATTCATTAATAGCTTTACATGAGGGGAAAATAGCTTGTTTTTAACTGGATCTTCCTCAGTGATGTTGGCAACATGAATAAAACTAACAAATCAAACATCACAGACGATTGTGTAAATGTAAAAGCCCAACGTTTGCTGACTTTGAGTTTAGTTTAGAGATACAACACGGAGACAGGCCCTCCGGCCCTCCAAGCCTGCACCAACCAGCAATCCCCGCACACTAACACTATCCTACACACCAGAGACAATCTGTGGAATTCTCTGCCATCTGTGGAATTCTCTGCCACGGAAGGTAGTTGAGGCCAGTTAAATGTGGCCCTTGTGGCTAAAGGGATCAGGGGGTATGGAGAGAAGGCAGGGATGGGATACCGAGTTGGATGATCAGCCATGATCATATCGAATGGCGGTGCAGGCTCGAAGGGCCGAATGGCCTACTCCTGCACCTATTTTCTATGTTTCTATGTTTCTAATTTACAATTTTAAAAAGCCAATTAGCCTACAAACCTTTACATCTTTGGAGTGCGGAAGGAAACCGGAGCACCCAGCGTCTTCTTCACAAATTACTGTTCAACGTTGGACTCCTTATGGAGCCCAGCACATGGTATGAAGTTGCAACAATTCTTTAACACGTTATGATGAAAATCCCATCAAAAAATCTAATTTCAACCAAGGACCACTCAGTTACTTGGTTGCAAACAAGAAAAAAATGAAAGTAGTTCAAAAAAGTAACATTAGCGAATTTGCAGACGACACAAAGCTGGGTGGCAGTGTGAACTCTGAAGAGGATGCTATGAGGATACAGGGCGACTTGGACAGGTTGGGTGAGTGGGCAGATGCATGGCAGATGCAGTTTAATGTGGACAAATGTGAAGTTATCCACTTTGGTGGCAAAAACAGGAAGGCAGATTATTATCTAAATGTTATCAAGTGGGAAAAGGGGAAGTACAACGAGATCTGAGGGTTGTTGTTCATCAGTCACTGAAAGTAAGCAGGTTACACAAAAAAGCTGGAGAAACTCAGCGGGTGCAGCAGCATCTATGGAGCGAAGGAAATAGGCAACGTTTCTGGGGCCGAAACCCTTCTTCAGTTCCTTCTTAAACACTGAAAGTAAGCATGCAGGTACAGCAGGCAGTGATGAAAGCGAATGGCATGTTGGCCTTCATAACAAGAGTTGAGTATAGGAGCAAAGAGGTCATTCTGCAGTTGTACAGGGCCCTAGTGAGACCACACCTGGAGTATTGTGCGCAGTTTTGGTCTCCAAATCTGAGGAAGGACAGTCTTGCTTTTGAGAGAGTACAGGGTAGGTTCACGAGGTTAATTCCTGGGAAGGTGGGACTGTCATATGCTGAGAGAATGGAGTGGCTGGGCTTGTATACGCTGGAATTTAGAAGGATGAGAGGGAATCTTATTGAAATATAAGATTATTAAGGGTTTGGACATGCTAGAGAAAGGAAACATGTTCCCGATGTTCGGGGAGTCCAGAACCAGAGGCCACAGTTTAAGAATAAGAGGTAAGCCATTTAGAATGGAGATGTGGAAAAACATTTTCACACAGATGGTTGAGAATCTCTGTGGAAGGCAGTGGAGGCCAATTCTCTGGCTGTTTTCAGGAGAGAATTAGATAGAGCTCTTAAAGATAACAAAGTCAGGGGATATGGTGAGAAGGCAGGAACGGGGTACTGATTGTGGATGATCAGCCATGATCATATTGAGTGGCGGTGCTGGCTCAAAGGGTCGAATGGCCTACTCCTGCACCTTTTGTCTATTGTCTAAAGCCCACTCAGTCACAGGGAGAATATACAAACTCCATACAGAAAGGAGCAACCCTTGGTCTCTGGCACTGTGAAGCAGCAACTCTACCACTGTGTCACTGTGCTGAGGTAGAGGGAAGAGTCTGCTATACCACCTGTCGTGCACAGATAATTAATAAAAGGCACAATTAGTGCAAGAGATAACATTGACGTCTGATGAAGTCCAATTAAAGATAGTTCACAGGTCTCCAATGAGAACCAGCCAACAAGATGGAAGGTCAGGACCATACACTCTAGCTGATGAGAGGAATTTTGCATGCTATCAAATCAGAAAAGATATACCATATTATAGATGCAATTAGTTCAAACTCCAGTACAATAGGTAGAGCAAAGGGTGTAGAATATAGTCCACAGCATTGTAGCGCATCAGTTCCAGATACAGTGAATCAAAATAAGACATGGATAATCTGAATCAGTGATAACAGAGAACAGTACAGCACAGGAACAGGCCCTTCTGCCCACAATGTCCATGGTGACAAGTTAATCTAATCTTGTTTGCCTGTACATGATGCATATCCCTCCATTCCCTGAACTTCCATGTGCCTATCTAAAATCCTCTTAAATGCCTCCACCACCACCCTTGCCAGTGTGTTTCAGGCCCCTACCTATCTTGCCCCACAACAAATTGCCCCTCTCACCTAAAAGAAATGCTCTCTAATCTTTGACATTGCTTTAGTCTTTACTTTAGATACAGCGCAAAAACAGGCCCTTCGGCCCACCAAGTCATCCTTGACCAGTGATCACCCCATTCATTAACACTATCCTACACACTAGGGATCATTTGTTTGCAACTTACCGAAGCCAGTTAACCTTCAAATCTATTTGTCTTCGGAGTGTGGGAGGAAACCGGAGCACCCGGGGAAAACAGGGAGAACGTAGCTTCATTCGTAGTGAGCTGCCAGAGAAAGTAATTGATTAAAATAGTGGTACTTTCTGTACGTTGAATGGTGGTGTGTAGTTCAGAGCTTCTTTTAGAGTTTAGTGGCACTGCTGGCAAAGTCGCTGCCTCACAGCACCAGTGGCCTGGGTTCAATCCCCATGTGTAGAGTTTGCCCGTTCTTCCTGCGATCGCGTGAGTTTCCTCCGGGTGCTCTGGTTTCCTCTCGGTTTCCAAAGATGCGTGGGTTTGTAGTTTAATTGGCCTCTGTAAAATTACCCCTATTTTGTAGGGAGTGGATGGGAAAGTGGGATAACGTAGAACTCAGTTTAGAGATACAGCGCAGAAACAGGCCCTTCAGCCCACCGTGTCCATTGTTCATCCCAACACCAATTCTATGTTATCCTACTTTTTCGCATCCACACCCTGCACACTAGGGGCAATTTGCTGAGACCAATTTACCAACAAACCTTTTTGTCTTTGGGATGTGGGAGGAAACCGGAGCATCTGGAGGAAACCCACACTGTTACAGGGAGAACGTGCAAACTCCACACTAGTTCCACTACTGTTATTGAGACCCAGGCACTATGCCTAGCTGGAATACTAGAAGCACCTTGAGTCATAAGCCACGGTGTCCTGTTAGTCTGACTTGGAAAGGGAGGTTAAAGCTTGGATCCATTATACTCAACAATAAGTGGAAAGATGGCGATATTAAGGGAGGAATGAAGAATGATATTTCACAACTAAACCAGAGCAGTGCATTGCTTGTGAGATGGTGGGGAACAGGTGATCGCTCAGTCTGAGCTGGGGTGCTGGGGATGGGGGGGGGGGGGGGGGGAGTGAGGGGGGTGGGAGGTGGGGGGTTACCGAGTGCCCTCTTCTCTCAAAACAGATGCTTGTAGTTTAGCGACTGGCCAGGCAAATGACTTTGGCAGCTGTCGAGAACGTATTTCCCCTCATTCATCCTCCAAATAAGTAATTTCATAAAAAGGACAGGTGGCACAGCACTACATACTACTACCGTCACCGAGTGTAAAATGAAAGCAATGCACCAGGCATTTTTACTTAAAATGAAGACGATTCATAGGAAGCAGTGTCCTGCCTCGTAAATCAAGTAACATCCACACAACAGCTGGTTAGTTTAAACAATACTAGAGGGCAGAGTTAAGGTGAGAGGGGCAAAGTTTAAAGGAGATGTACGAAGCACCATTTGATTTTGACACAGAGGGTGGTGGGTGCCTGGAACATGCTGCCAGTTCGTGGTTGAGGAATATACAAGAAGCATTTAAGAGGCTTTTGAATAGACGCATAGCTATGCAGGAAATGGATGGATATGGGTCATGTACATGAATAAGAGATGGTCCTGGCATCATGTTTAGCATAGACATTGTGGGCCAAAGGGCCCGTTCTTGGGCTGTCCTGTTCTTTGTTCAATTAAGAATTATCTTAGACTGGATTGCTATTTAACTGCCCTTAGTACTAAGAGAGTGAGTGAGTGAGTGAGTGAGTGAGTGTGAGTGAGTGTGAGTGAGTGTGTGTGTGGCCCAGTGCCACTTGAGTCTTGATCACATAATCTTGGTTGACACTTCAGTGTTGTATTAAAACAGAGGTGTTCTGTCGAAGGTGATGTGCATTTGATCACGGGTTGAATTGTGGTTTTATTGTCCCACGTGCAAACGCACAATGAAATTAATTTCTTACATACAGTCCAGTACACTGTTGCCATACCCAAGCACAATCCCCAATTAGCAAAGTGTACAGCAATAGTCCACTGAGCCCGCGTGCAAGAGGCGCCAGGTTTTGGTGTCATTTTCAAAGCAGCCCACGTTCTAGTTCTCATGACGGTGCCTGATCCAGGCGAGCCCCAGGCTGCTGTGGGCCTCCAGCCGTCGCCTTCCTTGGACGGGCGGGCCGTGCAGCCAACCAACGTCCCACTCAGCACCTGCCCACCTTTGTGCCACCTCCCGCAGCAAACCCTGAAGGTGAAGCAGGCCAGACCCCAGTTCCCTCTGCTCTCCTACCCGGCCTCTCTCCTCGCCCGTCACCGGCTGTATCCTCCCCGTCTCTGGTCTTCGGGAGATGAGCAGTGGACGGCTCGGAGGCCCCCCCCCCCCCCCTCCTACCGACCCGTGGCAGGCTGGGACCTTCTGCCGTGTGGATGAATTAGTGAACTCGAGCTGTACACAACCTTTTGGATGGAGGCAAAGTATTTCATCGCACTCATTGAAGGCAAGCAGGGCGTTCCTTTGTGATATATATGTATTGGCCATGAAATTATTTTCTCAGGTAATTCCTGATCTTTACACGTTCACGGACAGCAAATCAGATAGATCAATTTGTATAACTATGTGTGGAACAACAAAAATCAAAAATCATGAGAACAGATTGCTGTTTTTTAAATCAGAAATCAGAACAGATTTCTGTTCTTAACATCAGAAATCAGACTTAAAAGCAGACATCAGAAATCAGAAGAACAGAAATCAGATAGATGAATGTGTACAAGTAATGTGTGTGAAGAACAGAGATCATTCTACTCTGACAAAGAACAGGGAAATGCTCACGAAATATTGGGTTTCCCAAAAACAAAATGGAATCTGGGCAATCTCCCATGGGAAAGGGAAAGCAAACCAGCCACTTGTAGACTTGTACTCAATGTTCCTACAGCATACGGTCTTATTCCCTGACTCCAGACAACATCATTAGTTTCTTAATAAACCCAAAACACAAGAATACCACGGCTCTGTGACCTCAACTGGCCCATCCTTCCAAAGTCCTGGGAGATCCCACCTTTAACTTCCAGACGTATTTGAAATCCATTCTCCTTTTACATTTCCACAATCCAGCATCACTTTCCCAATTCTGCAAGAAGCACAAAGATCCAAAACTCCATTGTACATGTTCCTTCATTAATCTATGTTGACTATAAACAAATGCACCTTCTCAGACTGTGGCCCATTTGAAATTATATTAGCAAATGATCATTTAGTGTCAAGTTCTAATCTGTCACACTTAGATTTTGTCAGCACAAGCTGCACTTTATAACAAAGTGAACATTAAGTCAAGTCAAGTCAAGTTTATTTGTCACATACACATACGAGATGTGCAGTGAAATGAAAGTGGCAATGCTCGCGGACTTTTGTGCAAAAGACAAACAACAAAACAACCAAACAAATTTTAAACACAATCATAACACACATATTCTTTTACATAATAATAACGTACATTGCATATTGGAATATGCACCAGCATATACAAGAAATCACACCATCACAAAGCAAAAATCTGGGTATGTGTTCACTTTACCAATCAGCTATGGTAAAACAATAAATAAAGAAACCTAAATGATGAGGCAATTTCTTCAGAAGTTGGCCATAGAAGAAAGAACCTGTAAAAATACAGAGAAATACAAGAGATTGCAGATGCCAAGTGCTGGAGAAACTCAGCGAGTCAAACAGCTTCAGTGGAGGAAATTGATTCTTTGGAAGAAGGGTCCCGACCTGAAACGTCATCTGTCCATTCCCTCCACAGATGCTGCCTGACCCACTATCTTCTTCCAGTACCTTGTGTTTTGCTCAAGATTCCACCATTTGCAGGACCATGTCTACAACATCACAAAATATTGTTTCACCAACATACCTTGTAATATTGGAAGCAGCCCATCCATTACAATTATTCATCACGCTGTTCCATCACACCTTCCGATTTCATTGATAACTGCAGTGGAATCAAAGCAAAGTTCAGTTATTAGCAGTAAAAGATTCCACCACAAGCAGACAGCAAAAACTGAATCACATTGCCAGCCGATTATACAGAAAAAAAAAAAAATATCTATCTATCTTCTGTATTATTACTAAATCTCTCATCTTGACCACTTCCTGTCTGCGTTGTAATTAAATTTGCACAAAAATGATCCCCTTTGACGCTACGATTTTTCACCACCTTACTCACCATTTTTTGTTCCGATCGGTGAAATAGTACAAAAGTTATGAAGGTTCCCCTTACCCCACAGCGTGTACTGAGCTACAGTTAAAAGCCTTTTTGTTGCATGCTATCCATTCAACGAAAAGGACTATACATGACTACAACAAGCCATCCACAGTGTACAGAATACAGGATAAAGGGAATAACATTTAGTAAGCCCAGTTAGAGTAAAAAACACTGCTGTTGAAATAAAGATTTAAAAGAGTGGAGTGATTGTAATGAATGATTCCAGAACCACGTCTGGGCCGAGCAGAGTGGAGCAGTGATAGAGTTGCTGCCTCAAAGCGCCAGAGACCCAGATTCAATCTTGACTACGGGTGCTGTGTGTACAGAGTTGGTACGTTCTTCCTGTGACCATGTGGGTTTTCTCTGGGATTCCCGGTTACTTCCCACGCTCCAAAGATGTACAGGGTTGTAGGTTAATTGGCTTCTGCAGAGTGTAAATTGCAGGATAACGCTGGTATGCAGAATGATCACGTGTCAGCAGGGGCTCAGCGGGCTGAATGGCCTGATTCCATGCTTTATCTCTAAAGTGATCCAGCTTGCAAGGTGTCGCCTGGTGTTGGCCCCATTTTGGAAGGTACCTTGCCGTCCTAGTGCACGCCATTTCAAAGTAATTACCCAGCACGGCAAAAGAGTGAACTAGAAGCGGTCAACTTGTGACAGTAGGACAACAACTGCACTGTGCAGGAAAGACCTTGTTTACAATTGCATTAAACCTGATGAGAGATCAGCTTTCAGACTTGGGGACAGGCGATGAGGCAACGTTAACCGTGTTTCTTAACGGTTCCTCTGTATAACGTCATCCTCAATTTCTTTTCGATAACAAGTTGAAAGACAGACAGTGGGCATTCAAAGAGGTAGTCAGTCAGTGTGAGCATTAATAGCAAGAAGCAACATGATAAAATTGGACAGGTAGTCCGGAGAAGAACGAGGCTAGGATGAGATAACATTTTTGGCTCCCGTTTAACTGTGCTCCTATGAAGTGAGGACGTTTGCCAGCATTTCCACTAAACACAGATTTTTTGAGCCGGGCTCATTGGATAACACTCGAGTCCTTGTGTAATATGGCATGGCCCATGGATTATACAATTGGCCACAGAAAGTCATGCTGCTTAAATGACAGATTTATCCAGTCTGCGTTAGTTAGCAGCAGAGCCGTGCCAATGCATTGTACAGCAGAGCTAATACCTTCCATCTGGTAATTGCATGCAAAATGTTAGCGGGCATAAGCGTGCATTTCAGAGCAGGACGGTTTGAAACTGCAGTTTGACATTTAATAGGGGCGGTGTGGAGAAAGGATATGTGTTAGTTGTCCACTGTGGGGCCCACACCATGTAGACACAAGGACAGCACCGTGGCGCAGCAGTAAAGTTACTACCTTACAACGCCAGAGACCCGCGTTTGATCATGACTATGGGCGTAGTCCACACAGAGTTTGTACGTTCTCCCTGTGACCGCATGGGTTTACTCTAGGTGCTCAGGTTTCCTCACACACTCCAAAGACCTTCAGGTTTATAGGTTAATTGGCTTCAGTAAAAATTGTAAATTGGCCATAGTGCTAGTGCACTTGGTGATGGCTGGTCGGCATGGGTCATAAAGCCTATTTCTATACTGTATCTCTAAAATTTGAAGTCTAATCCAGGAACTACAGATCTGTAATCTTGAGCAACATAAACATGATAATGCGGGCCTAACTCAGTGGAAGATTGAAAAGATTTGGTATTTTGATGAATACTCTCGAGTTTCTACAGGTGGATGTTAGAGAGCATATTGACAGGTTGAATCATGGCCTTGTTCGGTAACTTGCATGCCCAGGAATAAATGCAATTACAAAAAGTGGTGAACACTGCTACCTACCATCACGGATACTGACCTTCCTACCATCAAAGGGATCTATAAGAGTTGCTGCCTCAAAAAGGCAGCCAGCATCATCAGAGACCCACACCACCCTGGCCACACTCTCATTTCATTCCCGCCATCTGGAAGATGGTACAGGAGTCTGAAATGTAATGTCCAGATTCGGAAACAGCTTCTTCCCAACAACCATCAGACTATTGAACGTTACGAACTCCAACTAAACTCCCAACCATTAACTGCCTTGATTGACACTTTTTTTTTCTTTTTTTTTTTAATGAACTTTTTTAAATTTGCATATCACATAATCTATTGAGTTCTGTGTTTACAAACTTGTTGTGCCTCTGCAAGTAAGAATTTGACTGTTCCATTTCGGTACATATGACAATAAAACACTCTTGACTCTTAGATAGATGACTGTTTGGGTTGGGAGGGATATGAACGAAACACTGAGAAACGTTTTCACTGCAAGAAAGTGAAAGATGCAAGACTTTATTCCCACAATCTGGAAAGTAAAATGTCTCCCTTTTGAGCACTATATTTTATTTTTCAGTTGAATCTGAACTGAATAATGAAAATGCGATGCCTTACTGATTGTCACGCACAATTCACAGACATCTGTGCTCCGGGCATGTTAATACTGTAGACATACACTCAGAGTCCGACTCATTCAGCATGGAAACTGGCCCTTTGGCCCAACATATCCATGCTGACCAAGATGCCCCATCTAAGCTAGTCCTAGTTGCCTGCATTTAGTCCATATCCCTCCATATGACATGTCTGAAGAAGAGTCCCAACCCAAAACGTCACCTCTCCAGAGATGCTGCCTGACCTACTGAGTTATTCCTGCCCCTTATTTTACTTTCCAAAGTAATACGTTTCGCTAAACTAGATCATCAATAGGCTATAAAATAAAAAGGCCCATTGATCCAGCATCAGAGGCAGAAGGATTCAGAGCAATTAAGTGAAGTGCCCAACCAAGCGCAGTAGTGAGATATGGAGCAGAGAATATTAGGATCAGACTGTACAGTGTGTCAATGCATCAGTCTAGAAGTTTGTTATTATAATTTACCAATAAAAACTTTAGTTTAGTTTATTGTCATATGTATCAAGGTACAGTGAAAAGCTTTTGTTGCGTGCTAACCAGTCAGTGGAAAGACTATACATGACTATAATTGCGCCATCCACAGTGTACAGATACATAATATAGGGAATAACCTTTAGTGCAAGATAAAGTCCAGTAAATTCCGATGAAAGATAGTCCGAGTGTCACCAATGAGATAGATGGTAGCTCAGCACCCCTCTCTAGTTGTTGATACAATGGTTCTGTTGCCTGATAACAGCTGGGAAGAAACTGTCCTGGATGTGGAGGTGTGTGTTTTCCAACTTCTGTACCTCTTGGCTGATGGGAGAGGAGAGAAGAGGGAGTGACAGGGGTGAGACTGGTCCTCGATTATCCTGGTGGCCGAGGCAGCATGAAGTGTAGATGGAAGGTAGGTTGGGGGTGTGTGTAGGTGTGATGGTCTAGGCTGCATCCACAACTCTCTGCAATTTCTTGCAGAGAACGCTGCTTTCTAGATCAAGCAGACCCCTGGAGTTTGGGTTAACGGGCGGAATATTTCTAAATCTGGCTCCTGCCTACTGCTTTTAAATTTTAAATTGAGGTGACCAATTGAAAAGAGTACGTAAACTCTCTATCAATGCACTTGTGGATGTGTCAGTAATTTAAGAATGTGATTACTTAAGATGTTTCAGGAAAAGCATCTGACCAAATCAGCAGAAGCCAAAAACATTATCAGACCTAGTATTTCAAAAGGGAGCAAAGTTTATGTTTCAGACATTTACTCTTTGGCAGTGCTTTTTTATATACAAAAAGCTGTTGGTATAACTGTTTTTTGTTAGTTTAGTTCATTATTGTCACATGTCACAGTGAAAAATTTTTTTTTTTTTACATGCTATATAGTCAACAAAAAGACTACATGATTACTTTCGGAGCTCCCGCGGCGGCAGCTTCTCCCGCCTGAATTGCGGGGATGAAAACGACCCGGAGCGGGGCCTGACATCGCCCGGCGCGGCTTTAACAGCCGCGGGACTAGCCATCACCCGCCGGGGCCTTTAACATTGGGAGAGGATGGAGAGCAGGGGAGAGACAAGACTTTGCCTTACATCACAGTGAGGAGGAGATTCACTGTGATGGATGTCTGTGTGAATCGAGTTGGTTGTGTGTCTTGTAAAATTGTTTCTTTTTGTTGTATGGCAGCAGAAACCAAAGTTCCTAATGGATAAATAAAGTTTATTGAAATTCAAGACGCCCACAGTGAACAGATACAGGATAAAGGGAATAATGTTTAGTGCAAGATAAAGTCCAGTAAAGATAGTTCAAAGGTCTCCAATGAGGTAGTTGGGAGGTCAGAACTGCACTTTAGCTGGTTAGAGGATGGTTCAATCAAATTGGATACTATACATAAATACATCAAATCAAACTCAAGTACAATAGGTAGAGCAAAGGGGTAGATACAGAGTGCAGAGTATAATTCTCAGCATTGTATTGCATCAGTTTCATAGACAAATTCCAATGTCCACAATGAGGTAGTACTGGACAGTACCTAGTACCCAGTACCCTCGTGTATGGAAGGACAGTTCAGATGCCCGATAACAGAGGGGATGAAGCTGTTCCCAAGACCAGTGTTGCATGCTTTAAAAACTTCTACCTGCCAGAAGTAGGCAGTTACTGCATCCAGAGATTGCAAGTGGTTACACATTCTAGCAGGTCGCATAAGTGTCCAAGACCAACATAGAGTTAGAAAAAAATAACTGCAGATGTTAGTTAATGCACAAAAAGACACAAAGTGCCAGAGTAACTCAACAGGTTTTTGACCTGAAAAATCTCCAATTCATGTTCTCCAGGAATGCTGCCAGACACAGAGTTATTTCAGGACTTTGTAACCAACATAGATTTGTCTTTGCTTCAGTTTAGTTTATTATTGTCACATGTACCAAGGTACAGTGAAAGGCTTTTCTGCTGTGGAGCTAACATTATATCACCAATACCCTCAAAATGTCCTTTGCAAACTGCAAGAAAGCAGAGCCAACTTACCCTTAAAAGAGTTCCAGTCAACAGAAAATGTCACTAAGAGTTTAATTTAAATGAATTCCCTGAAGGCTGTTGTATCATTGACTCAAAACACCTGTCCTTAAAAAGCACTATTCAGTAAGGATGGGGAATTACCTCACAGAATTAAATTGTTGCCATCAACAATTGTAATCAGGTGTGACCTTTGATTAGTTCGGGAGGTATCTTTCCTTAACCGATGGAAGTGCAACAATAAAGTAGTACTCATTATTAAGGTGGTTCTTGGGAATCCTTCAAAGTTATTGCTCAAGATAATTCCACCAAGGCACATAATAGGCAATAATTGATCCAAGTAAATGTTAAACTGCTGCCTTGAAACCATGGAACAGAAAGCAGTACAGCACAGGAACAGATACTTTGGCCCACAATGTCTGTGCCAAAGATAATGCCAAGACCAACTCTTATCTTCCTGTGCGTGATCCATATCCAACAATTCCCTGCATATCTATGTGCTTATCCAAAAGCCAGTTTTAGATAGACGCATGGTCATGCTTGAAGTAATCAGATGGAATATTGAGATTAATTGATGGATTGAAAGATACAGCATGAAATCAGGCCCTTCAGCCTACCGAGTCCAGGGAGACCATCGTTCACACTAGTTCTACGCCATCCCACTTTCTCTTCCACTCCCTACACACTAGGGGCAGTTTTATAGAGGAAATTTATCCTACAAACCTGCGCATCTTTGGGATGCGGGAGGAAACTAGACCACTAGTGTGAATAGGTCATCGATGGTCGGCATGGAGTCATTAAGTCGAAGGGCCTGTTTCCCTGCTGTAGGTCTAAACTAAACTAAACTCTTGGTTCATAAGTTCATAACACATAGGAGCAAAATTAGGCCACTCAGCCCATCTCCTGCCATAAACCCTTGACACCCTTACTAATCAGAGACGACTCTGAGTTATTTCGATGACTGAATGGAAACAAGTTATCAGAAAAAGACATCCAGAATTTTACAACAAACTACAAACCTCACTCAACTGAAAAATTAAAATATCACACTTGTACATTAAGGGTGCTCTTCTAGGTAAAGTTCAGTTAAATTGATGAAGAGTACTGACAGAGTGTCAGTAGTAACATAGTCATTGATGAACAATCCCACAGTGTTGAAAGGTGACAAATTGGTTTCAAACAGGAGAAATTTGGTCATAGTACTGGCATGACTTTAGAGATACAGCGTAGAAACAGGCCCTTTGGCCCACCGTCAACACTGACCAGCCATCACCCAGTACACAAGCACTGTCTCTGGATCAGCCTACCACGGGGGACTTTATCAAATGCCTTACTAAAACCCATGTAGACATATCCACTGCCTTACCCTCATCGATCACCTTCGTCACCTCCTCAAAAACATCAAGTAAGTAAGACACAACATGCCATGTACAAGGCAACTTTGACTGTTCCCTAATTAACACACTCTCTTCCAAATGGGATTAAATCATTTCCTGCAGAATCCTCTCCAATAACTTCCCTACCACGCACGCGAGGCTCACCAGCCTTGAATTCCCTGGATTCTCTCTACTTCCCTTCTTAAGTAAAGGAACAACATTAGCTACTCTCCAGTCATCCAGAATCTCGCCCGTGGCTCGAGAAGACACAACGACCTTCATCAAGGCTCCTGTAATTCCATCCTCTTAAACCTTACGCGTGCTTTCTTTATCTATTTGGCCAAATTTACAACTTATTTGGGCATCTATCTTTCCTTGACTTTGCCACCCTTATCCCTCCTCCGCCCCAGAACATACAGGTTCTGAACTTTGATCAACTGCTCATTAAACGACTCCCAGATGTCAGAGGTAGACTTAACCAATGACAATTGTGCCCCCTGTACTTTCCCAAACTTCTGCCTAATAAAGTTGTAGTTTACCGTACTCCAGTTTAAGAATTTCCTGCAAGGTCCAGCCTTTCCCCTATTCAAAACAATCTTGAAACTTCTGGAGCTGTGATCACTATCCCCAAAATGTTCTTCCACTGAAATACCAGTCACCTGGCCAGGCTCAGGACCAGTTTGTTCCCATCTCTGGTTGGACTATCCACGTACTGTTTCAAGAAACTCAACTGCTCACGGAGGTCTATTATCAACACTGTAGCAAGTTAAATTGCAAAATATTACTCAGGCCGATTATGTGCTTCTATATATTTCTTTGCGAGAGGACTTTGAGCTGAATAAACAACAACTGCAACAGCCGGAAAGACAATCTTCCTTCCCTAGATGAAGACTTGAGTTAAATCATAGTCATAGATATTTAACTGACCTGCATTAGAGTTCACATGAACCTTGCAAATGGCAATGGTATAATAAAGATGTAATTACTTGTGCCTTCGCAAATTCAGGTCCATTTCAACTAAAAGCCCCTTCTTCACAAGTCTGGTTCAGATAAAGTATTAGTGCTAGTAAACTTTGAAAGTTGTTATGTAACTTTAAACTGCGTATTTCACCGAAATGCAGAAATATTTTAACAGTCAATGCATTATCCTCTCTGTAGTTATCCTTCAGCTGCAAGTCCCAAGTGATATCTGGTCTCTCAAGAGCAAATCCCAATATTTCTATGGCTTTGCCAGGCTAAAGATTTTATTTCCTGCTCGTTTCACAATGGAATCATTGCACTATTCTGATATCAAGAAATTGTAAAGTTATGGTTATAATATTCCAAAATAGTAAATGGTTCTTCACAGATCTGTTCTCCCTTTATGAGATCATTAGATTTTAGCCATTCTTTTCAAAAATATAAAAGGATACATTCTTGCACTGGAAACTCCCCATTGTTAAATTAGTGAATAGTATATCTTTGGTGAAATTTTCAATCCCGGCTTAAATTTCAAGCTTTATACAATGTAAATTACATTGTGGTTAATGTAACTGGATCTAAGTGAGATGGTAATAACATAATCTTAGCTGGCAACCAGAAAAGTTAGATCGCATTGAGCAATTGTTTCAAGTTATTTTTCTTTGTTAGTGAAATATCAACATCCAAGAACACATATTCACTTCTTGAAGTTGCGGATAAGAGCAATAAAGGAATACTTTCTGTTCTGAGTTAATATTGATAGAAAACAAAGTTAAACTAATCTCATCAGCCTGCACATGATCCATGTCCCTCCCTCCATACCCTGCATACCCATGTGCCTATCTAAAAGCCTCTTGAATGCCACCAATATATCTGGCTCCCTACTTTCAGTCTGACGAAGGTTTCCAACCTGAAACTTCACCAATCCTTTTTCTCCAGTGATGCTGCCTGCCCCGTTGAGTTACCCCAGCACTTTGTGTCTCTCTATCATATCTGCCTCCACTACCACTCCTGGCAGCCTGTTCCAGGCTCCCATCACTCACTGTGTAAAAAGAACCTGCCCCGCACAACTCCTTTAAACTTTGCCCGTCTCATCTTAAAGCTACACACTCTAGTCTTTCAAATTTCCACCCTGGAAAAAAGGTTCTGGCTCTCTACCCTGTCTATGCCTCCCGTAATAAGAGCTTCCCATTGCTGTCAAGGGTCACTCGTGAAGTATGAGCGGGAGACTGCATTGGGTTATGCATCTGTTCGATTAAATCACAGAAAGAAGGATTATATATAGGTAATATAATAGCATTTAAAAGACACTTAGTTTGTGGATAGGAAAGGTTTAGAGGGATATGGGCCAAACATGATGAGCTGGTGGGGCATCTTGGTTGGCATGGACATGTTAAGACCAAAGGGCGTGCTTTGGTACAATATGACTCTATGACTCTAAGGGCAAGAAGTTTAGTTTAGTTTAGCTTAGTTTATTGATACATGTACCGTGGTACAGTGAAAAGCTTTAGTTGTGTGCTGACCAGTCAGTAGAAAGTCTATACATGATTACAATTGAGCCACACACAATGTACAGAAACATGATAAAGGGAATAACGTTTTAAATAAAGTCCAGCAAAGTCCAACCAAAGATAGTCTGAGGGTCTCCAATGAGGTAGATAGTATCTCAGGACCGCTCTCTAATTAGTGAGAGGATGATTCAGATGCCTGATAACAACTGTCCCTGAAAGGCCATAAGAAAGAAAAGAATAACTGATTTGGCACGATGCCTTACATCTCCTGAGACCTGGGTTTGATCCTGACTATGGGTGCTGTCAGTACCGAGTTTGTACGTTCTTCCCGTGACCAGCATGGGTTTTCTCCAGGTGCTCCAGTTCCTCCTATTCCTCCAAAGACGTACAGGTTTGTAGGTTAATTGGCTTCTGTAAATAGTCCCTTGTGTGTAGGATAGTGCTAGTGCGCAGGGTTCGCTGGTCAGCACGGACTCAGTGGGCCAAAGGGCCTGTTTTCGCGCTGTATCTCTAAATTAAACTAAAGTAAAACTAAACTAATAACTGATTCAGAGAAAATTGGTGGGAATGGATAGCCCAAATTTGGTGGAGTAATTGAGGGGCTGTCTGTCAAAGATGTTCAGTAAAGTATACATGTGAGGATGCGTGAACTCAGATGCCCTGGGGAGTGTAGATTGGTCGGCGGGTCAGAGACTGATGTGAGCTGGCAGAGAACAGGTGGGGGGGCAAGACTCGAACGGAGAACACTCAACACGCATCTGGCGTCTCCGTCAATCAGCATTCACTTCTCTCCTGAATACACAACAGAAACATGGCCATGACCCGGACAACTCAAAGGGTCAGAAAATCCCCAGGGGGATCTCACTCTGTTGTCAAGGTTAATAAAGCAGCTAGATGAATCTATTTGCTTTCTATAATTCATCAACAAGTTTCTTATGTAATCGGTGAATAATGCAGTGCGAGATGAATGGAAGTCACGGAGAATATGCCTTTCCTAAGCTAGGGTACTGTCTGATTCACCTCTACCCCACTGCGGACATTGGACTTGTGTCTCTGGAACTGATGCGCTACAATGCTGAGAACTATATTCTACACTCTGTATCTTCCCCTTCGTTCTACCTACTGTGTTGAGTTTGACTGGATTGTATCTACGTGTGGTATATCCGATCCATTTGAACAGCGTGCAAATCAAAGCTTCGCACTGTACCTCAGCACACGTGACAATAATAAACCTAAACCTAAATCAAAACCCAGCTGCCATCCTTTAAAAAATACACAATGTGTTAGAGTAACTCAGTGGGGCAGACAGCATCTCTGGGGAACATGGATTGGTGAGGTATTGGGTTTGGTCCTTCTTCAGACTGATTGTGGTGGGGGGGAGGGGGAGGGGGGTTGATGAGGAGATAGCTGGACAAAGGGCAGATGAAGATGAGCATGAGATAGAGTGAAGAAGGGTCCCTACCCTTCACAAAGACACAAAGTGCTGAGTAACTCAGCAAGTCAGGCAGCATCTGTGGAGAACATGAATAGGTGATGTTTCAGGTCAGGACCCTTCTCCAGTCTGATTGTAGTGGGGATCAATCTGAAGAAGTGTCCCGACCTGAAACATCACCTATCCATGTTCTTCAGAGATGCTGCCTGATCCATTGAGTAACCCCAGCACTTAGTGTTTAAGAAAGAACTGCAGATGCTGGAAAAATCGAAGGTAGACAAAAAATGTTGGAGAAATTCAACGGATGAGGCAGCATCTATGGAGAGAGGAATTGGCGACGTTTCCCGCTGAGTTTCGCCAGCATTTCTTGTCCACCAGCACTTAGTTTGTTTTTTTTGTAAACTTGCATCTGCGGTTCCTTGTTTCTAAGTGATAGGTGGATTTACTACACACGAGGGCAAAATGCATTGTCAACCTCTATTACAATTTGTTGATCAGACGGTGTTTAATATTTGAATGCAAGTTGTTTTTGTTCGCAGATGTCACTTCCGGATCTGCGGGCGCTGTGTCCTTTCGGGCGGGTGGATAGGATTTTGATATCTTCCGAGGGGCCTGATGAACAAAGAGGGTGAACAAGAAGTACGGGGGAAGCAAAAAACGAAAAGAACGCAAAGAAAGGGAAAGGAAGAAAAGGGAAAATGAGGGATCGCTCAGAGAGTGGTGAGGGGAAAAAAACAAGGAGGGAAATATAGAGGTGAACAAAGGAGAAAGAAACCACAATTCTAAAAATGCACAGAGGGGAAATAGAGAAAAAAAAAAGAAAGAAAAAAAGGTGGGGGGAAAAAGGAAAAGGAGAGGGGAAAGGAGAATGAAAGAGAATACAAGAAAGAAAAGAACAAGAAAAAAGCGAAAAAAAGAAGACAGGGCGGAATGAACATCCAGAGGGAGAAAAGGGGAAAGGAAGAAAGGAGGGAAAAGTAGAAAAAAGGTGGAAAAAGAAGGGTGGGGAGGGGGAAGGGGGCATAAAGGGGTAAAAAAAGCGCCGGAAGGGGGAGCACAGCATAATGGTTCCTAGCGAGGGGGGCGGGGAAAGAAAAAAGAGGGGGGGGAACAAAAGAAAAGAAGAAAGAGAGGAAAAAAAAGGAAAAGAGAAAAAAAAGGGAGAATGCTTAGGGGGGGAATCGAATGCAGTAAACTACGGTGCAAAGGGAGGACATGAGGGAGGGAAAGAACTGAAGAAGGGTGTGTGGTAGCCCAATGCAAAGATGATTGGTGAGTAAGACGGAAAAAAGAAATGAATAGGAAGGAGGTGTAGAGGAGTGATTGCGAAGTCGGGGTAAGGAAAGAAAAGAGGGTATCGGACCCCCGTGAGAGGGGATGGGGGGGGTATGAAGATGAAAGTGAGCTGGAAAAAAGGGATAAGAAAAGCAAATAGTAAGGAAGGGAAAAGGGAGCACGGTGCTGAGGCGCTAGAAAGCAAAAAGGCAAGAGGGAGGGGGGGGACATAAAGGAAGAAAGAGAGCAAAAGAAAGGAATGATATTGGTTGGAAAACAGAAGGGAGGGGAGAAGAGGAGAGGGAGGGAGGAGGGATGAAGAAATCCTTAAAACTGTAAGAAATCATAAAGGGGGGGAACGGAAAAAGGGAGAAGGGGTGAAAAAAAGCTGGTGAGAGAAGAGGAAGAGAAAAGAAAGAAGGAGAAAACAAAAAAAGGGGGGAAAAAAGAGAGGGGAAGCAAAGAGCCCAAGGAAGGGAGGGGGAAAACAGAGGAAAAGAGAAAAAGAGGGGGGGGAAAAGACGGGAAAAAGAGAAGGAAGGGGGAAAGGAGGTGGGAGCTGAGGAGACAAAAAAAAAAAAGGGAGAGGAAGGAAGGGGAAGACAAACGGTTAGAAAAAGGGGTGAGGCAGGAAGAAGGAATGAAAAAAAAGTGGTGGAAATGGTAGGGGGGGAGGCAAGAATGTAGTATACGGGCGTGAAGCACGGAAAACAAAATGGGGAAAATAGCGAAAAAGAAGCGGGGAACGTAAGAGGGGAAAAAAAGAGGGCAGGAAAAGAGCAGGAAAGGGGGGGGAGAAAAAAAAAAAGGAGAAAAGGGGGGGGGAGAAAAGGAAGAAAAAAGAAGAAAAAAGGACGGGGCGGACAAATCAGGGCGGCTGGAGGGGAAGAGAATAAAACAGTGAAAAAGGAAAGAAAAGGACAAGACGAAAGAGATCGGCACAGGAAAGTCAGGATGAAAAAAAACGACAAAAAGCAGAAGACGTGGAGAAAATGGAGAGGGGGAGAGGGAAAAAAAAAAGAGGAAAGTGGAGGAAAAAAAAAGAAAGAAAAAGGGAAGAGAAAGGAAAGGGGAAGGGGGGAGGGGGAGAAAAAAAGGGAGAAGGAAAAAAGAAGGAATAGGGGGGAAGGGAAAGAAAGGAAAGGGGAAAAAAGGAAGCAAAGGAATGGATGCAAGGACGGAGAAAAGGGAAGGAAAGGGGAAGAAGAAAAAGGAACAGGGAGCGAAAGGGGAAAAAAAGTGAGGGGGGGGAGAAAAGGAGAAGAAAAAAAAAAAAAAAAGAAAAAGAGGAAAGGGGAAGAAAGAAATGAAAAAGAAGGGAAAAGAAAAAAGCGGAAAAAAAAAAAGGAAGAGATAAAACGTGATAAGAAACCGCATGAAAAAGGAGGGGGGGAAAAAGAGGGAAGGGAATAAATGGGAAAAGAAGAAGAAGGAAGGGGGAAGTAAGGGAAGGGGAGGGAAAGGAAGGGGGAAGAGGAATCAGGAAAGGACAGGGGGGGGGGGGGGGGGGGGGAGGGGGTTGGAGAAGGGGGGAAAAAGGAAAAAAGAAGAAAAGAAGGGAAAGAAAAAAAAAAAAAAAGAAGGAGCATGGAATAAAGTACCGCGCAAAGAAACAGTGAGGGAAAAGGGAAAGGAGGATCCATCAGGGGGGAATACTAAAAGGGGAAGGAAGCTCAACAACGGCAAGATGAGGAGGAGGATGGGTGACTGCAGAGCAAAGAAAAAAGGAAGATAGGGGCGGAAATAAGGAAGAGGGTGACTTGGGGAGAAAAAAGGTAGAGGGGAGTTCGGAGGATGAAGAAAAAAGGTGGAAGGAACATCAAGTGGGGGGGGGGGACGAGTAAAGCAGACAGGGACAAGGAAAGGAAAATAGAAAGGAGAAAATCCCAAGAAAAGAAGAAAGGGGAAAAAAAAAACAGTAAAGCAAAAGAAGAAGGCCAGCGAGCCCGCAAACCGGTACACAGGGAAGCGGAAATAAGTGGGGGGAGGAAGAAGGCAGTTCGACAGATGGAAAGGAAAAAGAAAGAAAAAGAAGAAATGCAAGAGGGATGAAGGAGGGGGGGGGAGGAAAAAGGATCGAAGGAAGGCGGGGAAAGAAACCACTGGGAAGGACATAAAAAAAGTGGAAAAGGAAGGAACACAACCGGCAGGAGCTGGGGAAGTAAGAAATAAAAAAACGGTAAAAAAAGGGTGAGGGGGGGAGAAGGGGAAAAAAAATAAAGAGATAAAGGAAACAGATACACTATGAAGGGGATAAAGATTGGACGAGAGACTCGAGAAGGGGTTGGGGAGAGAAATAAGCATGATATTGTGGAGGACACTGGCGATTGAAGCGAGAGGGGGTGACTGGGGGGCACCTCAATATGCTGTATAAAGGGACAAGAGAGAAATGAGCAAAGAAAAAAGAGCCCAGAAGCTAACCGAAAGGGGGTCAGGGAGTCTTTGAACTTCAAGAAAATAGAAAGGGGAAGTCAGAAAAGAGTGAAAAAAGAGTAGAATAACGAATGGAAAAAAAGGGGAGGAGGAGGGATGGAACGAGAAATGAGAAAAAGAGGTGGGGGTTGAGGAACTATGAAAGGAGAAAGGTGGAAACGTGGGACAGTGATACTTCAAAGACGGGAATTGAAAAAAAATGGGGGGGAAAGGACAGGAAGAAAAATGAAGGGGGGGGAAAGAACGCATAAAGAGAGCCGACGGGGGGAAGAGAAAAAGACAGCAGGCAAAAGAAAAGAAAAAGAAGAAAAAAAGAAACGGAAAAGGGGAGGGAAAAGAAAAAAAAAAATAGGCAAGGAAGGGGGGGAAAGCACTCTGGAAAGAAAAAAGAATGAAGAAGTGGAGCGGAGGGGGGGGAGAAAAAAGAAATCCTTCAGGTAAAGCAGGGACATACGTGGGGATAGCGAAAAATCGGAAAAAGCAAGAAAAAGAAATCAGCGAAAGGAAAAGAGGAAAAAAGTGAAGGAAAGAGGAAAAGAAAGAAGGGAGAGAAAAAAGGAGGAAAAGGGAGAGGAGGGATAGACCAAGAGAATAGTAGGAAAGAGGAAAGAAAAAAAAACAAGGATCGGGAAAGGGGACAAAACGTGTGAAATTGTTTAGACAAGTCGGAGTAGGGAGAGGGGGGGGAGTACTTGGCCCAAAGAGAGGGGAGAAGACCAGAGTAGATTTGCGTAAGTCTGGAAAAGGTGGGACGGGGACGGCGGTGGAAATAAACAGGCTGGCAACGAGGGGAACACCTGGAAAAGCACTAAGATGAGCAAAAAAAAGGGTGGTGGCGGAGAAAGTAGGCTAATGAAAAAAGGGGGGGACGAACGGAAGAAGGGAGAAAGGGATGGAGGGAAAGAAAGGAAAGAGGAAAAAAGGAGAAACAAGAGAAAGGGAGCAGAACCGAGAGAGGAAGGAGAAGAGAAAGGAAAAGGGGGGAAAAGAGAGGAAGGAGGGAGAGGGAAGAGGAGGGGAGAAGAAGGGGAAGAGGGGAGGGGAGAGGGAGGGAGGGGGGGGGGAAAGGGGGAGAAGGGAAGGAGGAGGGGAGGGGAAGGAGAGGAGAGGGAGGAGAGGAGGGAGGAGAGGGAGAGGAGAGGAGAGGAAGGGAGGGGGGGAAGGAGGGGAGAGAAAAAGGGAGCAGGGAGAGGAGAGGAAAGAAGGGAGGGGGGAGGAGAGAAGAGGAGAGGGAAGAGGGTAGGGGGAAAGAGGGAGAGGGGAGGAGGAGGAAAGAGGGGGAAAGAGGAAAGGAGGGGGGAAGGAAAAAGGGGGGAAGGAGGGAGGGAGGGGAGAGAAAGGGAAGAGAGGAAAGGGGGGAGAGGGGAGGGGGGAAGAGCAGGAAGGAAAGGAGGAGGGGGAAGGAGGAAGGGGAGGAGAGGAAAGAGGAGAACGAGGGACAGAAAAAAGAAAAGGGAGGAGGGGGAGAGAGGAGGGAAGGGAGAAGGAGAGAAAAGAGAAGGAAACAGGAGGGGATGAAGGAAAGGGAGGAGGGGAAAGGGAGAGGGGGAGGGGGGAAGAGGGGGAGAAGGGAAGGAGAGAAGGAAGGAAGAGAGAAAGGAGAGAAAGGGGGGAGGGGGAGAGGAGAAAGGGGAGAGGAGGGAGGAGAGAGAGGAGAGAGAGACGGAAAGGGGGAAGGGGAAGGGGGGAGAGGAAAGAAAGAGGGAAGGAGGAGGGAGGGGAAAGAGGAGGGGAGGGAAGGGGAGGGGAGGAGGAAGAGGAGGGGAAAAAGAAGAAGGGGAAGGGGAAGAAGAGGGGAGAGGGGAGGGGAGGGGGGGGGAGGAAGGGGGAGGGAGAGAGAGAAGGGAAGAGGGGGAGGAGAGGAAAGATACAGGGGAGGAGCGGAGGAGAGAGGAAACGGGGAGAGAGGCAAGGAAAGGAAGGGAGGGGAAAGAAAAGGGGGGAAGAAGAGGGAAGGAAGAGGGGAAGGGGAGAGGGGGAAGAGAGGAAAGGGAGGAAAAAAGGAGGGAGAGCAGGAGAGAAAAAAGGAGGAAGGAAGAGGAAGAGAAGGGAGGGGGAGGGGCGGGAAGGGGAGGAGGAGGGGAAGAGGAAGGAGGGGAGGGAAGAGGAAGAAAGGGAAGAAGGGAGGAGAAGGGGGAGAGGAGAGAGGGAGGGAGGGAGATCGAGGAGAAGAGGAAGGAAGGGAGAGGGAGGGGGGGAGAGGGTAAGGAGAAAAGGGGAAAGGGAGGGGGAGAAGGGCCAGGAAAAAGGGGGAAGGGAGGAAGGAGAGGAAGGGGGGAGAGGAGAGAGGAGGAAAGGGAGGGAGGGGAAGGAGGGAGAAGAAGGGAGAAGGAAGGGAGGGAAAGGAGGAGAGGAGGGGAGGAGAGGAAGAAGGGGAGGAGGAGGAGAGGGGGGGGGAGAGAGACGAGAGGGAGAAGAGGGAGAGGGGAGGGAGGGAGAGGAAGAGAGGGGAGGGAGAGAAGAGAAGAAAAGGAGGGGAGGAAGAAGAAGAAGGAGGGGGAGGAGAGAAGGGGAAGAGGGGAGGAAGGGGGGGAGGGAAGAGAAAGGGAGGGAAAAGGGAGGAGAAAGGGGAGAGGAAGAGAGGGGAGAGGAGAGGGAGAGGGAGAGGGGAGGAGGGAGAGAGAGGAAGAGAGGAGAGAGAGAGGAGAGAGAAGAGGAAGAGGGAGGGAGAGAGGAGGAGAGAAGAGAAGAGGAAAGAGAAAAAAAGGAGAGGAGGAGGGAGGAGAAGGGAGGGGAGAGGGAGGGGAGGAACAGAAACAGGAAGGGAGGAGAAGGAGGGGGGAAGGAGAGAGGGGGGAGGGGGAGGGGAAGAAGGAAGGGAGGGAGGGGAGAAGGAAAAAAGAGGGAAGGGAAGGAGAGGGAGAGAGGAGAGAGAGGAGAGAAGGAGAGGGAGAGAGAGGGGGAGGAAGGAGGGAAAGGGGAGGGAGGAGGAGGGGAAGGGAAGAGAAGGAAGAGAGAGAAGGGAGGGAGAAGGGAAGAGAAAGGAAAGGAGGAGAGAGAGGGGAGAAGAGAAGAGGAAGAGAGGAAAGGGAGAGGAAGGAGAGAAGAAAGGAAAAAGAGAGAAAGAGGAGAGGAAGAGGGGAGGAGGGGGGGGGGAGGAGGAGAAAGAGGGAGGGGAAGAGGGGAGAGAGAGGAGGAGAGGGGGAAAAGAAGAGGGAGGGGAAGGAAGAGGGAGGAGAAAAGGAGAAGGGGGAGAAAGAAAGGAAGAGGGGAGGGGGGAGGGAGAAAGGAAAGGAGGGAAGGGGAGGAGAAGAAGGGGGCGAAGGAAAGGAAGAAGAAGAGAAAAGGAGAGAGAGAAAGGAGGGAAGGGAGGGAGGGGAGAGGGAGGAAGGAGGGAGAGAGAGGAAGAGGAGGGAAGGGGACAGAGGGGAGGAGAGAAGGGAGAAGAAGGAGGGGAAGAAGGGAGAGGAAAGGGAGAAGAGGGGGAAAGGAAGAGGAGGGGAAAGAGGAGAGGGAGGAGAGGAGAGGAGAGAGAAGAGAGGGGAGGAAGAGAGGGAGGGGGGGGAGGGAAGAGGAGAGAAGGAGAGGGGGGAAGAGAGGGGAGGAGAAAGGGGGAGAAAGGAAAGGGAAGAGGGGAGAGGAGAGGAAGGAGGGGGGAGAAAGGGGGAAGGAGGGAAGAAGGAGAGGAGGGAGGAGAGGGAGAGAAGAGGGGGAGGGAGAGAAGCAGGGAAGAGAAGAGGAAGAGGGGAAAGAAGGGGAAAGGAAAAAGAAGGAGGAGAAGGAGGGGGGGGAAGAGAGAAGAGGGGGGAAGAAGGGAGAGGGAGGGAAAGAAGAGAAAGAAGGAGAAGAAGAGGGGGAAGGGAAGGGGGGGAGAGGGGGAGAGGGGGAGAAGGAAGGAGAGGGAGAAGGAGAAGAGGAGAAGAAGGGAAAAGAGAGGAAGAAGAGGAAAGAAAGAGGGGAAGAAAGGAGGAGAGAAAAGGGAGAGAAGAAGGAAAAGGGAAAGGGGGGGAGGGAGAGAGGAAAAGAAGAGAGAGGAATGGGGGGGAGGAGGGGAGAAGGAAAAGGGGGAGGAGGGAGGAGAGGAAGGAAAGAGGAGAGGGAAGGAAAGGGGAGAAGAGGGAGAGGAGAAGAAGGAAAGGGAAGGAGGGAGAGGGAGAAGGGGAGGGGAGGAGGAGGAGGGAGAGGAGAGAAGAGAAGGGAAAAGGGGGAGGGAGGAGAGGAGGGGGAAGAGAGGAGAAGGAAGCAAAGGAGGAGAAAGAAGGAGGAGAGGAAACGAGAGGAGGAGGAAGGGAGAGGAGAGGAGAAAGAGGGAAGGAGAAGGAGGAGGGAAGGGAGAGAAGAAAGAGAGGGAGGGAAGGGGAAAGGAGAGAAGGAAGAGAGGAGAAGAAACGGGAGGGGGAGGAAAGAGAAGGAGGAGAGGAGGAAAAGAGAAGAAAAAGGGGAGAAGAAAAGAGGAGGGAAGAAAAAGAAGGAGAAGAGGGAGGAAAGAGAGAGGAGGGAGAAAGAGAGAAGAGAGAGGAGGGGAAGAAGGGAACAGAGGAGGAGGAAAGAGAAGAGAAAGAAAAGGGGGGAGAAGAGAAGAGAAGAAAGAGGGAGGAAGGAAGGAGAAAGAGAGGGGGAGAAGAAAAGGGGAGGGGAGAAAGGGGGGGGAAGGAAGAGGGAAGAGAGAGAGGAGAGGGAGGAGAAAGGAAAGAAAGAAAAGAGAGGAAGGGAGAGGGAAAAAGGGGAGAAGGAAAGGGGAGAGAGGGAAGAGGAAAAGGAGAAGAGAGGAGAGGGAGGAAAGAAGAGAAAAAGAGGAAGAGGGAGGAAGGGAGGAGAAGGGAGAAGGAAGAGAGGGAGAAGAGGAAAAAGGAGAGGAAAGGGAGGGGGGAGGAGAGGAGAAGGAGAGAAAAGGAAGAGGGGAAGGGAGGGGGAGAAGGAGAGGAAAAAAGGGGAGGAAGGATAGGAAGAGAGAGGAGGGAAGGAAAGGGAAAAAGGAAGAAGGGAAAGGAAGAGGAAAGGAAAGGAGGAAGGAGGAGGGGAGAAGGGGGAAGAGAGGAAAAGAAGAGGAGAAGAGGGAAAAGAAAGGGGGAAAAAGAGAGAAAGGGGAAGAAAGAGAGAAAGGGAAGGGAGGGGGGGGGAGAGAGGAGAGAGAGGAGAAGGAAGGGAAAGGAAAGAGGGAGAGGGAGAAGAAAGGAAAAGAGAAGGGGGGAAAAGGAAGGAGGGAGAAAAAGGAAAGGAAAAGGGGAAAGAAGAAAAAAAAAAAGAGAGAGGAAAAAGAGGGAGAGAAAAAGGAAAGGGAGGAGGAAGAAGAAGAGGGGGGGAAAGAGGAAAGAACAGGAAGGGGAGAGAGGGGGAGAGAGGAGAAAGGGGAAGAAGAAAAGAAAGAGGAGAGGAGAGGGAGGGGGAAGAGAAGAAAAGAAAGAGACAAGAAAGAGGAAGGAGAGAGAGAGGGGGAAAAAGCAACAGGGGAAGAAGGAGAAGAAGGAAGGAACGTAGAAGAGGGGAAAGAAACAAAAAGGGAGAGGAGGGGGAGAAAGCAGAGAAGGGACGCATCTGGAGAGGAGGTGGGCACTAACCATCACACACAACAGACCATCTATTGGCTATTACTCGAGGGAGGGAGGGAGCGCTGAGGTAGAACAAAAAAGAATCAACCGAAAAAACAGGAAAACGAAAAGTAAAGGGCACTGCTAAGAAACCAAACCGGGAAACAGAAATCGATAACAGAAAAAAAAAGTGAATTACTAAAAAAAGAAACGGTTATCCTGCACCGAACGACTCAAAACACAGAACAAAGGCGGGGACAAGAACAAATGCTCAATGGAGGGGTACGATGAGCGAACAATCACGAGAAAGGGAGCAAGAATTGTGAAAGCATATACTAACTGCTCGCAGAAGAGGGGAAAGGCAAACCAATGACAACGCGCCTAACATAGCATCGCAGAGCACATACTTGACTGTGCGAGATAGACATCCTCAGAAAGCTTAGCGCAATGCCCCCATATGCTAAAAAACGGTGATACGGCAAGACGTGGGAGCCGTAATAAAGCAGAGTTGCCCGAAGCGAACACATAACATACTAATGTGCCCACCAGACACAAAAAGATAAATGAACGAGGGGTCGAAATACAAAAGCGGGCAGAGAGAAAAAAATGTAAAAACAGTCTTGGGCAGGCAAAGCCGCAACAAAGGCGCGGGGAAATAAAATCGCGAGATAATATTGTGTGTTTATCTATATTGTTAAGGACATGGAAAGAAGGTACTAAAGAGTGGGTGACATAAATTTGTGCAGCTCGATAATATGTGAGGAGTGAGTGAAGGCGCAGGTGTAGTACATTGGCAACTCTGCAGAAGAAGTGGAAATGTCAATTGGGCTGGGCACGGCTGGTCAGATGTTTAGCAGTGTCCAAAATCAACATACAATGGACGCAAGATGGATTATTAGCAATAAACACATAACGCACGATAAGGGCAGGCGAGGAAGCTGCGCGTACGGCAAATTTGAGTACAGCACTGTGTTAAAAATGCCGGACCCCACTGTTTCTCTCCTGCCTGCAGGGGGTGCTGCCTTGCTCGTGCAGTTGGATTTTCCCGAGTGTTCTGTGCAAAGGTCGAGAGGGAGTTTTTGTTTTTTCAGAATGCAGGCAGTCAGACTGGCTGGCACCCCAAAAGTGGCTTCTTCATCCCACAGACAGCTGCACTTTACGTGACGACACAGGCCACAAATCAGGAGCGAGTTGGATCGAGGCAACAAAGCGAGTCCGACGCACTCAAATGCCAGAACGCTAGTGCCAGCTGTGTAATGACAGTAAACACCATTCCTCTACCAGGGGGTCAGGGGGAGAGAAACGTGTCCATTCAAACAGAATTGTGTTTGAGGCTTCATGATGCGAGCGTGACAGATCTATTCTGTGCTTACTTTGGTTTAGTTTGGTTTACTATTGTCATGTGTACCAAGGTACAATGAAAGCCTCTTTGCTGCGTGCTATCCAGTCAACGTAAAGACGATACCTGATTACAATCAAGCCATCCACAGCGTACAGGTCCAGGATAAAGTGTATAATGTTCAGTGCAAGATGAAGTCCAGTAAAGCCCGATTAAAGATAGTCCGAGGGTCTTCAATGAGGTAGCTGGAAGGTCAGGACCACTCCCTAGTTGGTGGTAGGATGGTTCTTGTGCAGCACAGAAACAGGCCATATGTCCCAGCTTGCCCGTATTGACCAGGTCTTATTCCACTTTATACAACTACTGTTACAAAGGGTAAAGCAAAAAACTGCAGATGCTGGAAGTCTGAAATAAAGATCAGAAATGGAAGCACAGGGAACTGCAGATGCAAGTTTACAAAGAAAACAAAGTGATGGAGTAACGCAACTGGTCAGGCGGCATCTCTAGAGAACATGGAAATGCGATGTTTTGGGTTAGGACCCTTCTTCACACTGATTGTAGAATGCAAGGGTGGGGGAGAACACTAGAAACGAGAGGTGGGGGCGGGAAGAAGCCTGGCATGCGATAGGTGGATACAGGTGAGGGGCATTTGACAGGCAGATGGCAAGAGATGAAAAGGAGACAACATTGTGTCAGATAAGGAGTGAAGAGGCGTGACATAAAGGCAGAGGGGGAATTAAATCAGAATTATGTAGTTTATCTGTTTAGTTCAGACTAACTCAAATAGCTGCCAATAATGGATCATTGTCGGCTCCACCTGTCCTTGGTTATTGGTGCCGGCTCTGATTTGTTCTGAATCTTGTCGTACCTCTAGCTTCTCTCTCCCCTGAATCTCAGTCTAAAGAAGGGTCTTGACCAGAAACGTCACCTAGTTCCAATTCCCCACAGATGCTGCCCACCCTGCTGAGTTACTCCAGCACTTTGTGTCTATCTCCAAATATCTGCTGTTCAACTACTTTCATGTCCTTGGAACCAAATCTGCTTTGTGACTATAATTTGTAAATTGCCCTGAGTGTGTAGGGAGTGGATGTGAAAGTGGGTATATCATAGAACTAGTGTGAACGGACAGCATGGACTCGGTGGGCTAAAGAGCCTGTTTCCATGCTGTATCTATCAATCTATCAATCCAATAACCAATATATTCAGTAGAAATAAGGAATTAATTCATTCATTTTTTCTCTAGTTTCCCTGAAACGTCACCTATATCTTTTCTCCAGAGATACCGACCTACTAAGTTACTTCAGCATTTTGTTTTTAAATTAATTAAAAATATTAGAATATAAGTCGTGGTTGAGAAATTGGGATAACATAGAATTAGTGCGTTTAATTTACAGATACACCATTGAAAACAGGCCCTTTGGCCCACCGGGTCTAAGCTGGCCATCAATCACCCATTTATATTAAATCCTACCCCTCAGATTCCCTTTAGAACTCCTGCCTCTCATCTTAAAACTATACCTTCTTTGTTGATATCCACTTCCTCATTCATTCCCCACCACAGCTTTCTCTCCAGAGATGCTGCCTGACCCGCTGAGTGTTACTCCAGCACTTTGTGTCTATCTTTACTACTATTTATGTATCGGGGTGCTTTGTGGGGCCATTCTGCCACATCCCATTTTGTACCCCTGTTGTAAAAGCCCCTCAGATATCCATGGTGTTTAAAATGGGCTGGGTTTCTTTAGCCACAGTTGGAATTTCTAAGCATGCCTGAGTAACCTGAAGCCAAGACAAAATGCACCGTGTGATTGGGATATTTTGGAAAGGCTCCAATTCAAAAATAATTTTCACACCAGCTGTTTTGGTGAAAATCAAGATCACACATTGTACAGAAAACTTGAAAATTAATTATTTGCACATGCCTCTTTGCAACACTCCAGAAAACTTTTAACTCCATAATGTTCGTTTTCTTTCGTGTGGCTTTCAAGACCAGCCGTTGTTGCGAAGACATGCTTCTTCCAACATTTTCACAGCATTGTGAATATCAAATTCTCCAATTTAAAATGGGCAGCATGGTGGCGCAGAGGTAGAGTTGCTGCCTTACAGCACTTACAGGTACAATCCTGGCCACGGGTGCTGTCTATACAGAGTTTGTACGTTCTCCGTGACCGCGTAGGTTTTCCTGAGTGCTCTAGTTTCCTCCCATACCACAAAGACATACAGGTTTGTAGATTAATTGGGTTTGGTAAAAATTGTAAATTGTCCCTAGCGTGTCGGAGAGTGTTAGTGTACGGGGTGATCGCTGGTTGGTGTGAACTCGGTGGTCTGAAGGGCCTATTTCCATGCTGTATCTCAAAAGTTTAAAGTCTAAAGTAAAGTTCCTTGTGTCTCCATCTCCTTCGGATTCCAGTGTCTGACTTGCTTTAGCCAACTGTGTAGAGCTTCAGTACGGGAATGCTGCCTTACGAGAGGGCATCAACCGCAGTTCCTTTGTGCTTCCGGGGAATATAGAACATTTTACGATTCTGTCCTTGTCCTGAAGGCTCACCTCCATCTCGCACCACCCAACTGATGCCACATCTGAATGACCACAAGATGAGTAGGTTGTATCCTAACTAATAAAACAACCAGAGCTCAGGAGAGAATGGTACCTCCACTGAAATCTGAAAGCCTGACAGTGAAGACTATCAGTAACAAATCGACACCCTCATTACCCACATCTGTGACTCAAACATTCCCGGGATCCTTGGAATTAACATAATGGTGATCATCTTTCACTCAAGGAAACAAGTCTATTCGACTGAAACCTCAGAGTTGTCTCCAACCTGTCCATCACATTGCACAGGTCTTCTTTGATCACCTTCTCATGGCTAATGTGATCAATTCTGGGCACCATATCTGAGGATGTGCTGGCTCTGGAGAGGGTCCAGAGGAGGTTTACAAGAATGATCCCAGGAATGAGTAGGTTAACATGTGATGAGCGTTTGACGGCACTGGGCCTGTACTCGCTGGAGTTTCGAATGAGGGGGGACCTCATTGAAACATACCGAATAGTGAAAGGCTTGGATAGTGTGGATGTGGAGAGGATGTTTCCACTTGTGGGAGAGTCTAGGACTAGAGGTCATAGCCTCAGAATTAAAGGACGTTCTTTATGGAAGGAGATGGGGAGGAATTTATTTTGTCAAAGGGTGATGGATCTGTGGAATTCTTTACCACAGAAGGCTGTGGAGGCCAAGTCAGAGAATATATTTAAGACAGAGATAGATAGATTTTTGATTAGTACAGGTGTCAAAGGTTATGGGGAGAAGACAGGAGAATGGGGTTAGGAGGGAGAGATAGATCAGCCATGATTGAATGGTGGAGTAGACCTGATGGGCCAAATGGCCAAATTCTGCTCCTATCACTTATGACCTTATGATCGAAGGACCTCCATCTTAAATCACAGGATTCATAGAACAATCTTGCTGCTCCTCTCTTCCAGCTTCTTCCCTCACACCCCCGCCCCCCAACACTCATTCTGCAGAAGGGTCTTGAACCAAAACATCACCCAACCATGCTCTCCAGGGGTGCCGCCTGACCCGCTGAGTTACTCCAGCACTTTGCGTCCTTCTTGGCAATCCAGCATCTGCAGTTCCTTGTCTCCACTCGTGAGGTCACATTTTCCTCAAAGTGTAAGGGCACTATGCCCTCACTGAATCAATAATTCAGGATAATGTACGATGGCACAGCAGGCATTTTGACCACAAAAAGGATACATGACAGCATAATTTATTTTTAGGAATATTGGTGGACAAATACACACTGACTTTTCAGGTTGAGACACTCCCTCAATCTGGAGAAGGTTCCAGACCCAAAACATCCCCTACCCCTGTTCTCCAGAGATGCTGCCTGACTGCTGAGTTTCTTCAGCATTTTGAGGGTTTTTTTTTGGTAAACCAGCTTCTACAGTTCGTTGTGTCTCTATTTACTAAGGAGGTCTGCCACAGCCAAAACATAACTTCTAAGTGTTTAGCTCCTGCCACTAATGTCAGTATTTCCAGATATCTATATCATACCTTAGGTTGTATCACAACTAATAAAATAACCAGACCTGAGGGGTGGCCATGCGGTAGAGTTGCTGCTTTACAGCACCACAGACCTGGGTTTCATCCTGACTATGGGTGCTGTCTGCACGCAGTTTGTACGTTCACCCCGTGACTAGCTTTGCAGGTTAATTGGCATTGGTAAAGATTGTAAATTATCCCCAGTGTATGTAGGATAGTGGTAGTGTGCGGGGATCGCTGGTCAGCGCGGGCTCAGTGGGCCGAAGGGCCTGTTTCCGAGCTGTATCTCTAAACTAAACCTCTGCAACTTAGCGTGGACAACTGAGTCTTTCACATTCAGCATTCCAGCCTTGGGCAAATGTGAAGCAGGTGAATAGCAGTCTTTGCAGTGACTGTAACTGCTGTTGAAACTAGAGCTAGATGACAGAGGCAACACGATTAATGTTATCACTCCACCCTCCCACAGTGGATTATCGCAAAACTCTGAAATTTCACTCCCGTAGTTAGTTTTGTTTAGTTTAGCTTAGTTTAGAGATTCAGCGCAGAAACAGGTCTTTCGACCCACCTAGTCCACACCGACCAGAGGTCCGCGTAAACTAGCACTATCCTACACACTGGAGACAATTTACAATCTGTACCGAAGCAATTAACCTACAAACCTGGTCACCCAGGTCACGGGGAGAACATACAAACTTCGTACAGACAGCATGCATAATTCAATATCAAATCCAGGTCTCTGGCGCTGTAAGGCAGCAACTATGCCACTGCGGCACGCCTAAGGGCTGGTTATTTTACTAGTTGGATTACAACCTAAGGTAGGAAATAGATTTTGGGAAATAATGGAATTAGTGGCAGGAGCTAAATAATTAGCCCACGACCTTTTGTAAAGGCTATTCTTCAACTTCCTATTAAATCTCTCCCCCCCCCCCCCCCCTCTCCCCCCTCCCACCTAAACCTATGTCTTCTGGTTCTCGATTCCCCTACTCAGGGCAAGCGACTCATGATTTTATATAGCTCTATAAAGATCACCCCTCATCCTCCTGCACTGCAAGGATTAGAGTTCCAGCCAGCTCCACCTCTCCTTATAGCTCAGGCCCTCGAGTCCTTGCAACATCTTCATAAATCTTCTCTGTACCCCTTTAAATCTTCCTATAACATGGTGCCCAATATTGAACACAATGCTCTAAATGCAGCCTCACCAATGTCTTAAATAACTATAACATGTTTTCTCAACCTATACTCAATACTCCGACTAATGAAGGCCAAGAGCGCTTTTGACCATGCTATCTACCTTCTACTTACCTGCTCTACAACATTCCCCAGAGCCCCACCATTCACTGTGTTGGCCCTGCCCATGTTAGACTTTCCAATATGCAAAGCATCGTGTTACTTTGTATTAAATTCCGTCAACCATTCCTCAGCCCATCTGGCCAACCGATCAAGAATTTTTTACAACCATCTTCACTATCTGCAATACCACCCACTTTCGTATAACCTGCAAACTTGCTAATCTTGCCATGCACGTTCTCATCCAAATCATTGATTTAGATGACAAATATTAATATAGATGAGTCAAGTGTGTTCAATTGTCAAAAGGAACTGCACAGTAAAATTCTACCACTCACTTACAGCAATTTACAGTGGGTATGAATTTGCACATCTTTGGTTCTATGCTTTCTTTGGGGTGAATATTTCTTGCACTCACCGCCTTGTGTGCAGTTAATTCTGAGCTGGCTGCACAGCTTCCCCTTGCTAAGCTTAATCTTAAGGCTTTATCCTCTGGTTTTGGACCTGGCAGCACTGTGGATGAAATTTAACCATAGCCATGAGATTGAATATCTCCCCGGGCCTTTTCTCTCCAGCCAACACAGTTCCAAGTGCTCCAACCTCCTGTTATGGATGGGATTCCTGAGCTACCTTCTGTCTGCATATCTCGGCTGTAACATGATGATCAGAATTATGCATGATACGGGAGGCACTCCCTGTTACTGCTGGTTTCCTCTGGGTGGTCGGGTTTCCTTCCACATCCCAGAGACCTGCGGGTTTGCGGGTTAATTGGCCCTCTGTAAATTGCCCCCAGTATGTAGAGAGTGGACGAGAAAGTGGGATAAAATAGAACTAGTGTGATCGATGGTCAGTGTGGACTGAGTGGGCAGAAGGGTCTATTTCCATGTTACATCTTTCAATCAATCAATATATTGCAGGTGGCCTTAGATGATGCTGGGAAGAAGGTACAGGAGCAGGGAAACTCAACGCCCAGGTTCAGGAACAGCTTCTTCCCACCAACCATTAGGCTATTAAATACTACAACCTCCAAATTAAGCTCAGAACTTCAGGGACGAGGGCTTTGTTTTTGTCTTTGCAGTGTATACAAACGACAAAAATAAGTTCAGTATATATATTCTTCAAGTAGCCCTTGCTTTCCCTCTCTCTCCATCCCCTCCCCCTTCCCCGTTTCAGAGTTAGGTAGAGAGCTCTTAAAGGTAGCAGAGTCAGGGGATATGGCAAGAAGGCAGGGACGGGGTACAGATTGTGGTTGATCAGCCATGATCACAGTGAGTAGCGGTGCTGGCTCGAAGGTCCGAATGGCCTACTCCTGCACCTATTGTCTATTGTCTATTGACTATTCTCCCACTAGTCTTACTGTCTCCAACTACATTATATCTCTGTCTCGCCCACTCCCCTGACATGTCTGAAGAAGGGTCTCGACCCGAAATGTTACCCATTCCTTCTATCCAGAGATGCTGCCTGTCCTGATGAGTTACTTCAGCATTTTGTGTCCCCCTATATATATATATACTGTAGACATTGACATATGTCCTTATAGGGAACAATGAAATTCTTACCTGCAGTAGCACAACAGGTATGTAAACATAATCTATCTATCTATACATAACTAAAGCGCTGATCTTGTGCTCTTCCGGTTTGCGCGGTTTTTCTATTTGCGCAAAAATAGTACGTGCTAGTGCTATGATTTTTCACCAGCTCACTCGCCGTTCTACTGTGCTGTGAGTGCAACAAGTTTTGTGCCGATTGGTGGTATATTGTAAAAGTTAGCAAGGTTTAAATATCATA
Source organism: Leucoraja erinaceus (assembly GCF_028641065.1). NCBI lineage: Eukaryota > Metazoa > Chordata > Chondrichthyes > Rajiformes > Rajidae > Leucoraja > Leucoraja erinaceus. The sequence goes on from NC_073394.1 coordinate 20,634,444, forward strand.
CAAACCACGCGTGCGCAGATCGATCTCCTTTCCTGCCAGTCAGCGTCGTGCGGATTAGTCTCTTCCTCTGTCATTCCCCGGGACGGTCCACCCATTCCTCAGTCTTTACTGGAGCTGAGGGAGGCCGGTGAATCTGATCCCAGTGGAGGAGAGCGTCCAGCGTCCGCTGTGAGTCCCAAACAGCCCCTTCCCCTCTGGTCCCTCTCGCTGGCTCTACCCCCTTCCCCGTGATACCCGCCTCCGTGATACCCACCTCTCCCCCATGGCTCTTCCCCTGTCTTTTCTCTTTCCACCGAGGGAGTGACTGAGGGTTGGGGAAAGGAAAGGGAGAGAGAGGTGAGGGAGGGATTGGGGGAGGGGAGGAGGAGAGGGGAAAGAAGAGGGAGGGTGAAGTGGAGGGTGAAGAGGAGGGTGAAAAGAGTGCTAGGGATGAGGAAAATGAGCTGTGCTTGTGCAGTTGTGGGCTATGGGTGAGTGGTGGAATATTGTGTTGGGGGATCAAGCCTCCTGTGTGACAGGGACCCACTTAGTTTAGTATATAAAACCTATAATGAACAACACAAAGTACAATACACCTATATATAAATACAAGTTCAGTATGTACATGTTTATGTGTGTGTGTGTGTAAAACACAAATACACATATGCGTAGGACAATAAAACACTCTTGACTCAAGCAATATATAATGGTTGATTGAAATAAATTTTTGGGTTCACACCAACATTTCATTTGTTGGATTGCCATACAATCTACTTAACTTCCTTTCCTAGTTCGATGGAATCTCATCACCACTCATCACTTATCATCAGAGTGCCTTCCAGCCATAGAAGCTTGCAATCCTAAAGCAAAAGCCTTCCACTGAATGCAGACATGGTGGATGACCTGGTGTAAATGCCTCTGTGGATGTTATTCCAGTGCGGACACATTGTGGGTTGAGTACTTCCTCCCAGCCAGCAAAAACTATGATCAACGTTATGTTATTCTGAGGCCATACTAATCCACTTGGCTCCCAGTAAGAGTCTGGTGCAGTCGGCAGCCATTTCAAAGATAAACTATTCAAAGTAATTTTAAGCTATGTCTCAGCTACGTCTGACAACTTCATCCTGCTATTGTCACCTGCTCAGCACAACCCCCACGCTGTGATCTAACCGATCTGGCACAACGCTTCACCTGTGACTCCTACTTACTTACACCAGCTGCCACCACTGTTGGGCTCTCAATTACCCACAGGGAATGTATTTCCTCATTATCAGAGGGTGGTGGGTGCCTGGAACATGCTGCCCGGAGTGGTTTAGTTTAGTTTAGTTTAGAGAGATGACACGGAAACAGGCCCTTCGGCCCACCGAGTCCGCACCGACCAGCGACCTGCGTACACTAGCACTATGTTACACACCTATGATAATTTACAGTTTTTACCAAAGCCAATTAACCTACAAACCTGTACGTCTTTGGAGTGTGGGAGGAAACCGAGCACCCAGGAAAAACCCACGCGGGCACGGGAAAAACACGCTACCTCCATACAAGCAGCACCTGAGGAGGATTGAACCTGTGTATCTGACGCTAGTCTACTGCTGCACCACTGTGCCACCCTGTGGTGGTGAATGCAGGTACGATAGTGGCGTTTAAGAGACTTCTGGTTAGGCACAAGGATATGCAGGGAATGGAGGAATATGGATCACATGCAGACAGATATGAGTTGGTTTTGGCATCATGTTTGGCACAGATACAGTGGACCAAAGGGCCTGTTCCTGTGCTTTACTGTTCTACATGTCACAACAGCAATGGATTTGGTTGGGGTGGTGGCACAGCTGGTAGAGCTGCTGCCTCACAGCACTAGAGACCCGGGTTCGATCCTGGCCTCGGGTGCTGCCCATTGCATGTTCTCCCAGTGATTGGGTGGGCTTTCTTTGGGTGCACCTGTTTCCCCCCACATCCCGAAGACATGCGGGTTTGTGGGTTAATTGGCTTCTGTAAAATGGCCCCATGTGCTGTAAGTGAATGAGAACGTGGGATTACATAGAACTAGTGTGAGTGGGTGATCGGCGTGGACTCGGCGGGCCGAAGGGCCTGCCTCTATGCTGTATCTTTCATTAAGTCAATAAATCAACAGCGGATTTATTCTGGAGATTGAATCAACAGCAGCAAAGTATCGGCAGCAGCTGGTAGCAGGCACATTGCCAACAGCGTTCCTTTTTTTTCCCTTCCTTCTTCCACACCTGGTTTGGACAAATCCATCATTTTTTACAGAAGTCATAGGGGTCAATTAGTTTGCAAACCCTCTTTTACAACCACACACACAAAAAAACTCAGGAGGTCTGGTAGCATCTCTGGAGATCCATGGTCTTACCTCATTCTGCCCCACTCATTAGCTTTTATCAGAACTGTCTTGACATTAATTTTGTTTACCCATTTTATCTGAGCTTTCACCAGCTTGTTACTGGCTTTATCTTGCACTAAACGTTATTGACATTGTTCCCTTTATCGTGTATCTGTACATTGCGGACAGGTCGATTGTAATCGTGTATTGTCTTTCAGCTGACTGAATAGCATGCAACAAAGGCTTTTCACTGTACCTTGGTACATGTGACAATAAACCATGCTCAAACTCAAACTCAGCATTGCCAAGTTCAATAACCCCACATTCAGCATTTGCTGTTGATAGCAGGTGTAAAGTCTTCTCCTTCACCTTACCACCCTCTATAAATCTTCCCCTCATTGAAACAGCCATTGAATACATAGTTCATAAGCCATAGGAGCAGAATGACACCATTCAGCCCATCGTGTCTACACTGCCATTCAATCATGGCTAGTCTCTCTTTCCCTCTCAACCCCATTCTCCAGCATTCTCCCCATAACCCTTGACACCCTTACTAATCAAGTATCTGTCAATATATTCAACAAGAACCTGTCACATATTCCCTTACTCCAGAGATGCTGCCTGTCCCGCTGAGTTACTCCAGAATTTTGTGTCTATCTTCGGTGTAAACCAGCCATCTGCATTTCCTTCCCACACAAGAATCTGTCAATCCCTTTCTCCAAATACCTCGAGAAATATGTCATTAAAGCTACACAGAGCGAGAAAAGAACCAACAGAATTTGATTGTGGCATAAAACAACCTCAGCTTTATCTGTGAAAGATTCCATTAAATGGTCGATTTCCTCAGCTAACTCACTGCGCGTTACGTTTAAAGCGATTGCGGTTAAAATCTTACGAGTTGCAGCCTCAATTGTTAATAGAGGCGTTCCTCCTTTAGAATGACCTTTCCACTTGTGAATAATTTAACCTTTAGTGGCTTCAAGCTAATGCAGCCTCAATTGTTATAAAGATTGCGTTTCCTACCTTTGCAGCCTCAATTGTTAATAGAGGCGTTCCTCCTTTAGAATGACCTTTCCACTTGTGAATAATTTAACCTTTAGTGGCTTCAAGCTAATGCACAAAGCAGCAGGACTTGTGCAAGAGGGAAAGTGATCGAGCAGGTGACGAGACCAAGAGGGGGCATGACATTACTGCCTGCTCCTCCACTCTGAGAAAGTGCTTCCAACAAAGTCACCCCGAGGATCAGACTGAATAAAACAAGAAACCCGCTTCTGTTTGGTCATCATCTTCCATCTTAACCTTTGCTGACCCCACACAAGGAGAAGAACAACATGAATGAAAAGCAAGTGGCAACGCTTCCCTGTTTAAGAGAGGAATCTCTTTAAGGGCAGAAAATCCTCAGCAGTTTCTAGCACTGGCATATGTTTCCTTCGACATCTGAGAAAACAATCTGCTGGCCTTTGCTGACGTTAGATATCCAAATGTAAAAGTAAGATTTAAGATTTCAGTTGCCGACCGTTGAACTTCCAAGTTCCTGGAATAACTGCGGCTGAATTGCTAATTTTAGTGCAAAAACCTTCCCCCATAATTCTGCAAATTATTAGCATTCCCATTATTTCATGGTAGACATCAGCAATAGAAAGAGCATTAGGAATTAAGCAAACTTTTGCAATGGAACTGAAACAATGTGATTTTGTTCATGTTATTCCCATGTTAAATTTCAGATAATGTTGAAATATCTTTCGGGAATTAACCTGTTAATAAATGCACAATCCACAAAGTGCTGCCAATACTGGAAGACATCAAGTATGGTGGCGCAGTGGTAGAGCTGCTGCCTTACAGCCCCAGAGACCAGGGTTCGATCCTGACCTTGGTGCTGTCTGTATGGAGTTTGTACATTCTCCCTGATTCTCCCTGTGACCGCATGGGTTTTCTCCAGGTGCTGCGTTTTTCTGCCACTCTCCAAAGATGTACAGGTTTGTAGGTAAATTTGATTTGGTTAAATTGGCCCTGGCGTGTAGGATAGTGCTGGTGTAAGGGGTGATAGCTGGTTGGTGCAGACTGGGTGGGCAAAGGGCCTGTTACTGCACTGCATCTCCAAACTTTAAAAGTGTAAAGGAAACTGAGGGGCAACTTGTTCACACAGAGGGTGGTGCGTTTATGGAACGAGCCACCAGAGGAGGTAGTTGAGGCAGGTCGTATAACACCATTTAAAAGACATTTGGATAGTTACATGGATATGGAAAGTTTAAGGGAATATGGGGCCAGGTGGGACTAGCGTAGATGAGGCATCTTGGTTAGCATGGGCAAGTTGGGTCGAACGGGCTGTTGCTGAGCTGCTTTACTCTAAAAAAATGTCAAGGTACAAGAAGAAAGATGGAAGTTTTGCAACAAGAAAGAAAAATAAATAATTGGACAACTTCTGTGAAAGTGTGAAGCAAAAAACGCTGTGAATGGAAAGGTTATAAACTAAATGAGCTGCCACAGTAAATTGAAACAATACTAATGTTGGAATTTGAAGTGTTGAGAGTTGCTGAAGAGAAAAGAGGTGATGACATGAAAGTAGAGAACTGTCTTACGATCAGAAACATCACCTATCCATGTTCTCCAGAGAAGATGCCTAGCCCGTTGAGTACTCCAGCACCTTGTGTCTGTTTTGGTAAACCCGCATATGCGTTTCCTTGTTTCAACATCATCAAAGGGAGAGATCAAAGGAATTGCATATGCTGGTTTACAAAAAAAGACACAAAGTGCTGGAATAACTCAGGAGGTTTGGTAGTATCTGGAGATCCATGTTCTCCAGAGATGTTGCCTGACCCGTTGAGTTACTCCAGCACTCTGTGTCTTTTTGGAAGCTGATTTTAGCAGTGGAAGTGATCTTTTGGAAATCCTGCTATTTAATCATTTAAAACAGCAACATAAAATGATGTTTAAAGGAGATTCTTCATCTCTGGAGTCTGTTTCACATTTACCACCTGATCTGCGTCCCAGTGACATAAACCAGATATGCCTCTGTACTTTCGGAAAGCACCATAACACCTGCCTCGCCTCTGAAAAGGTAGGATTACAAATATTCTCTGCAGCTTTTAAACGCGGAGACTTAACATCTGTGTGCATCAACTTTTTTCAAACCCTGCTACCTAACTATAAACATTTGCCCTTGTGACTGGAAAACATGGCGTAAAAATGAACCCCGATAGTGTATTTAAATAAATGTTCAACAATTTTCATGCTCTGCAGACACAACAAGGGAAAGCTTGGCACTTGGAATGGAAAAGGCTGAGAATATTGTGAGGAATTTGAGAACTTTGATGCACAGGCTAATCTTGGTCTCTGATGAATGTTTAAAAGTTCTGTATCATAAAGATGTGATAGCAGAATTTAATATTTTTTTATTCCCCAATCCTTCAAAGCACAGACCTTTCGTAGGGTATTGTGAAGAACTTCTCTGATCTTTGAAGAAGGGTCTTGACCTGAAACCTCACCTATTCCTTTTCTCCAGGGATGTTGCCTGACCTGCTGAGTTTCTCCAGTACTTTGTGTCTGTCCTCTGATGTCCATCTCTGTACAGTTTCCCGAAAAGATGACAGGACATAGAGGCATACAGCGTGGAAACATCCCTTTGGCCCAACTTGCCCACGCCGACCAACCTGCCGCATCTACACTAGTTCCACCTGCCCGCGGGTTTGGCCCACATCCCTCCAAACCTATCCTATCCATGTACTTGTCCAAGTGTTTTTTTTAATGGTTGCAATAGTGCCTGCCTCAACTACCTCTGGCTGCTCATTCCGTACACCCACCACCCTTGTGGCCCTCAAATTCCTATTAAATCTTTGCCCCCTCTCAACTTTCCCTTCCCCATAGGTTAGATTATGACCTATAGAGCCAATCACTTACCTCTCCACGACTCTGAAGTCCCGCGGACGCAGTTTACAACCTAGAGCAGTACAGCACGGGAACAGGCCCTTCAGCCCACAATGTCTGTGCCGAACATGATGCCAAGTTACGCTAAGCTCCTCTCCCTGCACGTGATCCATATCCCTCCAATCCCCGCATTCTCTCTCGTATTCACATCTCATAATCTTAGGTGCTGAGAGGGTGATAGGAACTTTTCAGCTGGTGGGCTTTTATTTACAAGTTTTGTGCACTCACATTTACAGAACATAGAACAGTACAGACACAAAATGCTGGAGTAACTCAGCGGGACAGTGACATTCCTTCTCTCCAGAGATGCTGCTTGTCCCACTGAGTTTAACATTTTGTGTGTGTCTTTAAACCAGCATCTGCAGTTATTTCCGACACATAGAACAGTACAGCGCAGGAACAGGCCCTTCAACCCACAATATCTGTGCTGAACATAGTCCTAAAATAAACTGTTTTAGAAGGAACTGCAGATGCTGGAAAATCAAAGGTATACAAAAATGCTGGAGAAATTCAGCGGGTGTTTCTCCAGTGTTTTTGTGTACATCCTAAAATAAACTAATCTTCTCCATTTGCACATGTTCCATACTCCTCCATTCTCTACATATCCATATACTTATCAAAAAATCGCTTTCACATCTATGTGCCAAACAGTTCAAACCCTCGTCTTAACTGCAATCAGTTGCCCTCTTGAATGGAAGATGTGATGTAAAACAAACCTTTATAAAGTATTTAATTACATTCATTTTTTAAAAAAAATCTGTAACCTTCTTTTGCTCTGGTATTTTATTTAATTCATATTTTTAATCAATGATGTTTTATTATTAATGTTTCATGTTTTATGTGTCATTCCTAACTGTCACTGTATGTCATGTTGTCACTTGCGGGCAGAGCACCAAGGCAAATTCCTTGTATGTGAATGACCAATAAACTTATTCATTCATTTGTTCATTCGTTCATTCATTTCAATGAATCTGCCTCCACCACCACCAGTTTCAGGCATCCACCGTAAAATATTTACCCCGCACATCTCCGTTAAACTTAATTCCTTTCACCTTATAACTATACCTCCTAGTTTTTGACATTCTACCCTGGGAAAAAAAGGTTCCAACTGTCTACCTTATCTATGATTTTATTTTATGTAGTTCTTTCCGGTCTCCCCTCAACCTCTGCCATTCCAGAGAAAACATTCTGAATATATCTAATCTCCCCGTACAGCTAATACCATCTAACGCAGGCAGCGTCTGGTAAATCGCCTACGCACCCTTTCCGAAGCTTCCATATACTTCCTTTAACGGGAAAGTGAACTGAACACAATACTCCAACTACAGCCAAACAAAGTATAATAGGGGTGGAACATGACTTCCAGACTTTTATGTTCAATGAACCAGCCAGTGAAGACAAACATACCATCCACTTTTTTTACCACTCTATCTACTTATGGTGCCACTTTCAGGAAGCTGTGGATTTGGACCCCAAGATCCTAACAGACTCTTGCCTGATGGACCATGGATTATTCTATAACTTTAGTTTAGTTCATGTTCATTGGAGCAGAATTAGTCCATTCAGCCCATCGAGCCTTCTCTGCCATTCAATCTTTGCTGATCTATATTTCCCTCTCAACCTAATTCTCCTATCCCGATAATCCCTGACACCAGTACAAATCAAGAAACTCAATCTCCACATTAAAAACACTGATTGACTTGACCTCCACCAGGCACGGAAATCGCTATCAAAATATAGAGGGGACGGGGGACACAATTTCTTGCCGGCTGCGCGCGCATGAGCACATTCACACACACACTCGCGCGAGGCTTCAGAGGCTCAATCCAGCGCTAAATGCAGCTCAACTCTGCCTGTCTCACTGGGTTAACCTACAGCCCTACCTGGACTGCCGGGACACCAGCGCTGCCTCTCCGCGCTGACTGTAAACCTGGGCCATATTTCCCGCAAGTCCAGGCAGGGCTGTAGGTTAACCTGGCGGGACAGGCAGAGTTGAGCTGAGTTTAACGCTGCTTCTCTGCGCTGGCTGTGGGCCTGGGGGCACCCATCTGACTCCCGACATCTCTGGCCACCCATGCTGGATTGAGCCTCCGAAGCCTCGCACGCGTGTGTGTCTGAGTGTGCGCATGCGCGCGCAGCCGGCAAGAAGTCCCGTGTGGGGATGGGACAGCGCCGGAGAGCCGGGATTGATCCTGGCTGCAGATGAGGCGCAGGTCTGTGCCGCCCCCATTGCCTGCTGCCTGCTGACTGACGTCCCTCTTGTCCAATCGGCGCCCTTGATCAGCAGTCCCACCCCCACTGTCTCGCGGAAAGCGGAGATTTCACCGGGTTTTAAAATACGGATTACAAAAAATGGGGGGGGGGGGGGGGGAGGACTGTCCCCCCACCTCTCAAAACAGGGGGGGGGGGGGTGACCCATCTGTCCCCCCCCGGGATTTCCGCCCCAGGCCTCCACAGCCGTCTGTGTCAATGAATTCCACAGATTCACCATTCTGACATTCCTCCTCATCTCCTTTCTAAAGGTACGCCCTTTAATTCTGAGGCTATGACCTCTGGGCCTATACTCGCCCACGTGGAAGCGTCCTCTGCACATCCACTCTATCCAGGCCTTTTCGCTATTCGGTAAAGGGCGATTTTTTAGACGATTGCCATCGACTTCATTGTCATAGCAGGTCGCCGGAAAACCAGCAATTGGACCCCTCTACGACAATGTCTACGACAAGCTACAACAACCTACCACCTAGTTGACGGCAAGCTACGGCAAGCTACTGACCACCGGCGACCCATTAGGACGTCCACCTGCGACCACACCTATGACAACCCATGACCACACAGGCGACAACCTACTACAACCGGTCAACCTACGTCCACCAACAACAAGCTACGCCAAGCAACGAACTTGTCGGCGACAAATGGAGACAACTGATGACAATTCAGTTGCCGTTACCTGTCACCGGTTGACGTAGGTAGTCGCCAATGGAATTCACCGAAGTCAGCACCGGCAAGAACCTACGTCACCTGGCGACAACCTACGACAGCACCTACATCAGGAGAAGTCAAGCTACGCTCATTGGCGACACCTACTGTTGCCGAAAATTTTTGAACATGATGAAAATCCAGAGGCGATCAGAAAGACGCTACGACTCTTTGGGCAACTGAGGAGACGACTCACGACCATACAGGCGATTCCCCGCCCACCATGTGGCGACAGCCTAGCCATCTGTGGTTACCTAAAATATAGCCTAAGTGGGAAAGGCCCTTAAGTTTCTATGAGGTCTCCCCTCATCAGTTCAGTTTAGTATAGAGGTACAGTACGGAACCAGGCCCTTTGGCCCACTGAGTCGATGCCGACCATCGATCACCAAAACTCCAAACAGACTGCGCCCACAACCAGGATCGAACCAGGGTCTCTTGCGCTATGAGGCCGCAGCTCTACCAGCTGTGACCACTGTGCCAACCAAAAACCGTGAGTCTGAGCACCTTGGCTCCTTTGCAGCTTCTGCATTTATCAATAGAACCTGCAGGTTTTGGTACGTTTAAATAATGTTCTCTGTATTAAAAATAAAGCACGGAAAGACTGGGACAGCAAAGTTGTCTTTTCTTTCAAAGATACACTGTCATCATTCTGTAAAACACAGTGCTTCTTCCAGATCTGTAACTGACACCACTCTGCAAACACACATAAATTCTGTAGCATGCAAAGCTGTACGGATAAGGGTCTACAGCAGTGTCACCTTTTCCCCTCGAATTCGAGCTGCGGTCCTTGCTCCTCCATAAATCCATAGGCTTAATGACCTCTGACAGATTGAACGCTTCTTCACCACCCAGATGACTCAAAGTCACCACACTGGGAAGTAACCAGTGCAGCAGATAAGATTACTCCACAAGCTGCACTTGTCTAGTTGTGTTCGTCGATGCTCCCTGGCCTGACCTGACCCTCACTTCCTTCAGGTCAGGCCAGAAAACAGCCGTGGTAAAATATACCAGGTTATGACAAGCTGTACGGGCAGCACAGTGGATCAGCGGTAGAGGTGCTGCCTCACAGCGCCAGGAACCCAAATTCGATCCTGACTATGTTCTCTCTGTGACCGTGTGGGTTTTTCTCCGGGTGCTCCGGTTTGCTCCCACACCCCAAAGACGTACTGGTTTGTACGTACACCGTTTGTACGGTGCTCCATTGAGAGCATACTAACATACTGTGTATGCGTGTGGTACACCAGCTGCACAGCGGCTCAGAGGAAAGCGCTCCAGAGGGCCATTGACAACGCCCAGAGGATTGTCGGCTGCCCTCTCCTTACCTTGGAGGACTTACACAGTTCCCGCTGCACCAAAAAATCCCAGAGCATCATAAAGGACATTTCCCACCCCGGACACTCCCTGTTTGAACTGTTGCCGTCAGGCAGACGGTACAGATCTACAAGGACAAGGACGAACAGACTAAAAAACAGTTTTTACCCCACTGCTATAAAAGCACTAAATGTAGCTGCCAAGGAACGCAGGGGCGAGACAAACTAAGGGACTGTGGTACACTGTGAAATCGACAGAAGGATGGAGGGTTGGGTGTTTATGCGTGCTATTTTCGTGATATTTATTATGTTGTTTATCTTTTAATATTTTACCTTGTATGTATCGTTAGCTTTTAGAAATGTTTGAATGGTGCACTGACTGGCTGACATTTTTTAATTTCGTTGTACATGGCTCATGTTACAATGACAATAAAGAAACTATTCTATTCTAATTGGCTTTGGCAATAATGGTAAATTGTCCCTCGTGTGTAGGATAGTGCGAGTGTGCAGGGTGATCGCTGGTCGGCGTGGACTCGGTGGGCTGAAGGGCCTGTTTCTGCGCTATATCTCCAAAGTCCAAAGGAAAATAATATTGGGAGTCAAAGATCATGTAATGGGATTTTCATTCAGACATGCCACACATTTCAGAGGCAAGCTTCTGACTATATTTCATTCAAAGTTTAGGATTAGGTTTATTATTGTCACATGTACCGAGGTACAGTGAAGGGCTTTGTAGAGGAAGAGGGGTAGAAACTGCTCCTGAGTCTGGTGGTGTTTGCTTTCAAGCTTCTATATCTTCTGCCCGAGAGGAGCAGGGAGAAGAAGGAATGACGGGGTTGGGACAGGTGTTTGATTATGTTGGCTGCTTTTCTTAAGCAGCGTGAGGTATCGGTGGAGTAAATGGTGGAGGGTTTAGTGTGTTTTAGGTAAACAGATCTGTGAGCAACTTAGTACTATGGTGCAATGTGCTCTAGCCCCTCAAACACGTCAAGTAGGGGAATCAAGAACCAGAGGATGTAAGGGGAAAGATTTAATACGAACCTGAGGAGCAATATTTTTACACAAGGTTAGTGTACGGAGTGATCGCCGGTCGACGTGGACTTGGTGGGCTGAAGGGTCATTTTCTGCACTGTACCTCCAAAGTCCAAAGATGGCTTCTGTGTTCAAATGCATTTTTAATGCATCCAGAAGCCTCGTTTCTCTATCAGAAGGAATCGCTATTTTTCTCTTAGCCGAAGGATAAAGATTTGCTTGCACCATGACCATTGCAGGGAGAATCGTACATCCAATTCTCATTTATGTGGTCCATTTCCCCCACTGTATAATCTAAAGTTTTTGGAACTTTGGTAAGGAAAATATTGAAACAAAATGAATCCACAAATTCCGGGATTTAGTCTTTACTTTAGGTTTCAGTCTTTAGACACACAGCTTGAAAAGAGGCTCTTCGTACCACGAAAGAGTCCACGCAAACCAGCAATCACCCCGTACACTGGTTCTATCCTACACACTCGGGACAATTTACAATTTTACCAAAGCCAATTAACCCCTACAAACCTGTACAACTTTGGAGCGTGGAAGGAAACCGGAGCTCCCGGAGAAAACCTATGCAGTCACAGGGTGGACGTACAAACTCCTTACTGACAGCACCTGCGATTAGGATTGAACCAAGTTCTCTGGTGCTGTGAGGCAGTGACTCCACTGCTGTGCTACTGTATCGCCCCTCTGGATAATGGACGAATATTTCAATGTATTCATTGCTCAGCATTCCATAAATGATTCAATCCAGTTTAACGTCGCTGACATTGTACCTCATTGGGACTTCATTCCACAACTGGTCACTCCGAGGCTGCCTTCTTCGAATTCCAATGTGAGCTTTGTCGGCAGAGTACTATTTTGGCCGGGATTGTTTTGTGCATACCTTTTTGATCATCTCACTTAAGGGATTTCCTTTGAGGTGCAATTAACCGCGTTGATGATGGATGCAGCCCAAATAATTCTATTTAATTTTACCACCTTTCCGTGTAAAGTTCTTACATCCAATTAAAATTCCTCTGGTATCTCTTTTCCCCAGATCCACAACTTCATTTTATCAAGTCACTTTGATCCTCGCTACATGTCAGGAGGATTAAGGAATCCAGTCGGTGTTTGATGGTAAATTCTTGATAACCAAAGTTGGGAGCAACAGCCAAAATATTGGCTTAATGAGGATCAGATGGAGTTATTTTTTGTACACGATTAAAGATCAAATATAAATACTGTACCAAGCTGTAGCCCCTAAAATGCTTCAGTAACACCTCTTTGGTAAAATTGCATTCAATAAAAATGTGTTGATCTATTTTCAAATGTTGAAGCTTTGTTGCGACTTGCTTTAAGGAATCTGTAAAGGCTGGAGTAACTCAGCTGGTCAGGCATCCATCTCTGGAAAACATGCATAGGTGACGTTTTGGATCAGGACACTTCTTCAGGCTGACCGGACATGTTGCCTATCCATGTTTCTAGAGATGATTCTTGTCCTGCTGAATTACTCCATCACTTTGTATCCTTTTGTGCAAACCAGCATCTGCAGTTCTTTGTTTCTACCTTAAGGGATTGGGACCTTTATTTTATCTCCCATTCAGTCTCTCTCGTCCACATGCAACCGACAGCAAATCACTAACCTCGTATCATCATTCTGACAAGAGTGTCAAGGAGTTTCACAAGTTGGCCCAAAGAGAATCTCCCATTAGATCCCCTAACTGTGTGCATTGCTTGCTCCCTCTATGGTATGATCTATGAATTCTCCAATTTTTTTAGGTAACTAACCTAAAAACATTCCCCTCTACCGTTTTTGATCTATTATTTTACCCCCGGACAAGGTAGTTGAGGCAGGTACTATCACAACATTTAAGAAACGTTTAGACAGGTACATGGATCGGGTAGGTTTAGAGAGATATGGGCCAAACACGGGCAGGTGGGACTTGTGTAGATGGGGCAAGATGGCCGACACGGGCAAGTTGGGCCGAAGGGCCTGTTTCCACTCTGTAAGAATCTATGACTCTATGGCCTTCTCTTCCCTGTGCCCCACCTGGACTCACCCATTTCACCCTTTCCCCATCTCCTTCAACCTAAATTCCTTCCTCTGGCTTCAAAGGGTGCAGAAAATATCTATGAGGATGTTGCCAGGACTCGAGGGGCTGGACCTATAGGGAGAGGTTGTGCAGGCTAGGACTTTATTCCTTAGAGTGCAGGAGGATGAGGAGTGATCTTGTAGAAGTGTATAACATCATGAGGGGAATAGATAGGGCAAAAGCACAGTATTTTTTCCCAGACTAGGGTCAAACAGGAACGAGAAGACATAGGTTTATGGTGAAAGGGGAAAGATGTAATAAGAACATGAGGTGTAGCTTTTTTCACAGCTCGTTATATGGAACGAGCTGCCAGAGTAGATAGTTAAGGCAGATACAATAGCAACATTCAATAGACATTTGGATGGGCACATGGATAGGGATGCGGTAGTAAAGAAAGCAAACTCAATGCAAGCATTTATTTCAAGAGGACTTGTATACAAGAACAGGGATGCAATGTTGTGGCTCAAAAGGGCGCTGGTAAGGCCGCATTTGGAATAATGTGAGCAATTCTGGGCACCATATCTGAGAAAGGATATGCTGGCTCTGGAGATGGTTCAGAGGAGGTTTACAAGAATTATTCCAGGAATTAGTAGTTAACCTATAATGAGCATTTGTTGGCACTGGGCCTGTACTCGCTGGAGTTTAGAAGAATGAGGGGCAACCTCATTGAAACATACAGAATAGTGAAGGCTTTGATAGAGTGGATGTGCAGATGATATTTCCACTAGTGGGAGAGTCTACAACTAGAGGTCATAGCCTCAGAATTAAAGGACGTTCTTTTAGGAAGGAGATGAGGAGAAATTTCTTTAGTCAGAGGTTGGTGAATCTGTGGAATCCTTTGCAATGGAAGGCTGTAGAGGTCAAGTCAGAGAATATTTTAGAGGCAGAGATAGATAGATTTTTGATTATGAGGAGAAGGCAGGAGAATGGGGTTGGGCGGGAGAGATAGATCAGCCATGATTGAATGGCGGAGTAGACTTGATGGGCCGAATTCTATTCCTGTTCCTTATGAAATGTTTAGAGCAATATGGGCCAAACGAGGGAAAGTGGGACGTTTCGATGGGACATCATGGTCAGCATGGGCAAGTTGGGCCAAAGGGTCTGTTTCCATGCTGTTTCACTCCGACTAAATGCTGTTATAGTACCTCTCAACTACCTCCTCTGGAAGCTTGCTCCATACACCATGACCCTCTGTGTGGAAAGGTTGCCCCTCAGTTTCCTATGAAACCTTTCCCACACACACACATTCCGATAAAGATATTTATTGGCATTCAAATAAATCGATTTGGTTGGATGACACGCAAAATAAAGCTTCCAACTGTACTTTGGTACACGTGACAATAATAAACCTAACCCTAAGCCTGGGCTTGCATGAAGTGCTTAAGAGTCAACATGAAAGATAATCAGCCACACACTGTTAACTTGCCAAAAAAGGAGTTATTAGCAAGGGTGACTAAAACAATAAAACGATGAATGTAAGGGTTACACATCACATTTCCCAATCGAGGATTTGCGAAATGCCTGCGTAAAGGCTCAGCATCCCAAAGTATTTCAAGGTCAACGTTACATTTAACTATGGTCTATCAATCAAATGCAAAACCTAAGATGATGTATGCACTGTGACGGAATTCACCAATTGGAGATGTTCGCCTTGAATCCTGGTGTGAGCAAGGTGACCCGTGAAGTCAATGTGAGACCACCACGGAGCCTGAAAAAAAAACCCACACAGCTTCTTAACACAAGAGGAAAAAGAAAAAGGAGCTACTGACATTTATAGTCACAGAAATAAGATTTAACCATGAAGAGGTAGGAGCTCAGTTTTATCCACAGTCCTGCTTGCAATATTCTAGAATGCATAATTTCTGAGCCACACACACATTCTTATAAAGATATTGATCGGCATTCCAGAGGGTAATGGTTACAAACAGGATTTGCCTACAATTCTGCACTGCGGTCAGATTCACTTTTTTTTTCTTCTATTTTTTCCCCTTTGTTTTCTTTTTTCACTTCTGTCAAGTCAAGATAGTTTAATTGTTTAGTTTTGGTTCAGTTTAGTTAAGTTTGTTTTGGGTTGGTTTGGTTTGGTTTGGGTTGGGTTGGGTTGGGTTCGTTTTGGTTGGTTTGGTTTGGGTTACATAGAAACATAGAAAATAGGTGTAAGAGGAGGCCTTTCGGCTCTTCGAGCCAGCACTGCCATTCATTGTGATCTGGGCTGATCGTCCCCAATCGATAACCTGTGCCTGCCTACTCCCCATATCCCTTGATTCCACTAGCCCCTAGAGCTCTATCTAACTCTCTCTTAAATCCATCCCATGATTTGGCCTCCACTGCCCTCTGTGGCAGGGAATTCCACAAATTCACAACTCTCTGGGTGAAAAAGTTTTTTATCACCTCAGTCTTAAATTACCTCCCCTTTATTCTAAGACTGTGGCCCCTGGTTCTGGACTCGCCCAACATTGGGAACATTTTTCCTGCATCTAGCTTGTCCAGTCCTTTTATAATTTTATATGTTTCTATAAGATGCCCCCTCATCCTTCTAAACTTCAATGAATCCAAGCCTAGTCTTTTCAATCTTTCCTTATATGACAGTCCCACCATCCCAGGGATCAATCTCGTGAACCTACGCTGCACTGCCTCAATCACAAGGATGTCCTTCCTCAAATTAGGAGACCAAAACTGTACACAATACTCCAGATGTGGTCTTACCAGAGCCCTATACAACTGCAGAAGAACCTCTTTACTCCTATACTGAAATCCTCTTGTTATGAAGGCCAACATTCCATTAGCTTTCTTCACTGCCTGCTGTACCTGCACGCCAACTTTCAGTGACTGGTGTACAAGGACACCCAGGTCTCTCTGTACCTCCCCCTTACCTAACCTAACCCCATTGAGATAATAATCTGCCCCCTTGTTTATGCTGCCAAAGTGGATAACCTCACATTTATCTATATTATACTGCATCTGCCACGCATCTGCCCACTCACTCAACCTGTCCAGGTCACCCTGGAACCTCCTAACATCCTCTTCACAGTTCACACTGCCACCCAGCTTTGTGTCATCCGCAAACTTGCTGGTGTTGCTCCTATTTCCCTCTTCCAAATCATTAATATATATGGTAAACAGTTGCGGCCCCAACACCGAGCCTTGTGGCACTATAATCGCCACTGCCTGCCATTCTGAAAAAGACCCGTTCACTCCTACTCTTTGCTTCCTGTCTGCCAACCAATTTTTTATCCACGTCATCACCTTACCCCCAATACCATGTGCTCTAATTTTAGTCACCAGTCTCCCATGTGGGACCTTATCAAAATCTTTCTGAAAGTTTAAATACACTACACCCACTGGCTCCCCTTCATCCATTTTACTTGTCACATCCTCATAAAATTCCAGAAGATTAGTCAAGCATAATTTTCTTTTCATAAATCCATGCTGACTTGGACTAATCCATTCACTGCTAACCAAATGCCCCTTTATTACCTCTTTAATAATTGACCAGCAATTTTTCCACCACCGAAGTTAGGCTAACTGGTCTGTGATTCCCCGTTTTCCCCCTCGCTCCTTTCTTGAAAAGTGGGATAACATTAGCTATCCTCCAATCCACAGGAACTGATCCTGAATCTATTGAACATTGGAAAATGATCACCAATGCGTCCACTATTTCTAGAGCCGCCTCCCTGATGACCCTGGGATGCAGACCATCAGGCCCAGGGGATTTATCATCCTTCAGTCCCATTAGCCCACCCAATACTATTCTTGCCTGATGAAAATTTATTTCAGTTCCTCTACCCCCTTAGATCCTCTGTCCTCCTGTACTCTGGGAGATTGTGTGTGTCTTCCTTAGTGAAGACAGATCCGAAGTACCAGTTCAACTCTTCTGCCATTTCCTTGCTCCCCCATAACAATTTCACCCGTGTCTGCCTTCAAGGGACCCACATTTGACTTTGCTATTCTTTTTCCCTTAACATATCTAAAGAAGCTTTTACTTTCCTTTTTTTATAATCCTGGCCAGCTTCTTTATATTCCTGGCCAACTGGGTTGGTTTGGTTTGGTTTAGGTTGGTTTGGAGGATGAGCTTCATTGTCGACATGTTGTTTTGTGCATGACCCCATTTTTGTGCAATTTAGTTCTTCAGATATTTCAATGGACTACCCAATAACATAAAAAACTTTACGTTCACAGTTCATGCAAGAGTCACGCAACCAAAATCCCTGATATCAGAATAGATTTTAAATGTTTGGTTAGAAATTTAACCTTGTCATACCTATCTTTAGGCCAGTTTCAGGCATTAACATGGACCTCTCTTTGACAGTTATTGATCTATGTCTTGATGAAGTGTTTTTCAGACATTCTTGGTTGCCATCTGATACTGGAGCTTCCTAATGTGTTGCTAAATCTCTGTTGTTTTTGCTGAGGATTAAATGGAAGATCTGCTGATTTTTTTTAATCGTGTTACAGAAGCTCAGATGTTACCTTACAGTTGTACAAGACGTTGGTGAGGCCACAAGCAGCACGGTGTTCAGTTTTCATCGCCCTGCTATTGGAATGCTGCTAGAAATAGTGCAGAGAAGATTTAAAGGATGTTGCCAGGAGTTAAGCCTGAGCGATACGGAGAGGTAGAGTAGATTAGGACTTTTTTAGATAAGGCAGGTGTTAATGAATGTTTGCAGCCGGTTTGTAGTGTGTTTTGTTGTTTTCCATGTCTCTGATCCATACAGCATCACCTGTTTCACATTTGAGTTGAAGATGCATATTTTGGTGTTGATTGAGATGTGTTTTGAGCTCCAGATCTTCCTGAGCATGTTAAACACCACCCTAGCCTTCTTGATCCTATTTTTTTCTGCTCCTGCCCCTCCAGTGATGTCCACAACACTGCCTATGTATGTGAATGTTTCTACCTCCTCTAGAGCAGTGTTGTGCATAAAGATAGGGTTGCTGGTTTTGGAGTGGATCCTCGTCACCTGTATCTTTGGGTGTAAGATCAAGTCTTGTTGCAGCTTGTGAGAGTCTGTCCATCTTCTCCTGCGTGTGTGAAAGGAGAGCTGTCGTCTGCAAAGTCAAGATCATCTAGCTGCTCCCACATTGTCCACTGAATTCCATGTCTTTTTCCTTCCGTTGTTTCCATCATGATCCAGTTAATTGCCAGGAGGAACAGGAATGGTGCCAATAGACATCCCTGCGTTACGCCCGTCCTGACACTAAAGCTCTGAGAGAGCTGCATGCCTGCATGCCTGCATGCATAATTTTGCATGCGATTCCATCATATGAGTTCTTGATTAAGTTTATGATCTTGGTGAGATTTCCATAGTGGTTCATTAGGCACCATAGTGTTGTCCTGTCTAAGCTGTCAAACCCTTTCTCAATGTCAATGAAGTTGATGTACAGGGACGTGTTCCATTCAATAGACTGATGATGCATTATGTTGCTATGTGGTCTGTGCCTGAGCGATCCTTCTTGAATCCTGCTTGCTGGTCCCTTAGCCTCTTGTCTACAGCTTCCTGAAGACGGTGAGGATGACCCAGTTGAGAATTTTACTGGGCGATCCCTCAGTAGTGGTCACATTTTCTTTTTTTGGCAGTTTCACGGTGTATCCTTTTGCCCATTCTGTGGGTGTATTTTCCTCTTCCCAAATTCTCCAAAAGACTTGATGACCATTTGATTTTAATTTAATCCTGGTAAATGGGTTCTGATTGTCTAACCTCTCTCTGCCTCCCATCATTTTATAGACTTATTCTGATAACATGGATGTGCAGGGAATGGAGGGATACGGATCATGTGGAGCTACAGGAGGTTAGTTTGTCTTGGCATCATGTTGGGTACAGACATTGTGTGCTGAAGGGCCTGGCCCTGTGCTGTACTGTTCCTTGTTCTATGTTCTACGAAACCAGAGCATGCAGCAGAAACTCATGCAGTCCTGTGCTTTTACTGGCTGTACCTTTCCATAAAAAAGGACACAAAGTGCTGGAGTAACTCAGTAGGTCAGGCAGCATCTCTGGAGAACATGGATAGGTGACATTTAGAGTTAGGTCTAAGTCTGAAGAAGGCACAGTGATAGAGTTGCTGGGTTGGATTCTGACTACGGGTGCTGTCTGCACTGAGTTTGTACGCTCTCCCTGTGACTGGGTGGGTTTTCTCTGGGTGTCCGGTTTCCTCCCACATTCCAAAGATGTGCAGGTTTGTAGGTTAATTGGCTTCTGGAAATTGTCCCTAGTGTGTAGGGTAGTGCTAGTGTACAGGGTGATCGCTACTCAGTGGGTTGTGTCTCTAAACCTGAAATGTCACCGATCCATGTTGTCCAGGCATGCTACCTGATCCACTGAGGTACTCAATCCCATTGCATCCTTTGTTTCTACATGTGTAGGAAGAAACTGCAGATGCTGGTTTAAACCGAAGATAGACACAAAATGCTGAAGTAACTCAACGGGACAGGCAGCATGTCTGGAGAGAAGGAATGGGTGACGTTTCAGGTCGAGACCCATCTTCAGACTGTACTTTTCTATGTTCTATATCGTTCTAAATAAAGCCAAAATAAGTTAAAGGGTCAAACGAGAAGGACTGTCACAACTGTGAAACTTAAACTAATAACCGCATTGATATTAAACGATCCTTTCAGGTTTTTGTTTTCATTTTTGAAGTATACCAGATATTCATGGCTGTGACTGTGGAGGTAAACCTCTTTTAATCTACCCCCTCTGTGTGTCATCATCTTTTAAATGTATTTAAAACAAACTATGACTGGAAATGTTTGAAGGTATGAAAACATTTTGCAAAATCCTGTTAATGATACTACTGAAACAGACGAGGATGTACTGTTAAGCTGAAAGCAGATGTAATTTACAGATAGACACAAAATACTGGATTAACTCAGCGGGTCAGGCAGTATCTCTGGAGAAAAAGGATGGGTGACGTTTCAGGTGGGGACCCTTCTTCAGACTTCAAGTGTGGGGAGGGGGGTGAAGAGCTGGAGGTTCAAGGATGACCAGGAACAATCAGGCGGGTGTTGCCTGACAGGTCCATTGTTGGCTAGGGAAGGCGTGATCTTAGGAGGGAAACAATGTGGGGAAGTATGGAACTGTTACACTAGTACAGTTTAGTTTAAAGACACAGCATGTTCTATGTTCTACGGGCTACAGCATCTTTGAAAAAGCCTGGTCAATTTTATCCAGGATCTCCATCTGGTCTCTCGAGTCTCTCAATCATAATTTTAAGATGGTCGAGTTTAAAGGAGAAACCTACAAACGCGCACGTCTTTGGAGTGTGGGGGGAAACGGGAGATCCCAGAGAAAACCTATGCACGTCACGGGGAGAACGTACAAACAGCACCCGTAGTCAGGATCGAACCCTGGCATCTGGCGCTGTAAGGCAGCAACACTATCACTGCGCCACCATGCGGCCCTTGCTTGTTTAGAAAAATAATTGCCTCCCTTTGTTTCTTATGGGAGGAACCACAGGATATTAGAAAGACAGTGGGGGAAATGGAAATAGAAGAGAGGAGGTGTCAAATGCCAGCCTCAGAAATGCCTGGGTGTTGGCGAATCTCAACTGATCCCTGGTGGGAGACTCGGACCCCATTACAGTGAAACTGTCACGTACTAAATTTAAAAACAATTCTGATTCCTTTTTCTAAGACTATCAATCAACATTGTTTATGGTTCATTTCACCTTTTGTCTCTCACCATTAAATCTTACATTATTCTTAGGTAAACATTCGCCACCGGACCCGAGGAAATAATACCGCATCTCTATTTAAGGGCAGCACAGTGGCGCTGCTGGTAAAGCCGCTGCCTCACAGCGCCAGCGACCTGAGTAGATCCTGGCCTTGGGCACTGTCTGTTTGCAGAGTTTCCATGACCACTTGGGTTGCTTCTCGTTTCCTCCCACATACCAAAGACGTGTGGGTTTGTAGGTTAATCAGCCCTCTGTAAATTGCCCCGAGTGTGCAGGGAGTGGATGAGAAAGTGAATGAGTGTGAATGGGTGATCGAAGATCGGCGTGAACTCGGTGGGCCGAAAGGCCCATTTCCGTGCTGGATCTCTAAAATAAACATCTCAATTGTATTCATATTAATATTCTTTTGCACTATCAATAAAAGTATCATCAGTTTTAAAAAAAAGCTGACTGGGCTGAATAAATGTAGTTTTAAGATGGGAGGGGAAAAGAAAATGGGATTACATAGATCTAGTGTGAGCGGGTGATCGATGGTCGGTGTGGACTCAGCGAGCTGAAGGGCCTGTTTCCGTGATGCACCTCTTAACTAAAACCATAGATGCTGCCTAACACGCTGAGCTACTCTGGCACTATGTGTCTATACCCATGGGTGTCGGATGTTTCTGTAGATTTATATTAACATAGAAAATAGTTGCCTTCAGAATACTTTACTTTAGACTTTAGAGATACAGCATGAACCCACCGAATCTGCTCCGACCAGTAGCCAAGCCATATATTAACAGTATCCTACACGTTAGGAACAATCTTACTATTGTACCAAAACCAATTAACCTACAAGTCTTTGGGATGTGAGAGGAAACCGGAGCACCCGGAGAAAACTCACGCGGCCCCTGGGAGAATGTACAAACTTGATACAAATAGCACCCGTAGTCTGGACCTAACTCAGGTCTCTGGTGCTGTAAGGCAGTGGTCTACCCCTGTGCCATTGTGCTGCCTTAATGATGCAGTTTTAGTTTCCCAGTTCTCATTCTAATTGAGATAGTGATTAAAGTATCTGTTCAACTAAGGCTGCAGCATATTTGTACCTCCTGGGTTACCCCTGGAACACAAGCCCGTGTGTGGTTCCATGCCTCTGACTGTGTTCCATATGACATATTGTCCACACTGACACAGCAGGCTGCTTCTGTATGTTTAACTATTATCCTCTCCTTCATCACCCAGTCACATGTTGTCAGACTTGTCGCTGTTCAGGTTGTTTTAGGTGCCTTTTTATTGGGCAGCTGTTATTTTAACACATGGTCATTTTTCAAATCTGCAAGGCCTGCAGATGACATTAACCCAATACAAAAATGACAGGTAATCTGACGCCATATTATCTTATATTTTGTGGTATCGGTTCTCAAGTCACATATATGTCCAATTGGCATGACGAAGCCCTTGGGGTGAACTGGTGGAGACATCCTCTCCAGCCCTTGTTTATCTAATCCAAAGATTACTCATTAGTCATACACGTACATGCATTACACCAATTACTGGGCTCCAGAAAATCATTAGCATCCTTTTTACTTCAGACTTTAGGGATACAGCACAGAAACAGGCCCTTCGGCCGACTGATCCACGCCGACACTAACACTATCCTACACACTAGGGACAGTTTACATTTATAGAATCCAAATTAGCCTACAAAGCTGGACATCTTTGGAATGAGGGGTCAAGTCAGAGCACTCAGAGAAAAACGGTCACATATGGGGACGTACAAACTCCGTACATTCAGCACCCCTTGTCAGGATTGAACCTGGCATGTAAGGCTGTGCCATTGTCCTGTAATTGAAACTTTTGTATTGTTAGTATTGTTTTGAGTACTTGAGTTTGAATTGATTGCATGGAATAGCATCTGTTTAGATAGCATGCAAAACAAAAAAATTCACTCTATCTCCATACATGTGACGATAGCAATCCTAAACCTAATCAAAATCTTTTGAAGATAAAAGATACATCATAGAGTTACACATCAAAGAAAGCATATCGGCTCAATTTGCCCATGCCAACCAAGATGCTCAGCTACACTAGTCCCACCTGCCTGCATTTGGCCCATATCCATCTAAACCTTGCCTATTCATGTACCTGTCCAAAGTTAACATGCTTGATCAACATTCTTGATGAGAACGGGTGGCAAAAGTTATGGGGAGACGGCAGGAAAGTAGGATTAGGAGGCAGAGATCAGCCATGATTGAATGGCAGAGTGGACTCGATGGGCAGAATGGCCTAATTCTACTCCAAAAACTTGTGAACTTGTGAAAAAGAAGAATTATATTGATAACTTTGGGGAACTTGGGGATTTATTTTAGGGGATATGTAAAGCTACAAACACAAAGACCTGTGATTACAGGATCTACCCAATGTAGGACTGTACTGTACAAAAACTAGAATCCCTCAGCTTAGATCCCTAGTTTGAACTAATTGAGCTAATTTCAGTCATCTGATCTTCTGGGCCCTATTATTTGCCTCAGCGCTTCCTGCTTGACCTCCATAACCTTTGACTGAGGCCTGACAGTTTATCATAATAATGTGGTGAAAATTATTTCTCACAAATCATTTAGAACGGCAACTTCTGCAAAACATCTACACAGGTCTGGATCAAAAGTTTTATTGTCTGTCAAATCTTGCTGTGAGACAAGTTGACACGGTGGTGCAGCGGTAGAGTTGCTGCCTCACAGCGCCAGAGACCCAGATTCAATCCTGGCTATGGGTGCTGTTTGTACGGAGTTTGTATGTTCTCTCTGCGCTCACGTGGGTTTTCTCTTGCTGCTCCAGTTTCCTCCCACACTCCAAAGACGTACAGGTTTGTAAGTTAATTGGCTGCGGTATAATTATAAATTGTCCCTAGTGTGTATAGGAGAGCGTTAATTTGCGGAGATCGCTGTTCATTTGCGGAGATCGCTGTTCAGCGTGGACTCGGTGGGCCGATGGGCCTGTTACCGAGCTGTATCTCTACACTAAACTAAACGTCATTTCCGAGCTGCTCTATAAATGATCTGGTGTTAGAACATGGAGCCGTACAGCATGTATACAGGCACTTCAGTTCAACATATTCACGCCGACCAAGATTATGTAATTGTAATACGTACTGAAAACTGAACAATGAAATTCATACTCGCAGCAGCTTAACAGGCCTGTAAACACAATGCACACAGATAATTTATAATAACCAAAAAATAAAAATCACGGTAACACTAGCTAACCATAATTGTGAGAAAGTCTGTAGTGCATACAAAGAGACAGTCTAGAATTTTATCACTGCTGAGGTTAGTATTGTGTGGTGTTCAAGAGCCTGATTGTTGCAGGGATGAAACTATTCTTGAACCTGATGGTCACAGTTTTCAGGCTCTTGTACCTTCATCCCAAAGGTAGGAGTGAAATGAGAGCATGGCCAGGGTGGTGTGGGTTTAGTTTAGTTGAGAGATACAGAGTTAGGCACGTTGAGTCCACACTGACCAACATTATGGACTATTTTAAGAAGCCAATTAACCTACAAACCTGCACATCTTTGGGATGTGGGAGGAAACCGGAGCACCCGGAGAAGACCCACGTGGTCACAGCGAGAATGTACAAACACTGTACAGACAGCACCCAGAGTCAGGATTGAACCCAGGTCTCCAGTGCTGTAACGCAGCAACTCTGCCACTGCACCACTATGCCAGGTATAGGATGATATTGGGTACCTTTGTGCAGGTGTGTCTCCTGCAGATCCCTTCAGTGGTATGGAAGTCAGTACCTCTTAGACTTGCGAGATTTAGAGCATGGAAACAGGTCCTTCAGCCTATTATGTCCGCAGCAACCTGCGATCCTCGTACACTAACACTATCCTACACACTAGGGAAGCCAATTAACCTACAAACCTGTACGTCTTTGAGAAACCCAGACGGTCACAGGGAGGACATACAAACTCCTAATAGGCAGCACCCGAGGACAGGATCAAACCCGGGTTTCTGGTGCTGTGAGGCAGCAGCTCTATCAGCTAGAAGATCAGCAGAATAACTGATTGTCCACATAACAGTAACACCGTTCAAACAAAGTATTTTTCTTGTGTAAAACACCTTCAGATATTAACAATGAACTTTCTGCAATTCTTTATAATCAACGTATTCAAAAATACAACATTTCTATTGTTATAGCTTTTGAATTATTATCCATATAACATTTTAAAAATGTTAAAATTGGCTGTAATTGACCATTACGAAACTGCATGCTATCGATGTTCAACAAAAAGGACACTAATTAAAGAGGAATTTTATGGAGTAAGTACAAGTATTTTTTTTCATATAATTGCTATTTGGAAACTCTACATTGGAAATATTTTATCCACTGTGGAATTGAGGATTAGCCAAGCCACAAATCCCCATTGTACTGGTAGTTGGTGGTACATCAGTGTGATATTCTCTTACTAATCCTGCTGAAAAAAAACTCTGCCGGCTAATGAAACATACAGCAATGAATCACCATCACATGCAGTTTTACTCTGACAGATTCTGTATCCTGTATCTCTCACTCCCAGCCCACAGCCTTTCAATGTTACCCCGTACTAAATTCCAAAGGCACGGATAATAATGGCTCATTTTAGCAATCTTTCGGACTTACCCACGAGACTTATTTGCAAGATGCCTTAACAGTTCGCCAGATCTTCATCTTTGCATTTTCTACCAAAGTCCATAAACACTTCAGTCAAGATAGACTCAAAGTGCTGAAGTAACTCAGCAGGGCAGGCAGCATCTCTGGGGGAGGAAGGATGGTTGCTATTTGGGGGTCTGAAGAAGAGTCTGAGACTGAAGAACAGTCCCAATCTGAAACATCACCTATCCTTTTTCTCCAGAGATGCTGCCTGACCCGTCGGTTTACTTCAACACTTTATTTCTATCTTTGGAATAAACCGGCATCTGCGGTTCTTTTCTACACATCTCGTCAATCAAACCTGGCAAAAATCCCATAGCGCTCAGTGACCATTTAACATCCTTCCTGAGAATCTGATGTGGTTCAGAGGAATGATCAAAAAAGGAAGGAAGACAAAGCAGATGGATGGAAGTTCATTGAAGTACAGTTTAAAAACCAACTGGCTGCATCTCTTCCGGCTAAATCTCTTTAGTGTTCTAATCCAAGGTGCTGTGGTATGATCCACAGATGAAGTCTGTCACCTAACAGTTTTGCAATCAAAATGAAAAGACATTCTCTGGCATCATGAGATCTTTCTATATCAAACAAAAAATATATACTGGCCAGTGTTACAAAGCAGGAAAAGAGCAGAAGACCTCAGATGAGTTCTCTTTATTGTCCCAGGGAGATGCTATCATGGAACACAATGGGCATCGTGTTAAAAGAATGCAAAATAGTTACGAAACGCTTGAGAAGATCAAGAAGGATGTGGTAGGAGTCAGATAAATGTAAGTTATATGTAAGCTCCACACTATGAGATGCTGCCTGGACCGCTGTACGGTCAGTTCAATTTAAAGATGCAGCCTGGAAACAAACCTTTCAGACCACGCCAACCACCGATCACCCATTCACAATAGTTACAATAGTTGATAAAAGTGCACGATCCACAATGTGCTACCAATTCTGGAAGATATCCCGCAGCATCATGTTATTTCCATCCTCTATTATCACAACTCCAAATAGTCACTTGCCGCTGTCATTATATTTTTGTTTACATAATTTTGATTAGATTAGAGGTACAGCATTGAAACAGGCCCCTCGGCCCACTGAGTCCATGCCGGCCATTGATCACCTGTTCACACTAGTCGTGTTATCCCACTTTCTCATTCCACTCCCTTCATACAAGAGGCACTTCATAAATACTATTTAACCTACAAACCCGCACATCTTTGGGATGTGGGAGGAAACCAGAGCACCAGGAGGAAACCCACGTGGTCACAGGGAGAACGTGCAAACTCCACTCACAGACAGCACCCAAGGTCAGGATTCAACCTGGGTCCCTGGCATTGTGAGGCAGCAGCTTGACCAGCTGCACATTTTGTTGTTATGTTAACAACTTAGAAAAACCCTTACCCGTGTCTCTTTTATAATACAGGACAATTTACAAAGGAAGCTGCGACTGTGATATAAGGCTGTTCAAACGCTTCGAGCAAATGTTAGATAGCTGTCATCTACTGGCACAATCCACAGCAGATGCCCGATTTACTGCACTGACATTCCTCAGTAATGCTCAAATCATATTGAACTTCACAAACTTGAACTGTTGCACTATTCCTGTGTTGGTGCCAGTTTTGAAACTCGCCCTCCATTATGAAAGGAGTAGGTTTTCTATCTATGAAATCAGCAAAGTGGACTACCATAGTGTGTTACGGAGAGAACAATAGCCCTGTAGATGTTATTAGATCGGCGTGCCACAATCCCGAACAGTCATCCAAAACTATTACCAAAACACAAAGTGCTGGAATAACTCAGCGGGTCAGGCAGCATCTCATTGGGACATAAATTCATACAGTGTGGAAACAGCTCCATCGGACCAACTTGCCTATGCTGACTGACACACTAGTCCCACTTGCGTTTGGCCCATAACCCTCTAATCCTTTACTATCCATGTACCCGCCCTAGTGTCTCACAAAATATTATGATAGTACCTGCCTCAATTTTACTTCGGAGTCACGTGAGTGACTACGTGAAGAGCCCGCTCAGCACGCATGCGCGACATTGCGTTCACGCAGGCAACAGCGACGCAGCGGGAGTTAGGCGCTCCTGCTACAAGCCTGAAGGAAAGGACCGTTAGGTAAGTACTTACCTTCAGTTTAAACTAGCGACTTTGCGTTTGTTTTTGCTCCAGGGGGAGCAAAGCAGCAGAGGGAAGCTCCAGGGAAGGAGCCGACAGTGGAGGGGGGAGAGGCAGCAACGGGACCGCACACGCTGCGGTCCTCAGACACGAGTACTGCGCTGATGCCCAGTCCGCTAAAACAGCTGTCTGACCAACAGCAGCGGACTAGAGGGAAATTCAAAAACCGGCCGGCACCCCTGCAGACTCCCGACAAGGAGACTCGCCGCCGGAGAAACCGCTGAAATGCCGCCCGAAAACGGCAGACAGCTTCTAACAGCAAGGTCAGGACCAACCTCAGGCTGGAGACAGACACGGAAGATGGAATCAGCACTTCAAACAAGGAACAAGAGTGTCTGTTTCTCCAAGCCAGAGGAAGGTTATGGACCTAAAAACTCCAGCGAGACTTGCCTCAGGAGCAGGGGCAAGTCCGCCAAGGGAGCTAACACTCCCACTCCAGTGCCTAACAGCATTGGCCATCTCCCTTGTCGAGGGATTGATGGGGACCAGACTGGACTGGTCAAGAAGAGGGGTCACTGGCTGAAGTTTATCGGGAGTATGCTTGAGGTACAGGATCAGGAAGAGCTGCTGGGTGTGTCCGCTATGTGGCTAAACTACTAGCGAGATGGCTTTTCAGTCTCAACTGATGGCCAGTTTACTACCTGTTCTTTTCAAAAAACCTCTCCAAGACAGGTAGTCATGAGGTGTTGAATTCATCACGCCTCCCCTAAATTGCATTTACTCAAAGTGCCCACGTTATTGGGGGGTACATTGAGCATAGCTTTAAAACCCAAATATCTTAAACTGCGTTTGATATCCCTGACGTCGGTTATCATTTCGCATGCTCATTGCAGAGGGACAGGGTAGTATGGCAAAACAACTGACCCTACTGCTTGCAGTGCTCCGCAACTTCTTAGAAAGTTATAAAACCTGCCCTCAACTTAAAAAAATTACAGGACTGTGAGGATGCTGACCTCTCAACCACAGATTCTGCTAGCTGGCTAAGTTATCAAACCAAGCCTAAAAAACTGGAGAAGTATCCAAAATTCGGCATCTAGAGGGCAGGGTCTGGAATGAGCACCACACAAAACCAGCAGCAGTGCCTCTACGCGTCCACCAGTAGGCGTCCACCTAATAGTACTGGTGTAAGCCCGGGGCCCGCATGCCAATAGTACTGGTGTAAGCCCTGTTTTTTCAGGCCAGGGTCCAGAGCGGGCCCCCTGGAAAAATGTGCCACCCCCAACAACACCATCCCTACGGACAAGGAACCGGAAACCGAAGAGATGAACACACCACGGAACAACAGTGAAATAAGATAAGTATGGTTCCTGCCATCACACAAAAGATGAAGGGTTTGTACTAACAAAGCATTCAAGGATAAAATTAAATTAGATCCCATTCTGCTCGGCCTTTTGGCTAAGATTAGTAGTAACTGCCTTATCAGTTTATATCTGATATGTCCCTTCCCAGGGACCATACAATACCAGTACAGCATGCACCCTAGGGGTCTACCCTCCCACTAATAAGAACATGAGGGACTAGCAACTGGGGGTAATAATTATACAGGGGTCATATAGAAGCCTATATGAACCTTTGGTACCAACTAACCAAGATGGTAATGTCGCCATCATTGATATCAAGGGGTCATAATAAACCCAGTATGAACCTTTGGCTCTAAAAATCCCAACATGGTATCTGTCACACCGTCATTGACTTGCCACTTGAGTATCTTGCCAGGCCACGCTTGGAATATTGAAACTGCCAACCTTTCATTCCAAGCATACTTAATGGTAGACATCAACTTAAAAGATGCAGACTATTCAGTGCCCATTCAAAAAAAAACAACAACAAAAAACTTGGAGATAACTTGGCAGTATTAATTATCGACTATGGCTATTACAGCCAAACTGGTTCTAGATATTCTAACCAGCCCTGACTATATTAAGGAACTATCGTCATGGCATGTTCCAATGATATTAACGACGACTAATCCATGGGTATAGCTATCGCAGCTTTAGCTATTATTCTTGTAGCCGAGCTTGTCATGCAATCCAGATAGATCTACGATTGAAACCATCGCTCTCAGCCTTGACTAAGATCAAGCGGAGTATCTGTTGTTGTTAGTTCTATTTTGACTCGTCCCTTGATAAGGGACCATATATCAATTGATTTGGAACAGGGAGATGTGGAGGGGCTTGCTCCGTCCACTCCACGCATCAACCAGTATTGCAGTACCTTGAAATATAAATCCTCTACTGTTGACTATTTATTCAACACTCTACCCACTTATCCTTAACTTGGCATAGGAGAGTCAGTATGACACAACCTGTAACAATTAATGGTATCTACCTACCATTCAACAGTGGCAAGAGTATTGGGAGTTAGTAGCAGCTGTTCCAGCTACTTAACTTGAACCTTCCATTAAGGCTAGGTGCTAATGTTTAAACTACCCTCACCCAAAACATGGTGGCATATGGACTAATCTGGAGTCGTCATCACTATAGACGCTAGGCGTAAAACCTAGTTTGGAAATTTTGAGTACGCTCTATTGGCAAAGCATATTATCCTGCAGTGCACCATTTTGCATGTTCGTTTATAATTAACAACATCACAGTAGTGACATACACAAACCACTTGGGCAGAATAAATCGATATCATGTGACATTTATTTAACAATTGGAAACTACAGGTCGTCAAAAATATACGCCCATCAGCAAACTTACCTACTAGGTGAGCTAAATACTGTAAACAGACATATTAAACCCAAGTATTGCTGGAATTACAAAGCAATATGGAACACCCGATATCGATTTCACTGTATTCAATTGAATTCTCCACGTACCGATGTATGTCGCAAGAAACCAAATTTGAGGCGGGGCAATGAATTCATTCCCACTGAATTAGGAAGCGTGAGGGGGGAATCTAATCTATGTTTTTCCCCTTTTTTCCTACCTCATAAGGCACTACGGCCTCATCAGTCGGGTACTACGCACATGCCACGATAAATTACACTACTGGATTGCAGATTTGAAAAGACCATCGCTGGGCCTGGATTGCAGAATTGGGAAGACCTCTGCTGGGCCTGGATTGTCAATAGCGCTATCAACACAAGGATAGCATCCCATCGCATATCCACTAGGGAACATACTTGACGAACATCAACAAGTGGGAAGATACCATTCAAATACAGGAACTACATATTCAACTACAACAAACCTGTACTGGAGTTCTGGCAGGTCTTCACCACAATGAAGGATTCAGCCAGAAGTGCTCTGTCAGCCTACTTAACTCGGGCACCAGGACCACAGGCCATAGGGTACCTCCCGCTGGTGATCAAATTTAGGAGAGGTTAATCCCCCAGACCCAGGTACACCCAAATCTGGGATGTCAGTATGGACCTGACGTACCTTAGGGGATGGTCACCAGCCAGGTCCCTCACCCTGGAACAGCCCACCCTGAAGGGACATGCTGATGGTCTTGTCTCAGCACAAAGAGTCCAGTTTCCTCCATCCACTACGATTGGACAATAGGGCCCACTACACCATGTTACATTACCATTAGGGACTGGGCAAACAGAGCAGACCAGGAACATCAGGTCTATTTATGGAATTCCGGGCATACCCACCTGAACCACGGTTATGTGGCCATGATCATATTGAATGGCGGTGCAGGCTCGAAGGGCCGAATGGCCTACTCCTGCACCTAATTTCTATGTTTCTATGTTTCTATTATGTGTCATGACTCACTTATTGAACTACATCGACACAATAAGTAATCCTCGAGGGAGAGAAAAAGCCTTATGGGTCAGCCACAAGAAACGTTATGGTTGGGTGACGAGCCAAACAATCTCAAGTGGCTCAAGCAGGTACTGGGAGTTGCTGGAGTACATATTAACGTGTATAAATCTTACTCCACCAGGACAGCATCCACATCAGTGACTAAGAGGATGGACGTGCCAATGGACCACATCCTGGCTACAGCGGGGTGGTCTAGGGAGTATACGTTCCAAACTTTTATAACAAACCACTGACAGAACCTGTATCGTTTGCAGAAAAAGAATCTGCAAAAAATATATAATTTAAGCCCGGGGGAGCATTTGGTCTTGTTGTTGTTAATAACACCATTATTGTTTTTACAAACAGATTCATGGTTGATTACGATAACATACTTCCTCCCTCGAAAGACTTCGGCAGCGAGTGAAGTATAAACTGTTACACGGTTTGAAATCACAGAGCTTTAAAATCTTCACGTAGTCACTCACGTGACTCCGAAGTAAAATAGTAAGATTAAACGAGAACTTACCAGTTTGAAGTTTGATCTGTATTTTATGAGTTACGATGAGGGATTATGTGCCCTCAGCTCCCACCCTCAATAATATGGGTCAAACTGATAACTAAGGTCTCCTTTTCTTTATTATGTTTATTTCAATAACTGTGTCTGTCTGTGATTCCACACCGCTGCTTTGAAGTATGTCGCGCATGCGTGCTGAGCGGGCTCTTCACGTAATCCCTTATCGTAAACTCCTCATAAAATACAGATCAAACTTCAAACTGGTAAGTTCTCGTTTAATCTTACTATTAACTCTTCTGGTAACTCGTTCCATATACCTGGCACCCTTTGTGTAAAAAAGCTACCCCTTAGTTTCCTATTAAATCTTTCCCCCCTCACCTAAAAACCTATGTCTACTGGTTCTTGATTCCCCGACTCTGGGCTAAAGACTCTGTGCATTTACCCTATCTATTTCTCTCGTGATTTTGTACACTTCTTTAAGATTAACCCTCATCCTCCTGCGCTCCAAGGAATAAAGTACTAGCTTGGCCAACCTCTCCATGAATCTGCGCTGACCATCGATCCCTGCACATCAGCCCGCTAGGGACAATTTACAATTTTTATCAAGGCCAATTAACCCACAAACCCTGGAGGAAACAGGAGCGCCCGGAACAAAAACCCACGTGGTCACTGGGAGAATGTATAAACTCTGTACAAACAGCACCCGTAGTCAGGGTCGTACCCAGGTCTCCATCATTGTAAAGCAGCAGCTCTACCACTGCGCTACTGTACTACTCAGAATTACCCATCATTATATTGACTCGGCTGTGAGGCCAGTTTGCAAAAGAAACATTATGAATTATGTCTTAAATTAATTGAGAGAAAATCATGAAAAACTATTATATGATATGGCGCATCGCCTATATTCACAATTGCAAATCTTTTATGCTTGTTTGACAGATTTCAATCAGATTGCAGTGATATTATTGATATAAACAAATGGAAATGTGATGCCTTTTATGCAACTTTTATCTGCACAGATAGTAAATATGAATGGTGTTACATTTCTTCACCATACTGGTATAGAATTTTGGAAAATAAAACTATTTAGATGTAGGAACAAGTAATTAGATAACCCTGTAAAGAATTTCAACAATGACTGATACACAGGCAGGTTTGAGGACATAAATTGCAGTAAAACTTTATACTTGAAGTTATTTTAACTGGCTAGGAAAAGTGATTGATTAAAAGTACAGCTGTTCATAAAGAGCATGCATTTGTTTAACTATTTGAGTGCTGAAGTGCGAAATAGTTTGTTTAATCTAGAGGTACAGCCTGGAAATAGGTCCTTGTGAGTCCACGCCAACGACACAAATTCTATATAATCTCACTTTCATGCCCACTCTCTACGCACTAGGGGAAATTTACAGAGGGCCAATTAACCTACAAACCCACTGGGTGTGGGACGTGGGAGAAAACTGGAGCACCCGGGTGAAACCCACGCGGGCACATTAAGATTGTGCAAACTCCACACAGACAGCACTTGAGGTCAGGATTGAACCAGGAACTCTGCCGCTGTGAGGATTCTTTAGGATTTTTAAAACTGTCTTTTGTCCAGAACCATATCTTCATTGGTCAATGTTGTATTGCTGTTGGTTTTAATACAAAAGGTTGAAGAGAATGAGTGGCATCAATTTAGAAGTGAAGGTTTCACTCGCTAGTTGGCAGAAACTGTCCACGTCCCGTTACAGTGGTGCATTGTATGGGGAGTTTTGTTTACATTTCTAGTGAATGTTAAAATTCCATGAAATACATGGTTTTGTATGTTGCTTCAAATGAGTAGTGGCATCGTAGAATCATACACCAAAGAATTAGACCCTTCAGCCCAACTCATCCATACGACCAAGGCGTCCCATCTATGCTAGTTCTGCTTGCCTGCATTTGGCCCATAAACCTCTAAACCTTTCCTGTCCATGTACCGTCTATATGTCTTTTAAATTGTGTTATAGTACCTGCCCCAACTACCTCTTCTGGCAGTTCGTTCAACATCCTCTGTGTGAAAAAGTGCCCCTCAGGTTCCTATTAAATTTCTCCACTCTCACCTTAAACCCATGTCCTCTGGTTCTTGATTCCCCTACCCTGGGTGAAAGATAGGGTGCATTCATCCTACCCCCCTTATAAATTCATGTTATAGGAGCAGAATTAGGCCATTTGGCCCATCATGTCTACTCCAAGATTCAATCATGCTGATCCACCTTTCCCACTCAACACCATTCTCCTGCCTTCACCCCATAACCCCTGACACCCGTACTAAATCATGCGTTAATACACCTCTATAAATTCACCCCTCAGCCTCTTGTGCCCCAGGAATAAAGTCCTAGCTTGCCCAACCTCTCCCTGTAGTTTAGTCCCTCGATTCCTGGCATCATCCTCGTAAATCCTCTCTGCACTCTTTCCATCATAATGATATCCTACCCACAGCAGGGTGACCAAACCTGAACACAATACTCCAAATACGGCCTCACCAACATCTTTTACGACTGTAACTTGGTTTATGCTGAGGGATTTATGATTGTGATTGCTGCTTGATTAAGTGCTGACAAGTATTTGATTACAAGAGAAATAACACAGTCAATATAGATTTACCATTCCATTTTTTTCCTTTGCCGCCATTAGCAGAATTATTATTTGCCTAAAAATTAAGTTTACATTTCGTAAACTGACCTAAACTGACCTAAAGAAGGAGGTGTGGTTGGGTCTGTTGAAGAACTTTGAAGTGGTGAAGACCCCCAGGATCTGATAGGATGTATTCTTGTTTATTGAGAGAGGCAAGAGAGGTATTTGCTAGGGCTGGTCCTTCCATGGCTTGTGTTATAAATCCATGGATCTATAGTAAATATTACAGAGAACATAGAACAGTACAGGACAAGACATGGCCCTTTGGCCCACAGTGTCTGTGCCAAACATGATGCCAAGACCATCTCAAGAGTGAAGTCAATAGTGTCTGAGGAAAGGTCTCGACCCAAATGTTCTTTTCTCCAGAGATGCTGTCTGACCCGTTGAGTTACTCCAGCTTTGTGTGTCTATCTTGTGTTTTATTGTCATATGTCCCAAAACGGAACAATGAAATTATTTATTGCGTTAACATAACAGATATGTAAATGTAGTGCTCTGTAAACATCATAAAATCAACAACAAAGTAATATTTTTTTTTCAAACAAGCAAACATTAAAAGTGCAAAGACCTTCACATAATCCATATCCCTCTGGTCGCTACATTTCTATGTGCCTATCTAAAAGTCTCATTAAAACACCCCTATCATATCTACCTCAACCACCACCCCTGGCAACACGTTTCAGGCACTCACTATCGTCTGTAAAAAAAAAGTTGGCCCGTACATCTCCGTGAAACATTACAAACAAAGTGCTGGAGTAACTCAGTGGGTCAGGCAGCATCTCTGGGGGACATGGATAGGTAACGTTTTGATTTGAGACCTTTCTTCAGATTGGTTGTAGAAGGGGAGAAGAAATCTGGGAGAGGGGAGAGCGCAGCCGGTAATAGGTCAACACTGGTGAGGGGAGGTTTAGATAGGCAGATGGTTGTCACAAAGGCCAGAGATAAGAACAAAAGGTGTGAGACAGGGTTGAAGAACTCCGTAATGGGACCATGCCTATTCT
This sequence comes from Leucoraja erinaceus, assembly GCF_028641065.1. Lineage (NCBI taxonomy): Eukaryota > Metazoa > Chordata > Chondrichthyes > Rajiformes > Rajidae > Leucoraja > Leucoraja erinaceus. The sequence continues at coordinate 20,670,509 of NC_073394.1, forward strand.
CTCACCACTAACTCTTGTAACTGGATCCCACAGGCTGTCGATGTGTTGAGAAACTTTCAGCTCTGGTAACCATTTAAACGACAGCATGACCAAAGGATCCAATTTTGTTTCCAATTGTAAGACCATCTCCACCTTACTTCTGCACGGCATTCCGCAATCTTGGAAATATCAACCCATTTGTTCATTAAGTTTGGAGATACAGCATGGAAACAGCGAGTCCACGGTGACCATCAATTACCCTTTCACAGTAGCTCTATGTTATCCCACTCCCTACACACTGGGGGCACTTTTACAGAGGGAAATTAATCTACAAATCCACATGTCTTTGGGATGTGGGAGGAAACGAAGCACCCAGAGGAAACCCACGCGGTCACAGGGAGAACATGCAAACTCCACATAGACAGCGCCTGAAATCAAGATCAAACCTGGGTCTTTAAATGCTGTTAATATACCTGTCTCAACTACCCTCTCTGGCAGCTCATTATATACACCCATATACACCTATGTGAAAAAGCTTGCCCCTCAGGTTCCTTTTCTACATCTTTCCCCTCTGAGACCTATGTCTGGTTCTTGATTCCCCTACTCTGGGTAAAGACTCTGCATTCACCTTATTTATTATAAATATACTGCCAAGCTTATCCTGGTACATTTATCGCAACGCATTATAATTTGTTTACAAATCTAAATATGAAAACTGTGACTGTACAAGACCGCATTTTGGAAGTCCAAAGAGCAGGAGATAATTATAAAACAATATTGGCAGGGGAGGGCAAGTTGTGTACTAGTTAACACTAGTATGTATTTCATTCTATTTCTATACGTGGCCACCCACCATTTGTACAGCTGTCGTACCTATCAAAGATACCAGTCATATGAAACCAGTGCTGGCAAAAGACTTCCTCCACAAAAATTGTTTTTATTTTAAGTAAGAAATACTGGATGATTTGATTGCAACTCCATGTCAAAGCTGAGATACTTCCTGGGACCGAATGGGCAGATTTGGGCCCCATATCTGGGGAAGGATGTGCCAGTATTGAGAGGGTCTGGAGGAGACTTTATTTACAAGAAAGTTTCAGGGATGGACACAAATGCTGGAGTAACACAATGGGTCAGACAGCATCTCTGGAGAAAAGGAATAGGTGATGCTTCAGGTCAAGACCAGACTCTAAAGAACTTGACTCTTGAAGAAAAGTCTCAACCTGAAACATCACCTATTCCTTTTCTCCAGAGACGCTGTCTGACCCACTGATTTACTCCAGGTTTTTGTCTATCTTCAGTTTAAACCAGCATCTGCAGTTCCTTCCCACACAATGAATCGGGGATGGTTCGGTTAATGTACGATGAGCATTTGAGGGTTGTGGGCTTGTACTCGCTGGAGTTTAGAAGGATAATGGGGGAACTCATTGAAACCTATCAAATAGAGAAAGGCCTGGATAGATTAGATGTGGTGAGGATGTTTCCACTAGTGGGAGAGTCTAAGACCAGAGGCCATAGCCTCAGAATAAAAGGATGTACCTTTAGAAAGGAGATGAGGAGGAATTTTGGCAGTCAGGTGGTGGTGAATCTGTGGAATTAATTGCCACAGATGTGGGTGGAGGCCAAATACCTCAGCATTTTTAAAGCAGAGATTGATAGGTTCTTGATTAGTAAGGGTATCAAAGGTTATAGGGAGAAGGCAAGGAAATGGGGTTGAGGGAATGATTGATCAACCATGGTTGAATGGTGGAGTAGACTCAATCAGCTTCATGGCCTAATGCTGCTCCTATGCATGAACATATGCATAGAATTTTGTGGTTTCAATTCATAAGGGTTTAAAGCTGAGAAAAGCAAGGCATATGAATGATCATTTGATGCTAATTCTCTTATTCATTCATTGCTCACATTGCCAGCATTTATTGACCATCCCAACTTGGAACAATAGTGAAGAGGGTCTGAGTCCAAGGTCACATTAGTAAGATCAAGTAATTATCTAAGATTTCCCAGTCTGAAGAATATGTGGGCAGCACTGTCGCGCAGTTGTTGCCTCACAGCGCCAGAGACCCGGGTTTGATTTCCACGCTGGGTCTTTAAAGTAGTGTATTGAAGATCAATGGTCGGCGTGAACACGGTGGGCCAAAGGACCTGTTTCCACTGTATCTATTAAAAAAAAGCACCAATCCAAATAGCACAGTTTCAGGGCAGAGTGCAGTAAACATTGTCACATACATTATGCTACCCATTTTATTTAAATGGTTCTTCCAGATTGTTGCATGTACAGGAATGTATTCTGTGTTTCATTAGCCAGTGCCAAATTCTATCGATGTATTGTAGCTGGTACCTTGTGCAAAACCTTGTGCAGACAAACGTAAGTCAAAGAGTCTTACAGCGTGGAAACAGGCCCTTAGGCCTAACTTGCTCACACCAACCAACATGTCCCATCTACACTTTGCCCACCTGTTTGCATTTGGCTTATGTCCCTATAAACCTATCTAATCCACGCACTTGTCTAAATGTTTCTTAAACATTGCGATAGTACCTGCCTCAAATACCTCCTCCGGCAGCTCGTTCCATACACCAACCAACTGTCCTTTGTGTAAAATAGTTACCCCTCAAGTTCCTATTAAATCTTTCCCCCCTCACCTTGAACCTATGTCCTCTGGTTCTCGATTCCCCTTCTCTGGGCAAGAGACTGTGTGTCTACCGGATCTATTCCTCTCATGAATTTGTACACCTCAATGCACCTCTATAAGATCAGTCACAGACATATAAAGACATGGAGTCTCACATATGGGTAGCAGATCCTCACTAAATCGAAGAATAAGGTTGTGTATTGTGGCAGGACACAAACTAAATGCACCGTGAAGTTTGAATGATGTCATTGCACTTTTAGTCATATATTCTGTGTAATTACATAACATGCCATGAAAATTGTTAAAATCCTTTCAAATTATGTCATGGCAAAATAAGATGGAAGGATGTAAACAGTTCTAGGAAATAGCAAGCGTAACCCATTCCCTGCCATTCCTACACAAGAGAACATACTGTTTAAAATTAGATCTTAAAGGGGATCTTTTTAAGAAGAAAATATTAAATTATTAGGCATAGATTATGTGGACAATCAGAAGATTTTTTTCCCCAGATTGGAAATCTCAAAGACTAGAGGACATAGCTTGAAGGTGAGAGGGGCAAAGATTTCAAAAAAAGGACAAAGGAGATATGCAGGACAAGTTTTTTTTTAAGACAGTGGATGGTGAGTGCCCGGAAAGCGCAGTCAAGATTGGTGTTGGAGGCAGATATAATAGTGGCGTTTAAGAGGCTTTTGGACAAGCGCATACCTGTAGATATGCAGGGAATAGAGGATATGGATCTTGTGCAGGGACAGGTGATTAGTTCAACTTGGCATCATGTTTGGCATGGACATTGCGGGCTACGTAAATACGTAAGTTATTGTTCTTTAGATCAGTGGCATTGGCAATCTTGCATATTATGGTGTAATTTTTTAACATTTGGTGCACATTTACATGGAGAAAAAGTCCTATATTAACTTAAAATCTTGTTGAAAATTCAGGAATTAAGTTTCCTAATGACGACAATTTGCCAGTGATCAATACTGTTTATCCTTGGACCTGTGAAGATAAACACATAAGCTAAGAAATTTAGAGTTAACTGCTTTACATTCAGCAAGGTTATGCGGGTGAATTGTGGTGCAGTGATAGAGTTGCTGCCTTACAGTATCAGAGACCCGGGTTCGATCCTGACTACGAGTGCTCTCTGTACGGAGTTAGTACATTCCCCCAGTGACCATGTGGGTTTTCTCCGGGTGCTTCAATTTCCTCACACGTTCCAAAGACGTACAGGTTTGGAGGTTAATTGGTTTCTGTAAATTGCCACTAGTGTGTAGGATAGAACTAGTGTACGGGTGATCATGGGTTGGCATGTCGCCACGCTGCATCTCTAAACTCGGTGGGCCAAAGGGCCACTAAACAGTGAACACATTCAAACAGAGACTAAATAAAATTTGATGGGAAAAGATGTGCCAGGTAACTTTCAAACAATGAGATTGTAATCAAACTTTGCTCTTCTAGTCGACATTAAAATAAATCAGAAATTAATTTCACTTTCTGTATAATGTCCCGTATTTGTTGTAATTTCTTGCTGTAAAACGCAGGAAAAAGTTTACAAGACCAAAATGTCGTATCAAACCAGCATTTACTCACATATTATTCAAATTTTATTAGAGAGGAAAATATTAGGGACAGATTGGTTGAAAGTGATGGGTTGCCGGACTTTCAGGGTGATGTTACTTTAAACAGTGCTCATGACTCATTCATTCTCGTCAAGTCCGCTTGTGACACATTGCTTCCCGCTATGCCTTTCAATTAGGCAATGACTAATCCTGAAACTGTGACATCAATTACTGAACCGTCTACCCTGGTGTATGTAGGGCATGGTGATTCGAACAGTGAAGTCTCTGCCCAAACACATGGAAGGAATTCGATAGGAACAACCTTCCACGACCCTCTACTTCCGACCAAAAAGCTAACTATGTATCCAGTTAGATCGCAGCTTTCCTCTACAATATACAGTATTTACAATATTATCTTACAGCATTGTAGCATTACAACATTACAATTACAGAGAAAGTGCAGATTTAAAAAGTGCAAGGTTTGCAAAGAGGTAGGTTGGAAGATCAGGACTACACCCCAGTTTATGGAAGGGCCGTTCACTAGTTTAGTTTAGTTAGGTTTAGAGATACAACGTGGAAATGGGCCCTTCGGCCCACCGAGTCCATGCCAACCACCGATCCCCGCACACTAACAGTATCCTACACAGACTAGGGGCAATTTACAATTTTACCCAAGCATATTAACCCGCAAACCTGTAGGTCTTTAGAATGTGGGAGGAAACAGGAGCACCCGGAGAAAACTCATGCAGGTCACAGGGTGAACATATAAACTCCGTACAGACAGCACCCATAGTCAGGATTGAACCCGGGTCTCTGGCGCTGAAAGGCAACAACTCTACTGCTGCACCACCGTGCTGCCACTAGTGGTAGGTGAACTTATGTTGTGCTTCTGTTCACGCTGGTATAAGATAACAGAATCCATCAAATGATGTCAGTATTTGCAGTCAAACTCAGGTGCCTGAAGAAAGATAAAGAACAGCTAGACACAAAATGCTAGAGTAACTCAACGAGACAGGCAGCATCTCTAGAGAGAAGGAATGGGTGACATTTCGGGTCAAGACCCTTCGTCAGACTGACGTCACCAGTCTGAAGAAGGGACTCGACCAGAAATGTCACCCATTCCTTCGCTCCAGAGATGCTGCCTGTCCCGCTGAGTTACTCCAGCATTTTGTGTCCACCTTCGATTTAAACCAGCATCTGCAGTTCTTTCCTACACAAGATAAAGAGCTGAATGTGTTTTACATTAAGTACAACCTACCATGATCTGGACCCTGGTATTGAACTTGGCAAGATAGAGAAACCCCAGCCAGTGTTTGAATCAGAATCAGCACAGTTGTAAGATCTAGAGAGCTAAATTAGAGATGCATGTGGTAAAGGATATAAATACCTAGAAGTAACTCTAACCTTGCAGACACAGCCTGAATATCTCTGCTATGACTGTATCCTGCTGCCTTTTCCCAGCAGTGAACACAATCATTCCGATTCCTGCTAATAATAATTGCTGCGTAGCTTTGTGGAAAGGATTTGGCTAATCATGACATAGATAAAATCCCACTGGTATGGCAAAGTTTGTGTTATTGTGGCTGAATAGATGTTTAAGGCTGTGGTTCAGGAGTGAGATTAATCTTTCCACCGGCAGAGAACATTTCCAACCACCTCCGAAGGGACAAAACATTGTCCATCGCATGACGGATGGCTTCACCAAAGCAATCGTCAGATGTTCCTCGTCTTCTCAAGAAGTCTTTCCTAGCTCGACAGCCCAGCGTTGCGGAATGTTGTAGTTCTGTGTTCTCCTCTCATTCTTGATAGATTTTGAGGGATATGGGCCAAGCACAGGCAGGTGGGACTAGATAGATGTGGCATCTTGATCAGCATGGGGAAATTGGGCCGAAGGGCCTGTTTCCACTCTTTGACACTCCAATGACTCTTCCTCCCAATGATGACCTGAAGAGCAGCATAGCAACACAACATCAAAAATGTTCAGGCAACGCCGCGGCACAGCTGGTAGAGCCGCTGCTTGACAGCGTCAGAGACCTGGGTTCGATCCTGACCTCGGGTGCTGTCTGTGCGTGGAGTTTGCACGTTCTCCCCGTGACCATGTGGGTTTCCTCCCACATCCCAAAGGCATGCGGTTTTGTAGGTTAATTGGCCCTCATGTAAAATTGCCCCTGGTTTGTAGGGAGTGGATTAGTAAGTGGGATAACATAGAACTAGTGTGAGCGGGTGATCGATAGTTGGCGTAAGCACTACATTTTTGTTTTTTGTTTTAGTTGAGTTGATTGTCACGTGTTGAAGTTTAGAAGGATGAGGCGGGACCTCATTGGAATGTGCCAAATAGTGAAAGGCTTGGAGATAATGGATGTGGAGAGGATGTTTCCACTAGTGGGAGAGTCTAGGACTAAAGGTTATAGCCTCAGAATTAAAGAACGCTCATTTAGGAACACTCAGGAGGAATTTCTTTAGTCAGAGGATGGTAAATCTGTGGAATTCTTTGCCAATGTATATTTTCATTTGTCAATGGATATTTTTAAGACAGAGATAGATAGATTCTTGATTAGTACGAGTGTCTTTATGGGGAGAAGGCAGGAGAATGGGGTTAGGAGGGAAAGATAGATCAGCCATGAATGAATGGCGGAGTAGCCTAATGCTGCTCTTATCACTTATGACCTTATGTGTACTGAGGAACTGTGGAAAGCTTTTTATTACTTGCTGACCAGTCAGCAAAAAGACGATACATGATTATAATCAAGCTGTCCACAGAAGGTAGACACAAAATGATGGAGTAACTCAGCCGGACAGGCAGTGTCCCTGGAGAGATGGAATGGGTGACATTTTGGGTCGAGACCCTTCTTCAGACTGACAGAAGGACCTGATTCCATGCTGTTTCTCTAAACTAAAACTGAACCTGTGCAGTCCTAATAATAATAATAATAATAATAATAATAATCTTATTTATATAGCACATTTTTAGTCAACTTGCATTGACCCCAAAGTGCTTCACATAATTACATTACATTTACACACAGGCAAAGGTGGGTGAAGTGTCTTGCCCCAAGGACACAACGACAGTATGCACTCCAAGCGGGATTCGAACCGGCTACCTTCCGGTCGCCAGCCGAACACTTAGCCCATTGTGCCATCTGTCGTCCTACACAAAAACAGTGGAAGAAAATGATGCAGTTTTGGAAATAAATCATCAAATTCAAAACAGCATGAGTGTACAAAATCATGAGAGGAATAGAGCAGTAGATGCACAGTGTCTTTTACCCAGAGTAGGGGAATCGAGAACCAGATGACATAGGTTTAAGGTGAGGGGCGGGAAAGATTTATTAGGAACCTGAGAGGTAATGTTTTTACACAAAGGATGATGGGTATATGGAATGAGCTGCAGGAGGAGTTAGTTGAGGCAGTGACTATCACCTTGTTTCAGAGAAATTAGGTAAGTACGGGGATAAGAAAGCTTTAGAGGGATATGGGCCAGTGGAACCAGCGTTGTTGGGGCACCATTGCCAGAGTGAGCAACACCGGAAATTGGAGGAACAGCACCTCATATTCCGCCTGGGTTGCTTGCGTCCGGTTGGCATGAACGTTGAATTCTCCCAGTTTTGCTAGCCCTTGCTGTCTCCTCCCCTTCCTTAACCCTCGAGCTGTCTCCTCCCATCCCCCCGCCCTCGGGCTCCTCCTCCTCCCTTTTTCCTTCCTTCTCCCCCCCACCCCCCATCAGTCTGAAGAAGGGTTTCGGCCCGAAACGTCACCCATTTCCTTCGCTCCATAGATGCTGCTGCACCCGCTGAGTTTCTCCAGAATTTTTGTGTACCTTTGATCTTCCAGCATTTGCAGTTCCTTCTTGAACACTTTGTTGGGGCATATGGGTTGGTGTGGGCAAGTTGGAGTAAAGGGCCTGATTTCACGCTGTATATCTCCTCTCCTCCAGTTACTCTGTTTCTTTTCCCTCTTTTGTACACTCATCGCCCATCCCCACGACACCCATTTCCATTTTTTTTATCCCCCCCCCCAACCCCTTCCACTCATATCCCACCCTCCGGCTTTACACTTCACTCCCCATCTATTCTAATCTCTCACATTTGTATCTACTTTTCACCCCCTGCCTTTGTTATGTACTCCACCTATCTGCCAATCTAACCCCCCCCCACCTTGCCCCTCATCTGTATCCATGCATCACTTGCCAGTAGAGGACACAAAGTGCTGGCGTAACTCAGCGGGTCAGGAAGCACCTCTGGAGAGCATGAGATGGTAACGTTTTGGGTCGAGACCCTTCTTCAGACTGATCCTTTGCCAGTCTTTGTCCTACCCCATCCTCTCTTTTCCAGCTTTCTCTTCCCTACTCCAATCAGTCTGAAGAAGGGTCCCAACCTGAAACATCGCCTATATCCATGTTCTTCAGAGATGCTGCCTGACGTGCTGAGTTGCTCCAGCGTTTTGTGTTTTGTTCCTGGGCTGCTGGTTCATGCAAAGAACCATCATTTTCCAGAACTGGAGGTTACCTAAAGAGAAAAATATTTCCAGCAAATGGAAGAATTTCCCTTCAGTTTGAGCAACATATTTGTCATGGTATTGGTTTCCAGTGCATGGATTCTGACTGCAATATATTATTACAAACAGCTCGGGTTTAAGGGCGAGGTTCAGGAGAAATAAAATTCAACTTCCAAAATACTGCCCACCTACCCCACACCCCACGTAACCCCAACTCTTCCAAGACCTGATTGCCAAAGAAACGGGGCAACATAGAAATAAACTAACTTTAGGGGGGTGGGAAGAAAAGTTGGCTGCTTCTCCCCGAACAAACTCCAGCAGAGCAGTGGTAGAACAGCGTGGTAATTGGGGAATTACAGTTGTTAGTCACAGAAAATAAGTTACAGTTGTGGGTCAGGGACCTGAGGTCATGGCACAGGAAGCAAAATTGTAATTTAGAGGCTGTGAGGAACACAGAGTGTACACATTACTGTTCCGTTACTGAAGACAACTTGACACCTGTTCTTGTGGACAGAGTCCCGTCCATGGAGAGACATGTAGAACAGCATTCAAACGCTGGGCCTTGTCCAGATTCATGGATGAGGAACACAAAATACTGGAGTAACTCAGCGGGCCAGGCCGCATCTCTGAAGAGAAGGAATGGGTGACTTTTTGGGTCGAGGCCCTTCTCCAGACCGAGTCAGGGGAGACGGCAGTGTAGAGATAAGGAAGTGTGAGGTGTGAAAATGAGACAAAGGGGGTAGAGATCAAGGACAATGTGGAATAGATCATTGTCAGCAAGGGGAAAGTCACAACAAAGCAAACAGAGATAAAATGTAAACAATGACAGTCAGACTAGTCGGAGAACTGGGAAGCATGAGGGATGGAGAGAGAGGGAAAGCAAGGGTGTCTTGAAGTTAGAATTGAAGCTAGAATAAAATTGATTAGAGCTTTTGCTGTGTGTGTATGTGTGTGTGTGTGTGTGTGTGTGTGTGTGTGTGTGTGTGTCAGTGTGTGTGTGTCAGTGTGTGTGTGTCAGTGTGTGTGTGTGTGTGTGTGGGTGTTTGTTTGTATGAACCTACTGATCTCCCAGTTGCTCAACACTTTAACAACCCCCTCCCAATCCCACACTGACCTTTCCGTCCTGGGCCTCCTCCATTGTCAGAGTGAGGCCCAGCACAAATTGGAGGAACAGCATGTCATATTTTGCTTAGGTAGCTTACACCCCATTGGTATGAACGTTGACTTCTCTAACTTCCAGTAGCCCTTGCTTTCCCTTTCTCTCCATCCCCTTCCCTTCCTAGTTCTCCCATCAGTCTTACTGTCTCCGACTACATTTTATCTCTGTACCGCCCACTCCCCTGACTGTCCTGTTCTATGTTCTATGTTCTATGTGAGTGAGTTATCTCCTGGCCAGATCTACCTCACATCCTGTAGGACTCTTGTTTTAAACCCCTGCTTAATCCAAAGAGGTGATCTGTTGCAGTGAGGATCAGTAAGGCAAAAACTGTACTGTAATTAGAATCACAGTCATACAGTATCAACTTGTCTTTGGCCCAACCTGCCCACACCGACCAATATGTCCCATCCATACTAGCCCCACTTGCCTGCATTTGGCCCTTATCCCTCCAAACCTGTCCTATCCCAGTACCTGTCTAATTGCTTCTTAAACATTGTAATAGAACCTGCCTCAACAACCTGCTCCGGCACACGCCACCACATTTGTGAGAAAATGTTACCCCTCAGACTCCTATCAAATCTTTCATCCTTCACCTTAAACCTATGTCCTCTAGTTCTCGATTCCCCTGCTCTGGGCAAGAGACTCTGTGCCTCTACCCGATCTATTCCTCTCCTGATTTATACACCTTTATAAGATCATCCCTCATCCTCCAGCGCTCCAGGGAACAGTCCCAGCCTGCTCAACCTCTCCCTATAGCTCTGACCCTCGAGACCTGGCAACAAGATTTACCTTGTAAATCTTTTCTGCACCCTTTCCAATTAGACAGCATCTTTCCAACAACATGATGCCCAGAACTGAACAAAATGAACCCTTCTGACTACAGTCATAGCGCCTAGGTATCATGCGGCAAGGAAACTGGCATAGAACATCGAACAGCACACGAATCTTGCTGACAGTCGGCATTTCAGAGCTGGTTCATGTGATCAGGTGTTGGAACATAGAACACAGAGCAGAACACAACATGGGAACAGGCTATTCAGCCTAACTTGTCCAACCAAGATTCCCCATCTACGCGAGTCCCACCTGACTGTATTTGGCCTCTATCCCTCTAAATCTTTCCTATCCATAAAACATAAAAATTGGCCACAGCACACAGAACAGTACAGCACAGGAACAGGCCCTTCAGCCCACAATGTCCGTGCCCAACATTATGCCAAGTTATAATAATCTCCCCTGCCTACACGTGAACCATACCGCTCCGTTCTCTGCATATCCATGTACCTATTCAAGATCCTCTTAAATGCGCTTTCGCCCCTCATCCATGCCATCCAAGATGCCCCATCTACTCCAAACTCTCGGCTTGAAAATATGCATTTCCAATGGGAAGAAAAATGGGTTAGGCAACAATTTCCTTTCAATGATTCGGCATTGGACCAATACGTTGCCACGGTCAATGGAGGCATTAGAGGTTTGAAGAGCAAAGTAAATGTACAAATTGGCGGTGAATAAAGAATGGCACAGTCATATTGAGTTAACCTATGATGAGCGTTTGTCGGCACTGGGCCTGTACTCGCTAGAGTTTAGAAGAATGAGGGGTGACCTAATTGAAACATACAGAATTGTGAAAGGCTTGGATATAGTGAATGTGGAGAGGATGTTTCCACTAATGGGAGAGTCTAGGACTAGAGATCATAGCCTCAGAATTAAAGGACGTTCCTTTAGGAAGGAGATAAGGAAACAAAATTTTAGGCAGAGGTGGTGAATCAGTGTAATTCTTTGCCACAGACGTCTGTGGAGGCCAAGTCAGTGAATATTTTTAAGCAGAGATAGATAGATTCTTGATTAGTACATGTGTCAGAGGTTATGGGGAGAAAGCAGGAGATTGGAGTTAGGAGGGATAGATAGATCAGCGATGATTGAATGGTGGAGTAGACTTGATGGACCGAATGGCCTAATTCTACTCCTTTTCCTTATGACCTTATACAGACCCTTCGGCCACCCTGTCCGTGATGACCAAGATGCCCTAACTAAGCCAGTCCCATCTTTCCGTGTTTGGCCCATATCCCTCTAAACCTTTCCAAATCATTAACCAGACCAAGTGTCCTTTGGTGTTTTGATAGTACCTGCCTCAATTACCTCTTCTGGCAACTCGTTCCATATACCCACCTAAGGGAAAATGTTGCCCCTCATGGGTTCCTATTAAATGTTTCCCTTCTGACCTCAAACCTATGTCTGGTTCTTCCCCTTCCCCTTCCACTTCCCTTTTCCCCTTTCCTGGGTAAAAGTCTAATTCACCCTATCTTGTCCCGTCATGATTTTATACACTGCTCTCAGTAAGAATGTAATTGTTCTGTTTTGACAATATGACAATAAAATCTCTTGAGTTTTAAAGATCATCCCTCATCCTCCTGTGCTCCAAATAAAGTCCTAGCCTGCCCAACCTCTCCCGATAGCTCAGGCCCTTGAGTCCCTCATGTTGAATGATGCAAATATGAATTTTAATTATTCATTCAATTAAACAGCCGTTTAGTCCACGCGTTCAAAATAATGTTAAAGTGTTGGTGTAGTTACAAATGCTCCAATATACAAAGCCGCCACAGTGGCGCATTGGTAGTTGCTGCCTTACAGCACCAGAGACCCGGGTTCGATCCTGTCTAGGGCTGCTGTATGTAAGGTGTTTGTACGTTCTCCCTGTGACTGCATGGGTGCACTGGTTTCCTCCCACACTCCAAAGAAATACAAAGACATACAGACATACATCACTAGTCGGCACGGACCTGTTTTGGTGCTGTACCTCTAAAGTCTAAAGTCTGTTGTTATGAACAGAAAATACTTCCATTTATTTAGTTTTTAAATATATTCAGACAACGACATCTTAGATCCAGCAAAAATGTAACAAAAATAAAGAGCTTTCATGAGGAAGGGCTGGCAGGATGATTTGTGCTGATAAAGTTACCATTTGTGAAGATAGATGGAATGTGAAATGCACCATGAAGAAATACAGTAGCATTTTCTTCCTCCTTCTTGTAAGTGGAGGCCAATATGTTAACTTATTCACCTCCGCCCCCTTCTCGAGCCACACTTGCTAATGAGAGACTTCAGGGAAGAGGTGAAAGAAGCCGTTAAAGCCATGAAAGTAGTCCATCTGGAGTTGCAAGCAGCCCTCCCTACAGAGAGCCCGACGCCACAAAATGACTCAAATAATCGCCCAGGGTGAGAACAACTCACCTAAATGCCACTTTGCAAGCAGTATGAAATCAGCAAATGAATAGGTCAGCTTGTTGTGAAGTGAATCACCAGTTGTCGCGTGGGCCATTTATTTGTAGGCAGTATTTAGAGCGGCACAGTGGTACAGCGGTCGAGTTGCTGCCTTACAGCGCCAGAGACGCGGGTTCGATCCTGACCTTGGGTTCTGTCTGTACGGAGTTTGTACGCTCGCCCTGTGACCGCTTGGGTTTTCTCCGGGTGCTCCGGTTTCCTCCCACACTAAAGACTTACAGGTTTGTAGGTTAATTGGCTTCTATAAATTGTCCCTATTGTGTGGGATAGAGAAAGTGTACGGGGTGATCGCTGGTTGGCGTGGATACGCTGGGCCGAAGTGCCTGTTTCCGCGCTGTATCTCTAAAGTTTAAAGAATCGTCAACCTCAGAGGAGAAATAATATATCGGGCCACAGAGACATACAGTATGGATCCAGGCCCTTCAACCCAACTCGTCGAAGGATGCCCCATCTAAGCTAGTCCCTCCCCTCGTTTGGCCCATATCCCTCTAAAACCTATCCTATCCATGTAGCTGTCCAAATGTATTTTAAATGTTATTATAGTATTTGCCTCAACTACTTCCTCTGGCAGCTTGCTCCATATAATCACCATCCTATGGGTGAAAATGTTGCCCCTCAGGTTCCTATTAAACGTTTTCCCTCGCATCGTAAGCCTCTGTCCTCTGGTTCTTGATTCCCCTACCCTGGGTAAAATACTCTGTGCACTCACTATATAGAAGCAATTACCCTCCTGCTCTTGTACACCTTTATAAGATCACCCACAGCCTCTTGTGCCCGAAGGAATAAAGTCCTACTTACCCCACCTCTCCCTGTAGTTTAGTCCCTTGAATCCTCAACATGCATTGACCCTATCAATTCCCCTCATGACTTAATACAGTGACTTAACAATTTAATAAATGTATTTCTACACACTTGTACGGTATCCAAGATGTGCTTATGGAATGCAAATCTTGTACTGAATTGCATGCAAAAATGAATTTTGCTGTACCTCAGTACCTGTGACCAGGTCCAAGGATATAGAATCTATTACTTCATGGCGTGTGAACAGGGAACCTTTCTCACGTCCTTTTCATTTTTGCACTTGTCAGGTTTTGACTCATGTGGGAATTCTGGTTTGAAGATGCAACAATGAATCATTCGGAAAAAAAACTTGGAAAATGGACAGAGACAGTTGTAATGTGTTTTCCAAATTATTTCAGCCTCTTGGCACAACCATGTGGTGGGATCGACACAAAATGCTGGAGTAACTCATCGGATCAGGCAACAATTCTCGAGAGGGTGGCACAGTGACACAGTGGTAGAGTTGCAGACTTACGGCGCGGACTCGGTGGGCCGAAGGGCCTGTTCCCGCTCTGTATCTCTAATGTAAAGTAAAAAGAATAGGTGACGTTTTGGGTTGGAACTCTTCTTCAGACTTTGTATTTTCTTCCTACATTCGGTGTAAATCAGCATCTGGAGTTCCTTCCATTTGAGTTTAAGTTTTGAGGTTAGTTTATTGTCACCGAGGTACAGTGAAAAGCTTTGTTGTGTGCTAATCAGTCAGCGGAAAGACAATACATGATTACAATCGAGCCATACGCAGTGCACAATATATTTCTTCCATAGATGCTGCCTGACCCACTGAGTTATACCAGCATTTGGTGTCTATCTTGTGTATAAACCAGCATCGGCAGTGCCTCCCTACACATGTGGCTGGATAACAGGTTGCTGGGGAGGTGGTGAATCACAACCTAGAGAAAGGAATTTTCTGAACGACAGGGGCAAGGAATACCAGTGGCCAATCAGGAATCAGCTTGCAGTGGTGTCAAATATATCTCGATATTATCTGCAGCCGCTCACGTTTCATTCCATGCCTGATTCACATATTTATCAATCATATCAGTAGTTTAAAGAGATTACGGGGGAATGGGGAACTATTAATGATGCACAATCTGAATAATACAGACAGATCATTCGCACTTTTGCAGAAGATAGTTTAATTTCATGACAACATTGACTGAAAGTCGTTCTGTGGGGACTGTGTGTTTTGTGTTGGGGCACAGTTGTGAAGGATTGCCAGAGCACAAGGCCGATGCCGTTACTCTTGAGCTGAACTTGAATTGTGCAAGTCTGTTTTTCGCAAATCTCCAGCTCTTTTTTTCGGGAAGAAAGATTGGATTTCCACCAACCAGCAGCGGTTTTACAAGCTGTCACAACAAATCCTTAATCCGGTGTAAAATGATTTTACGATTGCCTGGAAAGCGAGGTGTGAAAGTGGCGTGACAGATGGGATTGAATGAGCCTCTTAGGGGAAGTTACAGTATATCGAGCTTTATAAGTCAGTTCACATGAGCACGGGTCTACCCTGGTGTCAAAGGTGAGGGAAGGAGTGGTACTCACACCGCTAAGTCGTTCTGGGCCCAGCTGCGAGCTGAGGCAAGGTTCAGAGCAAAACAAAACCTTTTAACTAGTAGCCCCGAGTAATTGGCAGCGTTGAGTTGAACGACCAAGATGTAAGTACGTGGTGCAGAATCTTCCTATCTGTCATCGCGCCTCGCTTTATTTGTCTCCGCTCCGCTCCCGGAGGCCAGCCTGCCCATGTCTCTGTATGTGGTGCCAGCGAGCCTCTGGCATCGTGCCCACTCCAAACAGCATGCAGGCAGGATGGCGCCTGCTCTACTTAAAAACAATACTTCATCTTTTACATCACCAGGGGCTCGCGGATTAATTTCACAACCAAACCGGCTCCTGAAGGAACACACGATCTTTCCTAAGGGATTTTTTTTGTTAAAAGACACAAAGTGCACAAAGTAACTCAGCCGGTCAGGCAGCATCTCTGGAGGATGTGCATAGGTGACATTTTGAGTCGGGTCCCTTCACCAGCTCAGCGGGTCAGGCAGCATCTCTGGCGGATATGGATAGGCAACGTTTCGGGTCATTCCTCAAACTAAAGATCCATATCTCTCCATTCCATATCTGCATATCCATGTGGCTATCCAAAAGCCTCTGCACTTCCTTATGTCTCCCTAGAAAAGTATAGCTGAGGAATAGGACCTTAGATCCACAATGTCTTTCTATGGGTTATTGATTGGGGACGATCAACCATGATCACAATGAACGGCGGTGCTGGCTCGAAGGGCCGAATGGCCTCCTCCTGCACCTATTTTCTATGTTTCTAAAACTTGATGTCAAGATAAGCCACCTCCTCTACCTGTATGTGATCCACATCCACCCATTCCCTACACATTCATGTGCCTATCCTAAAGCATCCACTGTCATATCCTCCACCACCAACACTTCAGATGGCACGTTCCAGGCACAATCCATAACTTGTTCAAGTCGGAAAGTAGAAAATTGAGGAGAGAAGTCATAAGGGTGGTGAATCTGTAGATTTCATTGTCATCTACATTTCATTGTAGATTCTTGATTAGTACGGGTCAGAGGTTATGGGAAGAAGGCAGGGCCAGGAGGGAGAGATAGATCAGCTATGATTGAGTGGGCTGAATGGCCTAATTCTACTCTTATTACTTGTGAACTTATGAAGCTCTTTAAAACTCTTGATAAAGTGTTGACAGTCTCCATATCAGACTTCCATCCGCAACTTAATTGCTTGTGGTATTTCCCCTTTAATGCAATTCCTTCCTGTGGAGAGTTCTATCCCTTTTTATTCCTTCGTGTGATGAGGTTTCGAAAACATGCAGCCAGTTATAAATAATTCGATGCTCCCAATTAAAATAATGGTTTGTGAGGACTATTTTGCTGCACATTTTATTAGGGCTACCATCTAAGGAGACAACCATAGTTAATTTTAAAAGGGGAGTAACTAAAATTGCTTTGGTTGCAGCAGAATATAATGATTCAGCTTTTTTTCTTTGTGTTTGTATTCGAAGAATGTACAAACATTCTCAGCATTGGAGTGCACTAGCTCAATTGACTTACTGATGCCTCCTAATACCCCATTCACTGGTGCCCTCCCCTAATGCACTATTTACAGGTGCCCTCCCCTAATACATTTACTGGTGCCCTCCCCTAATTCCCCATTTACTGGTGCCCTCCCCTAATACATTTACTGGTGCCCTCCCCTAATTCCCCATTTACTGGTGCCCTCCCCTAATACATTTACTGTTGCCCTCCCCTAATTCCCCATTTACTGGTGCCCTCCCCTAATATCCCATTTACTGGTGCCCTCCCCTAATTCCCCATTTACTGGTGCCCTCCCCTAATACATTTACTGGTGCCCTCCCCTAATTCCCCATTTGCTGGTGCCCTCCCCTAATACACCATTTACTTGTACATGCTTGGCGTACACACACAGGGTGGGAGATTGCAACTTCACGTGGTCCACCCAGTTTCGAATGCAAACGACCTGGTGTGCACAATCAAATAAGATCAAATAGAACAAGCTGTCCTACAACTTTAGGCTGTGCAAGACATAGGCAAGAAGAAGACCAAATGCACCACACAGCTGCCCACCATATTACATAGACAAACTCAGATGAAGTTACATGGGATCCAGAATTTGTTGTTTGATACAAAAACATTTAGTGCAAAATAAAGTCCAGTGAATGCCACTATAGTACCTGCCTCCACCACTATCCCTGGCTGCATGTTCCAGGCACCCACCACCCCTCTATGTAAAAAAACATGCCTTGTACGTCTCCTTTGAACTTTGAACCTCTCATCTTAAAGCTACGCTCTCTAGTTTTAACCTTTCCACTCTGGAGACGAATAGGACTTAGTGCCTACCTTAAACTTAGGCCAAAATTATATATTTAATAGGAGGGACACAAGAAACTGCAGATGCTGGAATCTTGGGCAAAACACAAAGTGCTGAAGTCGGTTGGGCAGCATCTGTGGAGGTAGCAGAAAGATGATGTTTTGGACCAGGACCCTTCTTCAGATTTTTGTTTAAAACACTGGTCATTTCAACACGACATATAGTTCAGTCTGCTACCAATATCTAATCCTCTTCTATGCCCAGCCCCTTGCCACCACAGATACTGTGATTAATAATAGATTTTACTAAACATTGGTCTGAAAGAGGTCAAAGCAAATTAGGCCTTTGTTAAACGTAATAAAGTGGTTGAATATTCTTTGATCTACCCTGACCCCTGATTTCACATGTAAGAAGGAACTGCAGATGCTGGTTGAAACCGAAGATAGACACAAAAAGATGGAGTAACTTTGGAGAGAAGGAATGGGTGACGTTTTGGGTCTCAACCCGAAACGCCACTCATTCCAACTCTCACGAGATGTTGCCTGTCCCATTAAGTTACTCCAGCTTTTTGTGTCCATCCCTGATTTCTCAGAGAATGGTGGGTGCCTGGAAAGCTATACCAGGGATGGTGATGGAGGCAGAGACACTTGGAGAGTTGCGTGCAGTTCTGGTCGTTCCATTACAGGAAGGATGTGTTCTTAAGGTATAGGAGCAGAATTAGGCCATTCAGCCTATCAAGTCTACTCCGCCATTCAATCATGGCTGATCTTTCTTTCCTTCTCAACCCCATTCTCATGCCTTCTTCACACAACCCTTGACACTCTTACAAATCAAGAATGGGCTTGTACACTCTGAAGTTTAGGATGAGAGGGTATTTCATTGAAACATATAAGATTGTTAACAGTTTGGACACGCTAGAGGCAGGAAACATGTTCCAGATGTTGGGGGACTCCAGAACCAGGGGCCACAGTTTAAGAATAAGGAGTAAGCCATTTAGAACGGAGACGAGGAAATACTTTTTCTCACAGAGAGTGGTGAGTCTGTGGAATTCTCTGCCTCAGAGGGCGGTGGAGGCGGGTTCTCTGGATGCTTTCAAGAGAGCTAGATAGGGCTCTTAAAAATAGTGGAGTCAGGGAATATGGGGAGAAGGCAGGAATGGGGTACTGATTGGGGATGATCAGCCATGATCACATTGAATGGTGGTGCTGGCTCGTAGGGCCGAATGACCTACTCCTGCACCTAATGTCTATTGTCTTTTGTGTATTGAATCTCTCAATCCCCACCTTAAATATATCAATTGATGGCCTTCACAGCCTTCTGTGGCCATGAATTCCACAGATTCACCACCCTCTGACTAAAGAAATTCCTCATTCTTTCTAAAGATGCATCCTTTTATTCAGAGACTATGACCTCTGGTCCTAGAATCTCCCACTAGCAAAAATATCCTCTCCACATTCACCCTATCCAGGCCTTTTACTGGTCGGTATGTTTCAGTGAGGTCCTCCTCATACTTCTAAACTCGCGCGAGTACAGGCCCAGTGCCGTCAAACGCTCATCATACGTTAACCCAATCGTTGAGATGTGGCAGCTTTGGAGAAGGTGCAGAAGAGGTTTATCAAATTGCTGCCTTGATTAGGTGGTAATACCGTGGTATTGCTACATGGAGAGATGGGGCAAACTGGGATTGTTTCCACTGGAATGCCAGAGGTTAAGGGGAGACCTGATATATATATTTACAGATGGACACAAAGTGCTGGAGTAACTCAGCGGGTCAGGCAACATCTCTGGGGAAAATGGATGGGTGACATTCTGAATGTTGAATGAATGAATGAATGAATGTATGATTGAATGAATGTATGAATGAATGAATTGGTTTATTGGCCAAGTATTCACATACAAGGAATTTGCCTTGGTGCTCTGCCCACAAGTGACAACATGACAGTGACAGTTATGAATGACACATAAAACACTAAACATTAATAATAAAACACCATTGATCAAACATGTGAACCAAACAAAATACCAGAGCAAAAAGAGGCTACAGATTTTTGGCTATTACTCGTAATAGCTATTACCCGTGGCAAAACGCTGTTTTTATGTCTGGCTGTGGCAGCTTTGGCACTCCGGAGTCGCCTTCCAGAGCGCAGTGATTGAAAGAGTTTGTGGCCAGGGTGAGAGGGGTCAGCTTCCTGGCCCTTGCAGTGTACAGTTCGTCAATGGAGGGAAGGTTGCAGCCAATAACCTTCTCAGCTGATTGGACGATTCTCTGCAGCCTCCAGATGTTGTGCTTGGTGGCTGAGCCAAACCAGACCATGATGGAGAAGGTGAGGACAGACTCTACGATGGCCGTATAGAATTGGACCATCATTGACTGTGGCAGATTGTGCTTCCTCAGCTGCCTTAGGAAGTACATCCTCTGTTGTGCCTTTTTGACTGTGAAGTCGATGGTAGCCTCCCACTTAAGGTCCTTGGAGATGATGGTTCCCATGAACTGAAAATACTCCACAGATATGACTGCGGTGTTGTTGATGGTGAGTGGGGTGAGGAGAGGGAGGGCTCTCCCAAAGTCTACAAATCATTTCCACTGTCTTAAGAGCATTGAGCTACAGGTTGTTGCGATGGCACCAGGACGCCAGCTGAGACATTTTGGGTCAGTAACCTTCAATTTTATATTTTATTTTTCTATTTTTATATAAGCATATTTGTGTATATTTATTGTATGTATATACAATTATGAGAGACATAGAGATGGTAACTGCTCGGAACATTTTTGCCAGGGTGGAAATGTAAAAGACTAGAGGACATTCAAAGGGCCTGTTCCTGTGCTGCACTGTTCAATATTTTATGTTGATAAAACCAAGGATCACATGCATTTTACTTCTCTATTTGTCCTGGCCTCTTCTATGATTTAACATTTGCCATTTATCTCTATTCCTTCATTTAAAAAATGGTACCATTTCATTCATGCCGTCTCCCCTCATTCTTCTGAACACTATTTATCACTGCATTTCTCAGCTAAGTGCCATGGTATTCTCCATGCTTTTAGTTCTTCCTGCCATTTGCAACCATTTTACTGTTTCTTACACTTCTAATTTTTGGGTATCCAGGACTCTATGGCCTGAGCTTGGTCTGTACTCCTTGTCTTATTGGTCTGTACTCCTTGTCTTATGTCATCTTATAGAGGGTTATAAAATCACATGGGGAATCGTGAGCAAAACACAAACTGCTGGAGGAACGGAGGGGAACAGATGCACAAAATTTTTACTCTGTGCATCCAAGGGTCAGAACATTAATATTTCAAAACACCTTAGCAGTTCCCAAAGCATGCTGTGATGCATCCAGATAGAAGGCAGGATGTATCACACCAGGGTTTGGGAATATCTCCATCCAAGACCGCAAGAAACTGGACCAGTTTCCACACTGTATCTAAACTAAACTAAAATAAACTACATGCCACATGCATTGTTTGTTGAATTAGTTGTGTACAAAGAATGTTGCGGCGTTTTACAGTTTGATACTTTTCAGCCATGTACCAGGAATTTATAAGTAACATTATCCTGGTTACAACTTTGACAAACATCTCCAAGAATTGGGTTGCTTAGTAATGTATATCCTGCATATTAATGGAAAGGCAGTTGTTTTTTATGACCATTGTGAAATATAGACCATATTTGGTCACAGCTGTGTGAACAAATGGAGAAATTTTAAAAGTATTGAAAACACCATTCATAAATTAATATTTACTACAACTGAGTGTAACTACTCATAACCAGGGCTATGTGACCACTGCCAACTAGTTAAAAGGAAAAAAAACTTTTTAATGCTAACAGAAGGAACTGACTTCCATGTTTAGTTTGGTTTAGTTTAGTTTAGTTTAGTTTAAGAAGAAAGACACAAATTGCTGGAGCATCTCTGGAGAAAAGGAATAGTTGACGTTTTGGGTCGAGACCCTCTTCAGACTGAGAGTCAGGGGAGTGGGAAACTAGAGATAGTTTAAATTAGCTTAGTTCATTATCACATGTACCGATATTCAGTACCTCTTGCCTGATTGGGGAGGGGAGAAGAAGGTGTAACCGGGGTGAAACTCATCGTTGACAATGCTGGTTGCCTTGCCGAGGCAGAGTGAAGTGTACAAGTTCAAGTTCAAGTGTTCAAGTGAGTTTATTGTCATGTGTCCCTGATAGGACAATGAAATTCTTGCTTTGCTTCAGCACAACAGATCATAGTAGGCATTGACAATGGAGTCAATGGAAGGGAGGTTGGATTGTGTGATGGTCTGAGCTGTGTCAACAATTCTCTGCAATGTCTTGTGGTTTTGTGAGAAAATGTGCCCTTTGTATGTTACTGAACCATATAGAGAGAGGGACAAGAGCTTAAAGTCTATACAGTCATTCAGCACGGAAACAGGCCCTTCTGCTCAACTTACTCATACTGACCAGGATGGCCCATCTACATTAGTCCCATCTGCCTGCGTTTGGCCCATATCCCTTTAGACTTTACTTTAGAGATCCAGTGCCCTTTGACTAACCGAGTCCACCCCAACCAGCCATCACCCCATACTCTAGCACTCTCCTACACACTGGGGACAATGTATATTTTTACCAAAGTGAAATAACCTACAAACCCTTGGGTCTTTGGAATGTGGGAGCAAACCGGAGCACCTGGAGAAAACCCACACGGTCACAGGGAGAACGTTCAAACTCCGTACAAATAACACCCATTGTCAACACGGGTCTCTGGCGCTGTGTGGCAGCAGCTCTACCGCTGTGCCTCTAAACCTTTGCTATCCAAAATTGGAGAATTCAATGTTCACTATATTTTGTCATTTATCTTTTACTCAGGGCAGAGCATCACAAACGAGAGCACATAGGCTTAAGGTGAGAATGGCAAGATTTAAAACCATCCTGAGGGGCAACATTTTTACCGAGGGTAGTGGGTATTTGGAACGAGCTGGCAGAGGAGGTAGGCGAGGCAGATACTATAACAGCATTTAAAAGGCATTTGACAGCTACATGGTTCTAAACTGAGTGAGTGGATAAGGAGTGATAATGTAAAACTGGTGTAAATGGATGCTTGATGGCCGGCATGGACTTGGTGGGCCAAAGGGCCCGTTTCCACACTATCTCTCAGCTAAACTCAACTCAACTTAACTCAACTCTCCTGTGTAGCATAATGATTTTATCTATTTCTTATTTAGAATGGAGACACAGGAGACTGCAGATGCTGGATTCTTGAGCAAAACACAAAGTGCTGGAGGAACTCAGCAGGTCAGGCAGCATCTGCGGAGGGAATGGACAGGTGACATTTCAGGTCAGGACTCTCCTTCAGTCAGATGGAGGATAATTCTTTTGACCTCCCGCCATAGCAAGAATATATCCAATCATTTATCAGTTCTACATCCAGGACTTTGCATTGCTGAAGTTGGCCACCATATTTTCCTGCATAGCAACAGCATTTCACCACAATGAAGAACTTCATTGGCTGTGACGTGCTTTGATATTTGCTGCGAAATGGAAGGCATGTTATATATGCAAGTTATTCCATCCTTTCTTTCACTGGCCAATGCCAGCTATCACAGGGTTTAGTCTGTAAGCTCTCTCTTCATCGCCCAACAACCAGCCCTCGGTTACACCTGCAAAGACCCAGCACCATTTTATTTTAAATTGAGGATTTATGAGGCTTAAGACCTGCTTCTGCCAGGCACACCCCAGATTTGCCTGAAACAAGTGAACCTGAGCATATTTTTTTAGTTTAGTTTAGTTTACAGATGTAGTGAGGAAACAGGCCCTTTGGCCCAGAGAGTCCGTGGTGACCAGCAATGATGCCGTGAACCAACACTATCCTACACACCATGGACAATTTTACAATTTTTTCTAAGCCCAATTAAAAAGGATGGCACGTTGGCACAGCAGTAGAGTTGCTGCCTTCCAGTGCTTCCAGCGCCAGAGACCCGGGTTCGATCCCGACTACAGGTGCTATCTCTATGGAGTTTGGAAGTTCTCCCCCCTGACCGCGTGGGTTTTCTCAGAGATCTTCGATTTCCTCCCACACTGCAAAGACGTACAGGTTTGTAGGTTAATTAGCTTGGTGTCAATGTAAATTGTCCCTAGCGTGTATGGGGTAGTGTTATTGTGCGGAGATTACTGGTCGGCGCGGATTTGCTGGGCCGAAGGGCCTGTTTCCCCGCTGTATCTCTCAGCTAAACTCAACTCAACTTGACCTACAAACCTGTACATCTTGGGGGTGTGGGAGGAAACCGGAGGACCTGGAGGAAATCCAGACAGGTCACAGGGAGAACCTACAAACTGTGTAAAGACAGCCCCTGTAGTCAGGATCGAACCCAGGTCTCAGGTGATGTAATGCAGCAACTCCACCGCTGTGCCGCCCGATTTCTATCTCTCCAGAGAACATTTGTAGAGGCCAATTCCTAGTACAAATGAGTCTGCTGACAATAGTACGGAAAATGGATAAATATGTATCCATGACCTTGGAATTATCTTTCTAAAAGAAAAGTGCCCTAAATGGAGTTCTTCTCTCCAGAAAGCTAGATGGCTACAATTTTGTTTAAAAAAGACACAAAGTTGACATAGAACATAGAAGAGCAGAGCACAAAAACAGGACACAAAGTGCTGGAGCAACTCAGCAGGTCAGGCAGCATCTCTGGAGAACATGGATAGATGATGTTTCGGGTGTAGACCCTTTGGAAGACTGTTTGGCCCATAATGTCGGTGCCAAACATGAAGCCAGGACCAACTCTTATTTGCCTGCACGTACTCTATATTCCTCCATTCCCTGCATATCTATGTGCTATCCAAAAGTCTCACTGTCGTATCTAGGGTCCGTATCTGTCCCCACCAAAACCTCTGGCAGAGCGTTCCAACCTCTGGGTAAAAACAAAGCCCACCATATCTTTAAACTTTGCCCCTCTCACCATAACGCTGTGCCCTCTAGTATTCTAGTGCTGGAGTAACGCAGTGGGACTGGCTGCTTCTCTAAAGAACATGGACAGGTGACGTTTCGGGTCCGGACCCTTTCTCGGGACTCCTGCACTTTGTGTCTTTTTCTTGTAAACCAGCATCTGCAGTTCCTCGTGTTTACTAACTACAATAAAATGGACTTTGCAGATTCACTGACCCGAGACCAAGGCATAAGACTAGGGTCCCATCCATTGCATTGACATGAAACCAAACCCTGTGTACACAACTAAAAGAACGTTTGTTCTTGTCTGCAGTACTTTTCATTTTAAGGAGAATGACCAACAGAGGGCCACATTGGATAAAATTCAGTGATTTTCTAATCCAGAGAATTAGAGTTTGTGAAATGTGAGTTTGTGAAATGACATTTATACTCTCAACAAATCATCAAGAGGCAACACTGTTTAATTGTCATATGTACCAACAATGGTACAAATGACAAAGGCTTCCAAAGCCTTTGACCGTGTTAATCACAGAAAGCTGTTTGGTAAAATGAGTCAAAGAGGGGTGCCTGAATACATTATTAGAATTCTGGCCTACTGGTATGCCCACCAGACTATGCAAATAAAATGGGGCAATAGGGTCTCAGCCCCATTTGGGGTTAGCAATGGTGTTAGACAAGGGGGAATTTTGTCCCCAGTCCTTTTTAATCTAAATATTGATGATCTGTCTAAACAATTGAAAGCCTGTAACACTGGGTGCGTGATTGGTAATATTTTAGTGAACCATATTATGTATGCAGATGATCTTGTGGTCTTTAGTCCATCTAGCGCTGGTCTCCAGCAGCTCCTTACTATATGTTCCGTGTACGGTGTGGAAAATGACATTAAATATAATGCTAGTAAGAGTGCTGTTATGATCTGTAGAACCAAAGAGGATAAATGCCTAAAATATCCTGTTTTTAAATTGTCTGACAACAATCTTAGTGTCTGTAATAAGATAAAATATCTAGGGCATATTATTACAGAACAAATGCAGATGATGAGGATATTTATAGGCAACGACGCATGCTGTATGTACAGGCAAATATCCTCTTGTGTAAATTTGGTGCGTGTGCCGATGTGGTGAAGATGTCGCTATTTAGAGCATACTGCACACCCCTCTACACTGCGCACCTGTGGTCAAACTATTTAAAGACAAGTATGCAGAGACTAAAGGTGGCATATAACGATGCCATGAGAACACTGCTAAGGCAACCTAGATGGTGTAGTGCCAGTAATATATTTGTGGCTGCTGGAGTCAGTACATTAGAAGCTATCCTAAGACACCACATGTATAAATTCATTTGCAGGATAAATGACTCTAAAAATGTGGTTATTGTGGCCTTGACAAACATAAGGGTTAGCACTACACGCTACGAATCCCAGCTGTGGAGACACTGGTATCTTTGTCTCATTGTAGGACATTGATCATCTTTTAATCTGGATTTTTAACTTAAGTATATTGGGTTTTTGTTAAATATAAATTATGATGTTTTTATGTTATATACCATGATTTTATATATATTTATGATATTTGATATGCAATGCATTTTTAATGTAATGTTGCCCCTTATCTGGACCTTGAGTCCGTAATAAAGTTTATTATTATTATTATTATTATTATTAATGGAACAATGAAATTCTTACTTTCTGCAGCTTAACTGGCCTGTTAACACAGTACAGAGAGATAATATCGAATAAACAAATTGTATGTCAGATAGACACAAAATGTTGGAGTAACACAGGCAGCATCTCTGGAGAGAAAGAATGGGTGACGTTTTGGGTTGAAACCCTTCTTCAGATAGAGTCAGGGGAGAGGGAGACATAGAGATATGGAATGGTAAGGTCTGAAAACACAGATCAAAGGGGGCGATGTTCAAGGGAAATGTAGAATGGGTCGTTGTTAGCTGAGGGGAAGGTGACAACGAGGCACACAATCAGTAAAATCTAAGGCCAGTGAAATTAGTCAGCAATCTAGGACGGGAGAGGATTGGAGAAAGAGGGAAAGCGAGGGTGTTGAATTTTAAGAAATCATCCATCATACCACTGGATTATAAGCTGCCCAAGGAAATTTAAGGAGCTGTTCCTCCATTTTGTATTGGGCCTCACTCTGAGAGTGGAGGAGGCCCAGGACAGAAAGGTCAGTATGGGAATTTAAAGGGGAGTTAAAGTGTTTAGCAAAACAATCGCCAAGCCTGCGCCTGGTCTCAAAGATATACAGGAGTCCACACCTGGAAAAGCGGACATAGTAGATGAGGTGCAAGTGAACCTCTGCCTCACCTGAAAGGACTGTCATGGTCCTTGGATGGAGTCGAGGGAGGTGGTATAGGGACAGGTGTTGCATCTCCTGTGGTTGCAGGGGAAAGTACCTGGAGACGGGGTGGTTTGGGTGGGAAGAGGTGAGTTAATCAGGAAGTTGCAGAACATTTAGTGTCTATCTTCGGTGTAAACCAGCTTCTGCAGTTCCTTCCAACACAAACAAATTGTACAACTGTGGCAACATTTTGCAAGCAGCAGAACCAGACAAGGAAGGAACTGCAGATGCTGGTTTAAACCAAAGATAGACACATAAAGCTGGAGTAACTCAACGGATCAAGCAGCACCAGTCAGAAAAGGAATTCCTTTTCTCCAGACCCGCATGTCTTCAATACTTAGCCATGTCTACGTTGCTGGAGATTTAACATCCCTAGCACTTATATATATTACTAGCATAATAGCAAAGTATTCTAGAGGCTAGAATGCAAACTCTGTCAAACGCTCCAAGCAATTTATGACCCAGAATCAGACCAAGGGGAAAATGGAAGATGGGTGGTATGTAAGAAGAGATTCTAAATCATTGCCTGACCCTAGACTGCACCTGGGCAGATAGGATTTCATCCTGCATTGGGACCTGCATTGAAGGATGTGCTGACGTTGGAGAGGATCCAGAGGAGGTTTACGAGAATGATCCCAGGAATGATTGGGTTAACATATGATGAGCATCTGATGGCTCTGGGCGTGCACTCACTGGACAAGAAGGAGGAGGTGGGGGAACTTATTGAAACTTACCAAATAGTGAAAAGTCTGGATAAAGTGGACTTGGAGAGAATGTTTCCGTGAGAGTGAGAGTCTTGGACCAGAGGGTGCAGCCTCAGAATAAAATGACATACTTTTAGAAAGGAGGTGAGGAGGAATTTCTTTAGTCAGAGGGTGGTGAATCTGTGGAATTTATTGCCACAGACGGCTGTGGATGCTGAGTCAAAGGGTATTTTTAAGGTGGAGATTGACAGATACACTACTGATTTCCCAGCAACTGGTGGTCCGGCACCTCCTTCAATATAAAATTATGAGAGCACACTTGAAATCCACCCCGGAAGTCCCCCTGAAAATGTGGCGCCCAGGCTGGGTGTAGCAACTGATCTCGACCTTGTCGGGCCTTACGCGCTGGCTGGAGCCGGCAGATCCACTCACATAGCCAACTACTGCAGTCGCCAGTATCTCGGCCCATGAGGCCAGGATCTCTATTGGTCTGGAAAAAAGGATGATACGGCAATGCTCTGGAACCAAGGGTGCCGGGAAGTTGTTGGTGAACCTATACTAAGGACAGCTTCGTCTCCATTTATCTATTTTAGAAATCATGCACACAAGGCCTTTTAATGCCATGTTCATTTCAAGGTTGTAGATTGGGATTCTTGGACATTCAGTTTCTTTGTACCTTTTATCATAGTTCTGCATTTGATTGGATTATCTTAGATTAGATGAAATCAGATTAGTTTATTGTCATATACACCAGGAGGCAAGTACACCCCAAGCAAGGAAATCCTGAACACTATTGTATTTCACAAATAGTTTTCCTCACAAACTGATCATTGCACCTACCTTTACCTTCTAAACGAATGCTTCATTTTTATTTGTCAATCTAGCTTCAATTATGAGAAGGATAAATGTAAAACATCAATCTGGCGAAGTAGCAAAACCTTATAGTTTAACAATTAAATAAAATTAACTTTAGGTGGCACAGTGGCGCAGCGGTAGAGTTGCTGCCTCACAGCGCTGGAGACCCGGGTTCGATCCTGTCTCCGGGTGCTGTCTGTACTGAGTTTGTACGTTCGCCCTGTGACCATGTGTGTTTTCTCTAGAGACAGCAAACAAAAGCTTTTCACTGTAGCTTGGTACATGTGAAAATAATAAACAAATCTAAACTAAAACTAAACTTATCTATAATTAAATAAAATCTAAACTGATACTAAAACCTAACTAAACCCGAGCTAAAGCGAACATAAGACTAATCTAGAACTAAACTAAACCTATCTACTATTAGACCCAATCAAACTAAACCAAAGGCTGTGGGAACTGCCAAAGAGAATCAACCACTGTGTGTCAGTGTGCTGAGACAAAGTATTCACCACCCAACCTCCATCATGAAGAGGATAAAGTTAGGACAGAGTGCAGGAGTTTCCTGGCATTTGGTCATTTGGTGCCCAGCAGGGTGGTGGCTGTTCTGACTGTGCATGCTTGTTAGGATGTAACCACAGTCTGTGGAAAAAGCAAGTCATACTCATGTTTATTGATCCCGAGGCAACAAGTACAGCAAATTAATATTTGCAAACACGATCCATGGTGTTTACTCGTTGATTAGACTTCAAAGGACAAGTGATGTCCTGCTGTCAGCCCTGCTAAAATAGACCGGGACCACCCACAGAAGTAGCAGTGTTACAACCTGCAGTTCGAGCGGCTGACCACTCAACTCCCCCCCCCCCCCCCCCCCCCCCCCACCTCCCGCACTAGACTCATGTGACGAGGGTTCAGGAAGCCCAGTGACACCTGTTAACCCTGTGACAGCACCTCCCACCCTCCCCGTGACCGGCACTAGTGGGTTGCTGCCCCACTGTTATTGTATGTGTGTGTCCATGCGCTCCATCTGCTACGTCGACAAGCCTCAACATTTTCACTGGGCGGGCACAGATCGAAAGTCCAAGTTTGGCAAGTTTGAAGGGATATGGACCAAACACAGGCAGGTGGTACTGGTGTCGCTGGGACATGTTGGCTGGTGTAGGCACGATGGGCCGAAGGGCCTGTTTCTACACTCTATCACTCAATGATCTGCCACTAAACACCAAAGCCCAGGAATGAAGAAAATGGGCAGAAAGTGGTGGACACTGTCGGTGTGCAGTAGAGAGCATATTGGCTGAGAATATTCCATCATTTCCTGGTGCGACAACTCCAACGCCTAGAAACAAAGAAGATTGGGACAAAAGTGGTGGATACTGCCTGCTCCATCACGCGTACTGACCTTCCCCACCATTGAAGGGATCTACAGGAGGCGTTGTCTCAAAAAGACAGCTAGCATCATCATAGACCCACACAACCCTGGCTGCACTCTCATTTCACTCCTGCCAACAGGTAGAAAGTACAGGAGCCTGAAAAATGTTATGTCTAGGTTCAGGGACATCTACTTCCCTACAATCATCAGGCTATTAAACACAACAACATCCAAATGAGCTCATAATCACATAGATTTGGGGGCACTATTTTTGTCTTACCTCTCTGATTGTTTTTTTTTAATATACTGGACTTCTTTTTGTGGTTTATCATGCAGTTTACATTTTACATCATTTACATGTCTGTGGTGCTGCTGGAAGTAGGAATGGAATTATTCCATTGATTGGGACACAGGACACTAAAATTCTCTTGACTCATGGCCAAAGTCACATCTCTGAAACACAGCATCAGCTCCACTGAGCCCAGCCAGCAATCCCTGTAGAAGGAACTGTAAATCCTGGTTTAAACCGTAGATAGACACAAAAAGATGGGGTAACTCAGCGGTTCAGGCAGCATCTCTGGAGAGAAGGAATGGGCGAAGTTTCGAGTAGAGACCCTTCTAAAGGGTCTGAGCCACTCATGGAGTAGACTAGCGTACTGTAGAGTAGGATATTCTGTTTTAAAAGTATTTAGTGTCGTCTACCACGATGTTGCGGAGATGAAATTGCACTTCTACGCGGGCGAACCAAATCTGTGACTGTTCGGCCCAGAACATGGGCAGCTTGAGGCCAACGGCATTCTGCTGAGCGTCGGGGATGGCGGCAGCGGCGGCGACGTCCAATATACGAGTGGACGTATCGGGGTCACCAGTTTAGCGGGTCAAGACAGTGAGTAAATCCAAATGGTTTTATTTTGTAACGGTAAAACAACGAACAAACTCAGGTCGGTAAGACAGCCAAAAACACGATGTTACTTCCACAAGTGTGGTGCTGGAATGATACAACTCGGTAAAAAGCGCGCGAATGTTCCCCCCCGCGCCCACTTGATCGGTGCAGCCAATCCGAGGGTTTGACTACCCAAAGACACCACCAGGTGTAGCTACATCTGCACCTTTTCCAGTTTGACAACATCTTTCCTATAACTTGGAGGACATGGATGGGTATGGTTTTGGATGAGGACCCCTTCTTCAGACTGATTGTAATAGGAGGCACAAAATGCCCTCTGTTTTTCCATCTTTTGCTCCCACTACTACAATCAGCCTGAAGATGGGTCCCGACCTGAAACATCGCCTATCTGAAATGTCCTCCCCAGATGCTGCCTGACCGGCTGTGTTACTCCAGCATTTTGTGCTCATGGCACAGAATAATGTTCAAAATGCCCCTGTTATAATTTGACATTATAAAATTACCAATCTGTGGAAATTGGACAATTCTTTCGTATAGGATATATTCTTACATATCTTTTATAATGGGAAATAATCCAGTGCTCATATTGTTGAAGATTTTTACTTATATCCGCACAGTAGTATTATTTAAAAAATCCTCTGGTCTCCCCTGACCACTGATCACTATAATTAGATGACATACTGGACTGGTGTAATTTTAACATGTTGACATGTGAAATTTTGAACATGTTGGTTAAGAAGGGACTCATGCCGAGGCTATGTGAGGGCACACATATTTCACGGAGCAGAAACAAACCAAATCTCTCCAGCATTACTCGCAATGGCGGCGCAGTGGCGCAGCAGTAGAGCAGCTGCCTCACAGCACCAGAGGCCCGGGTTCGATCCTGACTACGGGTGCTACGGAAATTGTACATTCTCCATGTGACCGCGTGGGTTTTCTCCAAGTGTTCCAGCTTCCAGTGCAGGTTTGTAGGTAAATTGGCTTTGGTAAAATTGTAAATTGTCCCTAATGTGTAGGATAGTGTTAGTGTCGGCACAGGTTAGCTGGTCTGCACAGACTCGGTCGACCACAGGGCCTATTTCTGCGCTGTATCTCAAAAGTCTAAAGCCTAACTTTAATCAATTAATACCTTTGAAGTGTTATTTTAGGTTCCAGTTTAAGCAAAGCAGAAGACAATTTAGTTTAATTTAGAGATAAAGCATTGAAATAGGCCCTTCGGCCAACCAAAACTATGCTGACCATCAATCACCCGTTCACACTGGTTCTATATTATCCCACTTTCTCATCCATTCCCTGCACAGTAGGGGCAATTTACAGAGGCCAATTGACTTACAAACCAGTGTAGGAAAGAACTGCAGATGCTGGTTTAAATCGGTTAGACACAAAATGCTGGAGATACTCAGCGGGACAAGCAGTATTTCTGCCTCAGCAGAAACCCATTCCTTCTCTCCAGCGATGCTGCCTGTCCCGCTGATTTACTCCAGCATTTTGTGTCAACCCACAAACCAGCACGTCTTTGGGAAATGGGAAGAAACCAGAGCACCCGCATGAAACCTACAGGGAGAACGTGCAAACTCCACACAGAGAGCAGCCAAGGTCATGGTTGAACCTGGGTTTCTAGTGCTGCACCACTGTGCATCCCAACTAGTGCCCTCAAAAAACAGTGGGGCATTCATCAAATAGTTGGTTTTGAAGTGATGTTGAAAGGACACCAGGGAGAACTTTGCGACTCTTTGTTGACTAGATCCACATCAACTGAGCCAATGGGCCAAGGAACGGCAGATAACCTAAAAGCAAGGTTAATTTAACAGATCAATGCAAAGTTTTCTACTTTGGTAAGACCAACCATGGGTACACTTGCACAGTAAATGGTAGGGCTCTGGAGAGTGTCATAGAACAGAGAGACCTAGGAGGTACAGGAACTTGGTTCCACATAACGTGCTGCCTTCACCAGTCAGTGTATTCAGTATGGGAGATAAAGTACTGGAGTAACTCATGGGGTCAGGCAACACCTCTGGAGAAAAAGGATGGGTGACGTTTTGCGTTGGAAACCCTTCCTCAGTCTGAGATTAGGGTGGGGTGGAGGGGAGGGGAGGGAGGGGAGAGTGAACTGGAGACAGAAAAGGTCAGAGCAAATCAGGGCCGGCAATAAAAATTACTTTCAAAACAAAGCTTTTCGCTGTGCCTATCTAAATGCAAACATAAACGTAGTAAATGCCTATCTAAATGCAGTACATAAAATAGAACTAGCTTATTGTAATTAGTTGCACTGCATGAAGTTAGAAAGATGGTGTATAAAAATTGAAACAACAATTTTTGCTTTCTGCAAATAGGAATTTTCTCCCTGAAAGTGGCGACAAGTAGATATAGTGGTAAAGAGGCTTTTTTGGCATGGTTGTCTTTATCACTTTGGGAATCGAGTATAAGCATCAGGAAGTCATGGTGCAGCATGATAGGACTTTGATCAGGCCGTTTTTGGAGTATTGCCTGCAGTTCTGGTCACCCCATTATTGGAAGGATGTGGAGGCTTTGGAAAGGGTGCAGGGGATGTTTACCAGAATTCTACTGGGATTAGGGAATATTAGCTACAGAGAGAGTTGGACAGAATTTGATTGTTTTCTCTGGAAGTTGAGCAAAGGCCAGATAAAAGTATATCAAATTATGAGAGGCATAGAGAGGGTAGACAGAAATATTTTCCCAGGATGGAAATATCCAATACTAGAGAGCATAGCTTTAAGGTGAGAGGGGAAAACTTTAAAGGAGATATATGGAGCAAGTTTTTTTTTTTTGCACAGAGGGTGGTGAGTGCCTGGAACTGCCAGGGATGGTGTGTGTAAGAAAAAACTGCAGATGCTGGTTTAAATCGAAGGTAGACACAAAATGCTGGAGTAACTCAGCAGGACAGGCAGCATCTCTGGAGAGAAGGAATGGGTAACGTTTCGGGTCGAGACCCTTTATTCCGTCTGAAGAAGGGTGATGACCCGAAACTTCACCCAGTCCTTCTCTCAGAGATGCTGCCTGTCCCGCTGAGTTACACCAGCATTTTGTGTCTGCCTGCCAGGGGTGGTGGTGGATGGAAATAACCATAAGCGGCATTTATGACACTTGTGGATGGGCACCCGGATATGCAGGGAATAGAGGGATGTGGATAATGTGCAGGCAGATAAGAGTTGGCATCATGTTCAACACTGACTTTGTGGGCTGATGAGTTCCTGTGCTGTACAGTTCTATGTTCTGTGTTCTATGTTCCAAAAGATGCAGCAAGTGTGAAAAACACTTACTCAAGTTGTCAGAGTTTCAGTTGTTAAATCTGGTCCAAAGCAGCTTTGAGTTTTTGCTTATTACTCTCTTTGCAAGATGAAAATTCCTAATAGTGTCGCTTCAGCAGAGTGCCGAGTAACTTAAGAAAACAGCTTGGAACTTGGAAGTCCAAAGTGATTCTGCAATGTAATGTCAGCCCACTGATATCAGGTGTCAATGTGACACGTTAACCATCTGACATATAAATCACCAAAACTGCTAAAACAACAGAGTGCAGACCACTCCTGCAAGCTGCAACCTTTTCACACCACAGCCAAATTAGCACCATAGATCACAGACTAATTTGCAATTTTCGCTAAGGTACCTACACAGCAAGAATAGTCAATATATTTCATTTTATTGAATGGAAGATGCAGCCTGGAAACAAACCGTTCGCCCCACCGAGTCCACACCGACCATCGATCACCCATTCACAATAGTTCTATGTAATGCAACTTTCGCATCTACTCCCTACACATTAGGGGGCAATTTACAGAGGATAATTAACCTACAAACCGACACATCTTTTGAATATGGAAAGGATATTGTTTTTACAAGACTGTTATGCTGTAACACTGTTCTATGTTGAAACTAATGATAATTAAACATACTTTAAACCAGAGCACTTTAAATCAGGTGCTGTCAATGTGGAGTTTGCACACTCTCCCTTTGACCGCATGGGTTTCCTCCAGGTGCTCCGGTTTCCTCCGACATCCCAAAGACGTGCAGGTTTGTAGGATGTAGTCCCACCGTGTCGCTCTAACGCACCCACCCACGTTCCCCAGAGGTACTGCCTGACCTGTCAAGTTACTCCAGCACCTCTGTGTCTTTTTTTTTATAAAGCTGGAATAAAACCCATCTGCCACTTCTGCCTCTGTGTTTGGGTGGCCTTGCCTTGTTCCCTGTGTTTGTGTTGTTTTAAGGCTCTTCTTTAAAGTAAGTGTTTACACGGGCGGTTGGATGCACAGCACAGGCCAGCGCTCAGTGGGTCATTTTGGGTTTCTGTCACGATGGAATGCGAATCTCTGATGTACGAGCAGAGTTTAGTTATTCAGGTTCGCCTGGTGGTGGTGGTGGGCCCGGTTACCGATGCCAAACACAGCTCCTGTTTGGGACACAAGCTCCACTGCTGTGCCTCTGGCAATCAATAAGTGTTCAGTTTCTTCTGCCCAGCTCATAGAATTACACAAGATCTGCACTTTGACAGTATTTAAGATGACAAGTCTAATCTGGTCACTATTTTATTACTGCATTCTTGCAGCCTGACAATCCAATTTGTTCAGTTCCATAAAACATCCAGCGGTATAATTTACACTCCAGTTATTTTAGTCTAAAATATCAATTAGCAGGTTCCCCGTATCCACACAACATCCACACAGCCGGGCCCCTCTTGGTAAGGAATAGGTGGTGCCGGTATGTGGAAAATCTTTGGAACATTGAAAAGGAAAGCCATGATTCAAATGTTGTAAATGTCCACACTAAATGGAGTGGGAATTTGAATCCAAATTGCAGAAAAGTCCACAGATTAAGCCGGTTTAAAGAATTTAACAGATTAGGCAGGACATTAAGCATCGTCAGTACTGTCCGATTCACCTCTGCCTTATTGCGGACATTGGACTTTGTTACGGGAACTGACACAATACAATGCTGGGAACTACAATGGTTGCACAGGTGGCACAGCGGTAGAGTTGCTGCCTTACAGCGCTTGCAGCACCGGGGACCCGGGTTCAACCCTGACTACGGATGCTGACTGTGTGGAGTTTGTACGTTCTCCCCGTGACCACGCGGGTTTTCTCCGAGATCTTTGGTTTCTCTGAGATCTTTGGTTTCCTCCCACACTCCAAAGACATACAGGTTTGGAGGTTAATCGGCTTGGTGTATGTATAAATTGCCCCTAGTGTGTGTAGGATAGTGTTAATGTGCGGGGATCGCTGATCGGCGCAGACTCGTTGTGCCAAAGCGCCTGTTTCCTCTCTGTATCTTCACCTTTGCTCTACCTATTGTACTTGAGTTTGACTTGATTGTATTTATGTATAATATTATCTGATCTATTTGAATGACATGCTTTGCACTGTACCTCAGTACACATGACAATAATAAACCTAAATTTAGTTTGGAGATTTAATTCAGTTTAGAGATACAGCGCGGAAACAGGCACTTCAATCCAATGAGTCCATGCCACTAAGTGGATAGCATGCAAAACAAAACTCTTCACTGTACCTCAGTGACAATAATTAACCTAAACCTCAATATTTATTTTCCTACCATAGAGCCGTACTCAATAATCTAGAAACAGGTTGTATAGATTATACTATAACCAACGCTGTAAATATGTAACATGAAATAGAAATGCTGAGGTGGCCCACAGCTTGGTTGTAAACCCGTAAAGAACCTACGGGCTACACAGTGGCATAGAGGTAGAGCAGCTGCCTCACAGCACTAGAGGGTTGGGTTATGACCTCGGGCACTGTCTGTGTGAAGTTTGCGCATTCTTCATATGACCATGTGGGTTTCCTCCGGGCGCTCTGGTTTCCTCCCACATCCCAAAGACATGCAGGTTTGTAGGTTAATTGGCCCTCTGTAAATTGCCCCTAGTGTGTAGGGAGCGGATGAGAAAGTGAGATAACATAGAACTAGTGTGAAACTGATCGATGGTCGGCATGGACTCGGTGGGCCGAAGAGCCTGTTTCCATGCTATATCTGAAAATGAAACTTCGATTTCTTAATAACCTGGTCTTTGACATTTCTACCTGGGGAAAATGTTCTGACTGTCTACGGCAAGGATTCCCAACCTAGGGTAAATTTACCCCCAGGAGGTACATTTTACCTACCCAGGGGGTAAACTTGTTGATTCTGGATTTGTACATATTTTTTCTCATTGACTGACTGTGTTTGGTTCTGGTTCTGGTTCTGGTTCATCATTAGTTGTTCATAAATAAGTGAAATAACATTGTTATGTGCTATTTATATGTTATATGTCCCTAGTTATGTTTTGTTATATGCCCCTTTATGTTTATCATGTTATATTATGTTATATGGCCCTACGGTATATATTCTCTCATAATTCCACATACTTCTATCAGCTCTCTCCTGATTGTCTGAATTTTGGTGAAGCCTACAACATAGGCAAATCTCAGTGCACGTTCTCCCTGTGACAAGGAGAATGTGCAAACTCCACACACAGACAGCAGCCGAGGTCAGGATCGAACCTGGGTCTCTGGTGCTGTGAGGCAGCAACTCTACCAACTGAGTGAGAGGCAAGCATCTAGTAATGGTGCCTCAGCTACCGTGTACGCATTGACAAAGCCAGTGGACCAGCTGGTCTTCTCTTATCTGTCATTTCATAAGTTCATAAGTTCTAGGAACAGAATTTGGCCATTTGGCCCATCGAATCTGCTCCGCCATTCAATCATGGCCAATTAATCTTTCCCTCTCAACACCATTTTGTTTAGTTCAGTTTAGAGATACAGCGCGAATACAGGTCCTTCGGCCTACCGAGTCTGCACCAACCAGCAATACGTGCTCATTAACACTATCCTACACATACTAGGGACAATTTACACTTATACCAAGCCAATTAACATAAAAACCTGTACGTCTTTGGAGTGTGGAAGGAAATTGAAGATCTCGGAGAAAACCAGCGCGATCACGGGGAGAAAGTACAAACTCCATACTGACAGCACCCATAGTCGGGATTGGACCCAGGTCTCTGGCGCTGCAAGCACTGTAAAGCAGCAATTCTACCACTGCGCCACCGTGTCGCCCATTCTCCGGCCTTCCCCCTATAACCTTTGACACCCTTACTAATCAAGAATCTGTCAATCCCCAACTTTAAAATATCCACTGACTTGGCCTTCACAGCCATCTGTGGCAATGAACTACACAGATTCACCACCCTCTGATTAAAGAAATTCCTCCTCATCTCCTTTCTAAAAGGTACATCCTTTTATTATGAGCCTAAGGCCTCTGGTTCTCGTCTCTCACACTTGTGGAAACATCGTCTCCACATCCATTCTATCCAGGCCTTTCACTATTCGGTAAGTTTCAATGAGGTCCCCCCCTCATGCTTCAAACTACATTTCCATTTATTCATACATTTTCACAAGAACAATAGAAAACCAATCCTAACAAAATGGATAAACAGGAAATAGCCAAGTGTTCGAGAAACATCAACACATACTCAGACATTTTCTCATGGGCAGCTCAGAAGTATTGACAGAAGCCAAGGAGATGGATGCCAATCTTTTGGTCCCAGGATCTGACTATCCTGCACGTCATGGGAAATTGTTGAGAAGAGGGGGAGAAAATGTAAACTTTTCAACAACCTTGCCCCAGAGAAGGGCTGGTGTGGTGGGATGAACTGGGAGATTAAGTGTGCAGGAAGTTGAATTTGGTAATGTGTAGAAGCAAGTATTCAATGTTCAAGCTACACCGTGAAGAACGGTTTCAATCTAACTTCGGTTCTGCTCGGGAGGTGGTTTTGAAATACTATAGCCAATATCACTTAAGTGCCCAAGAATGAAATGTGAGGAAACTGCTAAGTTATACAATTAAGCAACATGCAATGACAGCTATGTCGCAGGCTGTTCAGAATTCACTATTGGTTGTGTTTAAAATATTAGTTCTTTGGTGGATAACTTGTATAACTGGAGGTTTCAACCAACAGAGGATGCATAGCGACTGTTGTAACATTCCTGATCTGTCACTGGTCTTGGGCTAGATACAGGAATGAAATCCAAGTAACCAACAGGCCTTTGATAAATGGTCTCCCCGCTATGAACTGGATGGATGGAAAAGCACAGAGAGGCTGCATGATGCAAAATGTGGACGGGAAAAATGTCACGCTTTGAGAGTTATATCAAGGGGAGAGGGAAAAATAACCAATATATAAAGGAGAAAGGGTTGAGAATGGAATTTTGCACAATGCTACAGAGACTTTGGAAAGTTTCCCACACTCCACCTGCTTTTCCCCTCCCCCCCCCCCACCCCCCCCCCCCCAGCCAATGATATTAAACTCTCCAGATTTCAGAGAGTTTTTGGTTTCTCACCCATTAGTTATAAAACAAGAGGTATTTATCTGAAGCAGTATTCCAGTTGAAAGTAAAACGTAAACTATAATAATTTCCAAACTGGGACACAAAGTGCCGAAGTAACTCAGCAGGTCAGGCAGCATCTTTAAACTTTCCTTCTCTCCCCTTATATCTATGTCTTGGACGTTTCCACCCTGGGAAAAAAGGATCTGAAAAAGGACCCTATCAATGCCTCTTATAATACTGTTACGTCTCTCCTCAACCTCCGAAATTCCTGAGAAAATAATCCAAGTCTATTCAACCTCCTCCTAGAATCGGAGAATTCAATGTTCATACGTTTGGGTCGTATGCTACCCAAGTGGAATTTGAGGTGCAGTTCCTCCAGTTTCTGTGATGCCTCACTCTGGTAATGGAGGAGACCCAGGACAGAAAGGACAGGACGGGAATGGGAAGGGGAGTTAATATGGTTGGCAACCGGTATATCCAGCAGGCCTTTCACATTGGGGGAACAGCATGCACTCAGTCCCAAATCAATAGTTTTCTTCTTGATTATCATTGAAAGGTCTTCAGTTGTTTAACAGTCTTCCCTCTCCACTTTCCAGGCTTTAGAGATACAGCACGGAAACTGGGCCTTTAGCTCACTGAGTCACCAGCGATCACCCTGTACACTAACACTATCCTCCACACCAAGGTCAATTTTACAACTTACCAAATCCAATTAACTGACAAATCAGCACATCTTTGGGATGTGGGAGGAAACTGGAGCACCCGGAGGAAACGCACGTGGTCACAGGGAGAACGTACAAACTCCATACAGACAGCACCCATAGTCAGGATCAACATTAATGGTCAGGGTCTCTGGTGCTGTGAGGCAGCAGCTCTACCGCTGCACAACTGAACTGGCATGCAAAGAACTGTAGCTACAAGTTGTTAGGAATCTGCAAGACATCCCAGCTCACAAAGATCAACTTCTCACCTCCAGCAGAGGGAGCATCTACTGGTGAGAAAGACATGCATATTGTAGAACATCCACCAAAGCAAATACTGGGATGATGAACACAGGAGACACACGTTCACAGCATCAGAGACCTGGATTCGATTCTGATCACAGGAGATATTTGTATGGAGTTTGTATGTTCTCCCTGTGACCACGTGGGTTTCCTCAGGGTGCTCAGGTTTCCTGCCACGTTCAAAAGAGGTGCAAGTTTGTAGGTTAACTGGTTTCTATAAATTGCCCCTGGTGTGTAGGATGGGAAAGTGGGATAACATACAACTAGTGTAAACGGGTGACTGATGGGCAGAATGGACACGAAGGGGTGAAGGCCTATTTGCATCCTTTATCTCTAAACTATCTAAAGGCATTGTAATGAATTGATAAATATCCCACTTTTTCAATCTTTGAGTTGCATTCAAAGAACCATTACAAGGAAAATAACAGGGAACAAAAGATTGTCCGGATTTTATTTTTGTTATAATCCACCACTGTTCAAGAAGTAACTGGGTTGATAATAACATGGCTGCATTTGTAGATGGTGAATCCTTTGTTCCATTGAGATTTTCCGTATAAAACTCAAAACATGCTTACTGTGATTTCAAGGCGAATGAACAGCATTGCCGCCTGCAAGTGATCAGAATTCTATGGCAAGCTAGTCCTTGCATAACACACACCAATTCACAGCACCATCAACTCTTTATGTTAAATCTCCCAAAAAAGTACAGCACGCAAGTGAGTGTGCACTGTGGCGCAGCAGTAGAGTTGCTGCCTCACACTCGGGTTTGATCCTGACCACGGGTGCTGTCTGTGCGGAGTTTGTATGTTTTCCTTGTATGTTTTCCTGGGTATTCTCCGAGAGCTCCCGTTTCCTCCCACACTCCAAAGACGTACAGCGTTTGCAGGTTAATTGGCTTCAGTAAAATTGTAAATTCTCCCTAGTGTGTAGGCAAGTGGGCAAGTGTTAGTGTGCGGGGATCGCTGGACGGTGCTGACTCTGCGGGCCGAAGGGCACGTTTCCCCGCAGTATATATCGATAAATCGTTTAACATAAATCGATGAACCGAGCTGAATTATCAAAATAGTTTACCAGCAGAGTCAATTTGCTGATATTGTGCAAAGTGGCCATCAAAACAGCTGCATGTTTTGGAAATGATATAGGCACGCTGATCGCTATACCAGATGTGCTTGCCGATATGTAGCCACTTCTCAACATTATAATTAAAAAGGGGTCCTTGATGAATGAAAAGATAGTTAATTTGGCTTAGATCCAATAATCCTTTTTTCTCCCTGTTTCAATAAAAATTTAAAACAGTTTTAAAATAAAACATCGTGAGGTCCGGTTTCATTGTTTTGGGATTATGACATCAAATGCTTTTAATGCTTCTTCAAGCTCAATTAACACACTTGCACATTGAAATGAGGAAGGGGTCCCACATACTTTGTCAATTGGAAACAAGCTTCTAATTTCCGAACACAAATCGGACTGACTGGGATTATTTAGGTTCTCCCAGCGCTGGAAAGATTTCCATTTGGTTGATTTGTGCCAACAAAATGAAAAATGTACTTCAAAGCACAACTGGACGTGGCGCTGAATGTGCTTTTATCAGTCGTTCCAAAAAAAAATAGCCTTATATATGATATGGAGTAGAAGGCTTTACTGTACATAACGGATTCATTACAGACCATGACAAGCCACTGTAGTCTCACAGCATTACCTATTGCAAAAGAATGCACTGATATACAGCTACAGTTTAGTTTTAGTTAAGTTTAGTTTAGAGATACAGCGCAGAAACAGGCCCTTCAGCCCATTGAGTTCATGCTGACCAGCGATCACCCCGTACATTATCCTACACACAGGAAACAATTTTACAATTTTCACCAAAGCCAATTAACCTACCAGCTTGCACGTCTTTGGAGTGTGTGAGGAAATTGGAGCACCCAGAGAAAACCCACGCAGTCACGGGGAGAACAGGATCAAACCCGGGTCTCTGGTGCTGTAAGGCAACAACTCTACCGCTGCACCATCGTGCCGCCCTAAATATTATATTCAAGTTTTTAAAACTCAATGATTTAACTGAATGGGGAAGATTTTAACTTCTGTGTGAAATATGGACAAAATTAGTGCAGCCATCTACCAAATAATGTCCTCTGATTTTCCACATTACCTTCACACTGCTTAAAATGTGACTGTTCACAATATTCCTAATTTAACATCATTGACAAAATTGGCCCACTGTGATCTTAATAAATGGAAG
Organism: Leucoraja erinaceus; assembly: GCF_028641065.1. Classification (NCBI taxonomy): domain Eukaryota; kingdom Metazoa; phylum Chordata; class Chondrichthyes; order Rajiformes; family Rajidae; genus Leucoraja; species Leucoraja erinaceus. The sequence continues at coordinate 20,712,982 of NC_073394.1, forward strand.
CAGGCCCTTCGGCCCAACTCGTCCATGCTAACCAGGATGCCCTTCCTGAGCAATTGTTGTGGATGCCGTGGATTATCTTTTGAATTACTTCTTTTGCAGGTGTCCATTTTGGGGGTCCCAGTTAAACTCCATATCTTCTCTTGCATTCATATAATCACTTACAGATAATCACAGTTACGAGTGGCATGCTGGCACAACTGGTAGAGGTGCTGCCTCACTGCGCCAGGGACCCAGATCCAATCCTGACCTCTGGCACTGTATGGATGTGGAGTTGGATTTGGGTGCCCTGGTTTCCTCCCACATTGCAAATATCTGCGGGTTTGTAGGTTAATAGCACTTTGTGTTTAGTTTATTTTAGAGATACAGCGTGTAAACAGGCTCGTTGGCCCACCAAATGCATGCTGATCATCGAATACCCGTTCACACTAGTTCTATGCTATCCCACGTTTGCATCCACTCCCTACGTACTCGAGGAAATTTACAGAGGGTCAATTAACCTACAAACCCACACGTCTTTGGGAAGCGAGAGGAAACTGGAGCACCTGGAGGAAACCAACATGGTCACAAGAAGAACATGCAAACTCCACACACACACGGACGGCACCCAACGGCAGGGTTGAACCCGGGTCTCTGGCACTGTGAGGCAGTGGCTCTACCAACTGTGCCAGTGTGTTTTGTTATAGATTTCCACAGTCTGCAGAAGGGGAATGTTGCTGTATTTTAGTGGGGTGGCGTAGATTTGCATCCCATCAAGAATGAGCATCTTCACGAGAGGAGGAAGGAAAAGCCCGGTTATAAAACCCCCAACACATAAATGTCATTCGGTGCAATTTAAACCATGAACAGGGTAAACGTATGACCGAGGCTGAGAGCTTAACATTGCATTCAAAAGCTTAGAGTATCCAATTGCTGCTATAAGCATAAGGGGTGCAGACAGGAAATGCTTTGGGGTTTTGAATATCTATTCCGTTAACAGGTATCCACTGAAATGGAGTCAGCTGTAATCCCTGTAAAAAATTAAATACAATAAAATACTGAACATGTGGCATAAGTCGAATGGTCATGGTCTACCATGTAATTTGCATCAACTCGAGAGGCTAATCATAACTCACACACCACTGTCACTGCTAGCTGTTCCAGACTGCCCGACCCGCACAGTTATTAATCAGATTTCATCACCAGCCATCACAGAGGAGATTACGATGGAAAAAGGTTACAGATAATAGCTATAACCTTGAGTAAAATAAAGGAAATGGGGATAAGGTCACAAGGAATGGAATCACGCGTTTAGAATTTTCCGTTTACGGTGTTAAATGAGCACCAGATTTGCACTTTACAATATAATCCATTTGTGCATTCCAAGGCACGAGGGAATAGTCTATTGTTCAATGTACCATATCGGTGGCGCAGTGGTAGAGTCGCTGCATTACAGCGCCAGAGATCTGGGTTTGATCCTGATGTCGTGTGCTGTCAGTACGGAGTTTGTACGTTCTCCCCATGACCACGTAGGTTTTGCCCAGGTGCACTGATTTCTTCCCACACTCCAAAGACGTACAGGTTTGTAGGTTAATTGGCTTTGGTGAAAATAGTAAAATTGTCCCTAGTGTATAGAATAGTGCTCGTGTACGGGGATCACTGGTCGGCGCGGACTCGGTGGGGCCATTTCCGTACTATATCTATAAACTAAACAAAACCAAATGAAAACCATCTCAGCTGCAGTCCTGCGCCTTGTCACCCAAATCATGACAACTCCTACTACAAGAGGGTGGTATTTTCCCATTTCAGGCACCATCCATTATGCGTCCTGCAATGACAACACCACCTTTTAGTTGGTGACACAAGGAACTGCAGATTTACAAAAAAAGACACAAAGTGCTGGAGTAACTCAACAAGTCAGGCAGTATATCAGGAGAACATGGATCAGTGATGTTTTGGGTTGGGATCCTTCTTCAGTCCAGCCTGAATGCCACCTATTCAAGTTTTCCAGAGATGTTGACTGACCCACTGAGTTACTCCAGCACTTTGTGACGGTCGTTTAGGTTTACGTTTACTATTATTGTCACTTGTTACAGTGAAGAGCTTTCTTTGCATGCTATCCAGTCAAATCGGATAATACTGTGCGATAGGTGAAGCAAAGAGAAATATCCATAATGCAGAATATAATTCTCAGAATTGTAGCATAACAGTTCCAGAGTAAAATCCACTGCCCGCAATGAGGTAGGTTGGAGAATCTGGACTGTACCCTAGCTGATGGAAGAACCATTCAGAAGCCTGACAGCAGAGAGGTAGAAGCTGTTCCTGAATCTGGTGGTGTTCACTTTCAAGCTTCTGTATCTTCAGCCCAATGAGAGCGGGGAGAAGAAGGAATGACCAGGGTGGGACAAATCTTTGACTATGTTGGCTGCTTTTCGAGGCAGTGTGAAATGTAAATGACGTCAATGGTGGGGAGTTTGGTCTGTGTGATGCACTGGACTACATCGCTCTGCAATGTCTTGTAGTCTCGAGCAGAGCTGTTCCCAAACCAAGCTGTGATGGAACCCGACGTTATGCTTTCTACAGTGGATTGAGAGAATTTGGTACGAGTCGTTGTAGACATGCAAATGTTCTCAGTCTCCTGAGGAAGTAGAGGTGTTGCTGTGGGGGTTTTTGGCTGTAGCTTTCATGTGGTTGGTCTAGGACTGATTGTTGGTGACATTCAAGCATGGAAACTTGAAGCTCTCAATAGTTCCACTTCAGCACCAATAATGCTGATTGTTGCAGGTATACCGGGCTTCCAAAAGTCAATAACTAGTTCCTTTGACTTGCTGACATTAACACACCAAGGCAGCATTACACGATAACTAAATCTACATTCATCAGAGTTATCAGATTTGCACCATATCACTGAGAGTAGGATGTGATCTTCAATGAGTTTGTTGTATTGGAGAATATCAACTCATTTTCCCCTCTTGTATTTCCAATTGTCATAAGGTCATAAGGAATAGTAGTAGAATTAGGCCATTCGGCCCATCTAGTCTACTCTGCCATTCATTCTTGGCTGATCCATCTCCCCTCAATCCCAATCTCTTGCCTTTTCCCCATAACTTCTGACACGTGTACTAATCAAGAATCTATCTGCCTCTGCCTTAACAATATCCACTGACTTGGCCTCCACAGACCTTTATGGCAAAGAATTCCAGATTCACCACCCTCTGACTAAAGACATTTCTCCTCATCTCCTTCCTAAAAGAACGTCCTTTAATTTTGAGGCTATGACCTCTAGTCCTAGACTCTCCCACTAGTGGAAACATCTCCACATCCACTCTATCCAAGCCCTTCACTATTCTGTGTGTTTCAATGAGGTCCCCCGTCATTGTTGATGTGCTTATTCAATCCCAACACTGGGGATGATTCCCTGCACAATCTCACTTACCTGCTGAAATATATTTCACCTTAAAGGGAGAAGGGCATCTTGATAAAAATGCATAGGTAGAACAGGCTGAACCATTTACCACGGGAGTGTCAAGGTTGGAAAAAACAGGCAGTTAACCCTTGTGGCACAGTGCTGCCTTATGCCCCTGTCCCACTTAGGAAACCTGAACGGAAACCTCTGGAGTCTTTGCGCCCCACCCAAGGTTTCCGTGCAGTTCCCGGAGGCTTTTGACTGACAAAAACCTCGGGGAACCTCCGGGAACCGCACGGAAACCTTGGGTGGGGCGCAAAGTCTCCACAGGTTTTTGTTCTGGTTTCCTAAGGTGAACAGGGGCATAACAGCGCCAGAGACTCGGATCCAATGCTGACTACGAGTGCTGGCTGTACGGAGTTTATATATCCTCCGGTTTATAAATCCTCCGGTTTCTTCCCACACTCCAAAGATGTACAGGTTTATAGGTTAATTGGCTTTGGCAAAAATTGTAAAAATTGTCCCCGGTGTGTAGGATAGTGCTCGTTTATGAAGGGCTGTTTCCCTGCTGTATATCTAAACTAAACTAAAACAAACTGAAGAATTGCAAAGAGTTGTGGATGCTGCCCAGTCTTTTATTTATTATTTTTTTGTTTTGATTGTTTCATATATTTATGCAGATCTCATTTACGGTTACGCTGCTGCAAGTAAGAATATAATTGTTCAGTTGTTGGTACATATGATAATTGAACACTGCTGCGGTAAGGCCACCAGGATAATCAAGGGCCAGTCTCACCACAAACACTTCTCCCCTCCCCCATCAGGCAAAAGGTGCAGAACTGTGAAAACGCACACCTCCAGATTCAGGGACAGTTTCCTCCCAGCTGTTATCACACAACTGAAGCACCCTCTCAGCAGCTAGAGAGTAGGCCTGACTCCTCATTTAGCTCATTGGAGACCCTCGGATGATTTTTAATTGGACTTTACTGGACTTTATCTTGCACTAAATGCCATTCCCTTTATTGTGCATCCACACTGTGGATGGCTCGATTGTAATCATGCACAGTCCTTCCGCTGACTGGATAGCACGCAATGTGAAAGTTTTTCACTGTATGTCAATACACATGACAATAATAACTAATCTATATTACTAAATCTCTGTTCTTGACCACTTTTGGCCTTCTGTGCTGCGATTTCCGAGAGAACGCCGCCACCTACGGCCGTCATTTTTGGCCACCTCGCTCAGAGCCCCCCTCCGCCGCATGTGTGCCGAGGATTTTTCCCGTCAATGAAAAATAACAGAGATATTAATGTTTTTACAAAATTCCCCATTCTCTCTGCTGCCCCTGCTGGAGGGAGGGGGAGGGACTATAAAACCAGGAAGTGGAGTGCCTCAATCAGTCTCTGCAAGTGGTGTGCCTCAATCAGTCTCTGCAAGTGGTGTGCTTCAATCAGAGCTCTGAATGAACAAATGTCTTCACAGCTGTGAGTACCCATAATGTGGTTTGAAAATGAAAATATAGTTAGTTTGAGGAAAAAAGTACTGCCTGCAGATGGTTGTTTGGGTTGAAGTAAAAAGGCACTCCTCTCTCTCTCCCCTCCCTCTCTCTCTCCCTATCCCTCTCTCTTTCTCTCTCTCTCTCTCCCCCCCCTGTCTCTCTCCCTTTCTTCCCCCACTCCCTCTCCTCCCCTCTCTCCTCTCTCTCCCCCTCTCTCTCCCCCCTCTCTCTCTCCTCCTCCCCCCTCTCTCCCCCCCTCTCCTCCCCCCCTCTCTCCCCCTCCCTCTCTCCCCCCCCCCCCCTCTCCCTCCCTCTCTCCCTCCCTCTCTCCTCTCCTCCCTCTCTCCCTCTCCCCCCCTCCTCTCCCCCCCTTCCCCCCCCCTCTCCGCCCCCTCCCCCCCCCCCCCTCTCTCTCCCCTTCCTTTTTCTTTTTCTCCCTCTCCCCCCTCCATCCCCCCCCACCATCCCTCCCCTAATCCCCCCCCCCCCCCCCCCACACACCCCTACCCCCTTCCCTCCACCCTCCCTGCTCCCCGCCTCTCCCCCCCCTCCCCTCACCCCCTCTCAGCACACCCTCTCTCCTCCCCCTCCCCCTCCTCCCCCCCTCCCCTCTCTCTCTCCTCCTCCCCTCCATCCCCTCCCCCACCATCCCTCCCTCTCCTAAACTTTCTCCCCCCCACACCCCCTACCCTCTTTCCTCCACCACCCCCCCGCTCCCCACCTCTCCCCCTCACCCCCCTCTCAGCACCCTCTCACTCCCCCTCATTCTCCCTCTCACCCTCTCTCTCTCCTCCCCCACCTTTCCCCCCTCACCCACCCTCCCTCTTCTCCTCCTTTCCGTCCCCACCCCTCTTGCCCCTCTCCCTGTATGTGTCTCTCTCTCTGTCTCTGCCCCTTCTCTCTCTGCCCTCACTCTCTACCCCCCCCCCCCCCCCCCTCCCTCTCTAGATGTGACTGCGTTGGGGGCTATGGGGTAAAAGGAGCGAATTAATAATATTAATATAATATCAAGGGGGGTAATTAGTGTGAGTGCGGGGTGGGGGTGGGTAGTTAGTGTGTGTGACGCTGCATGCCGCCTCCTCTCCCACAACCGCACGTTGGGGGAACAGACCCAATGGGTCTGCACTTGGTCTAGTAATAAACTAAACTCTCTTGATTCTTGATTTATAGACCATAGAACAATACATCACTGGATCAACCCTTTCAGCCCACGTGTCAAGCATAATGCCAAGATAAACTAATCCCATCTATCTGCGCACTAGCCATAAACACTCATTCCTTGCATACCCACGTGCCTACCTAAAAGCCTATTAAATGCCATTATGGTATGTGTTTTCACCACCACCCCCAGCAGTGTGTTCCAGGCACCCTCTCTCACTCTCAGTGTAAAAAACGCACCCTGCACATCTCCTTTATAATTTGTACTTCTGGTCTTAAACCTATGCCCTCTAGTCTTTGACATTTCCACCATGGGCAGGACGTTCTGACTGTCTACCTTATCTATGCCTCTAAACATTGTATGTACTTCTATCAGGTCTCTCCTCAACCTCCAACACTCCAGAGAAAATAATCCAACTTTATCCAACCTTTCCTTGTAACTGACACCCTCTAACCCAGGCATCATTCTGGTAAACCTCTTCTGCACCCTGTCCAAAGCCTCCAGATACTTCCTGTAATGGGGAGAACTGAACTGCACACAATACCCCAAATGTGACCTGACCAAGTCTGATAAGGCTACATCATGACTTTGAGATTCTTATATTCAGCGTCTGATTATGAAGGTCTGCATACGGTATGTCTTCTTTATCACTCTATCTCTTGTTATTGTAAAAGAGCTGGAAAGCATCAAGTGACGAATGAATGGATGACTGGAAAGCATGTTGATGGATATGTAAGGTAATTGGGTGTATTCAGAAAGTAAAGGCTGAAAGAAGGATATTTTTACCCCAAAAATACACAAAGAGCTGGAGTGACTCAACGGGTCAGGCAGCATCTCTGGAGAGCATGGATAGGTGACGTTTTGGGTTAAGACTCTTCTTCAGACCTGAAACATCACCTATCCATGTTCGCTGGAGAGGCTGCCTGATCCGCTGAGTTACTCCAGCACTCGGTGTCTTTTATTTTATAAACCAGCATCTGCAGTTCCTTGCTGCCCTCTATTTATATCTTGTGTCATGATTTTGCTGAATTTTTAAAAGTTGCAGTTCTCACACATTCCATTGCCTCATTTATGTTTACAACAACTGTATCTAATCAATTTTGGAGAATTTGATCCGTTTACAGAATGCAACTTAGTAAGACTAACATAAAATTAGGAGTAGGTGCTGGCTCTAATGGAAGATTGATTGTATCATTCCCCTTTGGTGCTGGAAATTATTCTCACCTCTTCTTTATTACTGTCTGTAATAACGTGAAGAATTGTTTCCAATGGTCCATGTTTTTTTGTTATCACATGTACAGACGTACAATGAAATTCTTTACAATTCAATTCAATACAATTCAATAGAGTATTGCCGTACCAGAGCACAATCCCCAATTAGCACAAAGTCTGTAGCAATAGTCCAGTGAGACCGCATGCAATAGTGGCCAGGTTTTGGCACCACTTTCAAAGTCTTGTCCAGTCCACGCTCTCGGTCTCCTGGAGCGGGGCCCAATCCAGGCGAGCCCCAGGCTGTTGCAGGGCCTCCAGCCGTCGCCTCCGTCCAGCGAGCTGTCGTCCCTCTCCTTGCCCGGCCACCTTCAGCTTTTGTCCACCGGGTCTGCGCTGACCAGCGATCCCTGCATATTAACACTATCCTACACACACTAGGGACAATTTTTACATTTACCAACCTATTAACCTACAAACCTGTACGTCTTTGGAGTGTGGGAGGAAACCGAGGATCTTGGAGAAAACCCACACAGGTCATGGGGAGAACGTACAAACTCCGTACAGACAGCACCCATAGTTAGGATCAGACCCGGGTCTCCAGCGCTGCAAGGCAGCAACTCTACCGCTGCGCCACTGTGCCACCATTGTTGTTGAATCCGCTGTTAGCAGCTCCCTCCATCCTCCTCTATGGTTCTCTGGTTCTCGGAGGACAAGCAGGGGATGAGGAAAATGGTGAATGATAAAAAAAGAAGCAAATATGAGGGATACCATTTGTAAGAAATAACTCTTTCACAGAATACGGTCACCAGGAGGAAACACACATATATTCACAGTGAGAACGTGTAAACTCACACACAGACAGCATCCGTAGTCATCATTGAACCTGGGTTTCTGGTGCTGTGAGGCAGTGCATATACCAGCTGCACCATTTTACCACCCCCATGTGTTTCTGTTCTCTTAAATTAAAAAAAAAATAGAAGTTTAAACAATGGGCAAGCTCCATACAGACAGCACCCAAGGTCAGGATTGAACCCAGGTCTCAGGCGCTGAGGCAGCAGCTCTTAATAATTCAAAAATGCTTTATTTGTCTCATATGCAACTGCACGGTGAAATTAATTTTGCATATATTACACATGCGAGCACCACCATTATTCAAAGTGCAAAGTCAGCTACCAGCTGTGCCGCACATACCTTGTATTGTTCAATACAATAGGATTGTTTTTTTCAAAAAGAAAGTTGGTACTTGATATATTATTATAAATGTACCGGTCACTGTGGTCTACGGAGCAATATCTGTTTCAGAAGAATGACCCTTGTGGTATTCTGCCTCTGAGCCAAAAGGCATGGGATATGTGTCTTGTTGCTGGTCTAGTGTGTGGAGACCAGAGGTATGTGTCTATGTTCTGGGATGCCATCCAGCCAGGGTACAGGCCAAGGCCATGTGGGTGGAACACGAGCTCCCTAATGAACTCATCACATTGCATTTACAATCGTGGCTACGTCAATGCCACACTAAATCTTCCATTGGTAACATAAAGAGGGGCCCTCCTGAGGTACTTTGAGTCAATATTAAATTATTAATTGGGGACAGAAGATTCCACTGCTGTTTTTTTTTTGGATAACTTAATTTGTTTCCCCAAATATGTTGTCAACTCAAAGGAATACAATGTGCCTCTGACATGAACAGCACATAGTCATACATGCAGAAACAGGACCTCAGGCCCAGCTTTCCCACACCGACCAACATGTCCAATCTACACTGGTCCCAAGACCGCAAGAAATTGCAGAGAATTGTGGACACAGCCCAGACCATCACACAAACCAACCTCCCTTCCAGTGACTCGATCTACACTTCATGCTGCCTCAGCAAGGCCACCAGTATAATCAAGGACCAGCTTCAGCCAGCCACTCACTCTTCTCCTCTCTCCCATCAAGCAAGAGGTACAGAAGTGTGAAAACGCACAATTCCTGATTCAGGACAGTTTCTTCCCAGCTGTTATCAGGCCACTGAACCAACTAGAGAGTGATGCTGAGCTACCATCTACCGCATTGGATTCCAATAGATTTTCAGCAATGCATACTGTGGGGGGGCCCAGTGGTAGAATTGCTGCCTTACAGTGCCAGAGACCCGGATTCGATCCGGACTATGTTTGCTGTCTGTACGGAGTTTGTACGTTCTCCCTGTGAAGAGTGAGTGGCTGGCTGGCTGAAGCTGGTCCTTGATTATACTGGTGGCCTTGCTGAGGGAGCATGAAGTGTAGATCGAGTCACTGGAAGGGAGGTTGGTTTGTGTGATGGTCTGGGCTGTGTCCACAATTCTCTGCAATTTCTTGCGGTCTTGGGACCAGTGTAGATTGGACATGTTGGTCGGTGTGGGAAAGCTGGGCCTAAGGTCCTGTTTCTGCATGTATGACTGTATGTGCTGTTCATGTCAGTGACCTGCGTGGGTTTTCTCCTTGTGCTCCAGTTTCCAAAGACGTACAGGTTTGTAGGTTAACCCCGCCACCCACCCCTGGGGCCCACCTGGACTCAACTCTATTTCTCCCCTCCCTTCCTCCCCCCTACTACTTTCCTTCCTCTGGCTTCACAATCTGTAACTCTTCAAACCTGTCTCGAACCTACTGTCCTTGTCTCTGACCTCTGTTCTAACTAAATTCCCTAATTTGTGTCGACCTATTACCTGCCACACTTTGTCCTGCTCCCCCCTTTTGCAGCTTTCTCCTTTCCCCGCCCCCCCCACTATCAGTTACTCCAGCACTTTGTGTTCTTCTGTGTATCATTGTCCTCCTTCGCCTATGTCCACCTATTACCTGTCAAGCTTAGTCCTACCCCTCCTCTCTCCCAGCTTTCTTTCCTCCACTTCCAATCAGTCCAAAGAAGGGTCCCGATCCGAGACGTCACCTATCCATATTCTCCAGGGATGCCGCCTGACCTGTTGAGTTATTCCAGCACTTTATGTCCCTTTTTTTTGCTATCAAATAAAATGTAGCCCAAGACTTGCTCCGACCTACAAGAAATCATAGCACGGGTGCAGATGAACATTTAATGGTGTTTGCTTGGTTTTCTTATCTCAGCTACTTTAATAAATACAGTAAACAGGCCAAAGCCACGGCTAAAATAGCAGTGAGGAGAATTTGAGACTAGCAGCATTAAGTGATCATACACCAGCATTCCATGACGTAGGTTTATGGGCCTGAGAGACTTTACATTGGAAAGCTAAACCCAGATGCCTCTGTGCTCTAAATACATGCTCCATCAATCTCGGATTAGGAAGAGATAGTTAAATCTGTGTTTAAAGTTTTGCGTTGAAGGAGGAAGCAGACAAAGCAACAACATTGCTTGGGAGAGATTTTGTCAGCATTCCATGTGACATTTGGATTGATTCAGAATGCCAAGATACAGCTGTGACAAATCTTTCATTCCAGGGATCCAGCTTCAGTTCAGGCAGCTCTCACACGCAGTTTCACTCCAAATGTAATTCTATTATGCACAAAGTATATTATCTTGTGTAGTCTTATTCAGGAAAATTAAAATCATATTATTCAGGTTTGTTTAGTTTGAAAATACAGCAAGTATATTATGCCCTTTGGCCCACTGAGTCCATGCCAACCATCAACGTTAGTTCTATGTTATTCCACTTACTTATCCACTCCCTACACACCAGGGGCAATGCACAGAGGTCCAATTAACCTACAAACTTTGGGATGTGGGAGGAAACCGGAGCAGGCGAAGGAGACCCACATGGTCACAGGATGAAGAACGTACAAATTCCACACAGGCAGAAGCCGAGGTCTGGCACTGTGAGGATTGGTTCCTGTGCATTTACCAGATCCTCCTGCACTACAAGGTGTAAAGTCCTAGCCTGCTCAACCTCTCCCTATAGATCTGGGCCTCTTAAAGAGAGCAGAGTCGGGGGATATGGCGAGGAGGAAGAAACCGGAGCAAACCCGCGCAGTCAAGGAGAGAAAGTGCAAACACCCCATAGACAGCATTCGAGGTCAGGATCAAACCCACGTCTCTGGCGCTGTAAGGCAGCAGCTCTACCAGCTACGCCACTGCACTGCCTCTTTAAGGTCAACCTATACAGAAAGAATGATGTGCATTTATATAGCTTATTTAATAACTGCAAAATGTTTTTCAATAGTGCTTTATTGTCACATGTATCTCGGTACAGAGACAAAGCATTGATTTGCATGCTGTCCAATCAGATCAGATAATACCACACATGAATACAATCAGGTCAAACTCAAGTACAATAGGCAGAGTAATGGGGAAGATAAAGTGCAGAATGTAGTTCTCAGCATTGTAGCACATCAGTTCCATAGCCAAAGTCTGCAATGGGGTAGAGGTGAGTCAGACAGTACATTAAGGGGTTGTCCCACTTGGGCAACCTATTTGGAGAGTTTAGAAGAGTTTGAAAAAATTACATGTTGAAGACCTCCTTCGTCTATGTAGAAGACCTCCTTCGTCTATGTAGAAGACCTCCTTCGACCTCCTTTGACTATGTTGAAGACCAGCTTTAACTAGCTACGACTAACTTCGGGAAAATTGGACACCGAATAGTGGAGAGTGAAGACGACCTCCTTCGACCTCCCTTCGACCTCCCTTTGACTATGATGAAGACTACTTTCGACTACCTTTGACTACCCTCGACTACTTATGACTAACATGGCGACCTACTACGACTAAACCTACAAGTAAAAAAAGTATCGATTTTTTCCATGGCGACCTTTTTTTACTTGAGGGCATTTTTTAACATATTGAAAAAACGTCGCAACCTAGCCGAGGCCTTGAGTACATGGAGACCACTCTCGAGCATGAAGAGAGTTATGAAGACCTCCTACGACCTCGTGTCGATCATGCTTCGAGTATGAGTCGAGGACAAACTTGTCAGAACTCGCAGATTAGGTCGCCCGAGTGGGACAGGCCCTTTAGCTTCAGGAGTGAATCAACAGTACACTAACTTATGCGACCTAACTGGAGATCTTTAATCAAACTTTATCTCACTTTAATGTAATATCTTTGCACTAAATGCCGTACCCTTTATCTTTTACCTGTGCACTGTGGACGGCTTGATTGTATTCATGTATAGTCTTTCCGCTGACTATGTAGCAAGTTTTTCACTGTACCTTGGTACACGTGACAATAATAAACTAAACTAAACTCTGCTCAAATCCAAGGTCTGGTCAAATGATTTTCTTCATTAGTTTCCATATTCTGTGCCCCACATTCCCATGGGGTGCGGCTCTCTTACACCATGTTGCCTAATCAGCCATTCTTCCACATAGTGTGTCAGCAGGCTGGTTAACTGTTGACCATATAAAATCGGAGCCAGATCATGGCCTGGTATCAACACTCATACGTTTGCATTCTCCGGCTTGTGTCACTGGCTAGCTGGTGACAGAGGGCAGGAAACGAGGCTGAAGCATTTGTCCATTCTCTCGTAATTCGGTCCTTAACAGTTATGAGACTCCAACTTTGACCCGGCCTGAGTTAACTAACTCAGCTTCCACCGAGATTCAAGTCTGGAATCGTCTCAGTTCTTGTGGCGCAGCGCCAGACCAGGCAGCCAGTAACACATGGAGCTATTAATGCACATGAGTCTCATGTGTCTCCACATATCTCGCTGGGGACGACACAGAGACGCAGCGGTAGAGTTGCTGCCTACAGCCCCAGAGACCCAGGTTCGATCCTCACTACGGGTGCTGTCGGTATGGAGTTTGTATGTTCTCCCTGTGACCACCTGGGTTTCCTACCGTGCTCTGGTTTCCTCCCACAACTGCAGGTTTGTAGGTTAATTGGCTTCTGTAATTTGCACATTTTATGCCGAGTAGGGGAATCAAACACAACAGGACATATGTTTAAGGTGAGGGAAGAAAAATTTAATAGGAACCGGAGGGCCACCTTTTTTTTTTAAACATAAAGCTTGATGGGTATATGGAACGAGCTGCCGAGGAATTAGTTGAGGCAGATACCATCGTAATGTTTAAGAGACATTGGAACAGGTACATGGATAGGACAGGTTTGGAGGGCCGAGCACGGACAGGTGGAACTAGTGCTGACATGTTGGTTGGCGTGGGCAAGTTGGGTCAAAGGGCTAGTTTCCACACTGTATCACTCTATATACCAGTCTCACCCGGTCACTCCCTCTTCTCCCCTCTCCCATCAGGCAAGTGGTACAGACGTGTGAAAACACACACCTCCAGATTCAGGGACAGTTTCTTCCAAGCTGTTATCAGGCAACTAAACCATCCTATTAACTAGAGAGCGGTCCTGACCTCCCATCCATCTCATTGGTGACCTTTGGACTATCTCTAATCTGTTCAATACCATTTTTATTTTATTTTATTTCTTTTTTTTAAACACACTTTGGCCATGACCCGAGTATACTCAGTGGTGGCACTGAACAGGTTAATCGAACTTTATCTAGCACTAAATGTTATTCCCTTTATCCTGTAAATGTACACTGTGGACGGCCTGATTGCAATCCTGTATAGTCTTCATGCTGACTGGTTAACAGGCAACACAAGCTTTTCACGGTACCTCGGTACACGTGACAATGAACTCAACTAAACTAAAATCTATGACCCCATGACCTCTCGCACTGCAGTAGGTAACGAGGCCATAAAGGAAACTTGCTACCTCACAGGTCATAACTCCATGTAGACTACTGACCACAAGAGCTCAGGGTCTCATCTATAAAGGAAGGTCGGTGCGTCATTTCCACACACACACCGGTCATGTTGCATCTTTTCCGATGGTAAATTTTATACCGTATTTCAATAATGCACCTAAATATAGTTGGACCGACTGTATCCGAAAGGTCACATTCCGCAGAGTGCAGCCAGAACATCAATCTCATTGCATGATATCAGCCCAAATACATAATAGATCTCTGTGATTTTACATTTTCCGCTTTCTAAAAGTGAGGCTTGAACAATGAACATGTCTAATTAGACGTTAACCTCCACTTTACAGACTCCTCTCTTCTGTCCTTTCAACAGTCTCCTCTCCACAAATTTTGTGTCAAGAGACAAGTCGAGAGTGTCGTCAATAGACAATAGGTGCAGGAATAGGCCATTCGGCCCTTCGAGCCAGCATCGCCATTCAATGTGATCATGGCTAATCATCTGAAGCTAATGTGGGAACTCATTGTCATGGAGTCATATGACATGGAGACAGGCCCTTTGGCACAACTTGCCCACGCCGACCAAGATGTCCATTGAAGCTAGTCTCACCTGCCCGTATTTGGCCCATATCCCTCTAAACCTTTCCTTTTAAAACAACAGAGATTCAGCATGGAAACTGGCCCTTCGGCCCACCGAGTTTGGGCCAACCAGTGATCGCCCCGTACACTAGCACTATCCTACACACTGGGGATAATTTACAACTTACAGAATCTAATTAACCCACAAATCTGTACATCTTTGGCGTGTGGGAGGAAACTGGACTACCCAGAAAATAGCATGCGGTCACAGGGAGAACGTACAAACTCTGTACAGACATCACCCATAGTCAGGATCGAACCCGGGTCACCTGCGGTGTAAGGCAGCAACTCTACTGCTGCGCCACTGTGCACTGTACCTGTCCAAGTTTTTTTTTAATCTTGTTATTGTACCTGCCTCAACCAGCTCCTCTGGCAGCTCATTTCAAACACCGACCACCCATATACCAAAGGGACAAGAGATACCTGAATGGGATCAGTCGGTGATGTAGTGAGCTCCTTTAACCAGGACTTCTGTGTCCTCTCATTGTATGGTTGACTTGTTGTTCTCAATGCACGTATGTATCCTCACAGTGTTTGGAGTCATGGTTCTCAATACAGTGTGCTACCAGTGTACGGACACTTTGTCTCAGTAAAAGTCCATAAGTTCTAGGAGCAGAATTAGGCCATTCGACCAATAAAAGTCTACTCTGCCACACAATCGTGGCTGATCCATCTTTCACTTTCAACCCTATTCTCCTGCCTTCTTCCCATAACTCCTGACACCCGTATTAGAATAGAATCTGTCAATCCCTGCCTTAAAAATATCCATTGACTTAACCTCCACAGCCATCTGTGGCAATGAATTCCACAGATTCACCACCCTCCGAACAAAGAAATTCCTCCTTAACTCCTTTCCAAAGGTACGTCCCATTATTCTGAGGTCATGGCCTCTGGCCCTAGACTCTCCCACACAGCATCACTGTACAGGGCATTTCACTGTTCAGTACGTTTCTACACCAGTGAGTGTAGGCCCAGTGAGTGTGCTCCCAGTATATGGCCACATGGTCCTCAACACTGGTGAAGATGGAGAGGTCATGATACAGAGTCAATTGCCCATTTTATAGGCGGGTTTAAGTACATTTGTAAATCTTCTTCTCTGGTGCAGGCAATAATCTCTCCCCAAGACTGAGCTCAGAAGGGAGGGTCTGCTTCGGGGGTCCGTTATTGGATTTGCAAGCAAGAAGCTATGTCCAATGGAGCCTACAGGATATAGTCAGGACCTAAATGGTGGGCAAGTTGGTCTGGGAGACTTCAGGCTGCTAAAGCCTTCTGAGCACCAGTGCTACTCCAACCTATCAAATTTCTGGTTTGTGAGTGTACCTCCAGGTCAAAACACTTGTGTGTCCACATTCCACTCCAGAGACTTGAGCTCATAAGCAGGTTTGCGTTCCACTGTAACACGGAGAGAATGCTGCAATATAGCTGATGCCATCTGCAGCTAAGATGATAAATTGCAGATCCATCTGCCCTCTCAGTTGGAAGCACAACATAACTTGATCCTCTAAGCAATCTTAACAGCATTTTCGCAGGCTTACCTTGGACTTTATTCCTTGGCGTTCAGGAGGCTGGCTAATACACATATAGAGGTGTACAACCTCAATACGTGAGTGTACTGGGTCTATTCTTCAAGAGAAGAATAGACCCAGTAAAAGCACAGAGTAGTTTACCCATAGTAGGGGAATCAAGAACCAGAGGGCATAGGTTTAAGGTGATGGGGGAAAAGATTCAATAGGAACCCGAGGGGTAATTTTTTGTTTTTGTTCACACAAATGGTGGGGGTGTACGTAACAAGCTGCCAGAAGAGGTATTTGAGCCAGGTTCTTTTGCAACATTTAAAAAAACATTTGGACAGGTACACGGATAGGAAAGGTTTAGAGGGATACTAGACAAAGTGGGAGCCATTGGGTCCCGTCCCTTCAACGCGCGGCTGTGGGGGGTGGCCTGTGGCATCACACACACACTAACCCCACACACCCACACACACACATTAATGACCCCCCCCACACACACACACACATTAACGACCCCCCACACACACACACACACACATTAACGACCCCTCCCCCACACACACACACACTAACCACACACACACACGCACACACACACACACACACACACATTAATACCCCCCCCCCCCCCCCACACACACACACACACACACACTAAACACCCCCCTTGATGATGGTTTACACACAAAATGCTGGAGGAAAGGAATAGGTGATGTTTCAAGATATTTCCCTGATCCGTGAACCTGGTCATCTAATCTTCATTCTTCCTCCAACCCTCATCTACAGATTGTTCCATCAAACCATTCTAATCGCCTTCAAGTTTAGTTTAGGTCTAGATTTAATAGTGTCATGTCTACTGAGGTACAGTGAAAAGCATGCATTCCAGTTAAATCAGATAATACTATACATAAATGTAATCAAATCAAGCACAGGTACAGAGCAAAGGGGAAGATACAGAGCGCAGAATATAGTTCTCAACATTGTAGCGCATCAGTTTCATAGACAAAGTCCAATGACTGCAATGGGATTAAAGTGAATTGGACAGGACCCCAGCTGATGTAGTTAATCGGACAATAGGACTTATTTTCTCACCATTTCCTTATCTTTAGTCCTGAAAGCTAGTCCTGAAGTGGTGGAGTAAAAAAAGACAGCGTGCTGGATTAAGTCAACAGGTGAAGCAACATCCCTGGAGAAAATGGATAGTCTGAACAGACTGAAGAAGGGTCCTGACCCAAAAGGTCACCTATCCATGTCCTCCAGAAATGTTGCCAAGCCCGCCGAGTTACTCCAGCACTTTGCGTCTCTTTTTATAAACCAGCATCTGCGGTTCCTTCTTAGTGCCAGAGTAACCCACCAGGTCGGGCAGCATCTGTGGAGGGAATGGAACTAACAAGTGAACCTCAGATTCAGATGCCACAATTGCATTGGAAATGTCTCGAGGGAAATTAATTCAGTTGGGATTCTAATGTTTGGAGAGGGGGAGTGAAGTGGAGAACGAGATGTAAAAACTATCTGACCCTCCACACACTCCTTCCTGCTAAATATCAGAGCTCAGAGGTCTGTCAGAAGCCTCAGGAGATAAAGAAATAAAACAGAAGAATATTGTCTTGGTCCTTTTGTCATGTTGCTATTGTCCACAGTTGAAATATGTTGCTGAAAATTTAATCCATGTGCAATCTGATCTGTGGTGAGGTCGTTTCACAGTTTAATATTTGGCTTACAACGCTCTGGGTTTGAGTCAGAATGCTGGCATTGTTTCCAAAGCAGATGCAAAGAATATCTCGCACTGTTCTCATTTATTATATTTATTCTTTCCAAGGATTAACATGCCTCCGATTGCAGAACATAAATTGTGTTGAAATTTAATTTTGAGCCCTGCGTAAAATATGGAGTTTTGCCATAAAGTAATTTTTTTTTTTTTTTTTAAAGCTGATCAATTTTTGTAAAGGCAATGTAAGCCTTTGCAATGTGTTTCCTGGAATCAGTGACAATCATTTCCAGGTCATGGTACAGCAAGGATAAATATAGAGGCATTCCCTTCACTCAGCCTTGAGAACAGAAGGCATTTCACTCCCTACCCCTCCCATCATCACATTCCACAGCTTCCACACCTCCAGATTCAGGGACAGTTTCTTCCCAGCTGTTATCAAGCGGCTGAACTCTCCTCTCACCAACTAGAGAGTGGTCAAGACCTCCCATCTACCACCTTGGAGAGCCTTTAATCAGATTTACTGGACTATCCTGTACTAAATGTTATCTTTTCACTGTACCTCAGTGACTACTGACAATAATAAATTAAATAAAACCTTTCTCCCATTTCTGCCAACGTCTACTGAACAAATCAGAAAACTGTGGAGCAGTTGATACTCCAGTGGAGCATAAGATTTATCATGCAAGGTCTTTTTCAGAAACAGCTACAAGCTTACCAGCATAAATGCAATTGTATTTAGAACATAGAACAGTACAGCAAAGGAACAGGCCCTTCAGCTCACAATGTCCGTGCCGTAGATAATGATACGCTAGACACAAAGTGTTGGAGTAACACGGCAGGTCAGGCGGCATCTCTGGAGAAAATGGATAGGCAACTGTTCGAGTCGGGACTCTTCTCCAGAGATGCTACCTGGCATGCTGTTGTTCCAGCATTTTGTGTCAATCTTTTATATAAACCAGCATCAGCTGTTCATTTTTGTTAAATGATGCTAAGCTAAACCTTTTGTGTCTTGGTTTCCTTTCTGTCACTTTTGATCACCCTTTTCATCTCTAATCTTTGCCCACCCGCCTGTCAATTGAAAACCTGCCTCAGCTGTATCCACCTTGTCAGGAAAAAAAGACACATAGTGCTGGAGTAACTCAGCGAGTCAGGCAGCATCTATGATATGGTGACATTTCAGGTCCTGGATGGGTGATATTTCAGGTCAGGACAAACATAAACACTTTGTGTCTATCATCACCTATCTGAAAGCTTCTATCTTAAACACGACTATCGTATCTGCCTCCATCACTAGCCCTGGCAGGGCAATCCAGGCGTAACTTTCAAACCATTGGAAAAAATGTTTACATCACGTTAGACATTTTTCAATCCTTACAAATGTCAAATGAGTGTGGAAATAATGAAGCCTGTGCTTGGAGTCACCTCGTATGTCCTTTGGTTTCACAAACATCTATTTATAAAGCAGTGATTTCATTTTGTGAACCAGTTCAAATGTCTTTGATGAACTCAGTCTGTTTTTGAATATCAAACAAGAATAGTTTCCATCAACAAACTGACACAGGTTCAGAAAAAAAAAATTTAAGCAATAAATCAGTTTCAGAATATTTCACCAAATTTATCCCAAACAAATTAATTCAAAGATTCAGAGTTTACTTTAACACAGAACAATGGTTTCCAGTATTGGAACATAGAATGTAGAACAGTACTGCATAGTGGATGGCATGCTGGTGCAGTGGAAGTGTTTCTGCCTCACAGCGCCAGAGATCCGGGTTCAATCCTGACTACAGGTGCTATCTGCACAGAGTTTGTACGTTCCCTCTGTGACTCCATGGCTTTTCGCCAGATGCTCCAGTTTACTCCCAGACACACAGGTGTGTAGGTTAATTGGCTTTGGTAAAAATTGTAAATTGCCCTAAGTATGTGTGTAGGAGAGTGTTAGTGCTAGTGTACAGGTGATCGCTGGTCAGTGCAGGCTCGGTGGGCCAAATGGCCTGTTCCTGGGCTTAGATTAATTTAGAGACACAGCACAGAAACAGGCCCTTCTGCCCACGATGTCTGTGCTGAACATGATGCCAAATTAAAGCAATCTCCTCTGCCTGCACGTAATCCATATCCTTGCATCTCCATGTACCAATCTAAAAGCTTGTTTAAAACCGATCTGAAACTTTAGAACATTGTAGAATAAAACCATAATTTTTTCAAGAATGTGTCGAGAGAAAGAAGTCTATTTTTTCCAGAAATGCTGCAATCAAACAGAAATATAGTCAGAAATAACACGAAAACCCCAGGACAATAATTCAAATCTAAATCTCTAAAAAGGAAAAGATTTATCGTGCAATGTACTTCATCATTACAACCTTTAAGAAACGCTTGGACAAGTACATGGATAGGACAAATCTCGAGGGATATGGGCCAAACGCAGGCAGGTGTGACTAGTGGGACATGTTGATTGCCGTGGGCTAGATGGGCCAAAGGGTTTGTTTCCACACCGTATGACTATGAGAAGTGAACTATCCAGAAATGTAGTTAGATGGCCTATTTATCTGGAATGGAATAGAAAGATATAACATGGAAATAGAGTTTGAAGAAGGGTTTCAACCCGAAAAGTCCCTTATTCCTTTTCTCCAGCCACTACCTGAACCGCTGAGTTACACCGGCATTTTGTGTCTACAGGCCCTACGGCCCACTGAATCCACACCGACCATCGATCACCAGTTCACGAGTTCTATCTTATCCTACTTTCTCATCCATATCCTGCATGCTAGAGGCAATTTACAGAGGCCGAATTAACCTACAAATGCATACGTCTTTGTGATGTGGGGGGTAACCGGAGCACCTGGAGGAACTAACAAGGAGGGATATGGATTATGCACAGGCAGATACGAGGTGTTGGTATCATGTTCAGCACTGACATTGTGGGCTGAAGGGCCCGTTGCTGTGCTATACTTTTCAATGTTCTGATTGAAACAGGGAGACATCATCTATTCCATTTTCTCCAGAGATACTGCCGGACCTGCAAAGTTACTCTAGTTTTTTGCGTTAATCATTGGTTTAAACCAGCATCTGCAGTTCCTTCCTACACAATAGTTTTTCAGGGTTTTGCCCAAGTTCTGACATCCTTCTACTAACATTTTTACTACAATAGTAAAGTGATGGCAGCATTGGTGAAGCAAGGAAGATTTAGATCAACAGTTCAGTCAAGAATAAATCCAATCCCCAACTGCTGAGCACAGGTTGGAGAATGATCTTGTATCTGATCTTGAGAGGAACAGATAGAGTGATTGCTCAGAGTCTTTTACCCAGGGTTGGGAAAATCAAGAACCAAAGGATAGAGTCAAACAGCATGGAAATTGGCCTTTCAGACCAATTGCCCATGTTGACCAACATGCCCCACCTGCTTGAGATTGGCCCATATCACACTAAACTATTTTTATCCATGGTACACAGAAATGCTGGAGAAGCTCAGCGGGTGCAGCAGCATCTATGGAGCGAAGGAAATAGGCAACGTTTCGGGCCGAAACCCTTCTTCAGACTGATAGGGGGTGGCAGGGAGAAGGAAGGAAAAAGGAGGAGGAGCCCAGGGGCTGAGGGTGGGAGGAGACAGCCAGAGGGCTGAGGAAGGGGAGGAGACAGCAAGGGCTAACAAAATTGGGAGAATTCAATGTTCATGCCCGCAGGATGCAGACTCCCCAAGCGGAATATGAGGTGCTGTTCCTCCAATTTCCGGTGTTGCTCACTCTGGCCATGGTCCTCACCTTTCACCCCACCAGCTGTCACATACAACAAGTAATCCTCTGTCAGTTTTGCCACCTCCAACGTGACCCCACCACTCGCCACATCTTCCCATCTCCCCCCATGTCTGCCTTCCGCAAAGACCGCTCCCTCCGCAACTCCCTTGTCAATTCTTCCCTTCCCTCCCGTACCACCCCCTCCCCGGGCACTTTCCGTTGCAACCGCAAGATATGCAACACCTGTCCCTTTACCTCCCCACTCGACTCCATTCAAGGACCCAAGCAGTCGTTCCAGGTGCGACAGAGGTTCACCTGTATCTCCTCCAACCTCATCTACTGCATCCACTGCTCTAGATGTCAGCTGATCTACATCGGTGCGACTAAGCGTAGGTTGGGCGATCATTTCGCCGAAAACCTCCGCTCGGTCCACCTCCTACCTCGTTGTCCACAAGAACCTACCTGATCTCATTTCTAGCCGAAACTGCTTCCCTGCACTTGACTCCCCCTCCCCGTCCCCGACCTCTCTGTCCTGGTCTCCTCCATGCCAAGAACCTACCACCTCCCGGTGGCTCAGCACTTCAACTCCCCCTCTCACTCCCCGTCCGACCTCTCTGTCCTGGGTCTCCTCCATGGCCAGAATGAGCAACACCGGAAATTGGACGAACAGCACCTCATATTCCGCTTAGGGAGTCTGCATCCTGCGGGCATGAACATTGAATTCTCCCAATGTTGTTAGCCCTTGCTGTCTCCTCCCCTTCCTCAGCCCTTTGGCTGGCTCCGCCTCCTCCTTTTTCCTTCCTTCTCCCCGCCACCCCTTATCAGCCTGAAGAAGGGTTTCGGCCCAAAACGTTGCCTATTTCCTTTGCTCCATAGATGCTGCTGTACCCGCTAAGTTTCTCCAGCATTTTTGTGTACCTTCGATTTTCCGACATCTGCAGTTCCTTCTTGAACATATTTTTATCCATGTACCTGTCCATTGGTTTAAGGCAGCAAGTAAGGCAAATAAGAACCTGAGGGGGAATTTTTTCTCTCAGAGGGTGGGTGGGCATATGGAACGAGCTGCCAGATGAGGTAGTTGAGGCAGGTAGTATAACAGCGTTTAAAAGACACGGAGAAAGATTTAGAGGGATATGGGTCAAATGTGGGCAGGTGAGACTAGCACAGATGGGACATCTCGGTTATCATGGACGTTGGGCTGAAGGGCCTGTAGACTAGTCTGGAGAAACGCAGCGGGTGAGGCTGCATCTATGGAGAGAAAGAAACGTCGCCTATCCCTTCTCTCCATAGATGCTGCCTCACCCGATGAGTTTCTCCAACATTTTTTGTCTACCGTCGATTTTTCCAGCATCTGCAGTTCTTTCTTAAACATGGCTCTAGACTGAGTACGATTGCCAAATAGTCGTTTTAATCTTTCGTCGCATTTATTTGCTGGGGTAATTCAGCAGGTCAGGCAAACTCTCTGGATAACATGGACAGGCGGGTCGGGACCTTTCTTCATTCAGACTTTTATTTTGGTTTAATCGGGTTTGCAGTTTACAAGGAAGGAGGGCGTGTTCATGGAGGTAGTTGTGGACAGATTATGACTCAACGCAAGTGAAGCGACAAATGCGGGATAAACTTTAACGCCTAATCATCTCCTTCACCGAACAGTCGCTCTCGATTCTCTGGCTGCGGGCGATCGCTTCCTTGTCAAAAGCCTTCTGACCCTTGAGAGCCAGTCATCCGGATGAACATCGCGTTGAACTGGAAGAGGAACGTCTCTAATTTGAGCAGAGCTCCTGGCAGCAGTGCTTGGGACGCTTGCTACTGGCACCCATGGCAGAACCGAAGGGCAAGCGCCTGAAGACTTGCTTGCCTAGCTGTAACTCCCACCGGCCGCTGCCCGGCGCCCAGGTGAAGCAGAACTACCCGTTGGAAGTGGAGGAGTCAGTGTGCGGACTTATCACCTTCTTCTACGAGGTGTCCTACAGGTTCCAGGCTCTGGTAAGGGGAGAATGAGATGTGGACCTGGAGTTGTGACCAACTCCTCCAGGCATGGTCCCAGAAAGAGATATCCCCACTGAGTGGAAGGGGTGATTGGGAACTGGGTGGGGAACTGCAAAAACAAAAAAAAACGTTTCGCCTATCCATGTTGTCCGGAGATCAAGAGTTAAGACAAGAGTGTTGAGTATTTGCATATGGCCCGAAACGGAGCAATTAAATGATTCCTTGCAGCAGCACACCAGATATGCAAACAAGCACTCTGTAAACCCCATAATAAACAAAACATAAACTCATATATATATATATATATATATATATATACATATACGTGTGTGTGTATATATATATATATATATATATATATATAAATATATATATATAGACACACACACACACACACACACACACACACACACACGCACATACACGAAAAAAAATGAGTTACGGGCCAGGCAGCATCTCTGGGGAAAAGGAATAGGTGGTGATGTTTTGGGTTGAGACCCTTCTTCAGTCCGAGAATCAGGGACAAAGGGAACGATAGATATCGACCCCTTGACTAAGTCTGAAGAAGGGTCTCCTCCAGGAACGTCACACCTATTCCTTTTCCCCAGACATGCTGCCTGACCTACTGAGTTACTGCAGCTTTTTGTGTTCGACTTCTGTTTAAGTCAGCATTTGCAGTTCCTTCCTACACCTTTTTTACACAATTACATATACACAATACATTTTATATATATTTTATATATATATACAAATATACACACACACACACACACAATGACAAACGGACAAATAACGAGAAAATAATAGTCACAAGTAATGCCTCCAAGTCTTTGTAGATTGGAGCCTATTTGGAGGATTGTAGTGTTTAAAAGCCTGATGGTTGTAGGGAAGAAGCCGATCCTGAACGTTATAGTTTTCAAGCTCCTGTACCTACTTCCCGATGGCAGAAGTGAAATGAGAGTGTGGTCAGGCTGGTGTGGGTCTGATCCCTTCGATGGTGGTCAGTACTCGTGATGGACCGGACAGCGTTCACCACTTTTTCCAATTCGTTCCTGGGCGTTTGAGTTGCCGAACCTTCCATGTACAGTGAGAATGGGGAGTGAGTGATCACTGCTGTCAGACTGCGTCTTGTGTGCAATGCAGTGACTTCATTGCTGCATTAGTCAGTTTCACCACTCTGATGTAGAACAACGACAAATAGAAAGGAAATACAGCACATAAAATGAACTGCAGATGCTGGTTTACAAAAAGACAAAGTGTTGGAGTAACTCGGCAGGTCGGGCAGCGCCTCTGGGAACAAGGATAGGTGACATTTTTGGTCGGGACCATTCTTCACAGAAAAATACAGCACAGGAACAGGTTCTTCAGCCCACATTGTCTGTGCTGAATATGATGCCAAGTTAAACTAACCTCCTCTGCCTGCTTGTGATCCATACCCCTCCATTCCTTGCATATTCATGTGCCTATCCAAAAGCCTCCTAAATGCGACTATTGTATCTGCCTTCACCACCACCTCTGGCAGCTGATTCCAGGCAGAAAAAAAAAAAAGCCCCGCTCATTTCCTTTAAACTTTAAACTTTGCCCTTCCCATCTTAAAGGTGTACTCTAAACATTATATCCTTTACCCTGTATCTGTACGCTGTGGGTGGTTTGATTGAAATCATGTTTAGTCATCTTTGCTGACTGGATAGCCCACAACAAAAAATGTTTCATTGTACCTCAGTACACATGACAATACTAAGTTAAACTTAAAGCTATGCCCTCTAGTCATTGGCATAAATCAAGCTTCCATTTGGTCTATCTCAGAACATTATTAAATTGCTTACCGACAGTTTAATGTTCCAAATATACTAAAGGCCCTGTCCCACTTAGGCCATTTTTTAGGTGACTGCAGGCTGTCGCCGGGGTGTCGCCTGTATGGTCGTGAGTCGTCTCCTCAGTCGCCCAAAGAGTCGTAGCATCTTTCTAGTTGCCGCTGGATTTTCAACATATTGAAAAATTTTCGGAGACAATAGGTGACAGTGGGTTTGATGCCAATGAGAATATATTGACTTCTTCGGACGTAGGTGCTGTCGTAGTCAACGCCAGGTTAACGTAGGTTGTTGCCAGGTGACGTAAGTTGTTGCCGGTGCTGACTTTGTGTTTCATTGTTAATGTAGTGATTCTATTTCAAATACTATGTCGCCGGTTTTTCAGCGACCTGCTACGACTATGACAGTCGCCGGCAGTTGCCTAAAAATAGCCTAAATCGGACAGGCCCTTAAGGGAGTTACACCATCCAGTGCAAGGTGTACATTTTGTAGGTAATTAATTACAAAGGGTGCAGAGAAGATTTACGATGATGTTGCCAGGACTCGAGGGTCTGAGCTATAGGGAGAGGTTCAGCAGGCTAGGA